>NC_045710.1:52937674-53550951 GCF_009834535.1 Camelus ferus | reverse complement strand
TCTTGAACCTACCTAGCTTTAATCATATCTAGCCATCACTCTGCTCTATCCACACTGCCTTTTCTCATCTGTCAAATGTACTCAACTTTTCTGTTTCTGGAGCTCTGCCCAGAGGTTCCCTCTGACCACAACACTCTCACTCCCCCACCCTTCCTGCCTAACATACTCATATCCTCTAATTCTCAGCTTAAAAGTTTCTTCTTTGGAAAGGTCTTCATGAGCTCCCAAAACTAAACTGGATCCTCTAATTCTCTTAGAACTCTATTTTCTTGACATATCATTTGTAATGATGTACTTATTTGTGTCTATTTGCTTAATATCTGTCTCCCCACCTGAACATGATCGTAGGGAACATGTTTTATTTTGTATACCCCTACACACGTAGCACCTAGTATAGTCTCTGCCAGGAACAAGAGCTTTATTATTTCTTGGTTGAAGAAACAAATGAACATGAGCTGAAAATTTGTCACTTAAAAAAAAATCAACCTGGTAATTGTAAAAATTCAGAAAAATATGCAAAAAACAACAACAAAAAAAACCCCAAACCTGGCCAAACTGGTTATATATCGTTCTAAATGAACATATAGTGAGATCACAACATATGAACTTATTTACAAACTGGAAATAGACTCACAGACATAAAAAGCAAACTTAATGTTACCAGGGGGCTATAGGGGTGGGGAGGGATAAATTGAGAGTTTGGGATTTGTAGATACTAACTACTATATATAAAATAGATATATGACAAGGTCCTGCTGTATAACATAGGAACTATTATATTCAATATCTTGTAATAGCCTATAATGAAAAAGAACATGAAAAGGAATATACACACACACACACATACATACTATACTATACACCAGAAATGATCAAAACATTGTAAATCAACTGTACTTCAATAAAAAAATCAAAAATACATACCTGTATTTTTATTTATTAAACTGTTAGATCAAAAGTAAGTATTTTTATGTCCTAATAACTTAGTATGTGTTTGAAAAAATACTTCATGTATTTATATATATTCCAAGCAATGATGAGAAAGACTATCATTGAAACACTAAGGTTACTGTGAACAGAGGAAACTTGGAAACTTTTGTCTTAGATGGAGTCCACTAACCCAAACAAATAATTATTCATATAGTTTTCTTCAAATATTTATTAAATGTTTGAGTGTACATTGTACATCTAAACAAATAACTCACCTAACTGAACCACAGACTGAGTCATAAAAAATTCCATATTTCACTGAAAGATTAAATAGCACTGAGCTTTCACATGTTATTCCAGAATTAACCAGCCAATCTACAAATAAAATTTTGAACAATTTCTGCGTAATACCTGAGTGTGAGCTCTCAATGGTGGTGTCTGATTTGGAATCCAGAGACAAAGAAGGAATTTCTTTCAATTGTGGAACATAGTACATCTTCATAGTACCAGAAGGCTTATATGGCAACAGTGAAGGTTGGTCTAAAGAGATAAAGATCAAAACAATTAATAAGAAAACCTTTATTAATTCACTGAACAAATATTAAGTACCTTTATTGTGCAAAGCAGTTTTTAAGATTCTTGGGAAATTTTCAAGAATCTTGGGATGTATCAGTGAACTAAACAGAGAAGTATCTATGCCTTCGAGAGCACTAGCATTCTAGAGGAGGGAGATACACAGTAAACAACATACTAAATAAGAAAATTATCTAGTATTTCAATAAATTACAAGTAATATTAAAAAATTAGAAAATGCTGAGGAAGATTAGAAATACAGAGGACATTGCAGCAGGATGCAACTTAAATAAATATAGTGATAAGGGTCGCTTTTATTAAGAAGATGAGGTTTTAGCAGTCTGTTACATATACAACTGGCTCTCTAACTAAGAAACAATTTATTTTATATTGAACCCAAACTTGGTCACTGTTAACCCTTACTACTGGTCTTTGGAGGTCCTGCCTCCAGAGTCACAGAAAATAAACCTAATTCTCTTCTTTGTGGTAGATTTTCAAACTAAATTTTCCATTATAAAAGTATAAATTCCCAATATTAAGAAAATATATAGAAGTAAAAAAGACAAATTCCTACCCCTCAAAGATAACCATTGTTAACATTTTAATGTATTTCCTATATATCATTCTTGTTTATTTGTTTACATATTTGTATACAGTATGTATCATTTAGAATTTAGCTTTTCTGCTTTACATTGACAATAAAATATTTACTTTATTTTCCATCTTTACATTTTTTTACAGTTATACTACAGATTAAGTGTATTTAACTCTTCTCCTAATGTTAAAAATTTAGAGTGGACTAAATTTTTAATTATCAAGAATTCAGTGAAGTTGAGAGGCTGGCATCACTGGAGTGGTGGCATAGCTGTTTCCTCTGGATATACATCACATATTGAGAAGAAAGAATATCAAGAACTAAATGTTCTATTTAAACCTGCAGTGGTTGCTCAGAAAATAAATGAAGATGCAGATCAAAAGTTAGTGGTTTACATGATCTTCATGCAAGAGCATTGTACTAAACTAAAGGAGAGAAGTTTGTGTTGATCAGCAACTTTGGCTAAGAAAGTTGAAGCAAATTTTCAAATATACAACTTCTAAGATTACTGGATTAAGATAGTGGAGTAAAAGGACCATGAGCTCACTTTCTCTCACAAACACAACAAAATCACAATTGCTGAACAACCATCAACTTAAAAAAAAAAAAGACAGAACCTACTTAAAAAGATCATCAACACCTAAAGACATAAAGACTGAACCACAGTGAGATGGTAGGAGGGGTACAACTGCGATATAATCAAATCCCATGCCCCCAGAGGGGGAGACTCACAAACTGGAGAATAATTATATTGCAGAGGTTCTCTCACAGGAGTGACAGTTCTGAACCCCACATCAGGCTTCCCAGCCCAGGGGTCCATAAGCAAGAAGAGGAGCACCCAGAGAATTTGGCTTTGATGGCCAGCAGGGCTTAACTGCGGGAGTGCCACAGGATTGAGGGGAAACTTCACTCTTAAAGGGTGAGACTTCACTTTTAAAGGGTACATACAAAATCTCATGCTCACTGGGACTCAGGGCAAAAACAGCAACTTCATATGAACCTGGGCCAGAACCTACTTATTGATCTTGGAGAGTATCTCCTGGGCAGGCTGTGTTTAACCCTGGGGACATAAAAGCTGGTAGCAGACATAACGGGGAGTATTCATCAGCATGAACTCTTCTCTAGGCTGACATCTTGCTTGGGTCATTAGCACCAAGACCTGGTCCCACCCAATAACCTGCAGGTTCTAGTGCTGGGAGCCCTCAGGCAAAATAAATAACAAAGCCCCACCCATCAGTAGACAGACTGCCTAAAGACTTTTTGAGCCCCCAGCCACCTCTAGACACATGCCTAGAGCAGCAGCTCCACCAGCTCCACCTCCCAGTGATCAGGCACTGGACCCTCCCTCTAGGATGTCTGAACAAGCCTCTAGACCAGCCTCACCCACCAGGATGCAGACACCAGAAGCAAGAGAACTACAGTCCCACAGCCTGTGGAACAGTCTAAAAACATAGGTCAGACTCTACCCCTGAACCAGCTGGTCCCTGGCCCTTGGGTGACAAGAAGGGAGTGCACTGCTGGGAAGTACAGGACACGTCCTACAGAGGGCCACTTCTCCAAGGTCAAGAAATGTAATTAGCCTACCATATACATAAAAATTCAACTAGAAATTTAGACAAAATGAAGTGGCAGAGGAATATGTTCCAAAGAACAAGATAAAATCCAAGAAGAAGAAATAAGTGATGTGGAGATAGGCAATCTTCTTGAGAAAGAGTTTAGAGCTATGATCGTAAAGATGGTAAGAGAACTTGGGAGGAGAATGGATGCACAGAGAGAGAAGTTAAAAGTTTTTAACAAAGAGTTAGAAAATACAAAGAACAGAGTTGAAGAATACAATAACTGAAATGAATAAAAAACTAAAAGGAACCAATCAATAGTAGACTAAATGAGGCAGAAGAATGCATCAAAGAGCTAGAAGACAGATTACTGGAAATCAAAACCACAGAACAGAAAGGAAACAAAGAAACAAAAAGAATGAAAAGAAATGAGAATAGTTTGAGAGACCTTGGGGACAGTATCAAGTGTACTAATACTTACACTATAGGGGTCCCAGAAAGAGAAGAGAGGGTGAGAGGGCCTGAGAAAATATTTAGAGGTAACAGCCGAAAAATTAACTTGGGAAAGGAAACAGTCATCCAAGTCCAAGAAGTTCAGAGAGTTCCATCCAGGACTAGCCCTAAGAGGAACACACTTAGATATATTATAATTAAATTGACACAAATTAAAGATAAAGAGAGATTAAAGCAACAAGGGAAAAGCAACAGATAACATACAAGGGAACTCCCATAAGACTATCAGCTGATTTTTCAGCACAAATTCTACATGGCAAAAGGGAAGTGGCATGACATATTTAAAGTGATAAAAAGGGAAAACCTACAACCAAAAATACTCTATCCAGCAAGGCTCTTGTTCAAATTTGATGGAGAAATCAAAAGCTTTACATATATATATGTAGACTGCTATACCAAAACCTCATGGTAACTACAAACCAAAAACCTATAGTAGACACACACACAAGAAAGAAAAAGGAATCCAAACATAACACTAAAGATAGTCATCAAATCACAAGAGAAGAGAACAAAAGAAGAAAAGGAAAACAAAGACTTACAAAAACAAATCCAAACAATAAACAAAATGGCAATAAGAACATACATATCAGTAATTACATTAAATGTAAATGGACTAAATGCCCCAACCAAAAGATACAGACTGTCTGAATGCATACAAAAGCAAGGCTTATACATTTGCATGGAAATCCAAAGAAAGCTGTAGCAATATTTATATCAGATAAAATAGACTTTAAAATAAAGACTGTCACAAGAGATAAAGAATAACACTACATAATGATCAAGAGATCAATCCAAGAAGATAATATAACAACTGTAAACATACATGCACCCAACATAGGACAATCTCAATATATAAGGCAAACGTTAACAGACGTAAAGGGAGAATTTGACAGTAACACAGTAATGGACTTTAATACCTCACTTACATCAATGGACAGATCATCCAGACGGAAAATCAATAAGGAAACATAAGCCTTAATGCATTAGACCAGATGGACTTATTTAAAATTTATATAGCATTCCACTTGAAAGTAGAATACATATTCTTCTCAAGTGCACATGGAACATTCTCCAGGACAGATCACATGCTGACCCACAAAGCAAGCCTTGGTAAATTTAAGAAAACTGAAATCGTATCAAGCATCTTTTCTGACCCAATGCTATGAGACTGGAAATCAACTACAGGAAAAGACTGCAAAAACCACAAACATGTGGAGGTTAAACAATATGCTACTACACAACCAATGGATCACTGAAGAAATCAAAGAGAAAATAAAATACCAAGAGACAAATTAAAAAAAAAAACAACCCACGATGATCCAAAACTTCTGGGACACAGCAAAAGCAGCTCTAAGAGGGAAGTTTATAGTGATATAAGCTTACTTCAAGTAACAAGAAAAATCTCAAATAACCAAACATTACACCTAAAGCAACCAGAAAAAAAAATCAAACAAAACCCAAAGTTAGCAGGAGGAAAGAAATCATAAAGATCAGAACAGAAATAAATAAAAGAGACTACAAAGTCAATAGAAAAGACCAATGAAACTAAAAGCTGGTTCTTTGAAAAGACAAACGAAATTGATAAACCTGCAGCCAGACTCATCAAGAAAAAAAGGGAGAGGGCCCAAATAAATAAAATCAGAAATAAAGATGGAGAAGTTACAACCGACACAACAGAAATACAAAGGATCATAAGAGGCTACTATAATAAAAACAAGCCAATAAAATGGGCAACCTAGAATAAATAGACAGATTCTTAAAAAGACAATCTCCCAAGACTGAATCAGGAAGAAAGTTAAAAATATGAAGAGACCAACTACCAGTACTAAAATTAAATCAGTAATTTAAAAACTCCCAACAAAGTCTAGGACCAGAGGCTTCACAGGTGAATTCTATCAAACATTTAGGAAAGAGTTTAATGTCCATCCTTCTGAAACTATTCCAAAATATTGCAGAGGAAGAAACACTTCCAAACTCATTCTATGAGGCTACCATCATCCTGACACCAAAGACAGACAAAGATATCACAAAAAAAGAAAACTGCAGGCCACTTATGAACAGAGATGCAAAAATCCTCAACAAAATACTAGCAAACCAACTTCAACAATACATTAAAAGGATAATACGTCATGATCAAGTGGAATTCATCCCAGAGATGCAAGAATTTTCCAATATCCACAAATCAATCAATGTGATATACCACACTAACAAAATGAAGAATAAAAACCAAATGATCATCTCAATACATGCAAAAAAAAAAGCTTCTGACAAAATTCAACATCCATTTATGATAAAAACTCTCCAGAAAGTGGGCATAAAGGAAATATACCTCAATACAATAAAGGCCATATATGACCAAACCCAGTTAATATCATACTCAATGGAGAAAAGTTGAAAGCATTTCTTCTAAGATCAAGAACAAGACAAAGATGCCCATTCTCATCTCTCTTATTCAACACAGTTTTGGAAGTCCTAGTCTCAGCAATCAGAGAAGAAAAGGAAATAAAAGGGATTCAAACTAGAAAAGAAGTCAAACTGCCATTGTTTGCAGATGACACAATACTATACAAAGAAAATTCTAAAGACGCTACCAGAGAACTATTAGAGCTCATCAATAAATTCAGGCAAAGTTGTAAGATACAAAATTAATATACAGAAATCTGTTGCATTTCTTTACACTAACAATGAAATATCATAAAAGGAAAGTGAAAAGAAATCCCTTTTAAAATCACATCAAAAAGGATAAAACAAGTCAGGAGGGTACAGCTCAGTGGCAGAGCACATGCTTAGCATGCATGAGGTCCTAGGTTCAATCCCCACTACCTCTATCAAAAAAATAAATAAATAAACCTAAAAAAAAAAAGGATAAAACACCTAGTAATAAACCTCTTGGGAGGCAAAGGACCTATATTCCAAAAACAGTAAGACACCGATGAAAGAAACTGAAGATGACACAAACAAATGGAAAGATACACCATGTTCTCGGGTTGGAAGAATCAATACTGTTAAAACGGACATACTACCCAAGGCAACCTACAGATTCAGTGCAATCCCTATTAAATTACCAATGGCATTTTTCACAGAACTGGAACAAAAACTTTTTACATAAACACGAAAGACCCTGAATAGCCGAAACAATCGTGAGAAAGAAAATGGAGCTGGAGGGATCACACTCCCTGACTTCAAAGCTACAATAATCAAAACACTATGGTACTGGCACAAAAACACATAGATTACTGGAACAAGATAGAAAGCCGAGAAATAAACCCATGCACTTACGGTCAATTAACCCATGACAAAGGAAGCAAGACTATATGATGGAGAAAAGACAGTCTCTCCAATAAGTGGTACTCGGAAAACTGGAAAGCTACCTGTAGAAGAATGAAATTAGAACATTCTCTAACATCATATACAAAAATAAACCCAAAATGGATTAAAGGCCTAAATGTAAGACTGGATACCATAAAACTCCTAGAGCAAAACAAAGGCAGAACACTCTCATATAAATCGCAGCAATATATATTTCTTTGATCCATCTCCTAGAGCATTGGAAATATAAGCAAAAATAAGTAAATTGGACCTAATTAAACTTAGAGACTTTTGCACACCATCATTAAAAAGTCCATAAATGATAAATGCTGGGGAGGGTGTGGAGAAAAAGGAATCCTCCTACACTGTTGGTAGGAATGTAAAAGGTGCAGCCACTATGGAAGACAGTATGGAGATTCCTCAAAAAACTAAAAATAGACTTACCGTATGATCCAGCAATCCCTCTCTTAGGCATAGATCTGGAGGAAAATATAATTCGAAAGACACATGTACCCCAATGTTCACAGCAGCACTATTTACAAAAGCCAACACATGGAAACAACCCAAATTTCCATCTACAAATGACTGGAAAAAGAAGATGTGATGTGTGTATATGTATATAAAATGGAATACTACTTGGTCATAAAAAAGAATAAAGTAATGCCATTTGCAGCAACGTGGATGGACCTGGAGATTGTCATTCAAAGTGAAGTTAAGTCAGAAAGAGAAAGAAAAATATCATATATCACTTAAATGTAAAATCTATACAAAAGGACACAAATGAACTTATCTACAAAACAGACTCAA
The DNA here is from genome assembly GCF_009834535.1 of Camelus ferus. Classification (NCBI taxonomy): domain Eukaryota; kingdom Metazoa; phylum Chordata; class Mammalia; order Artiodactyla; family Camelidae; genus Camelus; species Camelus ferus. Next base: position 53,542,668 of record NC_045710.1, on the reverse strand, counting down.
AAAACCAGCCAACCAACCAACCAACCTTTTGCACAGCAAAGGAAACCATAAACTAAACGAAAAGAGAACCTACAGAATGGAAGAAAATATTTGCCAATGAGAGGGACAAGGGGTCAAAAAAAAACCAAACCCAATCCAAAAATGTGCAGAAGATCTAAATATGTATTTCTCCAAAGAAGGCATACAGATACACCAGTCAGAACAGCCATCATTAAAAAGTCTGCAAACAGGAAGTGCTGGAGAGGGTGTGGAGAAAAAGAACTATCCTACACTACTGGTGAGAATGTAATTTGGTGCAGCCATTATGGAAAAATAGTATGGAAATTCCTTAAAAAACTAAAAATAGAGTTGCTATATGATCCAGCAATCCCACTCCTGGGCATATATCCAGAGAAACTCTAACTAGAAAAGATACATCTCTTACCATTAGTGCCATTTGAAACAGTAATCTGTTGTACTGAAGATGATGAAGCAAACCTGACAGGAACATTGCCCAGCTTCTGGGTACTGGTCTCTGGAATTTGATGTCCACGGTCTTTAGCATTAACAAAAATCTCAGATGAAAATATGGCTTTTCCTGGACTTTCTGTTGTTATCTGAGTAACTGCATCAGAAGACATTTTTCCAGAGAAGGAAGAAACTGGGGCCTTAATCTCCCGTGATGATCTGAAAGAAAAAGAGAAAAGGACACAGAAGGTCATATCCTTGCCTAATCAAATACACTAATTTTATTCCAGAAGTGGCTTCAGGGAATATTTTGTGGAGATACATCAAAGCAAATGGTTAAGTTATTTCTGCAGCACCCTTCACTTTCTTAGATACTTATTACAATGTGATCATGAATGAGTACTTTTATTTATTTTAAAATCTACTTTTATTTTCAATTTAGAATGCTATTATGTAAGTTAGCTGAAGAAAGGGTATTTTTTAGTTAAAGTGAAAATACAATCATTCCTTTTTTTAAATTACTGGAAGTCCATTATAAATTAGGGGACTGTGTAAATGCATAGAGTGTACAAAATAAACAAGAAACTAAGCCTTCCCTCAAAAAGTTTATATGTCAGTGGGAGAACTGGAGGTTTTTAAGGTTGTAATTACATATAAAAATTATAAAGACTCCATATTAAAACAGAATGGAGCAAATAAATGATTGTATACAAAGTAACAGGAGAGAGGAGACAAATCTTCCTAACAGAAGAATTCCAAATAATATACGTAGGTATCTTACCCCCCGCCACCACCCACCTCCCCACAAGGAGGTGAAGCTTAATCTCTCCCTTCCCTCTTGAGTATGGGCTGGATTTAATGACTGGATTCCAAAGAAGAGAGTATAAAAGAAGAGAAATAGTAACTTTTAGTGGAGCAACGTAGCAAACACCATGTTATACAAGAGATGATGGCTCACATCATGTGGACGTTACACACTCGGCTGTTATGATGTGATGAGAACAGCACTGTGCTTCTGCGGTATTCTTTACCCAAATACATAACTCCAGTCTAATCATGAGAAAAACATCAGCCAAACTCAGAAAAATTCTACAAAATATCAAACCAGTATTCTTCAAGACTGTCAAAATCATGAAAAACAAGGAAGGAATGAGGAACTGTCACAGACCAGAATTGACTAAGGAGACTGACAACTAACTAAATGAACATGATATAGTGAATTGGATCCTGGAACAGAAAAAGGTCATTAGTGGGAAAACATGAAGTCCAAAATAAAATCTGAGGTTTAGTTTACAGTAATGTATAAACATTGGCTTCTTAAATTTGAAAAATGTATTATGAGAGTATAAGATGATAACAGTAGGAAAAAGTGGGAGGGGGTAAAGGGAACTCTACAATCTTTCTATCTTTTCTGTTAATCTACAATTATTCGAAAATAAAAAAGTGTATTTTTAAAAACAGTAATATTGTGCTGAATTATATTGGAGTAATGCTATAATATATCACAAAATCAGAAGGGTTTTTAAATCTCTACCCTCTGCCTACTATCCACTAACTGAAAGGACAATTGTGAGAAAAGAAAATAATAGGCCAATCTCCCTCATGAATATAGAAGCAAAAGTCCTAGAAATGTTAGACAATCAAATGCGTGTGTGTGTGAATTCCTACCAAGATGGCTTACTCCAAAAGTGCAAGATGAGTTAACATTCAAAAAGCAATCAATTTGATTTACCACATCAGTAAATAAAAGAGGAAATGTATATGACCATTGTCAATATAGTCAGATAAGGCATTTGATATAATTTAACAAAAAACTCACAGCAAAGGGAAACTACAAAAAACTTCAGAGCCACCATCCTATTTATTATGAAATGTTTGAGATTGTTCACTGTAAGATCAGGAACAAAGTAACTCTTATCAACTCTTATCTTTTCTATTCAACATGTTAGTAAAGGTCTTAAATGGCATTAACAGTAGGACACAAAAAAGAAATGAAGATATAAAGATAAGAAAGGAAGAAGTAATACTGTCATTTTTCATATTTGATATGATTAGGGATATAGAAAGTCCAAAACAGATAACTTACTAGAATATAGAAGGTTTTTAGAAAAGTTGCCAGATAAGAGATCAATTTTTTAAAAATTTCACATTTTTTGGAACCTGAAAAATTATAAAATTAAAAACTAAAAATGTCATATACACTACCATCAAAACATCAAATATCTAATAGTAAGTATAATAAAAGGTGTTAAGAACCTTAAATAGAAAACTTAATGTAGAGAGAAATTAATGATGATCTAAATAAGATTTCCAATTCCAGGTAGGATGTACAGACATACTTGCTTTCCTGTGCTTCACTTTACTGTACCTCGCAGACACTGCATTTTTCATAAGTTGAAGGTTTGTGGAAGCCCTGTGTTGAGCAAGTCTATGATGCCATTTTTGCAACAGTGTTTGCTCACTTCATGTCTGTGTCATATTTTGGTAATTCTCACAATATTTCAAACATTTTCATTATTATTATACTTGTTATGCTGATCTGTGATCTTTGATGTTACTATTACAAAAAGATTATAACTCGCTGAAGGCTCAGATGATGGTTAGCATTTTTTAGCAGCGAAGTCTACTCTTTAATTAAGGTATGTACATTTTTTTAGACATAATCCTATTGCACACGTAACAGACCACTATGTTGACTACTGTATAAACAAAACTTACTGGCCCTGGGAAACCAAAACATTCATATGACTCTATTATGATAGTCACTTTATTGTGGTCTGGAATAAAACCCATAATGTCTCCATAATAATATGCCTGTAGTAGGTGGCAACAGGCCATCACTCTTGCAACAAGTAAACAAAATTGGATAAATTATAAAAACTATAGTTTAAAAATCATAGAACTATGGAAGCAATCAAGAAACAGTATCAACTAGTACGCTAGAAAGGGACATTTAGAGACTCTGGGCTGGGGTTTGGTGTAGGGAGACATACTTCACTGGAAAAGAGAAATAACTAGAGCTTTTCATAAACTAATTTGATGACATGATGGAGTAAAATCTAGCAGAATGTCAAGTCGATTTTCCCCTGCAGGACATCTCCTTAGTGTTAGGATGATACGGGATGATGGGGGACTGAGCCAGGAAAGTAGAGTGAAATTTCCTGCATAGTCATGGCACTACTAACAAACCAAGCCCCACCAGATAGAGGGGTCTGTGACAAACATTAGGTCTCCTCCTCAAGACATTTGCCAGATTTTGAACCTGCATAAGGCAGGAAGCTAACTAACTGATGCCTGAGGGAGACAACTTTCAAAAGTGAGGAATTAGAGATCTACCAGGCTTGCAACAAAAACCCAGAAATGCCACCCCCAAGAAGGGAGTTGAGTCAGAAAAAGTGTAACTGCAGCAAATACATACTGGTCTCCCTTTACATCTGCTAAAGCTGTGAGGGCTGAGAGGGCTAAGAGCCTAAAGAGCTGAGCTCAAACATCTGAAATACTGAACCGAGAACGCACCGTAATTTAACTACTAAGGAAATAAAGATCTGTCAAGCTAAAGCAAAAATCCAGGGAGGCCACAAATCAGGAAAAAATCATAGGTAGAATGAGACAAATAAAGCTCCAACCCAGCTCTGACTTAGTAAAATTCTTGAGATGACTGGAGTGACCTGCCATTCCACCTGATTAACAGAGAATAGGGTAGATCTTCTCTGGTGCAAAGTAATAGCATCTTCAGTCTCCATGATTTTTTTATTCACAATGTCCACCACACAATCAAGAATTATAAAATTTGTGAAGCAGGAAAAAATGACTAAAAATTAAGAGAAAAAACACAAGACAAACTGATGTTCAAGGGATTCAGATAGTGGAGTTAGCACAGAAGGTCTTCAAAGTGATTATCAATATATTGAGAGTACAAGATAGGGATTAATAGATAAAAATAAGGAGAATCTCAATAGAAAATTAGAATTTTAAAAAATCAAATACAGACCAATAAAAAATAAGAAAACTGGTCCCCAGTTGTGGGGAAATGGGGAAATATTTGTTTGTCAAAGAGTACAAACTTCCAATTAGAACATGAGTAAGTTCTGAGGATCTATGCACAGCATTGTGATGATATTAACAATAATGTATTATATGGTTGAAAGTCATTGAGAGTAGATCTTAAATTTTCTCACCACAAAAAAGTAATGATAATTATATGACCTGATGGTGGTGTTAGCTAATGCTATGATGGTAATTAATTTGCAACATATGTGTATCAAATCAACACACTGTAAACCTTAAACTATGTTATATGTCAATTTTACCTCAATAAAGCTAGGAAAAAAATCCTATTCTCAAAAAAAAAAAAAAAAAAAAGAAAGAAACAAGAATTCTTTGGAAAAATGATTTCACAGCTAGGGGAGGGTACAGTAGCCAATATGAAAATGTTCTTAATAGCTAAAACTGAAACAACTTGAGTACTTTTGTATCCAAAGAATGAAATAAATGTCCTTGAGTCCATACTGATGCACATGAAAAACTAATGAAATAAATAAATGGAGGAGGAACAACAGTTCTTGCTTACAGAAGAATGCCAATTAATAAATGTAGAAGGAATGAAGGAAATAATGAAGGAACTCCATTGGAATATCAGCGTAACGACTGCTATGGGCAAGATCCACTTGAAGGATGCTAAAATTAGTGATCAAAGTTTGAGCAGAAATAAGATATTTGCATAGTCTATCAGTATCCCTCAAATATTTAGTACTTACAAAGGAAAAACACTAACTTCATGGTGGAGAATATTGGTAGAAAGTACTTTGGCCAAGTGATCAAGGTTAACATCACAAGTAATGCTTAACAATTTGATGCGTTCCCTGACAAGATGCACTGAAAATGCATAATCTCCATCTAATCTTTTTTTATATAAATAACATCTTTTTTTAAAGGCACTGTTCTTATGTATTTTTATTTTATTTTATTTTATTTTATTTTATTTGGGAAGGAGGTAATTAGGTTTATTTAATTACTTTTTCAGTGGATATACTGGGGATTGAACCCAGGACCTGGTGCATGCTAAGCTCACATTCTACCACTTGATCTATACTCTCCTCCTTTCAATCTAATCTTGAGACAACATCAGACAAAGCCAAACTGAAAAGACTTTCTCCAAAATAACTAATCAATTCTCTTCGAAGTGTCACGGTCATGAAAAATGAGGAAAGACTGAGAAATTGCCACAGATTAGAGGAGGTTGAGGAGACAAGGAGACAGGATAATTAAATGCAAAGTGGGATCCTGGGATGGACCTGAAACAGAAAAGTGGCAAAATCAGGTGAAATCTAAATCAGTTTATATATTTTACTAAAATTTTATATGAAGAATTTCTCAGTTTTGGTTAAATGTTTTACTGTTATGATGTCATAGGGTAATCCTAATATAAGGAGGAGCTTTAGCAAAGGGTATTCTGGCAAACTCTAAAATACCCCTGCAAGGATCTCTGCCTCCTGGTACTCATGCCCTTGCTTAACCCCTAACCCTTGACTTAAGGGTGATTTCATTTCTCTCTAATGGAATGTGGCAGAAGTGGTAAGATTCACTTCCAAGCTTAGGTTACAAAGACGATGGCTTTTGTCGTGGGCACCCACTCTTGCTCTCTCACTTGCTCACTCTGAGAGAAGCTCAGCTGTCATATGTGAGCTGCCTTATGGAAGGAAGAAACTGATGTCTCTGGCCAACAACTATGTGAGTGAGTTTTGGAGGACATCCTCTCAGTCAAGCCTGGAGATGGGAACACAGCTAGACCCAATACCTTGTTTGTAACCTTGTGAGAGACCCTCTAAACCATGCCTGGATTTATGACCTACAGAAACTTTGGGGTAATATTTATTGTTTTAAGCTGCTACATTTCAGGGTAATACATTACACTGCAATAGATAACTTACACAGGAGCTCTTTCTACTATTTTTGCAACTCCTCTGTAAGTCTAAAAGTATCTCAAAATAAAAAAAGTTTAAAACATATACTTACATTTGTTTTATGCATACACACACACATGAGTGTGTATATGTATATATAGTTTCAATTATTTGTGGACTCTGGTGTCAGACAAACCTAGGTTCAAATGCCACCTCTAACACTTAATGGCCATGTAATCCTGGGCAAAACATTTAATATCTCTAAGTATTAGGTTCTTAAAATCTATAAAACTGAAGTAATAATCTCTAGCGTTGGTGATTATACTAAGTATAAAGTGATACACACATCAACTGTAATGCCTGGTATTTAGTACATTCTGAACAAATGACATTATTATTAATTCATATTTATAATCACCTATAATTTTCTTCTCATTCAAGGAATTCAGCTCCAATAACTTGGCATTTTATCACTTAGAAGAGTTTAAGTGTTGTATATAAACCTGTCAATCTTTTAATCCTCACAGGGTTATCACAAGTATTAAATGAGATAACATATTTAAGTCCCTCACTGCCATGACTACCACATGTGGATATTGATTAAACATTTTTTCCCTTTTTTCCAAGGCCAGTGCTCTCCAGTGCTACCTTCTCAACTATAAGGTGGAAATGGGTTATGTGCTTAGCCATACGGTAAGCATCTCATTAATGTAAAACTGAATTAGTGACAGTCTTAAAATTAGGCTGAGTAATATAATTCGAATGCGTTTATCCCTAAACTGGGTTTCCATTCCTACAGACACTGTGAAGTTGGGTAACACATCAGGGGGTACGTTAAGTTGACGTGTACTGCTGGTGGTATTAACTTTGGTATTTGGCTAAAGTGATGTCTGCCAGGAATCTCCACTGAGAAGTTACCTTGTTTTCATTGCAAATACTCAATATTTGAGAGGAATCATGAAATGGAAACAGAGAGGGAGACAGGCAGCACGTGCACATATCCCCACACAAAGCCTCGTCTTCAGCTTATCTCCAATGTGATAAATAAGGAATTAGTAAACTGTACCACTCAATGACTGAAGATTCTTCTCAGAGAAATTCAGTGTTTTAAAACACTTGACGTCAAGTCTTGTCAAAAGCCCTTTGAAAGTATAAATATACTACTTTCAGATGTTTCCTCTTACTCAGATATTTATTCCTTTAAAGGCTTCTAGAGTAGGCAAATACAACCTGCTCTAAGAGAAATCATACTGCCTCTCCCCCAAGAACTTACATTTGCTTAAGTATTTTAAACCCTTTATCACAAATTCCATCAGCTTGCTTGTCATCACAATGAGACTCACCGATCTGCAGATACTGGAGTCCCTTCTGGACTGGAATATCCTTCCAAATCTGAAATGTTCACTTGTGTTTGCCTTGAGGTTACTATCTGGCTGTTCTGAAAAGGTATGGTTTTCAAGTCCTGAGTAATAATATTACTATCTGGAAGAGGAGACTGTACGACTTGGAAGTCCGGTGAAGATTTAGGTCCTAGAAAACCTAAAGATTCTTGATCCTGTGCTATAGGTTTACTGGTCAATAATTTGGAGGTTGGTTCCAATGATCTTGAAGATACAGTTTGTAGGTCAGAGTTAAACTCACTATTCATTCTTGTTTTAGAGGCAGGATCCAATGAATGAAATCTTTTATCTAAGGTTCCACTATCCAGCTTGGAAGGAGTCTTGGGACAAAGAGTTATACGAACGTAAGAAAGTGCTTTTCTATTTGAAGGTGGAATAAATGTGGATGTTATTACTGTACATTGATCTGGGATTGAAGGGGAGACCACATTATTGGATTTGGCTTCAACATTTATCATATCAGAAACGTGTAATTTAGGTTTCTGCTGATTATTCTTTTCTACTACATAATCCTGACCTTGAGCAAGGGGGGCATGGTGTTTTTTCATGGGATCTATATCTGGGGCTTTGCTTTGTTCAAACAGCTGGCGCTGCTCAAGAAAAATGGAAGAAGGAAGATCTGGAGCTATATAATCCTGCCTTTGAGGAAGGGGAGAGTGGTTTTCTCTCACCTGATGATCTACATGTGGGGCTTTCCTCTGTTCAGAGAGTTCTTGTTTTTCAAGAAAAATACGACAAGGAAGCTTTGGAGCTACGTAATTCTGATGTTGAGGAGGGGGAGAGTGTTTTCTCACATGGTGATCTGCATGTGGGGCTCTGCTTTGTTCAAAGAACTCTTGTTGTTCAAGAAAAGTGTGCGAAGGAAGATCTGGAGTAATAGTTATATTCTTCTCTTTTGTTCCTAGTGTGGAACTTGGTCTGCTTATGCTAACGAGGGTAGGGTTATCAGAAGAATGAACTTCCTTGAAACTGCTACCATTTGCACTGCTACTGGGCTTAGAATGACTGTCTTTAAAATCTGATCTTTCTAAGAGTTTTACTTCTTGGTGAGAATGTTCAACAGATAATTTTTGGCTTTGCCTACTACTTTCTGCTAAAATAGTCACAGCTTTACCTGGTGACTGACTAATGATTTTACACGATGAAGGGGAAGAGGTTTTCTGTTTTAGATCTCTAGGAGGATTTTGCTCTTCAGTGAAATGGGAATTAAATACCCCCACAGATCCTCCAGTACACTGGCTACCTTCAGTAACACCAACCTTAAGAAAAGAGGAATCTGAAAAACAATTAGAATGTCGGTGAGATGAGAAAGTGATGGAGGTAGTAAACTTTTTCATGGGTTCTGGGGGCAGCGCCTGTGGTGAAGAATGATAATCCGTTTCTTCAGGTGGCATACAAGTAGGTTCTACTAATTCTGATAGCCAAGGATCCAAATTTTCACGGAATGGCATTCGAAGACCCTCGCTAATTTTCAAGTCATTAGCTGTAAAGTGTTGAAATGGGGAATGACTTTGTAACTGCGAGGAATTCCAAACTCTGAAGTGGGAGTTGCTCTGGTCTAGACTTGACTTGGAGAGGTTAATGTGCCTGGTCCTCCACAATGATGGGCTCCACTGTCTTCTTCTGATCATTTCTGAGGATTCAGCAGGTCTGAAAACATAAGGGTGGCTGTCCAATTGTGGTTGTTCAGCAGTTAGAGTCCGGAAACATCCTTTTTCATGGCTCTCAATAATAATGTGACTACATACAGCTTCTGACTTGCATCCTATTCCCCGTGGACTCTGTAAACCCTAGAAAATATAAACAATTCTTACTTGAAGTAGTCCAAGTAGTTATATAAAAATCAGTTTTCTACCTAGGCTAAGAGCTTACCGTGAAGGTCATATTGAGCTTTTACAACAAAACAGGTTAGAACACAATAAGAAAAAGACAGTTATCTATAGAATGACATGGCTTATGATAACTAAGACTACACAGTTTTTTTCTAAAAATTTTTCACTAAAGTAACAAAAGCAAAGACTACTGTTGTCCCCCAGTATTCTCACCTTTTTTCTTTTAGTACCAGAGGTCCCTTACCCCAACTTCTGGTCACATGACCATCAACGAGAAGTTTCCCGTTTCTTTTGCAGCCAGATGTGACCATATGACCTTGCATCGGAAGAATCAACATTATCAAAATGGCTGTACTACCCAAAGCAATCTACAGATCCAATGCAAACCTTGTCAAAATACCAATGACATTTTTCACAGAACTAGAACAAATAATTCCAAAATTTATATGGAATCATAAAAGACCCTAAATTGCCAAAGCATTCTTTTCTAGGTCTTTTTTTTCTTTCTTCTTTTTTGTTTTCTTTTCTTGTTGTTTGATGACTAGAGAAGTTCCTTTAATATTTGTTGCAAAGCTGGTTTGGTGGTACTGAATTCTTTTAGTTTTTGTTTATCTATGAAGCTTTTGATTTCTCCATCAAATCTGAACGAGAACCTTGCTGGATAGAGTATTCTTGGTTGTAAGTTTTTCCGTTTCATCACTTTAAATATATCATGCCACTTCCCTTCTGGCCTGTAGAGTTTCTGCTGAAAAATCAGCTGATAACTTTATGGGAGTTTCCTTGTATATTATTTGTTGCTTTTCTCTGGCAAATAAATTTTACTATTTTCATATAACCTTTTCCAGAAAAGCCGTAAAAACTTTTGTTACATCCCAACAATGTTATCATTAGATATGGAACAGGCTCTTAAAAGATACTACTGGTTCAGCTCAACAAAATCCAACACTCTTTCATGAGGAAACCACTCAGCAAACTATAAATAAAAGGGACTTTCTCAACCAGATGAAGGGCATTTACAAAAGATGCACAGCTAACATTGTACTAAATGGTCAAAGACCAGATGCTTTTTCCTTAGGACAGGAACAAGACAAAGGATGTCCATTCTTCTTTTTATATTCAATATCATATTGAACATTCTAGCCAGGGCAATCTGGAAAGCAATTTAAAGAAATCCAGAAAGGAAAGGAAGAAGTAAAACTATCTCTATTTGCAGATGATATGATCTTCTATACAGAAAATCCCGAGGAAACCATACAAAACCAAAAAGGATTAATAAACAAATCCATTAAAGTTGCATGATATGAGCTCAATACACAAAAGTCATCTGTATTTCAATACACAACAAACAATCCCAAAATGAAATAAAACAATTCCATTTACAATAGCATAAAGAAGAAAATACTTAAGACAAAATTTATCAAAATAAATATAAGACTAATACACCACAAAACATTGTTGAAATTACAAAAGATTAAAATAAAAGGAAAACTGGCCCAAAGGATTAGAAGACAATGTTGCTAAGATGGCATATTTCCTATATTGATCTGCAGATTTATAGATTCAAGGTAATTCCTAGCAAAATGCCAGCCGGCTTCTCCACCCACCCAAAGCTGACAAGCAGATCCTAAAGTTCTTACAGAAATTCAAGGGACCCAAGGTAGCCAAAACAATCTAGAAAATGACAAAGTTGCAAAGTTGGAAGACTCACTTTCTGATTGTGAAGCTTACCACACAGTTACAGTAATCAAAACAGGGTGGTACTGGCACAGCAACAGACACACAGGTCTCAAGAGAATAGACCTGACACTCCAGAAATAAATACTAACGTTTATGATGAATCGACGAAGAGGCTGAGAAAATTCATCGGGAAAGAATAGTCTTTTCAGTGAAAAGTGCTGGGACAACTAAATACCCATGTGTGGAAGAATGACTTAGCACTCCATACATAAAAATTGCCTCTAAACGGACAGGCAAACAAAAGTAAAAATATATAAACTGGACATCAAAATTTAAAACTGCATCAAAGTACAAAATCAACAGAGTTAAAAGGCAACCTACAGAATGGGAGAAAGTATTTGCAAATTACATATCTCATAAAGGAATAATATCTAGAACAGAACTCTCACAACTCAAACAAAAACAAAGAGCCCAGTTCAAAAATGGGCAAAGGTCTTTATAAATAGACATTTCTCAACAGATATACAACTGGCCAACAAGTTCAAGAAAAGATGTTAAAATCACTAATAAGGGAAATACAAATCAAAAGCACAATGATATATAACTTTATACCTGTAGGATGGCTATTACGAAAAAAAATACAGAAAATAACAAATGTTGGTAAGAATGTGAAGAAATTGAAATCCTTGTGCACTAATGATGGGAATTTCAAATGGTGCACCTGCTATGGAAAACTGTATGGCAGTGCACAAAAACACAAAAACACAAAAACAGAATGACCATATGATCTAGCAATTCCACTTATGGGTCTATACCCAAAAGAACTAAAAAGCAGAGTCTTGAGGAGATATTTCCATATGCTCATTTTCACAGCAGCATTATTCAACAGCCAAAAGATACTCAAGTGTCTATTCATGGATGAATGGATATACGAATGTGGTACACATACGCAACGGAGTATTATTCAGCCTTAAAAAGGAAGGAAACTGACACATGCTACAACATGGGTGAACTCTGAGGACATAATTTTAGGTGAACTAAGCCACATCGTTCAAGGATCAACTCTAAAGTGTCTCAGTGTGCAACTCTTTCAGTTCATGCTGCTTGGAGTTCATTAAGCTTCTTGGATGTATAAATACATGTCTTCCATCAAATTTAGGAAGTTTTCATCAATTACTTCATCAAATGTTATTTTTGTTCCTTTCCTTCTTTTCTCTTCCTCGGAACGTCCATGATATATATATGTTGGTATGCTGGTGGTATCTCATGGCCCTGTTAATTTTTCTTCATTCTTTTCTCTTTCTGGGCTTTCAAGCTTGATAAAGACCAACTGACCTATTTTCAAGTTCACTGATTCCTTTTACTGCCTGCTCAAATCTGCTACTGAAACCTTCTAGAGGATTTTTGAGTTCAGTTATTTTATTTTCAGCTGCAGAATTTCAGTCTGGATCCTTTTTTTAACTGCTATGCCTTTTCTGACATCTCTACTTGGTGAGACATCCTTTTCTTGGTTTTATTTTTTTGACCACAGCTTTCTTTAGCTCTTTGAATATATTTAAGAAAGTTGATTTAAAATCTTTTTCTTATGATTCCTAGGCTTTCTCAGGGACAGTTTTTATTAATTACAGTCAATCTTTGAACAACGTGGATTTGAACTATGCAGGTCCACTTATATGCAAATATTTTGCAGTAGTAAACACTACAGTACTGCATGTCCATGGCTGGATGAATCCAAAGATGAAGAGAAATCACAGAAATGGAAAGCTGAATACAAGTTATATGTGGATTAACCCCCACACTGTGTTTAAGGGTCAACTGTACTTTTTCCCCCTGAGAACAGCCATACTTTGCTTCTTTAAGTGTTTCATAATTTGTTGAAAATTGGACATATCAAATATAGTGTGGCAATTCTGGGTATCAGATTCTCCCTCATCTGGAACTTGGTGTTGCTGCTTTTTATGGATTATTGTTTGATACTTTTCTAAGCTTTTTCTGTAAAAAGTCTTTATTCTTTGTTGCGTGTGGCACTGAAGTCTGCGTTCCCTTAGCTTAATTCTCAGCTATTATTTTGACAGTTTCCTTAAACACTTGCAGTAAAAAAGAAAAAAGAAAAAAGAAAAACAACTTCTCTCAGTCTGTTCTGATTTCCTCTATGCTGAAGCACTCCAACACTTAGCCAGATCCTTTACAACACTGCCTTAACCTTCACTTACAGCTTGTGCAATGCAAAGCCTGAAAGGTCAGCCAGAAATGAAAGTTTAGGGTCTTCCTCAGCCCTTTTCTGAGAATCAGTCCAGCTCCGGGCATTTCCAGTATAAACAGGGAATTTCTCAGTATAAGGAGGACCTTTAACAGTCCTATTCCCCATGTTATGTCCTTTCTCAACTGCTTCCTTCCCAAGCTTTTTGGTGTGTCTGTTGTTTATCCTAACTGTCATCCCTAGAATCAGGCTGCTGCAGCCAATACTTTGGCCATAAAATGCTTTTGCCAAACAGGGAAGTTGCCTCAGCCCAGGGGAAGCTCCTAGTTGAGTAAATCAAAGGGAAGCCCCTACACCAGTCCATTAGGGAGCTGTCAAACGGGCTGAAGTACTTAATAACAATTTTTAAAGAGTAAGATTTGTATTTGCACCCTCTATAAGTAGGAACCTGCATCAGGAGTGTGATCTGTCATTTTCAAAGCTACTGCAGATTGGGGGACAGTTAGGCACTATTTAAGATACTTTAGTGCTCTCCTACTGTAGTATAACAGCTTTTTACTTCAGTAATCATTCCCTTTTTTTTTTTAAGTTCTAACTAGGTTCCAGAGCTTTACTAAAGTTGATTCTGACAGATTTTTGCTAGATTATTAGTTATTTTTGTGCAGAAATGGAGCCCTGGCATTCCCTACTTGACCATTTATGGTAGCATCACTTACAAATGTTTTATATGTATAAAAAAAAGTATCTGATCTTTGATTATGCTGATTGCCGATTTCAAATACAGATTCTTTACCATACTGAGCCATTGCTGTTCTACTCTAACCCAAAGAAAGATATCTAATTCGGAATAGATTTTTAATTTTTATTCCCAAATACCTTTTTGGAACCTATGGAAATGACTGCAGTTCTCCTGTTAATATAAAACTTATGTTTATAAATTTCCTAATACTGAACTATCTGCTTTGCTGGCTTAAGCCCTACCTGTTCATGATGTTATTTTATAAAATATGATGCTGAGTACCAAATATTAATATTTATTTTAAGCACTTTTCATTCATATTTGCCACATTAGATTCCTTTTTAAAAATATTTGTGTGTGTGTGTGTTAAGAACACTTAGAGATCTGCCCTCTTGACAAAGGGTACATTTCTTTTTTAAGTGCACAATGCAGTGTTATCAACTATAGGCACCATGTTGTGGAGTAAGTATCTCTAGAATTGGTTTATCTTGTATAACTGAAACTATATACCCACCGAACACCAATTCGCCATTTCCTACTCACCACAACCCTGGTAACCACCATTCTATTCTTTTTCTGTGAGTTTGCTATTTTCAAAATCCCATGTAAGTAGAATCAAAGTTGTCCTTCTGTAACTGGCTTATTTCACTTAGCACAATGTCCTCCACATTCAACCATGTTGTTGCATACGGCAGGATTTCTTTCTTTTTTAAGGCTGAATAATCTTCCATTTTATGTATTTACCACATTTTCTTGATCCACTCATCCATCAATAAACATATAGGTTGTTTCCATTATCTTGATTATTGTGAAATCTTAACTATTATGAATAATGCTGCAATGAACATATGAGTGCAGACATGCCTTCAAGATTCTAATTTCAATTCTTTTGAGATATATACTCAGAAGTAGGATTGCTGGATGGTATGCAGTAACCCTAGTTTTACCTTTCTGAGGAACCTCCATACTATTTTCTACAGTGGCTGCACAAATTTACATTTCTTCCAACTGTGCATAAGTATTTCAATTTCTCTAAATCCTCTCCAACCTTTATTATCTTTTGGCTCTTTGAAGCAACCATCCTGATGAGTGTGAGGTGACATCTCATTGTGGTTTTCATTTGCATTTCCCTGATGATTAGTGATGTTGAGTATGTTTTCATTTACTTGTTGGACAGCTGGATATCTTTGGAGGAATGTCTATTCAAATCCTTTGCCCATTTTTAAAATCAGGTTGGATTTTTTTGGGTTTTGTTTGTTTTTTGCTACTGTGGTTGGTTGGGAGTTCCTTATGCATTCTGGGTATTAACTTCTTTATCAGATATATAGTTTGAAAATATTTTCTCCCATTCCATAGTTTGCCTTTTCATTCTAGCAATAGTTTCTTTGCTGTGCAGAAGCTTTTTAACTTGACATAATCCCAGTTGTCTATGCTGTAACCATAACATGTTTTATGTAAGCCCCAAGATAGCCACAAAGAAAATATCACAAAAGATAAAGAGAAAAAAAAAGGAAAGCAATCAAAGTATGTCCCTACCAAAAAAAAAAAAAATTGCAAGTCACAAAGGAAGATAGTTATCACCGGGAAATCTGATGCCTTCATCTCACAGGAAAATACTATTTACATTTTCCCCAACAATTTTGAGTCCCTTTACAGATTTAAAATGTTGATTATCTTGCCTTCCAATAATCACTGGTGACCTGAGGGCGGGTGGTTAGCTATGACTCCCCAGTCATAGGTAGTCCTGGCCTATTGGAGGAACACAGACCCACTAGGTTGCTGCTGGACCACACTTACCCACTTGATACGTAATTCTAGCTGAAATTCCAATTTCCAGTGGCTCTAGTGGATGGCTCATTTCTCCTAACTATAGCTCCGTAAAGGAAGTGAAAATAATTGACCTTGGACCCACCTGAGGAATGGTGTGGAACTCTAAAGGGGGTTAGAGACACTCAGGTTGACACCAGCAACGTTAGAAGATGACATGTGGTGATACAATCACAATATCTGGCTCTACCCGACTTTGGAGGAGGTCACCAATGAGATATTGACCTACAACAGCCCAATTAACAAATCATCACGTGGGGCAGTCAGCAGGCAGACACAAAACTCTAAAATGCAGATGCCTGCTACTGTTGGCCTTACTCTGTGCCTTTTATGTCATCTGGGTCATAAATCTTCTATTCACCCCCAGAGAGGCTACGCTAAAAAGTTACTGGAAGCTCACAGCACTCACCTATAAGTGAACCCCAGGATAGGAGGATGATGCATGCTGGAAGTCAGCCTCAGAGGGGCTGTGCCCAAAATGCCACAGATATGAATACTAGCTGGGTGTTCAAGCCCTCTATCTTAAAAGGAACAAAGGGCACAAATGCTTAAAGGCTACCAGCCACTACACTGCTCTTTTCAAATGGCTCCCTCTACCTGCAACAACATTATTGAATGACAATGCCCCAGGCCATGATGGTACCAAACATAATGATCTGAGAAATGACAATACCTCAGCCCATGAAAGCTCGAGATACAACTTCATCCCAAATGCTGCCCCCGCAGCCTTCTCTGCTATAGAAGAGCTGACATCCGAGAAGACATGATAGCTGGTTATGCTGAGCACTCCCCAGGACTTAGTTGCTGAACTCAATGCTTGTTTATCTAAATTCCCTGCTGATGATTCCATTCAGTGGCATTTTGTGGAGTTAACTGTGTTTGGCCAAAGGCTCCTTTGCTTACTATGCTTGCTACTCAAGGGTGCGGCAGTACTGTGACTGCCAGGCTACTTTCCACTACAACTTTGAATTTTGATAGACCAAGGTATATATTGAGCCTCATAACCTTATGGGGGCCTGATTAAATGCTTCACTTAATTGCTTGCCCTCACCACACCCAGTAGACCGATCTACATTATGCAACCTACTGAGGGTTAGTGAATTTAATTTCTGTTGGGAGGACCAGTCCCTGGCTGCAAATGCTACCATCACCACAGCACCCACCTCCCAACCCCCCACCCCATACATATACCCTCCAGGACTGCAGCCACAGGGTCATCTCCCAACCACTCCAAGGGGACCTTTTCCCACTGTCACCACTCAAGGTTCCACAATCCTCTCATTTAAGCCCACCAATAGTCTTAATATTTTTATGCAACAAGTAGAAAATAGAGCTCATTTTTTGGGCTGCTTTAAATGGTAAGTGTGCTATCAGACTCAACAAATGCTTTTTCATGAGTTAGTGGCCTATCTGGCTGATTTCTTGCCCCTGTCCTATTTGGCGAAAAGAAGGCACCCCATGCATCCCTGTGGCTTGCCTGGCTACTCTCTATGGTGCTCAAATGCTCCTCTGCAACACTTTGCAAAACAGTAGGTGGCATCTGGCAGGAGCCTCGACACACCCTTTATAATCCTTCATATTTGCCCAGGCACCAACACATTCCACCTGTGACACCACATGGATAAATATGACCTGTATCATATCCCAAGGAGCACAATTTCCCTGGTCTTAGGCCTCATGCTTAACTGCCTGAGGGGACCTCAACTCACTTGGGCATCCCAATGTGACAACAGTTAGTGTCCACCATGGGTCCAGTAACCTGGAGCCATCACACATACACGGTTCCCCATATATGCACTTCTCCTTTCCTCAACTTCCAGTGGAGGCAAAGGGGTTTGCCCCCTTGCCTTTCCCCCTCAGAAAGTCCTGTCTGTTCATATCAAGGTACTTTAGTCTCCCTGGGACTACCTTTACGTATCATTGAATAGGACTCCCAACTGTCTCTTTCTGCCCTTTCATATCAAAAGTGTGCAGTTTTCATCTCTGCTACATTGGGAGTGGGTCTGCTATTATCCCTCATGGGAACTGGGTTAGTTTAGGCACCACCACAATGGGCATGCAACAACAAATTATTAAGGCAAACACCAGTCTGTCAGCCACCCAGGCTGAACACTCTGGGCTGTTACATACACCAGAGCCCAGCGTTAATTGCAACAACAACATGATTCTTTAGGGCAGACGGTTTTGAAAAACCATTTAGCTTTAGATTACGTACTGGCCAAGGGATGGGGGGCACTGTAAAGGGCACCTCTTTCTGCATCAACATGAATAATTCTGGACAAATTCAGACAAATTTACAAAAGATGCCCCAACAGGTACAAGTATTCCATAATCTCACCCAAGTTTTAGATCAAATACCTACCTTAATCTTATCCATGGGCTTTGATTTATTTTCTTGGCTGGACCCTCAAAAATGGAAGGTGATGGTTACAGACAGGATTTCAAACTATCATTTGTTTATTGGTATTGTTGAGAGTGGCATTTTTGCTTTGCTCAGATGTTTCATGTGCTGGGTGACCAAAACCCTGCCAGCGGCTTTTAATATCTCCACCATCTACACAGTGCCCATGATTTTCCCTAAAGACTAATAATGCCTAGGCATCACAGGGTCAATTGTGATGAGAAAACAGCTATTTTGAGTTGCTACGTAAGCGCTTTACAGTATGACAACCATGCTCACACCCAGAGTCTGGACAGTTAGATAAGGACCTGAGCTTAGGATTCCTGACACAAGCTCCTGCTTGGTTTTTCCAAGGACACCTTTTAAAATAACCAGTTAGAGTTGAACTCATGAAAAGTTAGCCAACTCTGCCCCAAATACCTTACAAGTAATAGGTGCTTGCTACCCTGCTCTCTATCTTCTACTCACTTGTGACCTAGGGCAGAGGAATGCCCTCCCCCTGGCTCACTGTGCACTTCACCCTGACTTTTGGGACCTATAAGTAATAAATTTTGTGACTTTACTTCCTTGTATGAGTGTACAGACATTATGCCTTCAATCAAAATGAACCCAGGGTTTGCTCTTCCCTCAAGTGAAAGCTCAGATGCTAAGAGAGCTGTATGCTGACCCCATGTGGATGGCTTGTGCCTTCTCATTCAGAAAGGCATAATGTGAATACTCTTCATTTAATATATGAGCTACAGGCCCCACAACACAGCATACTTACAAAGCAAAAAAAAAAGCCACCTGAAGAGACAGAGCAAGCATCAAAACCAGATATGGCAGAGATACTGGAATTATGAGGCTGGGAATTTAAAACAACTATAATTAATATGCTAAGGGTTCTAATAGATAAAGTGGAAAGCATATAAGAACACAGGGACAATGCAAGCAGAGAGATGAAAATACTAAGAAAGAACAAAAAACAAATGCTAGAGACCAAGAACACTGTGACAGAAATGAAGAATGCCTTTGATGGGCTTATTAGTAGACTGGACACGGCCAAGATAAGAATCCTGAAGCTAAGAGTATCTCAACAGAAACCTCTGAAACTGAAAAGCAGAAAAACAAAGACTTTAAGTGGGGTAGGGAGAAAGGCAGAACAGAACATTAAAGAACTCTGGGAAAACTGCAAAAGGTGTAACATACAAGCAATGGGAATACCAGAAAAAGAAAAGAACAGAAGAAATATTTGAAACAACAACTAAGAATCTCTCCTAAATAATATCAGACACCAAACTGCAGGATCAGGAAGTTCACAGAACACCAAGCAGAATAAATGTCAAAAAACCCCACAAAAAAACCCTATCTAGGTACAGCATTTCAAAGTACAGAAAATCAAAGATGAAGAAAAATTCGGAGATTTTAACAACACGTTAACATCATTAGACAGATCTTCCAGACAGAAAATAAATAAGGCAACAGAGAAATTAAATGATACAACAGAAAAATTAGAGTTGGTGGATATTTTCAAAGCATTACACCCCCCAAAAATAGGATATACATTCTTTTCAAGGGCACATGGAACATTCTCTAGGATTGATCATGTACTTGGGCACAAAAGAAGCCTCAACAATTTTAAGAAGTTAGAAATTATCTCAAGCATCTTTACTGACCACAATGCCATGAAACTAGAAATCAACTACAGAGAAACAAAGGAGAAAAAAAGGAAAGCATAGAGATTAAACCACATGCTATTTAAAAACCAATGGGTCAATGATAAAATCGAAGTTGAAATTAAAAAATACCTTGAGACAAATGAAAATGAAAACACAACCACACAAAAATCATGCGACGCAGCAAAGGCAATGCTAAGAGGGAAGTTTACAGCAACACAGGTCTTCCTCAAAATAAATAAATAAATAACAATCTCAAATAAACAATCTAACCCACCAGCTAAAAGAATTAGAAAAAGAAGAGCAAAAAACTCCAAAAGGCAGCAGAAGGAAGGAAATAATAAAGATCAGGGAGGAAACAAGTAAAAGAGATTAAAAAAAGCAATAAAAAAATCAATCAAACCAAAAGCTAGTTTTTTGAAAGAGTAAGTAAAACTGACAAACCTCTGGCCAAACTCACAAAGAAGAAAAAAGAAAGAGCACAAATAAACAAAATAAGAAAGGAAAATGGAGAAATTACAACAAACAAAATAGAAATACAGAATATCATATGAGAATATTATGAAAAACTATATGGAACCAAAATGGATAACCTAGAGGAGATGGACAAGTTTCTGGAAACATACAGTCCACCAAGACTGAATCAAGAAGAAACTGACCACTTCAACAAACCAATCACTAAAAACAAAGTCGAATTAGCAATAAAAAAAAAAACCTCCCTACAAATAGAAGTCCAGGACTGGACGGCTTCACCAGGGAATTCTACCAAACATACAAAGGAGAACTCATACCAGTCCTTCTCAAACTCTTCCAGAAGACTGAAAAGGAGGGGAATATTCCCAAACTCATTCTATGAAGCCACCATCACCCTGATACCAAAACCAGGCAAAGACACTACCAAAAAAGAGAATTATAGACCATTATCACTGATGAACATAGATGTAAAACTCCTTACCAAAATATTAGAAAATAGAATCCAACAGCACATAAAAAAGATTATACATCATGATCAAGTGGAGTTCATCCCAGGGACACAAGGGTGGTTCAACATATGCAAATCAATCAATGTAATACATCACATCAACAAGAGAAAGGACAAAAACCACATGATCATCTCAATAGATGCAGAAAAAGCACTTGATAAAATTCAACACCCATTTATGATAAAACCTCTGGGTTTAGAGGGAACATATCTCAACATAATAAAAGCTATATATGACAAACCTACAGCCAGCATAGTACTCAACAGTGAAAAACTCAAAAGCTTCCCACTAAAATCTGGGACAAGACAAGGCTGTCCACTATCACCACTCCTATGCAATACAGTCTTGGAAGTCCTAGCCACAGCAATCAGGCAAGAGAGAAATAAAAGGGATCCAAATTGGAAAAGAAGAGATAAAAATGTCACTATATGCAATGACATGATACTATATATAGAAAACCCTAAAAGGTCCACACAAAAACGACTAGAACTAATTGAAGAACTCAGTAAGGTAGCAGGTTACAAGATTAATGTTTAAAAATCAGTTGCATTTTTTTACACTAATAATGAATCAAGAGAAAAAGAAAGTAAAGAAACAATCCCCCTTTAAAATAGCACCCAAAGTAATAAAATACCTAGGAATAAATCTAACCAAGGAGGTGAAAGACTTATACATAGAAAACTATAGAACATTGATTAAGGAAATTAAAGAAGACTTAAAAAATGGAAAGATATCCCATGCTTCTGGATTAGAAGAATCAATATTGTTAAAATGGTCATACTGCCCAAGGCAATCTACAGATTTAATGCAATCCCTATCAAATTACCCAGGACATATTTCACAGAACTAGAACAAATCATAATAAAATTTATATGGAACCACAAAAGGCCTAGAATTGCCAAAGCATTACTGAAGAAAAAGAAAGAGGCTGGAGAAATAACTCTCCCAGACTTCAGATAATACTACAGAGCTACAGTAATCAAAACATCACGGTATTGGTACAAAAACAGACATATAGACCAATGGAACAGAATAGAGAGCCCAGAAATAAACCCACAAACTTTTGGTCAACTAATCTTCAACAAAGGAGGCAAGAATATACAATGAAATAAAGACAGTCTCTTCAGCAAATGGTGTTGGGAAAACTGGACAGCAGCATGTAAAGCAGTGAAGCTAGAACACTCCCTTACACCATACACAAAAATAAACTCAAAATGGATCAAAGACTTAAACATAAGACAAGATACAATAAACTTCGTAGAAGAAAACACAGGCAAAACATTATCTCACATACATTTCAAAAATGTCCTCCTAGGGCAGTCTACCCAAGCAATAGAAATAAAAGCAAGAATAAACAAATGGGACCTAATGAAACTTACAAGCTTCTGCACAGCAAAGGAAACCATAAGTAAAAAAAAACGACAACCTACAGAAAGGGAGAAAATTTTTGCAAATGAAACTGACAAAGGCTTGATCTCCAGAATATATAAGCAGCTCATACGACTTAATAAGAAAGAAAACAAACAACCCAATCCAAAAATGGGCAGAAGACCTAAACAAGCAATTCTTCAAGGAAGAAATACAAATGATCAATAGGCACATGAAAAAGTGCTCACTATCACTAATTATCAGAGAAATGCAAATCAAAACTACAATGAGGTATCACCACACACCAGTCAGAATGGCCATCACTCAAAAGTCCACAAACGGTAAATGCTGGAGAGGCTGTTGGAGAAAAGGGAACCCTCCTACACTGCTGACAGGAATGCAGTTTTGTGCAGCCACTGTGGAAAACAGCATGGAGATTCCTCAAAAGACTAGGAATAGACTTAGCATATGACCCAGGAATCCTGCTCCTGGGCATATACCCAGAAGGAACCCTACTTCAAAATGACACCTGCACCCCAATGTTCACAGCAGCACTATTTACAATAGCCAACACATGGAAACGGCCTAAATATCCACCAACAGATGACTGGATAAAGAAGAGGTGGTATATTTATAAAATGGAATACTATTCAGCCATAAAAATGACAACACAATGCCATATGCAGCAACATGGATGTCCCTGGAGAATGTCATTCTATGTGAAGTAAGCCAGAAAGAGAAAGAAAAATATCATACGAGATCACTCATATGTGGAATCTAAAAAAAATGAATACAGAAATAGACTCATAGACATAGAATACAAACTTGTGGTTGCCAAGGGGGAGGGGGGTGGGAAGGGACAGACTGGGAGTTCAATATCTGTAGATAGTGATAGGCATATGTAGAATAGATAAACAAGATTATACTGTATAGCACAGGGAAACATACAAGATCTTGTAGTAGCTCACAGTGAAAAAGAAAGCGACAATGAATATATGTATGTTCATGTATAACTGAAAAATTGTACTCTACACTGGAAATTGACACAACACTATAAAATGACTATAACTCAATTTTTAAAAATGTAAAAAAAAAAAGAAAAACTCCTGAAAGAAGTCAGAGGGAAAAAAAAACCTTATCTAAAGAGGAACAAAGAATTACTTCCAACTTCTCAGAAACCATGCAAGCAAGAAGAAAACAGAGTGAAATATTTAAAGTGTTGAGAGACAAAAACCCATGAACTTAGAATTCCATGCCCTCCCTATGCAATTATCCTTCAAACTGAAAAAGGAATACTTTGTTAGACAAACAAAAGTTAAGAGCATCTGTTGCCAGGAGATCTGCTATGCAATAGTTGTTAACAAAAATACTTTAGAGAAGAGAAAATACAGGTCAGAAACTCAGATCTACATAAAGATAGGAAGAGAATAGAAGAAAGAATAAGCAAATGTTAAAAAATATCTTTTTTCTTATTCTTAATTGGTCTAACCGATAATAGTTTGTTCAAAACATTGCTTGTGTATATGTATGTATGAAATGAGTGGCAGCAATGATATAAGGGACAAGAGAGGGAGGAATTGGATTTTGTTATTAGAAGGTACTCATACCTCATACTATCTATGAAGTGCTATAGTGTTAATTGAAAATACACTTGGACTAGTTGTAAATATATTTTACAAATTCTAGAATAACCACTAAAAAGAGTTTTAAAAACAAGGATAAACAGAACAGACTTCAAAGAAAGGACATTATCAGAGATAAAGAATGGCACGCCATAATGATGAAGGGGTCAATTCTACAAGACAAAACAATCCTTAATGTGCATGTGGCTAAGAAAAGTGTCAAACTACCTGAGAAAAACTGAGAAAGCTGCAAGAAGAAATAGATAAATCCATTATCATAGCTGGAGACTATAACCACCTCTCCATCAGAAACAAACAAATCCATCAGGCAGCAAATCAGTAACAAATAGCTGACCTCAATATCATCATCAATATACTGGATATAATGGACATACATAAACTACTTCAGCCAAAAACAGCAGAATACACATTCTTCTCAAAGTCGTATGGAACATTAACCAAGACAGGCCACATTCTGGGCCATAAACACACCTTAACAAATTAAAAACAAAAAACAAAACAGAAATCATACAATGTCTGCTCTTAGACCACAAAGGAATAAAACTAGAAATCAACAAAGATAACTGAAAAATCCCAAAATATGTGGAAATTAAAAGACTTCTAAATAAAATATGAATCAAAGAAGAAATCTCAAGGAGTTTTTAAGTATATTAACCTAAATGAAAAAGAAAAGACAACTTATGAAAATTTATGGGATGCAGCGCACAGAAGGAAATTTACAGCACTGAATGCAAATATTAGAAAAGACGAAAGGTCTAAAAATCTGTATTCCAAATTTCCACCTTAGGAAACTAGAAAAAGAAGAACAAATAAGTCCAAAGTAAGCAAAAAAAAAAAAAAAAAGGAAAGCAAAGAAAAAAAAAAAAGAACAAAACCAAAACCTGGTTTTCTTGAAAAGATCAGTAATATCAATAAGCCTCTAGCCAGGCAAACTGAAAAAAAAAAAAAAGGGCATAAATTACTAATATCAAAAATCAAAGCAGGGATATCACTACAGGTCCCATGGACATTAAAAGGATAATAAAGGAATACTATGAACAACCACATAGCCACAAATTTGACAGCCTAGATGAAATGGACCAGTTCCTTGAAAGATAAAATATGCCAAAACTCACACAAGAAAAAAAATGACATTCTGAAATAGGCGACTATTTATTAAAGAAATTGAATCAATAATTAATAACCCTTTAAAAAAGAAAGCACGAGGCCCAGGTGGGTTCATTGGTAAATTCTACCAAACATTTAAGGAAGAAATTATACCAATTCCCTACAAACTCTTTCAGAAAATAGAAGCAGAAGGGATACTTTCTAATTCATTCTATGAAGCCAGCATTAGCCTAATAAAACCACCGGGTAAAGATATTTCAGAGGGCGGGAATATAGACCAGTATCTCTTCTCCTGAATACAGATACAAAAATCCTCAATAAAGTATTAACTAATCAAATTCAACAAAGTATAATCATATGCCATGACCAAGTGAGATTTATCCCGCATATGCAAGACTAGTTCTCATCATACAAAAATCAATTGATGTAATCTAGCACATCAAAAGCCCAAAAAGAAAATCACGTGATTCTATCAATAGATGCCCCCCCCACCAAAAAAAGAATTTGAAAATCCAACACCTATTCATGATAGAACTATCAGTAAACTAGGAATAGAGGAAAACTTCCTTAATAAAGAATATCTGCAACAAACCTATAGCTAACATCATATTTCATGGTAAGAAACTAAAAGCTCTCCCACAAAGATGAGGAATGAGTTAAACATCACCACTCCTTTTAAACATCATACTAGAATTCCTAGCTAATGCAATGGACAAGTAAAGGAAACAGAAAGTATACAACTGGAGAAGGAAGAAATACAACTGTCTGTGTTTGCAGATGCCATGATCATCTATGTACAAAATCTAAAAGAATCAACAAAAAAACTCTAAGAACTAATAAGCAATTACAGCAAGTTGCCAAATACAAGATTAATATACAAGTGAACTGCTTTCCTATATATCAGCAAAGAATAAGTGAAATTTAAAATTAAAAACACAATACCATCTACATTAGCACCCTATAAAATAAAATATATGAAAGAAATCAAAGAAGAACTAAACAAATGGAGAGATATTCCACGTTTATGGATAGGAAGACTCAATATTGTGAAGATTTTCAGTTCCTCTCAACTTGACGTATAGACTCAATGCGACTCCAATCATAATTCCAGCAAGTTATTCTGTGAATACTGACAAGCTGATTCCAAAGTTTATATGGAAAAGTAAAAGGCCCAAATATTCAACACAATACTGAATGAGAAGAACAAAGTTGGAGGACTGACACTACCTGACTTCAAGGCCTACTATAAAGCTGCAGTAGTCAAGACTGTGCAGTATTAGTAAAATGATAGACAAATATATCCCTGTAATAGAACACAGTTCAGAAACAGACCCACGTAAATAGTCAAGTGATCTTTGACAAAGGGACAAAGGTAATACAATGGACTAAAAGTAAAAGAAGTCTTTTTTACAAATGCTCCTGGAAAATTGCACATCCATGTGGAAAAAACAAATCCAGACACAGATTTTAAACCCTTCAAAAAATTAATTCAAAATGGATCATAGACCTAAATGTAAAATGCAAAACTATAAAACTCCTAGAAAACAACATAGGAGAAAACCTAAATGATCTTGAATATGGTGATGACTTTTAAGACACAGCACCAAAGATACAATCCTTGAAAGAAATAATTGGTAACCTGGACTCACTAAAATTAAAAACTCCTGTTCTGTGAAAGACAATGTCAAGAGAATGAAAAGTCTGTATCAAGTCACTCCCAGATATGTCTGGGAGACATATCTGATCAAAAGACACATCTGATCAAAAACTGTTATCTGAAATATATAAAGAACTCTTAAAAGTAAACAACAACAAAATAATCCAATATAAGAATAGAGACATTAACAGATACCTCACCAAAAAAGATGTACAGCAGGAAAATAAATACATGAAAAGACATCATGTCATGAGGGAAATGCAAATTAAAACAACAAAAAGATACTACTACACACCTATCAGACTAGCCAAAATCCAGAACCCTGAAAATGTCAAATGCTGGCAAGGATGTGGTGCAACAGAAAGTCTGATTCATTGTTGGCAGGAATGCAAAATGGCAGAGAGAACTTTTCTAAAATGGTTTGGCGGTTTCTTACAAAACTAAGCATACTCTTTACCACTGGATCTAGCATTTGTGCTCCTTGATATTTACCCAACAGAGCTGAAAATGTATGTCCACCAAAACATCTGCATCTGGATGGGTTATAGTAGATTTATTAATAATTGACAAAACTTGGAAGCAACCAAAATGTCCTTCAGCATTCGAAGGGATAAATTCTATTCAGCAGATGAATGGATAAACTCTCGAAGAGCACAAGGTATCTTTTCATTTCTTTGCATCATCTTCAATTTCCTTCATCTGTGTTTTACACTTTTCAGAGTATAGGTAACCTCCTTGGTTAAGTTTATTTTTACATATTCTGTTGCTTTTCATGCAATGGAAATGTTTATACCAGTTACAAAATTCTGGTTTCTGAAGTGAAAAAAAAAAAAAAAGGCGAAAGAAGGGCAGCAAATGGCAAAATATCCTTCTGTTTATGGGTGAGTTGTATTTTTGTATATATATGCAATGTCTTCTTTATCCATTCATCTATTGACGTGTACTTAGGATGCTTCCACATCTTGGCAGTTATAAATAATGTTGCTATTAATAGTGGGGTGTATGTATCTTTGTTAATTGATTCTTATTTTGTGGTTGGCTTTATTCTTTTGATAACTATGTTAGTTTAAAAAGCTAAAGCTCTAAATGGTCTTAGAAACAATGAACAGTACATACATGTAAATTTAAAAAAATATGTGCAGTACACTGTATGTATGTATTTACATGCAATACACTGTATATGTGCAGTCAAACTGTAACAATTCTACTTAATAAAACTGAAAAATGAATAAAAAAAAGAGTACTAACATTCACTTATAAATGTTTAAGAAGGAGAAGTGAGAAAGAAAAGGGCAGAGAACATATTTGAAGACATAATAGCTGAAAATTTCCCTAACCTGGGAAAGGAAACATATCCAGGTTCAGAAAGCACAGAGTCCCAAGCAATACCAAACATAAAGATATCTACTCCAAGATACAATATAATTAAAACAGCAAAATTTAAAGATAAAGAGAAAATCTTAAAAACAGCAAGGTAAAGGCAACCAGTTACATACAAAGAAACCAGAACACCATTACTTTTCAGCAGAAACTTTGCAGACCAGAAGGGAGTGGCATGCTATACTTAAAGTGATGAATGGAAAAAACCTACAAATAATATTCTACGCAGCAAGTCAGCAAAAGCTAAAAGAGTTCAGCACCACTAAATGAGGTTTATAAGAAATTTTAAAGGGACTTCCCTAAGCAGAAAAGAAAAGGCCACAAGTAGAAATATGAAAATTATGAAAGGAAAAAATTCACCAGTAAAGACAAACATACAGTAAAGCTAGTAGATCAAGCACTTATAAAATAGGCAGCCTACTGAATGGAAGATATTGGCAAATGATATATTTGATAAGGTGTTAATATCCAAAATATACAAAGAACTCATAAAAGTCAAATCAAAAAAACAAACTTGATTTAAAAAATAGGAGGATCTGAATAGATATTTTTGCAGAGAAGACACAGATAAAAAGATGCTCAACATCACTAATCATCAGAGAAATGCAAATCAAAACCTCACTGGCATCTATCACCTCACACTTAGAATGGCTATTATCAAAAAGACAGCAAATAACAAGTGTTGGCAAGGATGTGAAGAAGAGGGAACAGTCGTAAACTGTTAGTGGGAATGTAAGTTGTTGTGGCCACTATGGAAAACAGTTCCCCACAAAATTAAAAATATAACTACCACATGATCCAACAATTAACTTATGGGTATTCTTCCAAGGAAAACATACTAATTTGAAAAAGATATATGCACCCCTATGTTCACTCCAGCATTACTTACAATAATCAATATACGGAAGTAGCCCAGTGTCCATCAATAGATGAATGGATAAAGAAGATGTGATATATATATACAATGGACTATTAATCAACCGTAAGAAAGAATGAAATCTTGAGATTTACAACAACGTGAATGGACCTAAAGGGTAATATGTTATGTGAAATAAGTCACACAGAGAAAGACAAATACTGTGTGATTTCACTTGTATGTGGAATCTAAAAAGCAAACCAAATGGATAAGTCTAACAAAACAGAAACAGTCTCATAGACACAGAAAGAAACAGGTGGTTGCCAGAGGGAAGGAGGATACAGGGTGGGGAAGAGTGAAACATGTGAGGGAGATTCAGATGTAATAAAGTAAATAAGTCATAAGGATAAAATGTACAGTATGGGGGAATGTAGTCAATACTACGGTAATAGCTGTATTGTGACAGATGGGAACTAGACTTATCTTGGTCATCATTTGTAATGTACAGAAACAGCAAATCATTATGTTGTGCAGCTGGAACTAACATAGTTATACTTTAATTTTTAAAAAGGTTAATTTATATATTTACTTATAAATTTGATTTTAAGGAAAATGAATAGCACAGAATAGCTTAATAGTCAGAAAAGACAACTTAAGTGCTGTTATGTGACCATGGAAGAATATTTACCATGTTTATTACATCTATTATAGAGTTCAAAACCATACTGAGCAGCAAGAAAACCAATGCATGTCAGGATAGGAAGTAAGAGTGATACGACTGGGGAAGAAGACCCATAGGAGTTCAATGACACTTTGTAACATTCTATTTCTCAAGCTGGATGGCCAATATACAGGAATTATTTCTACTTTTCTTTATTCTTTATACACGTTTCATATATTTTCTTTTCTATGTATGAAATAGTTCATAATAGAAGGAAAATAAGTCCCACTAAGAAGAAAGTCATTTACACATAACCTACAACAGCTATGTGTTCTTAAGGAGAGACTATATATCTGAAAATAGCTGGAGTTCATTTGCATCTCAAAATATCACTCTCAAGAGAAAATAAGGACAAGAATACACAAAATGAGCAAACCCACTTTTTTTCTAAGACAATTTTTCTAATAGATGAATATGGAATTAATCAGAACCTACAGAATCTAATCCTTAAGTATTAATTTTTGAAGAATTAAGACTCCTAACACCTTAGCCAACAACTATTAGCAACTCAGCTGGAGTCATCAATGCCCAGGTAAGAGATCCTAATCCCACACACTTTCTTCCACATTACCTCTCTTAATTTCTAAATTTATTTTATACCTTGGACAAGTCAGTTGTTCTCCCATGACCAAACAACTTTGCTTTGATCTCTTCTACTTTTCTCCTGTCATCTTCGTTTAATTCTGAAATGGAGTAGCCACAGTCATGAGCCATATTAAACTTCAGATTCCAGGCTGGAGAAAAAGCATAAAAATATTCAAGATAATACAACACAAAAGTATCAGCGACTTTAAGAACATAGAAGATCATCAATACACCCAATTTAATGCCTACCACAGTGCTTGGTAAAAAGTGTGTGCTCTCAATTTTATGACAAATTCTTAGTTCTCAAGAGATAATTTCACTGAAAAGTGAGTTCTTTTAAAGAAAAATATTCTATAGACATTTCCCTAAAGAGGCCACTTTATTTATTTATTTTTAACTGAAGCATAGTCAGTCACAATGTGTCAATTTCTGGTGTACAGCATAATGCCCCAGTCATGAATATGTGTGTGTGTACACACACACATATACATATATACACATGTGTATATACACACATACATATATTTGTTTTCATATTTTCTCATTGAAAGTTATTACAAGATATTGAATATAGTTCTCCACGCTATACAAAGGAAATTTGATTTTTTAATCTATTTTATATACAGTAGTTAACATTTGCAAATCTCAAACTCCCAAATTATCCCTTCCCATTCCCTTTCCCCCGGTAACCATAAATTGTTTACTACGTCTGTGAGTCTCTTCCTGTTTTGTGGATGAATTCATTAGTGTCCCAAAGAGGCCAGTTTAAATATAATATTCAACTATTTTTATCTTAATCTTCCTTCCAATCAAAACAGTCCCCCTATCAGCTCCTACTATAGTTACCACCAATTCTAACAGCTAATACTTTAAAATAATAAAACCTGAGTTCTTTGGAGAATCAAAATATGCATAAATGAGAGAAGGCATGGTGTAGGAAGTTAATCTTAAGAGAAGATTTCTAGTTAGGCCTGAATTACTTATAAGTTGCCCTCCAAAATATATGCCCCATGTTGTCTTAAATTTTTTTCCCCTTTTTAATGGAATTCTGCAATTAGAGATGAATGGAATTAGTAAATATTCCTTTTTAAACCTCTAAACCAAGTATGAGTTTGAAATACCTTGATTAGTTTTTCTGATGTCTATCTAAGATCTGCTTCAAGAATTTTATTAGAAAAGGGGATGAGAAAGTATATACAATTTTATGATACAGAGTGACAGAGAAAAGCAAATCGGGGTTTTTTATTGCCTCCAAAATAAGGACACTACAATGTAAAGACTAGGAAAACATCCTGTTTCGGAAACTCAAGTGATCTCCCCTTACTTTCCTTCAGACATCAGAACTCACTTTTCTTTAAACTCAAACTAGCACTGTTAATACTATCTTAGCTATATTTTTGGTTAACTGGGTTTATTCTGGATTGATGGTAGAAAATGTAATCATTCTAACAGTTCTACAAGAAAATATATTTAGCGCCCCAAACACTTAACTTTAAGCCAATTATTAAACTATGTAAGTTTGACCTGAGTCTGTAACAAATCATCATTTCCTACCTCGCGCTCGTACCCGAGATTCCTCTTCCTCTGCGTTTCTGAGTATTTGTTTAGCATGGTTCAGCGAGGATTCACATTTCAGAAGGTTTTTCACATGTGCAGCCAGTGAATCTACACTGCTACCACCACCATCATCACTCTCTAACACACCCTCTTCCTCTCTGCTATCTGTCACGCTCGTCTTGGGTGAAGCACGTGGAAGGAAGTTTAGAACATCAGAAACTGACTCTAGGGAATTACTGTCCCATGAGCAGGAACTGGCATCACTACTTGAATCACTTTTAATGATAGTCATCATAGGGATAACAATTTTATTCCCAATGGTTCCACTATACCCTTCAGGTTCAGACCTCATTACAGATTTGGCTGCTTTATATTGCCTAAGAGTTTCATCTAATGTCACTCTGGTTTTGCTTTCTGCTTCCTGTACAGGACTTCGGACCGCAGTTGAACTAATAAACTCCCAATTTTCAATACCTCTCTGGCATTTCAGATTCGTCTGTGTGCTAATATCCTTCTGCGTGCACTTGTTATTTGGGCTTTCTTCTGTAAATGGCTGTCTGTGAGACAAATCACCATTAGATTCATCAGTTGTGGGGGGTTCTTTGAAGCAAACCACCTTCTTAGATTGTATAAAAGAAATATCACTAACATCTCTGAAAGGGACAAGGGGAACAGGAAAATTATATCGTCTCAGTGCTATATTTTCTGCTTCCATTAGAAGTGTCCGAATCTCTTTAAGAGTTTTGGAACCACTGTCCATACCCCGGATTTCCTCGGTGCCAACATCTTCAAAACCTGAAGATTCTGGCTTATTTATTACAATTCTACTATCAGCCTGAGAATTTAAAGGCACATTGCTTGAGATAACACTGGAGTTAGAAGATTCCAAATTATCTATTAGCCTTTGGACATGGTCTGAAACAAGTTTGTGCTTCTCACTATATGAATAACTATCAGGGGGAACTGTTGATAACCCAGTAATCTGATCAGCTTGCCCAAGACTACTAGAGGACTTCGGATCATCTTCAGTTAGATGTCTTTCTGGTAAATCCTGTTGGTAGAATATAACTGGTTTCTCCCTGTGTGAAAAGGAACTAGGAGGAACTGATGGTAACACAATTTTTTGGTCAGCTGGTCCAGGAACTGTTGAAACCTTTAACACATCTTCAGTTTGATGTTGGTCTGGCAATTCCTGTGGGTAGAAAGTATCAGATTTCTCTCTGTGTGAATAGGAACTAGAAAGAGGTATTGCTATCCCAGGATTCACATCAGTTGGTTCAGGGACAGGTGAAATCTTCAGAATATCTTCACTTTGACGTCTGTCTGGCAACTGCTGTCGGAAGAAAATACTGGGATTTACTCTCTGAGAATAAGAATTACGAAAAACTGTCAGTAATGGAGTCTTCCTGCTGTCCAGCCCGATCACAGCTGAAGTCTTGGGCTTCTCTCTATGTGAGTAGGAACTCGTTGGAGCTAATGGTAACTCAGTCTTCTGCTCATCTGGTAAAATCACAGTTGAAATCTTGAGTTTCTCTTTATGTGAGAAAGAACTAGAAGGTCCTGTTGGTATCTCAGTGTTCTGGTCAGCTGGTCCAGGGAGAGCAAAAACTTTCAAAGCTTCTTCAGTAAGATTTGGCAGCTCCTGCTGGTAAAAACCATCAGGCTTCTCTCTATATGAGTAAGAACTAGAGGGGCTTGTTCGTATCCCAGTCTTCTGGTCAGATGGTCCAGGAACAGCTGAAACTTTCAAAGTTTCTTCAGTAATATCTGGCAACTCCTTCTGGTAAGAAAACATGGGGCTCTCTCTATGTGAACAGGAAGTAGGGGGCACAGTTTGCATACCAGTGTTCTGGTCTGCTTGTCCAGGAACCCCTAGAAGTTCTAAAGCATCTTTATTAGAATCTGACAACTCTTGCTCATAAGAAATGATGGGCTTTTCTCCACGTGAGTAAGTGGAGGTTACTGCTGGAATCCCAATCTTCTGGTCAGCTGGTCCAGGAACCTCTAAAACTTTTAAAGCCACTTGAGTAAGATCTGGGAACTCTTGCTGATAAGAAATGATGGGCTTCTCTCTATATGAAGAGGAACTAGATGGTACTGTAGATATCCCGGTCTTCTGGTCAGCTGGTCCAGGAACACCTGAAACTTTCAGAGCCTCTACAGTTAGCTGACTGTCTGGCAAGGCCTGCTGGTAGAAAATAATGGGCTTCTCTTTATGTGAGTAGGAAGTAGAGGTTACTGTAGGTATCCCAGTCTTCTGGTCACCTGTTTCAGAAATACCTGAAACTTTCAGAGCCTCTTCAGTAGGATGACTGTCTGGCAACTCTTGTTGGTAGAAAATACTGGATTTTTCTCTATGTGAGTAGGACCTAGAAGATTCTGATATTCCAGTCTTCGGGTCAGCTGGTCCAGCAACAGCTGAAACTTTCAGAGCCTCTTCAGTTAGATGACTGCCTGGCAACTTCTGCTGGTAAAAAATAATGGGCTTCTCCCGATGCGCGTAGGAACTAGAGGGTACTGTCTGCAGTCCAGTGTCCTGGTCAACTGGTCCAAGAATAGCTGAAATTTTCTGAGTCTGATCCTTTAGGTGACTGTCTGGCAACTCCTGCTGATAGGAAAAACTGGTCTTCCCTCTATGTGAGAAGAAAGCAGGGGGGACTATTGGTACCCCAGTCTTCTGGTGACCTAGTCCAGGAGTAGCTGGAACCCTCTGAGCCTCTTTAGTTAGATGACTGTCTGGCAACTCTTGTTGGTACAAAATACTGGGCTTCTCTCTATGTGAATAAGAAGTAGAGGGGACTGTTGATATCCCAGTCTCCTGCTCAGCGAATCCAGGGGCAGCTGAAACTTTCTGAGCCTGTTCAATGAGATGACTGTCTCGCAACTCTTGTTGGTACAAAATACTGGGCTTTTCTCTATATGAATAAGAAGTAGAGGGGACTGTTGATGTCCCAGTCTTCTGCTCAGGGGGCCCAGGAGCTGCTGAAGCTTGTTGAACCTGATGAATTGGATGACTATCTGGCAACTCTTGTTGGTACAAAATACTGGGCTTCTCTCTATGTGAATAAGAAGTAGAGGGGACTGTTGATATCCCAGTCTCCTGCTCAGCGAATCCAGGGGCAGCTGAAACTTTCTGAGCCTGTTCAATGAAATGACTGTCTCGCAACTCTTGTTGGTACAAAATACTGGGCTTCTCTCTATATGCGTAAGAAGCAGAAGTTGCTGTAGGAATCCCAGTCTTCTGCTCAGGGGGCCCAGGAGCTGCTGAATCTTGTTGAACCTGATGAATTGGATGACTGTCTGGCAACTCTTGGTACAAAATACTGGGCTTCTCTCTATGTGAATAAGAAGTAGAGGGGACTGTTGATATCCCAGTCTCCTGCTCAGTGAATCCAGGGGCAGCTGAAACTTTCTGAGCCTGTTCAATGAAATGACTGTCTCGCAACTCTTGTTGGTACAAAATATTGGGCTTCCCTCTATATGCGTAAGAAGCAGAAGTTGCTGTAGGAATCCCAGTCTTCTGCTCAGGGGGCCCAGGAGCTGCTGAAGCTTGTTGAACCTGTTGAATTGGATGACTATCTGGCAACTCTTGTTGGTACAAAATACTGGGCTTCTCTCTATCTGAATAAGAAGTAGAGGGGACTGTTGATATCCCAGTCTTCTGCTCAGCGAATCCAGGGGCAGCTGAAACTTTCTGAGCTTGTTCAATGAGATGACTGTCTCGCAACTCTTGTTGGTACAAAATATTGGGCTTCCCTCTATATGCGTAAGAAGTAGAAGTTGCTGTAGGAATCCCAGTCTTCTGCTCAGGGGGCCCAGGAGCTGCTGAATCTTGTTGCACCTGTTGAATTGGATGACTGTCTGGCAACTCTTGTTGGTGCAAAATACTGGGCTTCTCTCTATATGCGTAAGAAGTAGAGGGGACTGTTGATGTCCCAGTCTTCTGCTCAAGGGGCCCAGGAGCTGCTGAAGCTTTTTGAACCTGTTGAATTGGATGACTGTCTGGCAACTCTTGTTGGTACAAAATACCGGGCTTCTCTCTATATGAATAAGAAGTAGAGGGGACTGCTGATGTCCCAGTCTTCTGCTCAGCGAATCCAGGGGCAGCTGAAACTTTCTGAGCCTGTTCAATGAGATGACTGTCTGGCAACTCTTGTTGGTGCAAAATACTTGGCTTCTCTCTATATGCGTAAGAAGTAGAGGGGACTGTTGATGTCCCAGTCTTCTGCTCAAGGGGCCCAGGAGCTGCTGAATCTTGTTTCACCTGTTGAATTGGATGACTGTCTGGCAACTCTTGTTGGTACAAAATACTGGGCTTCTCTCTATATGCGTAAGAAGTAGAAGTTACTGTAGGAATCCCAGTCTTCTGCTCAGGGGGCCCAGGAGCTGCTGAAACTTTCAGTGCCTGTTTGGTCAGATGACTTTCTGGCAATGTCTTCTGATAGAAAATACTGGGCTTCTCTCCATGTAAGTAAGAAGTAGGGGATGTAGTAGGTATCCCAGTCTTCTGCTCAGCTGGTCTAGGAGAAGCTGAAACTTTCAGAGCCTCTTCAGATGGATAACTGCCTGGCAAGGCAGGTTGGTAGAAAATACCAGGCTTCTCTCCAACTGAGTAGGAACTAGCAGGTACTGTTTGTATTCCAGTCTTCTGATCAGCTGATCCAGGGACAACTGAAACTTTCAGAGCCTCTTCAGTTTGATGACTGCCTGGCAATGCCTGTGGGTAGAATATACTGTACTTTTCTCCAAGTGAGTAGGAATTTGGAGGGACTGTAGGTATGCCAGTCTTCTGATCACCAAGTCCAGGAACAGTTGAAACTTTTAGAGCCTCTGCAGTTAGATGATTGTCTGGCAAGGCCTGTGGGTAGAAAATACTTGGCTTCCCTCTTTGTGAGGAGGAACTAAAGGGCACTGATGCTATACCAGTCTTCTGGTCAGCTAGTTCAGGAACTGCTGAAACTTTTAGAGTCTCTTCAATTAGATGACCATCTGCCAATGCCTGTTGGTTGAGAATATCAGTATACTGACCAATAGTCTTCACTTGAGGAGACCTTACAGCCAACCGAGGAAAGTCTTCAGGGGACAAGGATAAATGAGATCCAATGTCTGAATCTTCAGGAGTGGTAGTGATACCTGGTTTCAAGTTGGGTTGAGGAATTTCAGCTATGCCTCCTTTGGAAGTATCTCCTTAAGAAAAAGAGATTTGTTAATGTTGTTAATACACACACACACAGATATTTTGAATTTTAAAAATATCTCTTTTATACACTAAAAGAAATACAGTAAGCTCTCCTTTCTTGGGCATTTATACTTCTATAAAGGAATCCTAAGGAAATACTCATCAAAAGAAATAAAAATTTACAAACAAAGATATTAAATACAAAGCAATTTGTAAGAGCAAATTAATATAGAAATAATTTAAATATTCAACAAGAGCAACTAAAAATAAGTATATATATTTGATGGCACATTATATGGATCTTGAAATTTGGATTTTAAATACTTTTCCGTGTGATGAAAAAATCCTGTCTACCATGGAGTTTGATCTCACCCTACTAATAAGGCTAATAATGAAGGCTGTTATTGTGTCGTGTATGTTGGCAGAAGACACAAGGCTCTTCAGAGACAGAGTACTTTATTCCATGGCATAGCAAAGGATCATCAGCTTATTTTCATGAAATCCTCTTTCCCCCAAGTCATATACGAAGGCAAAGCAGTACAGCCCTGATGGAGGCTATGCATGCCATAGGTATAACAGACTCTCCTAATAAGCACATCCTGAATAAGATATGTATTTTTAATTATGTGAAACTGCAAAGACTCTAAAGTTTACACTAAGAAGTTTGAAACTAATTCTACATAGTATGGGAAGTTGTTCACAGATTTGATCAGAACTATACTGCAGAAATACAGATTCAAGATGAGTGGAAGGGAATGCAAAAGTGTAAGCAGCACTATCTAAGAGAACCTTCTGTAACAATGGCAATGTTCTGTATTTCTACTAATACAGTAATTCTAAATAAAAGTAGTTCTAAATAGCAGTGGAAAGTAAATGACTGCAATAGAAATGACAAGTTTTAGCAAGTAATGCACTCATTCATTTACTGATTCAAAAAAATGAATTTTTACTATGTGCCAGTCACTGTTCTTGATATAGGAAATACACAGACAAAGCTTATATTCTAATTCTGCCTCACAAAGCTTATTCTAATAGCCTCGAGGAAGCAGGCAATAAAAAAAACTGGTAAAACATATGGCATGTCAGATGGTGATAGGATGGTTAACATATACAGCAAGTATTATCTATATTTTACATATAGGGAAATTAAGTTTCAGAGATGATGATATAACAGTGCTTCTCAGTGTGGAGACCTTGTTAACTTGCAGATTCTGGTAAGTAAGTAGGTATTGGGGTGGGATCTGAAATTCCACATTTCTAACAAGCCTTCTGGTACTGTTCAATACTACTGGTCCTCAGACTACATTTTGAGCAGTAAAAATATATAATTTTTCTAGAGTTGTACATTGAGTAAACGACAAAAACAGGCATTTTCACCTTTTAATTCTAACTTCAAAGTCTGACCTCTTTCACTACAACTGACTGTCATTTTAAACCCACTGGTGGGCTTCAAACCAGCTGAATGAATATAGGATGAAACAGTCTGAGAAGTGATTTTAAGGTAAAGAAGTAGAGTACCAAGTCATAACTATTAACTCTTCAAGAAAACTAGAAGAGAAGGGAGAATGTAACCTGCATAGTAACTTGAGAAGGAATATGGGTTATAGAAATTTTTATGAGGAAAAAGAACAGCTCGAGTAATTAATAAATCAACACAGATGACAAACTGAACAACGAACAGGTCAAAGGAAAAATTAAAGAGGAAATAAAAAATACCTGGAGACAAATGAAAATGGAAATACAACATACTAAAACTTAGGGGATGCAGCAAATGCAGTTTAAACAGGAAGGTTGTAGTGATAACTGTCTACATCAAGAAATAAGAAGAACCTCAAATGAACAACCTAACTTTACAGCTCTAAGACCTAGAAAGAGAAGAACAATCAAAGCCCAAAGTCAATAGAGGAAATAACAAAGATCAGACTGGAAATAAGTGAAATAGAGAGTAAAAAGACAATATAAAGATTAGTGAAACTAAGAGCTGGTTCTTTAAAAAGATAAATAAAATTGACAGTCCTTTAGCTAGACTCATGAGAAAAAAAAAGGACTCAAACTCAGAAATGAAAGCGATGTTACAAATAATACCATAGCAATAATAAGGATAAGAGACTACTGTGAACAATTACAGGCCAGTAAATTTGACAACCTAGAAGAAATGGATAAATTCCTAGAAACATACAACCTACCAAGTCTCAGTCATGGAGAAACAGGAAATCTGAACAGACTAGTAAGGAGATTGAATCAGTACTCAAAATGTCCCAGCAAACATCCATGACCAGATGGTTTCCCTGCTGAATCCTACAAGACATTCAAAGAATTAATACCAATCCTTATCAAAATTTTCTAAAAAATAGAAGAGAAGGGAACATTTCCAAACTCATTTTGCAAAGCCAGCATTATCCTGATAGGAAAACCAGCAAGGACATTACAAGGAAAGAAAATAACAGGCAAATATTCCTGATGAATACAGATGTAAAAATCCTCAACAAAATATTAGCAAACCAAATTCACTAATACGTTAAAGGAGTCGTACACATGGATCAAGTAGGAATTATTTCAGGGATGCAAGGATGGTTCAACAACCACAAGTCAGTCAATGAGATACACCTTGTTAACAAAATGAAGGTTAAAAATCATAGGATCATCTTAATAGATGCAGAAAAAGCATTTGACAAGATTTACTAACCACTTATGGTAGAAACTCTCAACAAAAAGGATACAGAGGGAATGTAATTCAACATAATAAATGCCATATATGACAAGCACACAGCTAACATCATACTCAATGGAGAAAAGCTAAAAGCTTTTCCTTTAAGATCAGAAAAAAGACAAGGATGCCCACTCTTACCACTTATACTCAGCATAGTATTAGAAGTCCTAGTCAGAGAAATTAGGCAAGAAAAAGAAAAAAGGCATCCAAGGTGGAAATCAAGAAGTTAAACTGTCTCTATTTGCAGATGACATGATACTACATATAGAAAATTCTAAAGACTCCATCAAAACCTGAATTTAGTAAAGCTGCAGGATATCAAATCAATATGCAAAAAAGTTGCATTTCTATGCATTAATGATGAACGATCAGAAAAAGAAATTAAGAAAACAATCCCGTTTACAAGCGCATCAAAAAGAATAAAATACCTAGGAATAAATTTAACCAACGAGGTGAAAGCAAGTAACTGAAAACTATAAGACCCAGTTGAAATAAGTGGAAAAAGACAAAAAGAAATGGAAAACATAGTCTCTGCTTACGGATTAGAAGAATTAACACTGCTAAAATGTCCATATTACCTCAAGTAACCTACAGATTCAATGCAGTC
Source organism: Camelus ferus (assembly GCF_009834535.1). NCBI lineage: Eukaryota > Metazoa > Chordata > Mammalia > Artiodactyla > Camelidae > Camelus > Camelus ferus. The sequence continues at coordinate 53,502,234 of NC_045710.1, read as the reverse complement.
CCTATAACAATATCAGTGGCATTTTTCACAGAAATAGAAGAAACAATCCTAAAACTTTTATGAAACCACAAAGGACCCTGAATGCCCAAAGCAATCTCCAGAAATAAGAACAAAAAGCTAGAGGTCTCACACTCCTTAATTTCAAATTTTCAAATAGTCATCAAAATAGCATGACATTGGCAGAAAAACAGATACACAGATCACTGCAACAAAATTGAGAGTCCATGCTACACTTATATTGAGAATTACTGTAAGACAAACGAGCAAAAAAACGTATCATGGAGAAAGGACAGTCTGCGCTGTAAATGGTGTTCGGAAAACTGGACAGCAACATGCAAAAGAATGAAACTAGACACCATCTAACACTATACACAAAAAGTAACTCAAAATGTATTTAAGGCTTCAATGTAAGACCCGAAACCATAAAACTCTGAGAAGAACACATAGGCAGTATACTCTTTGCCACCGTTCTTAGCACTATCTTTCTGGTTATGTCTCCTCAGGCAAGGGAAACAAAAGCAAAAATAAACAAGAGGAACTACATCAAACTAAAGAGTTTCTGCACCATAAAGGAAACCATCAACAAAGTGAAGAGACAACCTACTACATAGGTGAAGATATTTGCAAATCAAATTCACTAAGACTCTAATATCCAAGATATGTAAAGAACTTATACTACTCAACAACAAGAAAAAACAATCTGATTAAAAAATGGACAGAGGACCTGAACAGACACTTTTCCAAAGAAGACATACAGATGGCTAACCAGTACATGAAAAGATGTTCAACATCATTAGTTACTAGGCAAATACAAATCAAAACCACAATGAGACTATCACTTCACATTTGTTGAAACAGCTATTACTCAAACGGCAAGAAATAACAAGTGTTGGCGAGGATGTGGAGAAAAGGAGACTCTTGTGCACTGTTGGTGGGATTGTAACTTCGTGCAGCCACTATGGAAAACAGTATGGTGATTCCTTAAAAAACTAAAAATAGACTTACCATATGATCCAGCAATCCCACTCCAGGGCATGTATCTGGATAAAATTCTAATTCGAAAAGATACATGCACCCCAATGTTCACAGCAGCACTATTTACAACAGCCAAGACATAGAAACAACCTACATGTCCATCGACAGATGGTTGGATAAAGAAGATGTGACACACACACACGTGTGCCCGGGGATACTCAGCCATAAAAAGGAAAGAAATAATGCCATTGGCAGCATGCTAAGTGAAGTAAGTCAGAGAAAGAGAAACATCATATGATATCACTTATATGTGGAATGTAAATAATTTCCCCAGCTGGTAGGGGAACGAAACCTATCTGGTTGAGGACTAGGTAGATTGCAGCTGGTCTGATTAATGGGAGAACTAGCCAGGTGGGGAGCCTTTCCCTCTGGCTGGAGGGCACAGCTGGCCAGAGCAATAAAACTTGTGGTAAGGCCTTCTGAGGCCCTCGAGATTCAGATGTCAAGATTGCACATAATACTGAATCTAATTTTAGGCCTTACACCACAATACTATCATTCAGGATCTTAGGGTCTTTTGGGAGGAATGAGATGTAACCAAGTAATTAAATTGGTACAATTAGACACATCAATAGAAATAATGGTGGGGAGGGTATAGCTCAGTGGCAGAGTGTGCGTAGTATACACAAGGTCCTGTTCAATCCCCAGTACCTCCATTAAAATATACATAAATAAACAAACAAACCTAATTACCTTCCTCCCCACCCCGGAAAAAAAGAAATATTACATATGGTAAAGAGGTAAACAGAGAGGATGTCTTGGGAGAGAGGATGCATCTGTCTAGTTCCCCACTTTTAAAGATTTACCACAGGCATGGCAGGCTGAGAAAAAAATGCTATAATCAACCCCAACTCACAGGCTGGAGGTTCCACTTCAGAAGAGGCAATCCAAGAAGACCAGGGAAAACCACCCCTACCCAACACCACAGAGAAGGGATGTGTTACTCCAATATAAGTGGGACACTGACCCAACCCCCAGAGCAAAGTCACAAAGCTTTTCCCCAGGAGGAGAGACAAGCTGTAAGAAGAGGGATCTCCACACATCTCCATAAGGAGACTGACTGTATTTGGAATAAAGCATGGGGAAGTTCAAGCTTAAGGACACTCAAAAACAATGGTGATCTTAGTGGTAAGCAATTAAGAGGAAGCTAGTAGCTACATGATTCAAATAAGCCATACAGTAGACAAGCTAGAAGTTTAAAAGAAAGCCCAAGACTGACCTAAAAGACTATCTCTGAGAAAGGGCTTGACACTGACTGCATCAGACTATGGAGTAATTTATGCCTCAAGGCATTGCTGAATTGTTGAAAACAATACAGCAATCAGCTAGCTAGCAATAAATTGAGGCTAACAGCTGTTACCAATAGTGGACAACAAGCAAGAAGATTAATAGGGAGATGAAAAAAGAGACAATAAAAGAGAACTGTTAAAACCATAGTCATAGGAGAGGGGATGGAGGGAGATCACAGGTCAGGGAGGCTATACACATACCAAAGACTCTACTTTCTGGAGGGGAAATTCAGAAGATGTATCCTGCAGGGGAAACAGACTTGGCTGAACTTGTCCAACCCAGTCACTAGACTAGCAAAACAATAACAAATATTCCCAGCTCAGAGAGGGAATCAGTATCCAGAGCAGCAATACTATACTATCTAAAATCTTCAGTTTATAATAAAAAATGTTGTCTACTCTAAATAGAAAAGAAGCAGAAGGCTACAAAAATGAGAAACTTATAACTGGAAGGTGATAACTACCATAAATTACAAACAGAATAAACATGAAATTGTAAAAGAAGACATCTAAATCATTAACAGTGGGAGAGGGAAGCAAGAAAATATAATAAAAAATTTTGATACATGCAAAGAAAAAGAAAAGCGACCCATTCACGTGAAAAAAGCAAGTAAGCAATAGAAACTGCCTTTAAGGGGACCCACATGTTGGACTTAGCCAGCAAAGACTTCAAAACAGTTACTATAAATATGTTCAAAGAAGAAAAGGAAATGATGCTTAAAAATTAAAAGAAGGTAATGGCAATGTCTCATCAAACAGAAAATAAACTAACAAAACTTATTAAAGAAACAAATGAAAATTCTGGGTTTGAAAACTATAACTGAAATGAAAAATTTCCTAGAGGCTCAATAGTAAATAGGGACAGACAGAAGAATCAGTGAACATGATGATGCAATCTGAACTGGCACCAAAGGAAGAATAAAAATGAACAAAGGCTCAGAGAGCTATAAGATGAAGTGCACTGACATATGTATAATGGGGGAGCCCTGAAAGAAATAATGGCCAAAAACTTCCCAAACTTGATGAAAAACATTACCCTATACACATCTGAGAATCCCAATGAACTCAATGAAGGATAAACAGACAGATCCACACCAACACATCATCATCAAAATGCTGAAAGACAAAGTATATCCTGAAAGCAGCAATAAAAAATAAATCACATACAAGAGGAACACTAGTAAGAATAGCTGATTTCTCGTCAAAAACAATAAAGGGTGAATACAGTGGAAAGAAATATTCAAACTGCTGAAAGAAGAAGATTGTTAACCAAGAATTCAAAATGCAGCAAAACTATCTTTCAAAAAGATGAAATAAAAACATTCGCACATATACAAAAGCTGACTGAGAGAATCTGTTGATAGTAAGCTCATCTTGCAAGAAAAACTAAAGGAAATTCTTCAGGCTGAAAGCAAATGACACCAAACAGTAATTCCAATTTAATAACACAACAAATAGTGCTAGTAAAGATAATTATGTTACAAAAAGACAGCATACTTGCATTCTTTCATTTCTTCTCTTAAATAATTTTAAAAGTAACTTTACATAAAGCAATATATATATAATTATTATTGGGGCTGTAACATATAGAAATGTAACATAGTCAACAATAAAATGAAAAGAAGGTACATGGGAGCAAAGTTAGAGTAGAGCAAGAAAATAATACTAGATGGTAATAAGTCCACAGGACAAATAAAGAGAATAAGGAATGGTAAATTAGAATATTAATATAACAACCTCTATAAATAAATACTTGCTCTAATTCAGCTTCTTGAAAATACATAAAACTATATAATTATAACAATGTAGCAATGTATTCCTGATTTTGTAACACAGATGTAGTATGTATCACAATAATAGCACACACAAAAAAGAAGAGGGAATAGAGCTATGTAGGAGTTAATCTCTGCATCACACTAGAATTAAGATAGTATAAATCAGAAGTATGTTCTGGTATATTAAGAAATTTTGTATGCCCTAGAATAACCACTAATAATGTAATATAAATAATTAGCTAGAAAATCATTAAAGAAATTAAAATACTGAAAAATATTCACTTAATGCAATAAAAAGCAGTAAAGGGGGGGGCGGGTACAGTGGTAGAGGTAGAGTACACACTTAGCATGCATGAAGTCCTAGGTTTAATTCCTAGTACCTCCATTTAAAAATAATTAAAAATTAAAAATAAATGGATAAAATTAAAAAATAAAAAGCAGTAAAGGAGGAACTGAAGAACAAAAAAGATATAAGACACATGGAAAATAAAAAGTAAACTAGCAAATGTAAATTCAATCTTATCAGTAATTACATTAAATGTGAATGGATTAATCACATCAAAAGGTAAAGTTTATCAGCCTGGATTAAGAAAAAAAAGATACAACTATAAACTGCTTACAAGAGATACACCTCAGGTTCAAAAGTACAGGTAGGCTCAAAGTAAAGGGATGAAAAAAGATATGCCATACCAGCAGCAACCATAACAACTGGAGTGTCTATACTGATATAAGACAAAATAGACTTTAGAACAAACAAAAAAATGTTACTAGAATTAAAGAGGAACAATGTATAACAACAAAAAGGTCAAGTCAATGGGAATATATAACAATTACAAACACAAATACACTTAATATCAAAGTCTCAAAATAAATGAAGCAAATCTGACAGAAAAGAGAGAAACAGACAATTAAACAATAATAGTTGGAGACTTCAATACCCTACTTTCAAAAATGGAGAAAACTAGCAGAAGATCAACAAGGATACAGAAGACTTGAACACTATAAACCCACTAGAACTCAGAGACATATATAGAACACACTACCTAACAACAGCAGAATGCAGATTCTTCTCAAGCACAAATGGTACATTCCACAGGATACACAACACAATAGGACAAAAAAACACGCCTCAATAAAATTTAAAAGAACTGAAATCCTAGAAAGTACATATTCTCCAATAAAAAATGGAATTAAATGAGGTATCAATAACAAAAGAAAATTCAAAAATGTGGAAATTAAACCACACTCCCAAATAACAAAGGGGTCAATGGAAAAAAAACTAGAAATTAGGAAATAGTTTAGGTGAATTAAAACAAAAACACCACAAACCAAAACGTAGGGCACGCAGCTAAAGTAGAAATGTATCAATGTAAATACCTATATTGAAAAGAAAAATCTCAAATCAAGAACCTAACCTTTCACGAAAAGAAACAGTAAAAAGCACAAACTAAAACTGAAGCAAATGGAAGAAAGAAAATAAAGACTAAAATGGAAATAAATAAAAGAGATTTAAAAAGCAGAGAAAACAGAGATTAGAAAAAAAAGGAGTAATCAAAATTTCTTCGAAAAGATCAACAAAAGTGACAAAATTAGGCTAGATGAGAGAGAACTATATTAAAATCAGGAATGAAAGATGGGTCATTCTTATCAATCTTAACAAAATAAAAAGGACTATATGGGAATACCATGAACAGCTATACAAATTAGATAACCTAGCTGGAATGGACAAATTCCCTGAAAAACATAAATTAAGAAAACTGATTCATGAGAAATATAAAATCTAAATAGACTTTAGCTAGTAAAGAGATGGGATTAGTAATTCCAAAACTTCTACAAAGAACAGGCAGCTCCACAGTGACTTCAATCCAAGAAGAATGAATACCAATCCTTTACAAACTCTTCCAAAAGCTAGAACTAGAATTCCCAGCACAACTTATGATACAAGTGTTACTCACGTATCAAAACCCAGTATCTATTACAAATATAATCATAAAATTCCTTTAAAAATTACTGGTAAAATGAATCCAACAACATAAATAAAAGACTATATGCCATAACCAAGTAGCATATATAACCAGGAATGCAAGATGGCTTGACATATGAAAACTAATTAATAATGCACCATAACATTAGAATAAAAAACAAAAACCATACAAAAATTATAAAAAATGCAGAAGAAGCATCTGACAAAAATTAACATCCTGTCACTCTAAAAACTACTAATAAAAGGGGACTTCAATCTGATAAAGCACATTTACAAAAATCCTTCAGCTAACATGATAAAAAACTTGATACCCTCCCACAAAAACCAGCACAAGACAAGGTTGTCTGCTCCTGCCACTACTATCCAGCACTGTAGTGTAGGGTCTAGTCAGGGCAATTGGGGAAATGAAATATACAAAAAGCATCCATACTAGAAAGGAAGAAGTAAGACTATCTCTAATTGCTGATGAGATATATATTCTATATATTTTTACATATAAAAATTATGAGAAAACCACACAAAAAAATGATTAGAAATAATAAACAAGTAGTTCAGCAAAACTGTAGGCTACAAGATGAACATACAAAATTAAACTGTATTTCTATACACTAGCAATGAATATTCCGAAAGTCAAATTCAGAAAACTTTTCCTTTTACAATAACATCAAAAAGATTAAAATATTTGGAATTAATTTAATGAAGAAGTATAGGAGTTGTACACTACAAAACTGTTGAAAGAAATGAAGAAGCTGTAAATAAATAGAAAGACAGCCCTTGTTCACAGATCAACTCCTTTTGCTTGTCCTTGGTCAGTTCCATCTCCTATTCACTTCAACATAAATTCTAAGCCTTCAACAAGTCACTCTCCTCAAACCTCCTAACTCATCTCCACCACTCTCCCCCCGTCCCTTGGCAGACAATCTTGCTTTCTACCTCAAAACTAATTTCTCAGTTTCCTCTCTAAAAACTTATTTGTATCCACTCTTGTGCTCATTTAATTCCCTTTTCCCTTCAAGTCACAGAAAGGAATACTAGAAACAAATTGACTCTAATATCAGACTCTTCCATCTAATTCAGTTCTAAACATTGTCATGAAGAATGCAATGAAAAATCAAATGGTTCATGAATAAAAGATCTAGGGATTTATAAATACAGTTAATCCAAAGTTAACATTATTGCAGGAGTTCAAAAGTTAAAAAAAAAAAAAAAAGCCATAGCAAGGTATTTTTAACAAGCTAGCCATAAGGACACAATACCCACATCTCTAATACCTGTTAAATGTTTGAGAGTCCTTGGCACAGTGTCAGGAGACACCCTCAACATTCTGAGATCTGAAGAGTGATACTCCAACTCTCTAGTTGGCTTATGAGGAAAAAATGGAGGTGATACAGATGAAAAAGATTGATTAATGTCCACATTAGAATGATCTACCTGTGAAAAGAGATTAAAAATAAAGTAAGATTAATTTTACACTTCATCCGCTAAAAAAAAAAACAACCCTCATTTTTACACAAATAAGTACTAAGCATTTATACCAGCTCTTTAAGATCATATTCTCAACTCTCCTGAATTCATATACAGGTCATATTTTATTTGTTTAACTCCAAGAGGGCTCTACAAATTATTCTGAGGATTTGACAGTCTGCTTGTATAGAATATTACAGATAGGAGACCTATAAGTGTTCTATTACTCAGAAGTTTAGTCCTTTCAATAGTGTGATCATTGCAGGATTTGAAATATGGTAATATTCTTAACAAGCTCAAGGATTTTTTTTTTTTTTTAAGAGAGATGTGTTATGGGAAGACAAGAGGAAAAGGAGGGAAGGGAGAAAAGGAATATTTTCAAGAAATCCACAAATGTTTAGAAGAAAAATAAAAGCATCAAAGAACTGTATCTGTGATCAGTTACCAAAAAACAAGTCCGAAAATTTCTTGAAGCAAAAGTAGTGGGAAATATAAACTAATGAAGTAAAGGTTAAATGCTGAAAAAGAAGCTCTTGAAATTTTACCACATCCCAATTAAGTTCTTGCTAAAAAAGAAATTAGAAACTATTATTAGTGATGCTGGTACATAAACATACACAACTTTTCAACAAATTCAGTTATACTCTCATATAAAAACAATACACCACTTCTATGTTTATTTTCCTAAAACGGTTATTGCAGGATTCCTTCTCAGGAGAGAGTCTAAAAATGTACATAAGTATAAATTTTTCTACCCTTTTATAAAGGTTTTTTCACTGTATAGTAATTAACATTCTTTTTTTAAATGTTACTTTTATTGAAGTATAGTTGATTTACAATGTTAGTTTTAGATGTATAGCAAAGCGATTCAGTTAGTAATGAACATTCTCCAGAAGCTAGCAGGATGTAGAAATACTCTAATTCTACTGCCCATACAGGTTTCTCTAGACCCATGGTTCTGAACTGGGAACAATTTTGCACTCTCCCACCTTCCCCAGCCCCTGCCACCAAGGAACATGTGGCAATGCCTGTAGATATTTTTCACTGTCATTAACTTTAGTGGGGGAATGCAGCTGATATCTAGTGAGTAGAGGCCAGGGATGTTGCTAAACATCCTAAAATGCACAAAACAGCATCCCCACAAAAAAAGAATTATCCAATCCAAAATGACAACGATGCAGAGAAGCCCTGCTGTAAACATAACACAAAGTTCTTAGTTTTGAATTATCCCACTGCTGAAGGAGATGTTTCTGAAGTGCAGCTCATTAACATACAACTTACCCTTGAACAACACAGGCTGAACTACTCAGGTCCACTTATACGTGGACTTTTTTTAGTAGTAAATAGTGCAGCACTACATGATCCAAGGTTGGTTGAATCTGTGGATGCAGAAGAACTGAGGATATGGCAGAACTGGGGATAAGGAGCCAACTGTAAGTTACACGTGGATTTTCAACTTCAGAGAGGATCAGTGCCCCTAACCCCCATGTTGTTCAAGGGTCAACTGTATAGGTCACATATATGATAGGTAAGATACTTGTGTGTGTGCACAAGCACACTGTTTTTAACAGCAGTTTTTCCCTAAAGCTTCCAAATGTAGGGAAAACAATTTCTATTCCAATCTTGCCATCAATAAAATTTCATTATATCAAAGCTTCAAAATATATAGATATCAGAGTAGGTAATAAAAAAAGAAAATGCAGAATGAAAAAGATGAGATATATTTATTTAAGAGATCAACAGGTGTTTACCACTAGTTGAAAACACGAGGAGTCAGGAGGAAAAAATAAAATCAAGATTGGTTTATCTCCCAGTTTTTAATCAATAATGAAGACAGAATCAAAGACAAGGAAGAAACCAAGAAATGCTAACACCTCTATAAGAACTGGGAATATCTACAAGTCATTCTGATTTTAGGTAAAAGATGAGTTATCCCGACATAGGCAACGTGAATCCGAGGTGATGGGAATATTTATAAGAAAATTTCATGCAAGATAGCATGTAAGTCTACCCAGGAAAAATATAAGGGTCTGAAAATAGAGGTGTTAGCCATCCACAGAGAAAAGAATTTAAAGGTTGAGAGGAAACTAGGTCTTTGGGAGGGAGTGAGGAACCAACAAAACAAAAAGAAATCTAAGGAGTCAACTTTAAATAATATTTAGAGTTACACAGCCAAAATAAGGCATACTAAAACATTATTTATTAGAGAGGCTAAAACAATGTAATATGCTGCTACCAGACCAAGGAGAGAGAAAGAACAAAACAACAAATGAGAGTAGAAATTCCTGGTAAGAGTCTAGTAGTCTAGCTTCAATAAAGTGAAGGGAAGTAACAGACTGGCACTACATAAGAGCTATATACCTTACCCCATTTAATATGATAATATATGAGGTTGATTATCACTGTTCCTATTTCTTTATGTAGATGAGGAAGGAGAGTGATCCTCTAAAATCATTTACCCAAGATACAAGGCTAACAAAGCACCTAAGCAGGGTTTTGACTCCCAATCTCCATGCTCTTTTCATAGCCCCAAGCTACATCATATATAAGTAGATAACCAAATAATCATTTAGAGAATGATGGGTAGGTATCAACATGAGGCAAACAAGTATGAATGACTCTTCAGAGACACAGACGAGAATAAGGAAGAAACCAAAGAGTAGGCAAGCCTCCTGAGAGCAAGCTGAGCCATGCAGGAAGATGACTGCCATATCTGGTTCCTTGCTTCCCTAATAACAGCATTACATATCTACCAGACCACAGACCAGAGCTAAGAGTGAGAGACAATACAGAGAACAGCATCCTCCCTGAACTGAAAAATATCCTTAAAGCTACAGTTAAGGGCAAATAAAATTTGGCATTGTGTCAGAGTTCATCTCTCAACACGTCACTATTAACAGAATATATATCTTCATTCCTTTCAATATATTTTATATATATGAAAAGCTGAGGTAACTTACAAAACTACACTATCAAAAAATTAGAAACTTGTAAGTTTAAATATGATTAACACTGCTGTATGTTATACATAAAAGCTATTTAGAGTAAATCTTAAGAGTCTTCATCACAAAGAAAAAATTTTTTTTCCTATTTCTTGAATTTTGTATCTATATGAGATGACAGATGTTAACAAAACTTACTGCAGTAATCATTTCATGATGTATGTAAGTCAAAACATTATCCTGTATCCCTTAAAATTTTACTGTGCTATGTCAATTATATCTCAACAAAACTGTAAGAAAAAAAGAAACTCTAACTTTAAAACTGATACTTTGTTTCTCATTCTCATTAAAACTGACTTTGACCAATCTCCTTCAAAACCTTCAGTCTTGCCAAAATAATGCAAAATCTCAGCTTTGGTTTCACTGAAGAACAGTTAAACAGAGAGGACGTTTATGGTGTGATGGTTAAGGATACAGATAAGGTTAGTTTCAAGTACTCTTTCCTCTACTTGCTAAATGATCATGAGCAAGTTTCCTTAACTCTAAGTATCAATTGTAAAATGGGGACGATAATAATTCCCAATGAGCCTCCTGACAGGACTGACAAAAAGACTAAATGAACGGAGGCATACCATGAGTAAACCTCTCAGCATCAGAGCACAGAGTGCTAGCTCTCATTTTCACCCCCACTGTTATTAGATTGAAAAATAGAATTAAACATTGTCTAGAACGTTCACTACATTAAAAATTTTTAATATGTTCAATAAATTGTAAATAAAAAGGAAAAGTTCATCACACTATCTTTGTTCATTTTCTAACTACTTGAACCTAAAGGTTGAAATATAATTGCAACCCAAACTAGTAGCTTTTCAACAACATACAAATCTTATTCATGGGAAAACAGGAAAAGGAAAGTAACATTAAGAACACCGCATACATTGTCTAACTGTATTTAATGATAACAGAATGTAAAGATATATTATCAAGAAGTGGGACCCAGGTTGGAACTGAAAGTAACAGACAAAACAGGGTGGGCAATGGGACCAGAAGAATATTAAAGTCAAGGGATCCCAGGATCCAGGCAAATGAAGCCTTGTATAAAAGAAAATTTTAACTTCAAGATACCTCTGAAGTCAAATCTTTAAGAAGCTTCTAAAAAGAAGTATCTGCATTATTTCAGGGCCTATTCCAAGGCCTGTACATTGAAGGCCAGAGGGAAAAAGAGCCCAAATGAATGCCTCCATAAATGAGTCTTATCTTAACACCACCCCGAAGGTTCTTGATGGCACAATCTGGAAGAGTTAGGATGCCTCAGGATGAAAGGCTTGGGAGCTCCAAAGGGTGTCCTTTTCCAAAGCACCGCAGAACTCACCAAGTCTCATGGTCTACGAGACACGTTTCTTTTAGGCTAACCTCTAACAAATTAATGTAGCATATCCCTGGATATCAGATGAAGACTAGACTACACTTCACAACTTGGTATTAAGGGATATAAATAGTCCTTTACTTTCTCATTTTTCAACTAAAATACTTCCTTCCCTAATGCATAAGAAATATCAAACAGAAAAACTTACAGGCTCCTCAGATTCGCTCTCTTCCTTGGATGGTAGCTGTACCGTAGACTGCCAGTGCAGGGAGCTGTCACAAATCTCTAGATCATCAAGCAAAGTCTCTAAACCTGCTAGCTCAATGCACTCACTGCGCAAGTCACCTTGGTCACATATCTGGGGAATAGTAAAAAGTACAGTAAAAACAAACAACAATACCATTTCCTGAAACAATACTGGAAAAGACCCTGCCTCTCCCCAACTATCATTTTTATTGTCTCACCTCTCTTTGTAGTCCAGCAACTCTTTTACTGCATTCAACAGCATTTTCATCTAGGCTACAGCATTCAGTATCATCATCCAGAGTATAGATGTCAGATTCAGCCTTCCCCTGCAGGCCCTCTACAAAATAGGAGTCATTTTGCATAATTGTATGTATAGTAAAAACGGACTTGGCTCCCACAGGCTGGGGGATTTCACCTTGGCCTACATCAGCTTTCAGCAATGTCTCTTGGCCGACTGCAATTAATGATGATGCATCACTGATCACTGCTAAAGCACCTTGTGACTGTGCATCACACACCGCCAAGTTTGCTGAAAAGCTGCTTCCTACTGCTGCAGATGGACCTTCAGTGATGTTACTAGAATTTACATTTTTACCCAAGATACAGCTTGAGGAATCTGCAACTTCTTCAAAGGTTTGCTGCTTTAAATCTTGTAAACCCAAAGAATCTGAAGTCCATACTTTCATTGGATAAATAATGTCTGAAGATCCTAACGTCTCTGTAAGGTCAAGAGCAGAAGCAGATTTTATCTTCCCAATGGGAAGAAACGGTTCGTTGTCTGTATCATACTGAAATAAAGCTGACTGTGTTTTGCCATGACCAAAAGCCTGTCCGTGAGATTTTTCACTTAAAGAAGATGACTTACGCTCTGGAATAAGAGAAAGTGGCTTAATGACTATTTCCTGAGGAGCATTCAGGAATGATTTTAAATTAGGATGCCAGTACAGGGAGCTATCACCATCATCCTTTTTATACAACAGTGATTTTGAAGCTGCTGGTTCAAACACCCCAGGAGTAGACTGATAGCATGGGTGATTAAGTTTATCAAAGAAAGAATTTTCAGCATAATCTAATAGGGAAAGATCTGAATTATTTGGTTCACTTTCTAGGCTGTCATTTGTTAAAAATCTTTCAACGTCAGTTTGGATATCATTTACTGAACTCACCTTCTCAAAAGGCTCAATGGAGACAATAACTGCCTGAAAGGCTACACTTTCAGAAGCATCAGCATTTTTCCCACCAAAAGCAGAAGGTGCCTCTTGATTTCTTTCTTCTTGAAAATTTAGCTGTTCTGATGTTTTATCCAAGTTGGATTTAACAGTCTGAAGAGGACCACCTGAAACCTCCATCTTAGAGGTATCATGCCCCCTGGAGAGTATACGTTCTTCTGAACGATCAGGAACTACAACATTCTCAATACACTGTATTTCTGAAGATCTGGGATGTACCTCTGAAAATACTAAAGTATTTCCAGTCTCCTTTAATTCAAAACATTGCCATAATTCTTTCCCCAGATCTTCTTCATTTCTTTCATAACCCTCCAAAGAATCCATTTTTTGTTTCACCTCATTCTCAGTGGGAGCCCTCAAATAAACACTCTGAAAATTATGACTATCAGACATTAAGGGAACACCTTTTCCTCCTCTTTCCAACAAACAAGGAAAGAAAGAATGTGACACTTTATTATTAAAATGAGGAGCAACTTCATGTGGAAAAGAAACATGGTCCTTACTCATTACACATATTTCTGGATGGTGTGAAGCTCCCTGTTTGCTCCATGGCATACATGAAAAAGGGTCGCTACGATTGTCACTTCCCTTAGGAGTTTTATTTTGATCAATTGTGTCAGATGAATCTGAATAAGAATCATAGTCCTTACTGGTTAAATGTTTTTCTGACTGTTGTAAAGCTTCCTGTTTCCAATACTGCACATATAAACCAGAAGCATCAAAACTGTCACTTCCTTTAGGAATTATGTATTCATCACTTGTATCGGATGCAGTTGAAAAAGAAACTTGATCTTTATCAGCTAAATTGGTTTCTGGCTCCTGTATAACTTCTTGTGTCTTCCATGACATATATGAACAAAAAGCATCATAACTATCAGAGTCTTTGGGGGTTTTCAGTTCATCAAGTGTATTAGATGAGACAATCTCTTCTTCAGTCCCTTGTTCAGGAGGTAAAAAAGAGTGCTGAGACCCAACAGCTGTACTACCTATAAGTGGGTGCTGAGATACACGAAAGCAACTGTTACCTAAGTCTGAAGCTACATCTGAGGCTGCCTGGAATAAAGCTTCACTAACTTCCGATGGTCGAGAAAACCATTCAGTGTCTTCAGGCTTACCAGGAATTTCCCTGAAAATATACAGTTAAAAATAAGTAAGTAACACATTAAAAACATTTATTTTTTAAAATACTAACATGAAAATATATAAACTGATATGACTGATATGTCACTGAAATCGGGGTTATTTGAAAAGTATGTTGAAAAACAAAGTCCTAATTTCAAATTCTTTTAGGGTGGCTATTGTGTGAACAAAGCAAATTTTTTGTAAAAAGAGGGTGAACTACCATCCTATGATTCTGATATTTTCTCAGGTTTCTCTCAAAACAATATTGCCAAAAAACAATTCTTTAAATAAAAAATTCAAACTATTTAAAATGTTTAACTTATCATCTATCATAATTTAATATTCACTTAACCTGCATTAATTCTTTTACTAGTCATTCATTATGCTCTTGAAAACCAGTGAGGAAGCGATCTATTTCCAAAACAGTAACCTCATCATCGTTGGTTGACTACTGCGTACAGAAGACTTTTCATAAAAGTAATTTTAAAGCAAACATAGTATAAAGGCAGAGGTTTTTACTCTGTAAGTGTTCATAGTTTTTAATTTAAGGTGTCTTTTTTCTTTTTAAAAGAGGGAAACATATTCTTGGAGAATTCCAAATATGCTTTGGAGTATTCCAGACTTGTCTCCCAGTATGACAAAAGGGCATTAATCTGGAATAACTGTTAATTTGGATATGTCTATTAGAAAACTCGTGTTACTTCATAGTCACATATCCTACAACGTAGGAGGTAACTAGGGTCACTCGATATCAAGTGACAACAATGAGAGTGCCAAACAAGTCAGTGACCGTGAAATGAATGCTTTTTACAAAATGGGAATGGGCTGACGGGCAGCAAAAGGGGAGACATATAAGGAAAGAAATTCAGTGTGCCTTCTAAACTAAAATATGCCTAAAATGCTAGAATATATTATTTTTAACAAACTACAGTCACCTGGCTCATTATTACACTTATGTTACTATGTCCAATTAATACGCATCATGTCTGAGGGCCTTGTTACCTTCAGAGTATGTGCTGAGAATATCCAACTCTCACCCCAAAGTCTCACCTGAAGTCATTAATATTAGCAACAACTTAGAACAAGAAAAGAAAGAGTAGAAAGGTTACGTGCAAATAGAAGACTAAATCATCCTACCTCAGAGATGCAAAGTCTAGTTCACTCTGGTGAAATAAGGAATCAGGCCCAAACTCTGGATCTTTTGTCAAACATGTCAACAAAGGCAAATCAGGAGAAGCAAAACTGTCTTGTATGACTGCAAAGGTTCAAACATAAAAATGTTGGGAACACTGAAAATTGTTTAGCTTATGTAATATTTTAAAGGTCCTAAGTATGCTGCCATCTGGAAATTTCTACAGGCATTATGATGATAACATAACAGCAACAGTAGCAACTACCATTTAGTAGATCCAGGCACTTAACATACAATATTTCATTTAATTCTCATGGCAACCTCTGATCCAATGCTGAAATCATTCTACTAGAGAATTTTGCTTGACATTTTGCTGTGACACAATGCTCACGTTTTTTTTGCTATACAGCCTTTCCACTATTAAATGACTCTATTAGAAAGTTCTTTCTTATACCATGTTGAAAACAGCCTCCCTATAAGTTATGTATTCTCATTTTAACCACCAGACTAGGAATTAGAAAACCTTTTTATGAAAGGTCAGCTAATAAATGTTTTAGGCTTTGTTGATCATATATGGTCTCTGTTCCATATACTCCTTTCCTTTGTTCTTACAATCCTTTAAAAATGCTGCAATCATTTTCAGCTGAGGGACAGTACAAAATCAGGCCTTAGCCTGTAGTTTTCAGATCCCTGCTCCAGACCATTATAATACTCATCCCATGGTACTGTTATTTTCTTTTTACTGGATTGTCTTCCCAAAAGAGGAAGTACCTTTCATCCATAGATCCCTAGTGTCAAACACACAACAGGCACTTAGATATTTGTTAAATAGATGAACAAATGAAAAATAAGTTGCTTCCTCTTTAGCGTGACAGTCCTTCAAACAACTGATCATAGCAGAATCTTCTCTTTCAACTACCATCACAGTTATCTCCTCCCACAAAGGAACTCTAAAGTTATCAACATCTTTTTTAAAATATGAAACTAAAATTGACTTTGATGATCCGCATCACTGAATACACTGACACTAACATTTTTATTTGGATAGCATTTGTTTGTGTTTGAAAGAACTTGTTGAATTAACTCCTAACTCATGCTCCTCTATAAAACTCTGACAAGAAAATTCATGTAATCCCATTCCCCTGAAAAAGGTGATTTCTAGAATATGTGGTTGTTGCATTTTCTTCAAGTTTTGCAAATAAACATTTGAAGAAACTAGAAGGAAAAACAAAATAATATTTGCCTGAATTATGCTTTAGGAATAAAAAAGCTGAAATTGAAATATCAACTAAGTATTCTTATACATCCGCAATAATCCAAAGTAGTGCCACAACAATTCTACCTCCTACCATGATGATTTGAAAAATACTTAATTTATCTTTCATAAAGAACTCATCAATCAGTTCCATACTAAACAGAAGAAAGAAGGAAGATCTACTTCAAGCAAGTCATTTAACCTCTTCATCTCAATGTTTGGGTCTGAAAACTTAGGATAATAATGTATGTCTTAGTTAATTTTAAGAATCTAATGAGGTAAGCATGAACAATGTTTTTGATTGTTTTTTTAAAGATCATGGAGCCTCCACCGCTGAGAGAAGTAGTCAAAGGATAATAAATGGTTTATCCCAAGAAAAACTCCAAAAATTCAGGATTGAGGAAGCTACCCACTAGAGAGGGAGTTATTACCTTTGTACCTTCTGAGAGCAACAGGGAGTGATAAAATGAGAAACAACTGCACATTTAACATAACTAGACCAGCTGGCCAGTGTAGAAAACTAGAAATAAGGTAATACCTTTGAGTACGGTTCTACAGAGCTACTCAACTCAAGAAAGGATTTAGATGTAAGATTTGCAGTCCCCCGGAAATATTTACAAATGTGAGGTATTACCATTAGTTAAAGATAAAGAAGCATTACCTAGCAATGGCGAACATAGCAGATCTCTGTCGTGCTCCTTCACTTGATTTTCTGATTGGGTCAGTGTACCTTCCTCAAGAGAGGGAAAGTCTGTCACTTCAGTCCCTTCCTCTCTCACACTAAACCTGGTCTGGGTTGTATCCAAGGTGTGGGAAGAGTCCGTTTCTTGAGGAAGAAGATGCCAAGATTCTGTTCTCTAAGGCAGTAATTTTGAAGGAAAACATGCTAAATCAGTAACTGAGTTACCACACATATTAACATTTAGATTAAAAATGTGCACTCATATAGCATATAGCTTCCTGTTTCACAGCATTCTCATCAAAATTTGGAGAAAGTAAAGCTGTTCTTTCCAGGTTTTTCACAGTATTAGTAAGATTTTAGACCTTTTCCCATTGCTACCCATCTGTTAACATGTTGAAGCACTGGTGCTTCTGCTGTTCTTTAATACTTGCTTCTCATTATTAAAACAATAAATTTGGTTCTTCATGATGAAATCTTACAATTTGATAATATAATAAAACTGAAGAAAGTTTTTCAAACCTAAAGCTACAATATTCTCTACATATGACTACTTTACTGAATTCTTACTAGCTATCCTAGGTTCTAGTGGACTTCTCTGTACATAACATCATATAGTTCATGAGAAGGAAGTGGTAATTTGTCTCTTTCAAATGTCTACTTTTAAATTAGAGGCATGATTCAGAACAACGCTTCTCAAAATATCTATGGGAAGGATCAATTTTGCTTACTTCCAGTTCATCACAGACTGACATTTTATTAAAAGATTAATAAAAATTAATAGGTAACAAGTAAATGATCGGCAAGAGATTAATTTGCGAAAGTATACAAACAGCTCATACAATGCAGTAACAAAAAAACAAATAACCCAATCCAAGTATGGGCAGTAGACCTAAGTAGATATTTCTCCAAAGGACATACAGATGGCTAATAGGCACATGAAAAGATGCTCAACGGGGCTAATTATCAGAAAAATGCAAATCAAAACTACAATGAGGTATATCACCTCACACCAGTCAGAATGGCCATCACTAAAAAGCCTAAAAATAATAAATGCTGGAGAGGGTGTGGAGAAAAAGGAACCCTCCTATACTGCTGCTGGGAATGTAAATTGGTGCAGCTACTATGGAGAACAGTATGGAGGTTCCTTAAAAAACTAAAAATAGAACTACCATAGGATCCAGCAATCCCACTCCTGGGCATATACACAGAGAAAACTCTAATTTGAAAAGATACATGTACCCCAATGTTCAGAGCAGCACTCTTTGTAATAGCCAAAGCATGGAAGCAACCTAAGTGCTCACTGACAGATGAATGGATAAAGAAGATGTGATACACACACACACACACACACCAGACTACTACTCACCCATAAAAAAGAATGAAATGCCATCGGCAGCAACATGGATGGACCTAGAGATTACCATACTAACTGAAGTCAGACAGAGAAAAACAGTAATCATATGATATTGCTTGTATGTGAAATCTAAAAAAATGATACCACTGAACTTACTTACAAAACAGAAACAGATTCACAGATGCAGAACAGAAACCTATGGTTACCAAAAGGGGGACGGGGTGGGTAGCGATAAATCTGGAATTTGGGATTAACAGATACACACTATTATATATAAAATAGATAACCAACAAGGATCTACTGTATAGCACAGGGAACTATATTCAATATCTTGTAATTACCTATAATAGAAAAGAATCTGAAAAAGAATATATATATATAAAACTGACATCACTTTCCTGTACACATGAAACATTGTAAATTAACTATGCTTCAATTAAAAATATATATATAAAAGATTTCATCAATGAATCCATTAGATTCAGAAAATGTCCTGATAGCCAGTACTATTATAACATTCTAGATTTCCTCCTTAGTAGTTCTAGTCTACCTCTATAGGCTTTGATAAGTTTGTAGAAGTCTGTTTCCTTATGGGTTTTTTTGTTCTTGACTGATTTATAAGGAATGTATATATTGTTTCTATATAAAATTGTTAAATTCAAGATAGAAATCAATTTTATTATGTTTTCTAACCTAATTATTATTTTTTCTCAACCATCTTTACTTGTAGTTTTTCATTATTTAGCTAAAATTTTTGATTAAATAGTGAATTCATTTGACTTTACTTTTTTTAATAAAAAAAATGAGACGATGACATATTGATAGTAACCTACATGCTTAGATTATATAATGTATTGATTTTCATTATTTTGTGAATAGTCTACTGCTGGACTCTTCTTCCTTAACCAACTTAAATGTTTTTAAAGAGAATATAGTTTTTTCTCTTTCATTCCCAAATGACCCACTATCCATAAAAAGAAAGTGTACTGCAATTTAGAAAGATTTCACATTTTCACAAAACGTTTCAAAAAAACAAGACTTCTGTCTTCAAAGAGTTAGTTCTAGTATTTAAAATTCATTATCCAAATGCTCTTGCAGTAATTTAAAAAAAAGATACACAACTATCCACTACTTAATATCCCTTATATAAATATATACAGAGAAAAAACATTGGAGAGGAATATTCTAAAATATTAACACTACTCATCTATGGCTTGTGGGCTTATAGAACAGGAGACCTTCGACACTCCAAAATTTATCAATCTCTTCAATGTCAGATACAATGGTCAAATCTGTAACATTGAATTGCTATTGGAAACATGAACTTTTTAATATTTGAAAATAAAAGAAATATAAGAATGATTATATTAAGTTTTTTCTTCTGAGAGCACTCTTAAATACAGGATAGTGGGCCAATGAATGGATTTTAAAACAAGGGAACTCCATTCACCTTGTGACTCTCATTGCAGTAAAATCTTGGGTTCCCCCACTCATCACTCAGTCCCTCTGACCACGGTTTGAGTCTGTTCCCAAAATGTATTCCTCACTATTGATGAGAGACATAACCATTTGCTCTACTGCCCACCCTCTGACCTCCAAAAAGCACTAACTCAACTCTAGCTCTTCAACTGCAACAATATTATAACCTTATGAAGGCAACTATCCTATCACATTTACACTCTTCTTAATTCCTTCCTTATCTGTATTTCCCTCTTTACCACTCTGATAGTTCATAGTCACCCTTACAGTCACAGCCTTGCAAACATCTCTAACTTTCTTACCTTTTTCTCCCACTATCCTATCTGCCTGGCAAAAAATCTGGTTGAACCTTCTTGCCTGAATCCAAGCAGCAGCACATTGCTGAAGAAAGTACACACCCAGACTGGTTTTCCTTTAGACTAATGACATTAAACCTAAGGGCACTCAGCCCTGCCTGGAAATCCTACTATACTTTCCTGGAAAGTTGACAGGCTAAAATGATTAATTTATAACTTCTCTCCTCAGAACTACTGAAGTTTCCTCCCTCATTTTCAACTGAAGACCTCATTCCTCCGTTAGTAGGTGAACAGCAGGAGATGGTACTTCCTTATCAGAATATCTACATCCCCATTATCTACCCAGATTCTCATCTTGTGACTTAAAAAAAAAAAAATCTCTCTACCTGTCAAAGGCCTTCCCATCTCATTCTATTTTTTCCAATGACTTCCTTCCTATTTGTGATTCTCCTGCTTTTCCTCCATGCAGTTTCCCTTTCTACTGAATTATTCCCCTCCCTATGCAAAACATACTCTTAAAATTTCCCAACATAAAATAAAATTTTTTAAAATCTCTGTTGACCATCCTTTTCTGCTTATTTTGTTGCTTTGTTTCTTTCACACAAGGATTCCTTGTGTGACACCTTTTTAACCAATATAAAAATGCCCTCAAATCTCTAAATATTTTTGACAGATGTGAATAGGGATGACAAATAAATGACTGAATAAATAAAAACAAATTCTGAGGGAGAAGTAAAGCTCGAAGATACATATTTGGAATTTTTAATTGTACAGATATATTTAAAACCCTTGATCTAGATGGGAACCAAAACATTCCAACATTTCAAAACACTCAAATGTGTAGTTTACTGTACAAGTATAGCACAATAAAGTTAAAAAAAAAAAAAAAAGGAAAAGAGATTTAAACCGACCCTTCACTAAAGAAGAAACACGGATGGCAAATAAGCACACTAAAAGATGCACATGATCATTAATCATTAGGAAAATGCACATTAAAACCACAATGAAAGGGAGGAGGAGGTAGCTCAAGTGGTAGAGTACGTACTTAGCATGGAGGAGGTCCTGGGTTCAATCCCCAAGACTTCCTCTAAAAATTGAAACAAACAAACAAACAAACAAACAAACCTTTCCCACCCACCCACCCCCGAAAAAACAACAAAACCACAATGAGACATCTTAATATATCTAAAATGACTAAAATTTTTAAAACAAAACCCAAAAAAACTGGCAATACCAAGCTCTGGCAAGAATGCAAAGCAACTAGAACTCCTATACACTGTGGGGAATGCAAAATGGTAGAGCCACTTTGGAAAACAGTTTGGCACTTTCTTACAATGTTAAACATACAGTTACTATATCAGCCAGCAGTCCCACTCCTAGGTATTTACCCAAAAAAAATGAAACCATCTGTCTACTTAAAAACCTGTAAATAAGTGAAATACTGCTCAGCAATAAAAAAAATTTAAAAGAACATACTATTGATTCATGCAACATGTCTGAATCTCAAAAGCATGTGTGAAGTTAAAGAAGCCAGATTCAGAAGTCAACACACCATAATTCTGAAAGGCAAAACTACTGGGACAAAAATCAGACCAGTGATTGCCAGGGACTAAGGAAGAGAGAGAAAACTGACTACAAAGGGGCACAAGGAAATCTGGGGGAGGGGGTGATGGTAATCAAATGTGTACTAGTCTTATAACTGTATATATTTGTCAAAGCTCATCAAACTGTGTATCTAAAAGAGTGAATTTGGCTGTATTTAAATCATACCTCAATAAACCCAACTTTTAAAAAAATGAGTTTAAAATATCAGAAAATGGAGACTGAAAACTCCTGAAAATTTCACTTAATTGGGAGCAAAATATTAAACTGGGGCCATAGCTGGAGGAGAAGAGAGATGACACATTAGTATTCAAGTTGCTAGAGATGTTAAGTTCTAGACTGTGACCAAGAATGAGTAGGAGAAAATTGGGAGGAGTGGAGGAAAGATCTCTGCAGGTTAGATCAAAGATCCAAGAGTTTCAGATGCTGGATAGGTAATGTAAGCTAAAGTGAAAGAAATTAAAAGAGGACAGTGCAGCAAGAGCTATAGTTTTCAGTAAATAAAAAGGAGGTAATTTGGATGCCAGCAACAAGGATGAAGGAGCAGAATGACCAGGAGAAAAGAGGGGAGAGAATTAGAAAGTAACATAATGCTCCACCTATTCTGAGGAACTCAGGTATAAAGGCAGAAGTGAAAAGCTACAGGATCCATCCATGGTTTCTATTTTATAATACAGGGACAAAAGGGAGACATCTATTTTTGGACTGTGCTCGACCATAAACATGCCCTCAGAGAATTTTAAACTATTTAGGGATTACCTCTGTATTCATTTCCTAGGGCTGCCATTATGAAGGTGCCCAAACTGGGGAGCTTAAAACGACAGAAATTTCTTCTCTCACAGTTTTGGAGGCTAGAAGTCCAAAATCAAGGTGATGGCAGGGCCATGCTCCATCCAAAGCCTCTATGGGAGGATCCTTCCTTACCTCTTTTATCTTCTGGTAGCCCCAGGCATTCTCTGGTTTATGACAGCCTAGCTCCAATCTCTGCCTCTGTCTTCACATGGCTGACCTCTTCCTGTGTGTCTCTCTTCTAAGGATACCAGTCATGTTGAATTAAGGGCCCACTCTACTCTAGTATGATCTCATCTTAATTTAAATAATCGTATCTACAATCACTGTTTCCAAATGAGGTCACATTCTGAGGTACTGGGGATTAGAACTTCAACACATCATTCTGGGGGACAATAAAAATCCCCCTTCGATTTAATGGTCACAGGGTACTGTGCTTTTTCTGGTCAGGGTTTCTCTTAACACCTTTCTCTTGGCAACAGTAGAACTTCTTCCTCCATATCTTGCATCTATTGGATAGTAACTGCAATTTAGGGGAAATTGAAGGTACTAGAAGAAATCTAATAGCCAAGTTATTAGTAATCAACCTTAAATATTTAAGGTAAGGCTGCATTTTTCCTCCAACAAACATATATGAGTTTTTTCTTTCCTATCTGTTCACAATTTTTCCATTTCTTCTGAGGTTATTACTATGTTCTAGGTCAGTGGTTCCCAAAGTGTGGTCTGAAGATCCCTGGGAATACTAACACCCTTTCAGTGGGCCTCCCTTTTCTAATAATGTATTAATTAAGGCCAGAATTTCTTCACATACTTAAACCAAAACAATACATCCCAGTGGACTAAATGCAGAAGCAGATATAAGAATCCAGTTATGATAATTTATGCTAATTTTATATATCAATTTGGCTGGGCCACAGGGTGCCCAGATATTTGGTTAAACATTCTGGGTCCATCTGTGAAGGGGTGTCTGGATTATGTAAACATTTGTCCATAGACCCAGTAAAGCAGATTGCCCTTCCCAATGTGGGCAGGCCTCATCCAATCCATAAAAGGCCTGAATAGAACAAAAGGCTGAGCAAAAGAGAATTTGCTCTCTCTGGTCTGAGCTGAGATATCAGTCTTCTCCTGCGTTTGGACTCAGACTTGAAGTGGAACTTACACCACCAACTGGCCTGGTCCTTGGACCTTCAGACTTGGGCTGGAACATATACCATCAGTTGACTGCTGGTTCTCAGGCCTTCAGATTCAGACTGGAAATATACTATCAGCTCTCTTGGGTCTCTAGCTTACAGATCTCAAGAATTCTCAGCCTCCTCAAAGACTAGGAATAGACTTACCATATGACCCAGGAATCCCACTCCTGGGCTTGTATCCAGAAGGAAATCTACTTCAGGATGACACCTGCACCCCAATGTTCATAGCAGCACTATTTACAATAGCCAAAATATGGAAACAGCCTAAATGTCCATCAACAGGTGACTGGATAAAGAAGATGTGGTATATTTATACAATGGAATACTACTCAGCCATAAAAACCGACAACATAATGCCATTTGCAGCAACGTGGATGCTCCTGGAGAATGTCATTCTAAGTGAAGTAAGCCAGAAAGAGAAAGAAAAATACCATATGAGATCGCTCATATGTGGAATCTAAAAAACAAAAACAAAAACAAACAAACAAAAACAAAGCGTAAATAAAGGACAGAAATAGACTCACAGACAGAGAATACAGACTTGTGGTTACCAGGGGGGTGGAGGGTGGGAAGGGATAGACTGGGATTTCAAAATTGTAGAATAGACTACACTGTATAGCACAGGGAAATATACACAAAATGTTATGATAACTCACAGAGAAAAAAATGTGACAATGAGTGTGTATATGTCCATGAATAACTGAAAAATTGTGCTGAACACTGGAATTTGACACAACCTTGTAAAATGATTATAAATCAATAAAAAATGTTAAAAAAAAAAGAATTCTCAGCCTCCATAATCACACAAACCAGTTCCTTATAATATGTATATTTGTGCATATATATTTATGTATGTATATGTTTCCTACTAGTTCTATTTTTCTGGAGCACCCTGTGTAATACATCAACTGTCTTCTACTAAGCCTGACATTAAGGACATATGCAAAAATGTTAAACAATGCCACTGTTTCAACTATTTTTTTCTTTGTTTTAAAAAAGTCACTTTTCATTTTAAAGTATATTTTTATGTTAATATGTAATGGGTTTGTTACTTTTTAAATATTTACTTTTTAGTAAGCAAAACATTGATATAGATAACCCTTATAAATAAAACCTCTTTGAAATACTTTTGAAGTCTGTAAAGGGGTCCTAAGACCAAAAAAAAAAAAAAAGAGAGAGAAGAAAAAGCAAACTGCTGTTTTATATAATTAAGGCTGCCAAAGATCTATGAGAAAAATGAAACATTAAAGTAGTTCACCTCTTTCCATTCTTCATAGCTAAATCATAATTTTCCATGCTGCTTATCAAAAGATAGCTTGCAGTTACACAAGACATACCTGATCATCCCCAGAACCCCACTGAGCTGTTTTTCTCAAAGAGCCCATGTTAGTATCAGAAATCTGTGTTCCGCTACTGTCTTGATATAATGGCTGTTGCCACACATGACGGGTCAATGGAACAACCTGAAAATCAAAACCAGATTTAAATGAAGTAGTAACACATTCCCTATGGCTAAACAATAGTAAACAAAATCTAACATTTAGATTATGTTTCTCAGTTTATAAAACACTTTCACAAATATAATAACATTTCAACTTCACAATCACTGTCCAAATTATTATCTTCACTTAAAAATAAAGAAACAGGGATTCAAGGTTACCTGGTAAGGACTCAACACATTCCAACAAACCACAGCAGTTCCTTAACCTCCAATACTTCCAGAGGTAAAAGAAGCAAACTAGAAACAAGCAAGTTACCTGTTTTGAAATCTTATAGTTTGAGAGACCTAAGAAATTAACCTTAATAATAGGAACCAAAATCATCTCACAGCATGGAGAGTGGGAACAAGTGTCAGACATATTTTGTGATATCCGAGGTTGAGACAGGGCCACCCATCATGAAAGAAGGCAATAAAAGCTGTGACTACTGCCCAAGGCTGAAGCAATGCACAAGAAAAAAATCAGAGGCAATCAAACAAAAATGACTTAGGTCAAACACTGGCTGGTTCTAGAGATTTTCTCCAATAACCCTGGAGAGTAAGAACCGGAAGCTTCCAATGTAAGATCTCCTTCTAAAGAAGCAGCCACAAGGGGCAAGGCAGAGACAACCACAGAAACACCAGGTAGAGAAGGCTGCACCAAAAGACAAAACAAAATAACACTCCTGCTAAAAATGAGATTATAAACTATACTTCCGAAATACTTTAAAATAAGAGTATCTCAGATCCTCAGAGATTTAAAAAAAAAGACACCATCTCCATAAAAAAAGAAGAGGTTATTAAAAGTAAAACAGGCAGTTAGGAGTCAAGAGAAGATGAATGCTAACAAAACCACAAAAGTGAATGAGGCTCTGAAGGAAATCCAAGGTCATAAGATTTTTTCCAGAATTAAAACACTGTTACTACACTAACAAAACATTTTTACAGAGTACTTTCAACAATGTGCTTTTGATCATAGAAAGGCCAGCTTAATTTAAAATCTATTCAATAACTGAAGAGATTTCTATGGTGTCAACTCATCCAAGAGGTTTTTCTGAAAAGGTAGAGCACTATGGGGCACACCCACCTTGCTTCAATGACATTTTTCAACGGACAAAGAATAAAGAGCAAAGAAAGGCATTTTGCAAATTCACTGTGGCAACCTGAAATCCCTACGTAAATAACAATACAGCCAATGTTTTGGCACAGTTAGTCTTCTTTGAGCCCTCCAGGAAAGAAGAATGCCAAAATGAATGTTCAAAATGGCTATTCACTGCAACCAAATAATGCTGGGTGTAGAGCACAGGGTCCTGCCTTTGAAAACAAGTGATTCACAACAGCTTATAATTAGAAAGTTCAATTCATTAGGATATTTGTAGAACACTAATAATACAATATTAAGAAACTAGCACTTTGACAACTATCCCAATGTGTGACAAAAAAGAACACTCACCTCACTTTTATCAGCTAAAAGGAAAAAAAAAAAACCCTCAAAGTTAAAATTAACTGTTGAAAGAAAAGTTCTTACTAAAAAGTACGCATTTCCCAGGACTTCTTACTTTTATTACCTACATTCACTGAGAAACTAATTGCCACTACATTGCCATATGCTTGGTCAGTGTTCCTGCCTCTGGACTGTGGTATAACCAAACACTTAAAGGAGGGTTCTTAAGATGAGTGCTTCAAAACTAAGCAAATGTCATCAGCAATGTCATTTCTGATTTGAGATTAAATGCCGTTTGGCATAATTAAACAGTTTCAGAGTCTTCCCCTGAGTCAGTTTTTAATATTAAAAGTTAGTGGTCTTCCAACTATATGCTGTCTATCAAAGAAACATTTAAGATCTAAACACAAAGAGGTTGAAAGTAAAAGGATGGAAAATCATATTTCACCCAAAAAGTAACCAAAAGAGCACAGGAGTGGTGATACTAATTTCAGACAAAATGGACTTTAAACTGAAAGTCTTACAAGCAACAAAGAAGGGCATCATGTAATGAAAATAGGGCCAATTAACCAAGAAGATATAAAAAGTATAAATATTTATGCACCAAACTCCAGAGTGCCTAAATTAATGAGGCAGATGTTGAAAGACCTGAAGGGAGAAATACACAACACAAAACCCCACTTTCAACAATGCCTAGAACAGCCAGACAGAAGAATAAGGAAACAGAGAAACTGAACAACATTACAGACCAATCATACCTAACAGATATATAAAGAACACTCCACCAACAACAGAACACATTTTGTCAAGTACATATGGAGCCTTCTTTGGGATAGAACACATTTGGCCACAAAACAAGTCTGAATAAATTCAGGAAAACAAATATATACACAATACACAAAATATTTTCCAATCACTAGAAATAAACAGCACAAGAAAAGCTAGACATTTCACAGTATGTGGAAATTAAACACTACACTCTTACCAAATCAACGGGTCAGACAAGAAGTCACAAAGGAAATTAGAAAATACCTTCACACAAATGAAAATGAAAACACAAAATACCAAACTTAAGCAGTACTAAGAAACAAGTAAATGCATATAGTTTAAAAAGGCAAGATCTCAGGTCAACAACCTAACTTGTACCTCAAGAAACTAAAAGAGGAACTAATCCTAAAGCAGGAAGAAAGAAGGAAATAATAAAGATTGGAGCACAGATAAATAAGTAGTCAACAGAAAAAAAAAAATCAGTGAAACTAAAAGTGGCTTTTTTTTTTAGAAGATCAACAAAAGTGACAACCCCATAGCTAGACTGACTAAGAAAAAAGGTAATAAAAAAATTAAAACAAATTAATTAAAATTAAAATTAATTAAAACAAACTTCTGTACGTAAAAAGACACCACCAAGATAGTAAAGAGGTAATCCACTAGAATGGGAGAAAGTATCTGCAAATCATATATCTGATAAGAGATTAATATCCAGAATATATAAAGAACTCCTAAAACTCCAAAAAAAAAAAAAATTAACAAATGGGCATTGAACTTGCAGAGACATTTCTCCAAACAAATACAAATGGCCAATAGGCACATGAAAAGATGCTCAACATCACTAATCATTAGAGAAATGCAAATCAAAACTACAATGAGCCATCACCTCACACTCATCAAAGATGGCTACTATCAGAAAAAGAGAAAATAACAAATGTTGGCAAGGATGTGGAGAAACTGGAACTCTTATGTAATGCTGGTGGACTACAAAATGATGCAACCACTATGGGAAACAGTAGGGAGGTCCTCAGAAAACTAAAAATATAACTACCATATGATCCAGCAATTCCACTTCTGGATATATAACCAAAAGAATTGAAGGCAAGCTCTCAAAGAGATATTTGCAAACTCATGTTCATAGCACTACTATTCACAATAGCCAATAGGTAGAAGCAACCCAACTGTCTTATCAACTGATAAAGGGCCAAACAAAATATGATACATACATACAATGGAAAATTATTCATCCTTAAAAAGGAAACTAATATTGTCACATGCTACAACATGGAAGAACCTTGAGGACATTAAGCTAACTGAAAAAAGCCAGGCACAAAAGACAAATACTGTATGATTCCACATGATTCCACTTAAATGAGGTATCCAGAGCAATCAAATTCATAGAAACAAAAAGGAGAATGGTGATTGCTGGGCTAGGGTGAGGGAGAATGGGAGTTGCTTAACAGAGTTTCAGTTTTGCAAGATGAAAAGAGTTCTGGACATTAGCTGCACAAAAATGTTAATGTATTTATCATTATTAAACTGTATACTTTAAAATGGTTAAGATGGTAAATTTTGTTTATGTCCACAATTAAAATTTTTAAAAAAACTTTCAATCCCCAGATTAAAAAAATTGCTCGATAACAAACCTGTTTTACAGGAAATACGAAGGGAATGTCTTCAGGATGAAAGCAAGTGACTCTAGAGAGTAATTCAAATTTATGCAAAATAAAGAATCAAAGCAATTTTGCAGGCAACTGCAAAAGATAGTATAAATGCATATTTCTCCTCCTTTCTTCCCTTCAATCATCTAAAAAGCAATTGTATGAAACAATATATATCTAATTGTACTTTGGGGCCTATAACATATAGAAATATATTTGACAACAACCACACAAAGGAGGTCAACAGAAACAGATCTGTATTGGAGTAAGGAAATGACACCAGATGAAAACTCAAAAGAAGGGGAAAAATGAAGAGTACAAAAAAGGGGACAAAAGAAGATTATAACATGATAAATTCTACCAATACCTACTTGTCATTCTCCCTTCTCTAAGATTCCTCAAAAGACGTATGATAAAAGTATTAACTATAACAGTATATTACTGGGTATATAACATATATAGACATATGTGCAACAATAATAACATTAAAAGGGGAGTAGAAAATGGAGCTATATAGGCATAAAGTTTCTATATTTCACTGGAACTAATTCCTAGTGAATATGAAGCAGGTTCTGATAAGTTAAGATGCATATTGTAAGCCCTAGAAAATAACTCAAGAATTATAATTTTAGAAATCATTAGAATTAAAATGATATGAGAGAAAGATACGTACTTAGTACAAAAGGTGGCAATATAAGGACTAAAGGAACAAAAAACATGAGACATACAGAAAATAAAAAGCTAAACAGCAGATATAAATCCAAACATATCACTAGCACTTAATGTAAATGAATTAAATGATAAAATCAAAGGCAGTTAGACTGCATGAAAAACAAGATTCAACTACATACTGTCTACAGGAGACATACTTTAGGCTGAAAATACAAACAGGTTGAAAACAGAAGGATGAAAAAAAGATTTACCACGAAAACAATCACAAAAGAGACAGAGTGGCTACAGTAATATAAAAAAAAAAATCAAAACAAAGGTTACTAAAGATAAAGAGGGACACTTCAGAATGATAAAAGGGTCAATCCACCAAGAACACGTAACAATAAAAAATATGCACCTAACATCAGAGTCCCAAAATACCTTAAGTAAAAACCAACAGAAATGAAGGGGAAAAGAGATAATCCAAAATAATTAGACTCAGAACTAAACTTGCCAAAAGTGGATGGATCAAGATTCTGTGTGTGATTCTTAAAATACTAAAAAAAAAAAAAAGAAAGAAAGAAAGAAAAGAAAAGAAAATCAGAACAAAAGTCAATGGCTTTACTATATACCAGCAATGAACAACTGGAATTTGAAATTAAAAACATACTACCATTTACATTAGCTCCCCCCAAAATTAAATACTTAGGTATAAATCTAACGAAATATGTACAAAATCTATGTGAGGGAAGCTATAAAACTCTGATGAAAGAAATCAAAGAAGAACTAATTAAATGGACAGACAGCCCATGTTCATAGTTAGAAAGACTCAAGATGGTCAACATGTCAGTTCCTCCCAACATGATGTATGGAGTCAATACAATTCAAAATCCAAGCAAATTATTTTCTGGATATTGACAAACTGGTTCTAAAGTTTACCTAGAGAGTCAAAAGACCCAGAAGAGCCAACAAAAAATTGAAAAAGTCAAAGTGGGAGAACTGATACTATCTGACTTAAAGACTTTCTATAAAGCTACAAGTAATCAAGACAGCGTAGTATTGGCAAGAGACTAGACAAACAGATCACATAACACAACAAAGCCCAGAAATAGACCCAGATAAATAGAGACAATTTATCTTTAACAAAAGAACAAAGGCAATGTAATGGAATAAAGACAGTCTTTCCAACAAATGGTGCTGGAACAACTGGACATCCACATGCAAAAAGTGAAACGAGACACAGATTTTATACCCTTCACAAAATTTAACTCAAAATGGATCATAGATGTAAATGCTGAATGCAAAACTGTAAAAACTATAAAACTAGTAGAAGATAATATAGGAGAAAACCTGGTTGTCCTTGTGTATGGGATGACTTTTTAGGTACAACACCAAAGGCACAATCCTTGAAAGAAATAATTGATAAGCTGGACTAACCAAAACTGAAAATTTTTGTTCTGTGAAAGACAATGTCAAGATAATGAGAAGACAAGCCACAGACTGGGAGATAATATTTGTATAAGACATATCTGATAAAGGCCTATTAACCAAAATACACAAAGAACTCCTAAAACTCCACAACACAAAAACAAACAACCCAGTTAGAAAGTGGGCAATAGATCACCAAAGAAGATATACAGCTGAAAAATAAGCATATGAAAAGACGTTGAACATATTATTAGCATACAATCTAGTAATCAGGCTCCTTGGGACTGACCCAGTTAGACTGAAAACATATGTCCACATAAAAACCTGCACAGGAATATTTAGCACAGCTTCACTCATAAGTGCCAAAACTTGAAAGCAACTAAGATATCCTTTAGTAGGTGAATGGATAAATAAACTGTGGTACATCCAGACAATGTAGTATTATTCAGCACTAAAAAGAAATGAGCTACCGAGTCATGAATAGATAATGGAGAAAACTATATTGTAGTATAATGGTGGATACATGCCATTATACATTTGTCAAAAACCATAGAATGTACAATACCAAAAGTGAACCCTAATGTAAAGTCTGGCTTTGGATGTGAACGTAGGTTCATCTATTGTAACAAACGTACTACACTCTGGTGTGGGCTCTTTGGTGTGGTGTGGAAGAGGCTGTGCATGTGGTGTGAGGGAAGGAGGTAGAAGGAAAATCTCTGTACTGTCTGCTCAATTTCTCTTTGAAACTAAAATTGTTCTAAAAAATAAAGTCTGTTTAAAACAACCAAAACAAAGCTCTGCTCCAGCATGCAGTGAGGAAATCATCACTCCCATCTCCACAAAAAGAAAAAAGCTGAACAAATTAAAAATCAACAAATCTTCTTACATCCATCAAAGAACTGAAATCAAGGGCAAGCCACAGTCCCCAAAATTGGAGAGACAGACAAGCAGATACAGAGAATCACAACTCAATGGAACAGAATGCCAGAAGCAGATACCACCATGGGGACCAGTACTAGGGTAGGAAAGGCTAAACTGTAATTGACAAATTGCCAGTGAGTCAGGGTAGACAACCCTGAGATCAAAAAAACTCTAGGGAAATAGTCATAGAGGGGCTCCCATACTTTTACGAATTTTACTTCCAGGAACTATACCAGATTCCGACAGTTAAGATCAGAGAAAAATCTCCTTTTGCTTTCAGCAGGGGGAGGGGAAAAAAGCCATTCTAAAATAAGTCCAGCGCATTTTGTTCTTAACAAGGCCTGACCTCAAAAGAAACTATTTCACCAGAGCCTAAGATTTTACCAAAGACTAAGTGAGGCAGAAGAAGGGAAATTACCAACTCCAGCCCCCTTCTAGTTTTCCTGTCTCACTTAAGGGAAAAACAATGAGAAACCCTAGTGAAGACCACAGCCTAGGGAAAGACTAAGACCTAATAACAGGACTATAGAACACCTCCCCTCACCCACTACCTTACCACTACATCCATAGGTCTCCGGATAACAAGGGGCTACGAATGAAAGAACAGACCTTACTTAAGAAGATGTCTTTAGGGAACCCAAAGACACCAGAGGAGTCAAAAACAAGGTCACCAAAGGAAATTTTAGCCTTTGACGCCTTCAGCTACGGCAAACAATAAACACAAAATCGCCTCTAACCAGATAAACGTAAAACTGCATACCAATGGTCTATTTATTTTAGTTCCTTCCATATCATATTTATTCAGTACATGTCTGGCTTTCAACAAAAAATTACAAGACATACTAAAAAGACAAAAACAAACAAAAGTTAGTTCGAAGAGATATCTTCAAGGCATCAGAACTAGCCTTAGATATGGCAGAGATGTTAAAAGTGTCAGTTTGTAAAGATGAAGATTCTGGAGATGGATGGTGGTGAAGGTTATAAAGCAATGTGAATGTACTTAATGTCACTTAAAAATGGTTAAAATGGTAAACTTTATGTCATTTACATGTTACCACAACTAGAAAAAATAAATAAATCAAGATGAAAAAAAGAAATGAGCTACAAAACCATGAAAAGACATCAGGAAGAACCTTAAATACAATGCACACTGCTAAGTGAAAGAAGCTATTTTGAAAAGGCTACATACATACATACTGCACGGTTCTAACTATGACTTTCTGGAAAAAAGCAAAACTGTGGAGCAGTAAAAATGTCAGCAGTTGCCAAGGTTTCAGAGGAAGGGAGGGACTAACAGAGCACAGGGATTTTTAGGCAGTGAAACTATTCTGTGTGATATGGTAATAGTTGGTATATGTCATATGTATGATAAATGATACATTTGTCAAAACCCATAGAATGTACAAAAAGTGAACCCTAATACAAATGATGGACTTTAATTAATAATAAAGTGC
This sequence comes from Camelus ferus, assembly GCF_009834535.1. NCBI lineage: Eukaryota > Metazoa > Chordata > Mammalia > Artiodactyla > Camelidae > Camelus > Camelus ferus. The sequence goes on along the minus strand of NC_045710.1, from coordinate 53,468,196 downwards.
AAGGGGGGAGGTTATAGCTCAAGTAGTAGAGCACATGCTTAGCATGCACGAAGTCCTGGGTTCAATCCCCAGCATCTCCTCTAAAAAAAATAAATAAATAAGTTAACCTAATTACCTCCCTCCCCAAAAAACAAATGAACAGAAATAATGTATCAATACTGAATTACCAATTATAACACCTTAATGTATCACCTTAATGCAAGATGTTAATAATAAAAAAAAAAAAATAGGGGAGGGGGAAGAGATACATGGGAATTCTGTTACTTTCTGCTAAATATAAAACTGCTCCAAAAAAATAAAGTATTAATTAAAAAAACAAAAGGATAGACACCTTTTTGTCTTGTGATAAGACCAACAAGGAAATACAAGATGTGAACACTACTGTAAACAAACTATATCTATGGATATTATAGAATACTCTACCCTAGAGCAGCAGAATGCACATTCTTCTCAGCAAACATGGAACAACTCCAGGAGAGATCATATGTTAGACCACAAAAGAAGCCTCAAATCTTTTTGAATAATTGAAACTGTGGAAAATATACTCCCCAGCCAAAATGGAATAAAATTAGAAATCAGTAACAGAAGGAAATTGAGGAAATTCACAAATATGCAGAAATTAAGAGACTCCTAAATAACCAATGGGTTAAAAAAAGAAATCACAAAGAGAATTTTCAAATATTTTGAGATAGACAGCAGGTAGAAAAAACCCAAATGTCCATCAGCTGATGAATGAATAAACAAAATGCAGCATATCCATACGATGGAATATTATTGTCATAAAAAGGAATGAAATACTGATGTTATATATATACATGGATGTTTCCTTAAAACATTTTATGCTAAGTGAAAGAAGCCAGTCATAAAAGATCACATATTATATGATTCCATTTATATTCAACAGGCAAATCTAAAGAGAGAGAAAGCAGATTAATGGTTACTTAGAGAAATGGAAGCTAGAGGGGTGATAAAGTATACAGGGTTTCTTTTTAAGGTAATGAAAATGCTCTAAAATTGACTGTGGTGACAGTTGCACATATCTATTAGTATACTGAAACCCAATGAATTATGCACTTTAAATTAAGGGTAAGTTGTATGGTATATGACATATCTCAACAAAGCTGTTAAAACATGCTTTAAAATAAGCCAGTTAAGCTTTCAACAAATTAAGTATAAATAAATAAACCAAAATAAATCTAGGGAAATAGTAAAAGATGAAACTGCAATTAACAAGTTAAATGACAGAAAGCAATAGAATTAAATCTAAATCTAAGAGCTGTTTCCTAGGATGAACAAAATAAATCCATAGCTAGTCAGATAAACAGAAAAAACATAACAACACAAAATCAGGAATGAGAAATGGAAATAACCACAGATACAATGGAAAAAATAAAGAATGCTATGTAGCACTCCATTATAATTAACTACAAACCCTTGCTAAAATGATTTGCTAGAAAAATCATAAATTACCAAAATTAACCCAAGGAAAGTGAGAGTATATATAGATTTTAACCCTGAAAGGAATCCAGAGGCAAAGTAGTTTCACCAGTGATAATTTTTCAAACATGCAAGAAAAATTCTTACATTTCTTAAACTGTTCCAAGACACAGAAAAATAAAAATCTTCCCAGTGTCTTGCATGAAAACGGCATAATTCGGATGCGAAATTTGACAAAGACAGGTCAAGAAAACAATTTTTTAAAAACTTAAAACCATAATCATTATAAAATATCTGAAAATAAAATCCAGTACTTCCTTAAGAGAAAAACACACTATAATTGATAGTTTTTATCCTAAGAGCACAAGAAAGAATTAACACCAAGAATAAAATCTGTATTAATAGCTCAAAAAAGACTAAGAATTGTACAGTGTAGATAAATTTGGAGATAAAGAGCAAGAAGGAGAAGGGGTTCAGGCCTGAGTTCTTTCCTTCTATGAAATGGTAACCTGCTGATGGGAGGATGAACACTGCATGAGGGCTAGAGGATGAGAGTGAAAATGCAGAAAAAGCTGAGGGAGGAAACACAAAGATTTCCAAGCACTGTTGATGACCCAGTTAAAAGCTGGAGACTACGAGGTGAAAGGGTACGAACTTCCAATTATAGGATAAATAAGTGCTAGGGATGTAATGTACAACATGATAAATATAATTAACACTGCTATATGTTGTATATGAAGACTAAATCCTAAGACTTCTCACCACCAGAAGAAAAAACTTTTTTCTATTTCTTTAATTTTCTATGTATATGAGATGATGGATGTTCACTAAACTTACTGTGATAATCATTTCATGATGCATGTAAGTCAAATCATTACACTGTATACCTTAAATGTATACAGTGCTATATGTTAATTATATCTCAATAAAACTGGAAGAAAATAAATAATAAAAATACAAAATAAAAAGTTGGAGACCAACAATTTCTAGTGATACCAATACACACAATTATTTTCCCCAGTACAGTTCAGAAATTTAGGCTCATGAACTACAAGGAGAGGTATCTGAAATGGTCCATGTTTAGTGGTCTGCAGGACCAACATAAGACCAACAAAGAAAAGGTTCTGAAGCACCCACTTCCCTGAACTCTTAAAAAGACCCAGGTGTAAGGCTGGTCACATTTTGCATTGAACTTAAACAGTTTCATGCCTTAGCACAGTGTCACTAACCGGACTTGCGAACTTAATGAGTATCTTACACATTACCACTAGAACATCCTTATTGTCCAGTGAGAGATACATGAGAATGAATCAAATATTACAATTTTGTCATTTAACTTGAGACTAAACTGAATGAAATTAATGTTTCCTACCGCTTCTCTTCCTTTGACTCTACTGCATTAAACACCACACAACAAATTCATCTTCAAAACCTTTATAGTTCATAAATTTCTAGCAAGAGACTTAATGCCAGCAAATTTTAATGTCAGTGAACTAAAAACACTAAAAATTACCTTAATACTCTTTATATAATCTGAAAATTACCTTTAATACAGCACATCATCTATACCTTTAAATACCCTCCAGGGTAAATAGGAGAATATACAATTTCTCTCAAAAAACAAACAAAAAGCACCTCTAAGGGAAAACACTCTGGGCTCTAAGAAGCAAGATTTTCTATTACATACAGATCACTGTTAAAGAGGATAGTAATTTTTTCACACTGGCTATAGTAAGAGTTAAAGTGGTTTAATTAAAATATTCTTCTAGTAATATTAAATTTAAATATTAAAAATTATTAAAATAAGAAGTCATAGAACAGAATTGAAGTTAGGAGACCTCATCCACAAGTGTGGCTTTAATTATGACCCATATGTAGATAACTTACAACTTGAAATCTCTAGCCCAGACCCCTCCTCTAATCTCCAAAACCAAACTCACAATCTTAACACCTATCACCCCCACCCCCAACACTGGCCACCACCCCACCACAAACTTGGCCATATTTCAATTATCTGGCACAACCATTTATCCAATAACCTAACACTTGGACACCTTCTTGCCCTCATGGTCCACATCTAATTCATTATTAGTGCATTGATAATGTATAATTAGTGCTATCAGTGTGATTATTTTACTTCTTAAATATCTCTCAAATCAGTCCACTTTTCTCTACATCCCAACAACACTTCCCTATTCCAGAATATCATCATCATTTGCCCGGCAATACTGCATTCTAACTAGCATCCCTGACTTATTACTGCTGCTCCCCACTTCACCCTGCTGTCAAAGCTGTTCTCTGCTACAGTGGTCTTTCTGAAAACACAGATCTTATCATATATACCTCTTTGTTTAAAACATTTTCAGCAACTTCCCAAAATTCCCGGAATAAAGCTCCCAATCCCTCGCAGAGTACAGGAATCCTTGAAGTCGGTACTCAACCCATACTGGTTTTTGGTTCCTTGAAAATGTCATGCTCTAACAGTACCTTTCCATGCGCCTTTCGCTCAGCCAGAAGGCTTTCCTTTCCCCCTCTGCCTGGTTAATCTTAACCTGTTTTCAGATCTCAGCTCTATCAAAACTTCCTAAGGGAAGTTTTCCCCAGCTTCACTGACAAGGTCAGATTCCCTTACTGTATGTTTTCAAAGCATCTCAGCAACTAACAGTTTTTCTTTTATTTATGTGACCAACTGAATTTTGCCTGCCTTTCCCTCTAGACTCTATACACTAGAAAGGCAGAGATAAGAAATGTTTGGGTTCACCAAGGTTTCACAGCATCTAGAACAATGTGTGGTCCATGCTCAGTAGCATATGTTCAATGAATTAAGTATCAACCGGAATATTTACCAGGCAAAACAACAACTTCAGCTCTTTAATGATCAACAGTCTACGGCGTGTCCAGTAGAACTTTCTGAAATGATCAAATTATTATACATCTATACTGTCCAATTACATAGCTACTAGTCAAGTGCGGCTACTGAGCACTTGAAAAGTGGTTAGTACAATTTATATTTAATGTTAACAAATTACGTTGTAAAGAGCCACACGAGGCTGTGACTTCTGCACTGAACAGCACAGGTCTATATAGTCTTTTCCGTCTTTTCTATTGTTGTAGCTTGCTGTTACACTGTGCACAGCGGACACCTTCTGTAAGGAACCGTCCTAGACAATAAAGCCTAGGCTTCTTTTTGTCCCCACAACGTACCTTTCACAGAATAGAAACTTAATAAATGTCTGATGACTTGGTATCCGAATTGTATAGAAAAACTTTTTTTTTTTTTTTTTTGCTCTCTGAAAGGGAATTAATTAAATGCAGTTATTTTCAAAATGATCTTCAGGAGCCAACCATAAAATCAGCTGTTTCTAGTTTCTCTGACTGTTGGGAGCTGCAGCGTTAAGCCTCCAGCATTTCTAAGCCCCTCCTACAGGCTGGGGACTCCTTTATTGCTACAAAAGAGGGGGGGCCAGAGCACAGCTGGCGAGGAGCCTCTAGAGACTGACTACTCACGCGGTGTACACAATTCACACTTACTCCCTCAAGAGGAGTCCCGCCCTCCAAGCAAACTAATCTCCTACTTGTCTCCTCAACAAGATAGTCCCCGGGCAACCACCCTCTCCACCCGTACACGCCCCCTTTCTCCTCCTTCAGGGTATGATAAGCCCCACCCCCTCCCCGAAGCTTTTCTTTAACTACCCACGTTGGGAATCCTGTCTCCTCCGAACATCAGGTGCAGTTCAAAACAGCCGGGACCCGTCGATGGGGAGGGAACAAGAGAGGTCTTTGTCAGAAAGAACGGGAAACTGTAAGCAGTCGGCCGGAACCTGGACAAGAACAGGGGCCCAGGAGGCGAGACAGCCCCTACTATCCTTTAAAGGCGCGCGTATTATCTGTCAGGCACCGGGACAGGCACCGAGCGGGAAGGAGCCGGCAGGAAGGAGCCCAGGGACCGCCCGCCACCCGGCCCGACGGCGGCCCACACGGTCCCCGGCTTCGGCGCACCTGCTCCGGCCTGCTCAGCTCGCCCTCGGAGTAGCGGTGCCTCGGGAGCGACGGCGGCGGCAGCGACCCGCCGGGGTGCGCCTGCAGCCAGGCCTTGGCCTCCTCGTCGTCCTCGTCGTCCGTACTCTCCCGACGCTGGCTCTCAAAGTTAAAGTCCGCGTCCAGCCTGCGCCCCTCCTCTTCCTCCACCTCCTCCACCATCACCACCTCATCCTCTTCCAAGTTCTCCGCCTCCTCCGCCTCCTCCTCCTCCTCCTCCTCCTCCTCCTCCTCGAGCTCGCCCGGCCACGGCAGGTCCTCCGGCTCCATGTTGGTGTCTCACTCTCGGAGGCTGAGGAGGAGGGGGGAGGGAAGGGAGGAGGAGACAGCCGACCGGCTGTTGCGGCCGCGCGCAGGCGCAAAGGCCACTGCCGCCTCCCGCCCCGCGGCGCGGCGCCTCGAACGGGGCGGGGCAGGGAGTGAGCGCGCGCGTTGCCAAGGACGCCCCGCGGGGGCGGGCGGGAAGGCCCGAGGTGCCTGGCTGGCTGCTGCGACGCCGACGCCTCCCCCTCGTCACGGCCTGGGATCTTGCTCACAGTGCTGAAAGCTCACAATAAACGCGGTCTGGGCTCCTGTCCCGGGAGGGGAGTCAAATTTAGTTCTTGACTGGGCTGGGCCAAAACTGGATTTTGCCCCTGCACCGTAGGAAGAGCAGACCCTGGGACAAGCACAAGATAACCAAACTTGCTAATTATAAATGTTTAAAGACCGAGTGCCTAATGTATGACAGGCTGTATCATGGGCACTTGAACCTAACGGTGGAAAAGTGTCAGAAGCAGTAGAGGGGTTAAGTAAGAACTGGGCTCTGGTATCAGAAAGATGGGAGTTTGAATCCTAACACGACCACTTAGCAGTGAGACTAAGCCCCGGGGAGACGAGTGTAATAGGCCATCTCAGGATGGTTTTGATAATTAAAGGAGGTAACCGATGTAAACGACTTAGTGGTAGGTATTATTCGTTGATTATTGTACAGTAACATTAAATACTTAGAGTTCTGTGAGACAAGGATTATTACCCTTTTGTATTTGAAGAATTTAAGGCTCAGAAAAATAACTTGTGCAAAGTCTCTTACCTAGTAAGTGGCTGGCAGCGCTATCCCAGGTCTTCTGTAAGTCCACTAACTGCCCTCGTCCAGGCCTATCAGCTAATAAAGGAAAAGAGAGCAAACATTTATGCTGATAGTACATACATTTTGGGGCTAGTAATGATTTTGAAATGCTTTAGAAACAAAGATTTCTCCACCTACCACTTAAGAACCCCTACAAAATGAATGACAAATTAGAGAATCTTGAAATGCTTTGCTATTACCTAAGGAGATAGCCACAATTAAAATGGAGTTCAGCAAAAATTCTTTATGGTTTTACTCAAAAGCAGAGACACATTGGCAATAATACTGATAATTTAGGGATATTGCCAAGGATGTGGGTCCTATAAACCAATGACTCAATCCTGGGAAAACTTCAAAGGTAGAATATGCACTGGAGCCCAAAGCCTCAGGGCTCCTTGAAACACCTCTAAATGAACTGTGAGTACATTCAAATACAATTCATGAGCTAGGTTGAGGCTTTTCCTTGCTGGAGAGGCATGGCTGTAATGGTAGGGAAAAAATTGCTTTATTTTATATTTCTGACTTGAGAAATCCCAATGTACCTTTCCAGTAACCGAATCACACATTTCACTGATACTGTCACTAAATAATTCTGTAAAGATTACCATTCACTTAGAAACCCCACTGTCCTTATCATCCACAAATATCAGGAAAAATAAAGAGAACTAGTAGAATTATAAAACTACCCATCAAAGGTCTCAGAAACCCTGAAACTTCCAAGGCCCAAAGAACTTCTACTTACCTTGATAGCAATAACATGAACCATCCTAGGACTTACATAACTCCTTCGGAGTTAATAACAGGCTGCCTCATGTATCTGGGAATTACTTGCAGTACTAGACTACCTTAATACAAGCTGATATGACTAATTGCTGCAGGGAACCCACACAATAACTCCTGCTTTATCAACGATGGGTAGAAGCTGCGTTTCCAAAGCACCCACCGAAGCAGCCTTTGCATGATCTGAAATGGAGATTTGGGCTTTCTGAAAAAATATCAGAAGAAAATTTCCCTTGAAACTCAGTGGAAAAGACCTTATTAGGCACTGTTAACAACTGATCCAGCAGTAAAATTCCAAGGCATTGATCTTGGCTTAATGTTTCCCAGCCAAAAATACATTCATCATTTTTCCTCACTACTGGACATCCATTCCACTGGAAGATCTCAGACTGAAAATTCTGAGTACAGAAATGGACAGCTTGTGCCCATGACAACAGAACAAAATTAATTTTATGATTCTTCAGCATCCTTTACCCTACCACTAATCTTGACTATTATTTGACCACCTTTTTTTTTATTGAAGTTTAGTTGATTTACAATGTTGTGTTACTTTCTGGTGTACAGCATAGTGATTCAGTTATACATACATATTCTTTTTCATATTCTTTTCGCTATAGGTTATTAAAAGATATTGAATGTATTTCCCAGTGCTATACATTAGGACCTTATTGTTTATCTATTTTGTATACAGTACTTTGTATCTGCCAATCCCAAACTGCTTATTTATCCCTCCCCCTCTTTCCCCTTTGGTAACCATAAGTTTGTTTTTTATGTCTGTGATTCTTTTTCTGTTTTGTAATAAGTTCTTTTGTATCATTTTTTAAGATTCCACATATAAGTGATATGATATTTGTCTTGGTCTGACTTACTTCACTCAGTATGATAATCTCTAGGTCCATTCATGTTGCTGCAAATGGCATTATTTTATTCTTTTTTTATGGCTGAGCGTATATATATGTGTGTATATGTATATGTGTATATATATACCCACACACACACACCATATCTTCTTTATACAATCATTTGTTGATGGACATTATGGACATTTATGTTGCTTTCATGTCTTGGCTATTGTATATAGTGCTGCTATGAATGTTGGGGTGCATGTATCTTTTCGAATTGGAGTTTTCATCCTTTCCAGATATATGGCCAGGAGTGGGATTGCTGGATCATATGGTAAATCTATCTTTAGTTTTTTAAGGACTCTCCATACTGTTTTCCACAGTGGATGCACCAAAGTACACTCCCGCTAACAATGAGGAGGGTTCCCTTTTCTCCACAGCCTCTCCAGCATTTATTGTCTGTGGACTTTTGAATGATGGCCATTCTGACTGGTGTGAGGTGATACCTCATTGTAGCTTTGATTTGCATTTCTCTGATAATTAGCCATATTGAACACCTTTTCATGTGCCTATTGGCCATCTGTATGTCTTCTTTGGAGAAATGTCTGTTTAGGTCTTCTGCCCATTTTTTGACTGGGTTGCTTGTTTTTCTGTTGAGTTCTATGAGCTCTTTGTATAGTCTGGAAATTAATCCTTTATCAGTCTAATTATTTGCAAATATTTTCTCCCATTCTGGAGGTTATCTTTTCATTTTGTTTATGGCTTCCTTTGCCGTGCAAAAGCTTATACATTTTATTAGGCCCCATTTGTTTACTTTTGCCTTTATTTCTTTGAGAGGCCAGAGGTAATTAGGTTTATTTATTTATTTTTAGAGGCAGTTCTGGGGATTGAACCTAGGACCTTGTGCATGCTAAGCATGCACTCTACCATTTGTGCTATTTTAAGGTTTCTGATCTCCTAGTTTAAGATGGCATTGCTATCCCCACCTCCTCCATCATTCTCTTGTGCTTAGGAGGCACAGTGTACTCAGAATCACCGCTCTCTTTTGGTGACTAAAGCTCTCTGCTCCTGCACTGACTGCATCCTTCCCTGGTTTCTTCCTTCCCAGAGGAACATATTCATCAGTGATTAGCCAATGCCCCAGGGACCCCTCCCCTTCTCTACTTCCATTACCTTCTGCTACCCGAGACCTACATCCCCAGGATAGAAGAAACGAAAGGGTTAATGCCTGTTATAGCTTGAGCCTCTGGTTTGATTGGTCTATACCCTTGCAATTCTAGCTGTTACATATTTTTAATACCACCACTACCTGGGGACAAAGGGGAGATGAGGCACTATTTGAAGAAGGAACAGAACCAATGAATTGAGAGATTACTATTAACTTAGGCTTACTTGAAGCCAGAGGTTAGTGAAGTTTTTAGTTTGTAGAAATATTGTGAATCTGCAGCTTGCCAGAGCTGTGCTCAGGGCAATCCATGGAAAGAGTCTCTGATAATCTTTGAACCAGAACATTTGAAGCATGTGGACCAGTATGGCAGTAACAGGAGTCATTAAACTAAGCCTACTGCCTGTGAAAGAATTGCAGGGTCAGCTGGCTTTCTCCCACCAAGATTCAGATTTTTAAACCCAAGCCTTTGAAGGTTCAGGCTTTTGTTTTTAAATGAGAAAAGAATATACACAGGCAGATTGCCTCAGGTAGTCAGGTTATAACGCAGCTAATCAAGTTACATTCTTCTTTAGCTACCTTTTAGTCCTATAAGAGTCTACATAACCTGGCTTCTACCCAGATACCTCCATATCTAAACTCCTGCCCATCCTTCTTGCTGATCCCACTCCACCCACACTGGTCTCCTCACTGTTCCACAATATGCAAAGCCCACCCCACCTCAGGGCTCTTGCACCTGCTATTCCAGCTGCTGGAACACACCACCCCAGAGTCTCTGCTCACATTATCAGAGAGGCCTTCTCTAATAACCCAATACACCCACACCCTTACCCAGGCTTTGTTTTTCTTCTTAGCACTTATCACCACCCAAAATTTGTTATTGTCTTGTTTATTGCCCCCTCCGCCACTGGGATGTAAATTCTGAGAGAAGGAATTCTGTCTGTTTTGCATGCTACCATGTGCCGAGTGCCTAAAACAGTGCCTGGCACAAAAGGAGGTGCTTGGTAAACATTGTTGAATGAAATGAATGGAGATTGTATTGAATTGGCTGGTCAAAGGATTCTGAATAGAACTTCAGAATAAATTTGGTTTCACTGAAGCTGATAAAGATGTCTGCCTACTAGGGAACCTTTAATTTTCTCTCCCAGCTGGTTCCTGGGGGTATTAGGTGAGCAGAAAATGAAATGCATCTCAGGTACTTGAGTGGGTGGAGAGGAAGCTGATTATAACCTGCAGGTGACTGCTAGTGGCAAATGTCCCTTAGAATGAGTTATTTCCACTGATGGCTAAATTAATAGCTTCATTTTTTATAATGCTTTTATCATCAGAAAAAGAAATTATAAAAGTTAATATGTGGCATATGTAGAGGGAAATTTTGTTTTATACATGCCTCTGTGTGTATGTATATATATACATATATAATAATTTTAGTATATGACAAACCAGTGAGGACAACCTAGATTATGCAGTAAGTTTGTATTCTTGTGACTACAAAATTACCGTCTCAACTCACTGACCCCCTTGAGGGTTGCTACCGCACTACTGAATCACAACAGGATGCTACTGTCAGCAATTGGGTACTTGACAGTGGTGGTAGCCAGATCAAATTTAGAGAAGGGAAGCCCATATTGTTGAGTTCATACATAGTATCCATCCCTGCCACCAGGACCACTTTCTTCAGGTGCCCATGAACATGCTCTGGAATGTATTCTAGGCACCTGCTAGCCATAGAAATTTTCTGTTTCTCCACTGAATTCCATGAATTACTACTTTCCTCTTCCTCAATATTAATTGGAGTCTGTCTTTTGCCTTATCTTGGTCTGATGATCAATTCCAAATAGCCCATATTTCTTCGAGGGCCTTTTACTTGGAACACACTCTCAGGTACCAATTTCTGTTCCAACTGGTGTTCTTTGGATATAAGCAATAGAGATGACTCTGGTCAACTTAGTTAAAAGAAATTTGTTGAAAAGATACAGTCTAGCTAACATACTATATGAATTAGAACTCCCAGTCAAATCACAGAATTGTGAAAGGTAAGAAATTGTTGTTGTTTTAAGCTATTAAATTTCTTAATGTTTTCTTTTTATATTGACATATAATTGATTTACAATGTTGTATTAATTTCTGGTGTACAGCATAGTGATTCTTTTCATATTCTTTTAAATTATAAGCCATTACAAGGTATTGAATATAGTTCCCTGTGCTATAGAGTAGGACCTTGTTGTTTATCTATTTTGTATATAGTAGTTGGTATCTGCAAATCTCGAAATCCCAATTTATCCCTCCCCACCCATTTCCTTCCCTGCTAACCATGTTTGTTTTCTATGTCTGTGAGTCTGTGTCTGGTTTGTAAATAAGTTCATTTGTCTCCTTGGGTTTTTTTTTTTTAAGATTCCACATTGTATGGTATTTTTCTTTCTCTTTCTGGCTTATTTCACATAGTATGACGATCTCCAGGTCCACCTATGTTAAGCCATTAAATTTTGAGGTGCTCTGTTACACAGCATCAGATAACCAAAACACCCACTTTATACAAAATAGTAGAAAAAAATACATGGGAAATTAAAATGTATAGCTCTAAAAAGATATTGATTTACATATATGTAATTACATATGCACATGCATAATATGGGGAAAAATAAGATGGCTGCTAGCATCCTCCTTTCCATAGCTGGGCACAAGTTACACAACACGACTATAATACTGTAATGTCTATTTCATGTTCCCTTTCAGCATGCGTCTCAGCCAGCTGGGCTCTTTTACCCTTGGGGTGACCCAAACCACCATTTCTGAGGGGTCCTACCAATATAGGATTGCTCTAACCTCCCATTAACTTTTATTACAGGGTATGTCATTGTTAGGAAATGTTCCAGAAGGTCACTTGTATTCCAGGCATATTCTTCTCTCACTCAATTCTATAGCAGTGTTCCTGTTTCTCTTTGATAATAATATTTCCCTCAGATAATCCTCAGCCAAACACTAATCTCCTTTTTGTCCTGTTAATCCAGGTACATAAGGAGCACAAAATGGTCAGGTGACAGTTTCAACTGTCAGGTGAGTGGAGCCCTTATTGTGTCCAATGGCGGAAAAGTTAATCCCTTGGGTACTAAGACCTCTAAACCAATAGAGCCAAAAACTGAAGGAACAAGAAGCAAACATTTAGATGTAATATTGAAAAGTAACACTACCACCGTCACCCCTTAGGTTCCGGGATGTGTTCTGACCGTAGGAGAAAGAGCACGGGATGTTAGTGACTAGTTCAGAGCACGTATAGCCCCCACCCCTACCCCACGACGGCCCCAGGTGTTTCCCAGCTGCTTCAGTAACTGAGTTTAATTGGCCACTTAGCCGTATTATAAGCTCAGCTGTGCCTGGGTGATGCGGTACATGATAAGACCACCAATTTCTGTATGTACCAGCCCATTGCCTTCTTTCTTAGCTGGAAACAGTGTTGTGCAGAACACCATGACCAGGAATAAGGTGTTCAGCACTTTCAAGGATGATGTTTGTAGCAGAAGCGTGATAAGTAAGAAAGACAATTCTCTATTTAGAATAAATGTCTATTGTAGTATGGACCATGACTGGCAGGGATCCAATAAATCAATCTGCCAGCAGGTGGCTGGCTGGTCTGTTCAGATTATGTTATCACATTAGGTGCTCACTATGGGTTGATTTGGTTGATTGGTTTTGGGTTTTCCCCCAGCTTTATTGAAATATAATTGACATATAAAATTGTGTAAGTTTAAGGTTTACAACATGATGGTTTAATACATGTACATATTGTAAAAAGATTACCACAATGAGGTTAATTAACACATTTATCACTTCACATAATTACCATTTTTGTATATATGTAATATTTCTTTTTCTACTCATTTATCAGCGGACGCTTAGGTTGTTTTCCTGTCTTTGCTATTGTGAATAATGCTGCAGTGAATACGGGGCAGAGATCTCTTCAAGACAGTGATTCCATTTCCTTCAGGTGTATACCCAGAGTTGGGATTGCTGGATCATACAGTAGCTGTATTTTTAATTTTTTGAGGAACCTCCATACTGTTTTCCATAGTGGCTGTATCAATTTACATTCCCAGTAACAGTGAGTGCCCAAGGTTTCCCTTTTCTCCACATCCCCACAGCTCTTGTTATCTGACCATTAGTTTTTGCTGTTGGAAGACTGAGCACTCAGCACTGGTAAAAGATAGGTTTACATTGATGGTGAGGGTCCATAGTATTGAGTCCATGCATTGCCTCCATCCCTGGTGCCATGGACACTTAGCTCATGAACTCATTGCTCACGCTAGGTACAGAGGCTGACTGAAGTCCAGAGTAGATTATCTTATTTATCCAATTATTAAGAGCCTCATCCACTTTGGAGATCTCTTAATGAGCATTCTTACAGCACACAAATATCCTCACATTCTGAGACCATCTCTCTTTCCTAGACCTACTTGTCTTCAGCCTTCTAATCCTGTTCCTCTCAAGTCTCTTCATTGTCTGGACAGACAATTAATTGAGGTACATTCATACTTCTCCTCTAGGCAAAGAGGAAATAGAATGAACCAATATAAGTTCTGCCCACTAGGCAGATTTCCCTTCACCACTGCTCCTTAAGGGCCACCCTACATGGGGCTGTAATGCCGCTGTATTCATTTCTAGCTACTGACAATATATTGTCAGGTGCCAGCTGTAAACTAGGCTCAGAATTTTCCTCTTCCATCAGCTGGTCACAAGGTCCTTCCCAAGAGGCCAGAAGTGTGGGTTGAGGAATAGCTGGATGTGAAATGCAAGCAGAGAACTAGCTGAACTATTTCAAAACACAGGAAAAAAAAAAAAAAAGAATTGATCAATATAGAGTAATGGACAGATAATGTGAAATAAAGGGAATAGAGCAAAATGTTAATTGCAGAATCTAAGTGGTGGGTATATGGGTGCTCCACTGTACAAGTCTTTCAATTTTTCTATATGTTTGAAATTTTTAATAAAGTGTCGAAAAACAATAGGTTGGCTGGGAATACTGGCCCCTACTTACTCAACTGAATTCTGCCTCCCAGAGCTGTTAGAGCCCAGTTTTGTACATATTACTTCTGCTTGATGATGAAGTGCTGCTAGGCATACCCCTCTTCAGGGCATGATAGATTGAGTAACACACCATTCATGATGATAAGTCAGCTTTCATGGTCATTTGGTACTACAGTCAATTTAATCTCTACCAGCCTTGAGCAAGCTATAGTCTCAAAAGGAAAAGAATGATTTTCCCAGTAGGATTTTGTTTTGCTCCAAAATCTTAAGGGGCTACACTGTGATTCTTATATCCAGATTTTTCACAAGCTTTATACAGTATCTCAAACTGCCACAAACACTTCAAGCACCATTAGATAGTTTGGGTCATAAGGGCTAGATGACAGAGTAGCTTAGACAAGCTGAACTGTTCTCTTATTCTGGATTTGATCCAAATCAAGTATTAGGTTCCAGGTTATTCAGTCAATGGGTTCGCGTACAGATTACTCAGTAAATGTGGTATCTGTTGCCCCCCAAACCGAGAATGATACGCTATATATTGAATCTTTTTCTTAAAGGTAGGGATGGAAGCTGGGGTTTTTTATGCAACTTATTTTTCATTTTGAAGATGATGTCTCAACATTCCCCAGGCAGTTGGAGTCCGGGACACTTCTTTGAGGTGATACATTGGAATTTTTGTCAATTTCTTGCCACTCCCTAGTATGTATATATCTCATCAGGGAGTTGAGGAGACCTGCTGCTTACTGCTCTCTAGTTTTATAAGAATGAATGTCATTAATGTATTGGAGCAATGCAGTATCTAGTAAGATGGTGAGATAGTCAATCCCCATAAACATCAGATTATGACCCAATACTGAACACAAGTAGCTCTGAATCAAGAGAATAGAGCTATACAACTGACCTTCTAGGTGAAAGCAGTCGCCTCTTCTGTTGTTGGCTTATTGGGAAATAGGGAAAAAGCAATTTCAAGATCAATAGCAGCCTACCAGGTACCAAGGGCTGTTGATTTTTCTCGGATAAAGAGGTCACATTTGAATCAGCAGCTACAAAAATAAAGTTACTATCTGATTAAGTTTATGATAATCCAAAAAAAAGTATCCAAAACACACATCAAACAGGTGAGTGAAATGGAGATAAGAATCGCCAATTAACCAACTATAAATATTCCAAGTCTTCTATGGCACCTAGTCACCAAAATTCCCCCAATGGACATGACATTGTCTTTAGTTTATAATTTTGGTAGGGAGAAAACTCTTAAGAACTTCCACTTGGTCCTTTCTACCGTAAAAGGCATGATTTCATGGGTTAGAGAGCAAAATGTATATATATATTTTTTTCTTTTTTTTTAACCAGTAGCTAAGTACCTCTATCCCAACTATAAACTCGAGAACTAGGAAAATAAACACAGGGTGGATCTGAAGACCCATTGGGTCATTGTGAGAAGAATGACAGCCAAACTTCATCACATACCTCTCTTAAGTGGACCACAGTAGAATTTGAGTCCCTTAAGGATTAACTCTGGCTCTGAGGCAGTAACTAATAATTCCCAAGAGGTCTGGGTGTTTATCTTTCCCTAGATTCAGTTACCATGGTAATAGGCATGAATCCCCTTGGGAAAGACTAAGGAAAAAGAGTTTCGTATACATCTAAGTTATCACAGCATCCTTCCACAAGGGTTCCTTCATTCAAGTGGTCCTCGGACAATGAACTGATTAGGAAATGGAAAAAGGGTAAAAGGCCATGACTCCTCATTGTGATGGCTGATGTCAGGACTCTTTTAATATATCTAAAGATTTTTTTCCTGTTTTCACAATTTAAGTAGAAACTTAGTAGATGGTCTGTTTTGGCCATGAGTAGGCACTATCAAAGTCAAACTATTCTGTTACACTGGTCGGAATGGCCATCATCAAAAAGTCTACAAATTATAAATGCTGGAGGGGGTGCGGAGAAAAGGCAACCATCCTACACTGTTGCTGAGAATGTGATTTGGTGCAGCCACTATGGAAAACAGTATGGTAGTTCCTTAAAAAACTAAAAATAGAGTTATCATGTGATCCAGCGAATCCCACTCCTGGGCATATATCTGCAAAGGATGAAAACTCTAATTCAAAAAGATGCATGCACTCCAATATTCGTAGCAGCACTATTTACAATAGCCTGGAAGCAACCTAAATATATAATGGAATATTACTCAGCTATAAAAAGAAGAATAAAATAATGCCGTTTGTAGCAACATGGATGGACCTAGAGATTATCATACTAAGTGAAGTAAGTCAGACAGAGAAAGACAAATATCATATGATATCACTTATATGTGGACTGTAAAAAAAATTGATATAAATGAACTTACTTACATAACAAAAATAAACTTACAAACATGGAATCAAACTTATAATTACCAAAAGGGAAAAGGAGGAGGCATAAATTAGGAGTTTGGAATTAACAGATACAAACTACTATATATAAAGTAGATAAACAACAAGGACCTATTGTATAGCACAGGGAACTATATTCAATATCTGTATGAATATATTAATAATCTGTAATGGAAAAGAATCTGAAAAAGTACACACGTATAGATGTATATATAAAACCGAATCACTTTGCTGTATGCCTGAAGCTAATACAACACTATAAATCAAGTATACTTCAATTTTTAAAAAGTCAAACTATTTTCTAGGATTACTTGCTGCCTATTATGGTAGCCATGCTCTTATTTTTCCATTGGTTAAGTGGCACTCTATAGCCTCTGCCATTCTGGTTTATGATTATCTACACTGAAATCAAGAAATGCATTGCAATAGCAGAGTATCTCATCTCATCCTGACCTTACAGAGGAGAGCTACTGTGGTTCCTTTTAGAGACGTGTGGCTCTCCGCACCAGTGTATTTTCTATGCCATAATGAAAGGAATGTTCTCTGAGCCTTCTTGAGCAATTTAATTAGGAAAGGGGTGAGTGACTGATAAATCCACATTTAATAAATCCACCCCATAATCCCCAAATACCAAAGTCTTTTGATTTCTCTATGTCATATCAAAGAGTTTCTGGTATCTCAGTTTCATGTAGCATAAGCCACATCAGGTTTCAATCAACCAATCAAGCAGTTAGATCCTCTAAAATTAAATAAATTTATGTCAATGTAGAATTGTGTCCCTAATCTCTTGAACTCCATGTTCACACGTATTATCCATTTTGTGTTCAAATAAATTACAAAATTTTGCAATTCTGCTAAGTAATGTTTAACTTTGTAATTGGTCCCTTGGGGCATGAGACACTATGACGTTATTTATACGTCTGGATGTAATCAGAGGGGATAAGAGGGGTATGAGGAAAATCGGCATTCACTTGCAAGGGAACTATCCCAGGTGAAGTCATAAGAAAGGCTTTTCAACCAGGGCATGGAGAGGCACATCAGACAAAGGCAGGGAAGGGGGGCTTCTGCTGTCAAGAGAAGCTCAGTGGGACTTAAGCTTCTTGGTATCAGCCAGATCCTCCCACTTCCCCATTCCAATCTCATGGTGCTACCCTTTCCCGATGGATGCCCCAACTTTTGCCTGAAACATTAGACAAGACTATAGATTGAACCTACGTTAATCCAACAACCCATTCAGCCGTGTGAGATTCTTTTAGGGCAGTCATTAGAACTCCTTGGTTCTCTAACTATGCCTTGAATTAAGAATTGAAAACCCAGAGACTTTCATTTTCTTTCTTTAAGCACATCTAGAAACAGCCAGCACAAGCCACAGCCTTCATATTCCCTATGCCCTTCACATGGTCTGTGATGGCAGCCAGTTTGATCACTAAGGCATTGTCTTCAATGTGTACTTTTCACTCCGGGTAACCACAGATGACAGTTGAGGTAACTGTTCGCAACTGTGTACGATGCACCATTCCAGCTACCTCATTCTCTTAAACAGATCGTCGCAGCTTTCAACTGCAGCCAGGTCAGACGACCAATCCCACTTTCTGATTTCACTGAGGTAGTATTGTCTGCAGTCACAGCTGATGCTGTTCAGGATTATTTGTTTTATCTAGCACGTTTTAATGAAGAGAGATTTGTTATATAATATTATCTTAAGAATTTCCAGGAAATTTTGGATGATAACGTAGCCAGGACAAACATTCAACCTCATTGTGGAAGGTCCCAAGGGAAATTCCACTCCCACTGCTACCATTTATAGACACGTACAAGGCTAGAGACAAGACAGTAGAAAGGAGTTCCAACACTCCTTTCCTGCAAAGAATCAAGTGCTTCACTGCATAGACACAACCACTTCTCACATAGCTCATGTGTTGCAACTGATCCTGCACAGGTGTATTAACTTGGATGGACTAATTGGAGTCTGGGATTTTGTTTTTGTTTTCCACCCTTGCTTCTACGGGAAAGCATGCTAGAAGAGAGTGCAGCGGATACTGAATGACCCGATCTTCATTCCTGCCACAATCAGAAACACTTTTTGCCCAGTAAATATATTCCTGAGAAACAAAAGCATTCACATGTAAAGATCTATGTAAGAGTGTCTATTACAGGTGCTTTTGTAGCAGTAAAAATCCGTAAACAAAGTGAAGCCCCAACCCTAAGAACATGGTTGAATTAATTACAGCCCATGCACATCCAATGTTATCATTAAAAAGAAGGAAATAGAGTCCTATGAGGTGACTTAAAGCGATTTCCTTAGGCTGCTGTTGACAGAAAAGCAAACTGAAAAAAAAAAATGATCTTGTTTTTGCCAAAAAGAATGAAAAGAATATACAATGCATAATGTACATGATTATATGAATGTAATTTAAAAGCTGCAGGAAAAGAGGCACTAAGTTTAGAACATGGGTTATCTGAGGAGACATGGAGTGATATATGTACGAGGGAAGGGAAGACCACACCAAGGGGGAAAGAGGAAAAGACAGACTACATTTGAAAATTGCGTGATGGATTCTGGGAAGGTGACAATGGCAGCATCAGCATAGTTTTTCAACCTCGACAATCTCCACATAACAACAGCAGATCGACTAGATAGCAAAACCAAAGCACATGAAAAATATTTACAACTAGGTTTGCCAGATTTAACAAATAGAAATACAGGATGCCCAGTTAAATTGGAATTTCAGATAAACAATGAATAATTGTTTAGTACAAGTATGTCCAAATATTTCATGGAAATAGAAACGCTAGGTCTAAAAGGGGGAGGGGAACAGAACCAGAAAAATCCCAGAAAGCAGACCACAGTATTTTTTAACATTACACAAAAGCAACAGAAGAGGGAGCTCTATTAAATTAGAAATGCTTTCCTGAACTCCATCTTATTTCTTTATAAGTCCAGGAAAACTGATTTCACACAAAAATAAGAAGCAGAATAGTATCAAGGTCAAATCCCACATAAAATTATTTTAAGCAAAAAGGGATAAGAAGCATAATAATGGCCCCTAAAACAATGAAAGCAACCAAAAAGACATGGCCACAAAGCAAATAAAAATTATACTGTTTCAAAATAATTATCATTAAGAAAATTAGAGAAAACACACAAAAAATAAATTTGAAAAACTCAGAAATTAGTTGACAGAACTTAAGGAAGAATAAGAATCAAAAGGAAAAAATCATTTCATAAATAAAAACTAAACTAGAAAGAACACAAGAGCAAGTAAATGCAACAGATAATACATCAAGAGAAATAGAAAATGAAAAAGAGGGAAAAACTTATTTGATCAGAAAGAAATGAAGAGGGAGAAAGGGTGTATAGCTCAGTGGTTGAGCTCGTGCCCATCATGTACAAGGTCCTGGGTTCAGTCCCCAGTACCTCCATTAAAGATAAATGAATAAGAACCTAATTACCTCCCTCCCTTCCCAAGAACCACCCCCCCAAACAAAACAAACAAACAAACAAAAAAGAAATGAAGGGGTGGGTAATAGCTCAGGGGTACAGCACATGCTTAGCATGCACAAAGTCCTGGGTTCCATCCCCAGTACCTCTATTAAAAAAAAAATAGAAGAAAAAAATATTTTTAAAAAATTTTATTGAGTTACAGTCAGTTTATAATGTTGTGTCAATTTCTGGTGTTCAGCACAGTTTTTTAGTCCTACATGAATATACACATACTCATTTTCATATTTTTTTCACCGTGAGCTACTACAAGATCTTGTATATATTTCCCTCTGCTCTACAGTATAAACTTATTTATCTATTCTATATATACCTGTCAGTATCTACAAATCTCAAACTCCCATTGTGTCCCTTCCCACCCCCTCCCCACTGACAACCACAAGTCTGTATTCTATGTGAGTCTGTTTCTGTTTTATATTTAAGTTCATTTGTCTTCTTCTTCTTCTTCTTTTTTTTTTTTTGATTCCACATATGAGTGATATCATATGGTATTTTTCTTTCTCTTTCTGGCTTACTTCACTTAGAATGACATTGTCCAGGGACATCCATGTTGCTGCAAACGGCATTATGTTGTCATTTTTTATGGCTGAAACTGTTCATTGTATAGTTGGAATTCATTGTATTTCATTGTATAAACATACCACAACTTCTTTATGCAGTGTCAATGGATATTTAGGTTGTTTCTATGCCTTGGCTATTGTAAATAGCGCTGCTATGAACATTGGGGTGCAGGTGTCTCTTTGAATTAAGGTCCCTCTGGATATATGCCCAGGAGTGGGATTGTTGGATCATATGGTAAGTCTATTAAACATTTTTTGAGGTAAATAACACATTAGATATCAATATGGATATTGGTAGGACGATGTGGATAGGAAATAGCTGTCATTATCGTTTTACTATTACTTTTAACACTTTCATTTTCTTTTTCAAACTCTTGCTAAGTTAAAGGCAAATGGGGAAAATCCTTGGATTGCTGTAATATTAAGCAGAAAGTAAATGAAAACAGATGTAGACTAAACAAGTTGGTTTAAAAACAAACTGAGATTCATCATTCAACACGTATTTCTTGAAACTTTTCACCTCTACTCTTGCCATTTATTTCCACTATGACTTTAGGGTCCTCATCAACTCACCCATAATAATTCCTGACTGACCAACAGCCCCGCAGGGCCCCACTAAAATTTTGTTCGCAACATTTGGATTGTTGACTTGTGTTCAAAGGTCACTCCCTCCCTAGCAACTTTTGAAAATGAAGGCCTTAGAGGTGGGGCCCAAGCTGTTTTGGTCCATTCATAATCATTCTGGACAATCTGTTCTAATGGGTGCTCGCTGTCCTTCTTGAAGAAAGATGCCATCAAGTTTATTAATCATTTTACGACTCAGCTACTTATACAAGCATATTCATATTACAGTTTCAGTACAATACTGGATTTCAGTGATTTAAGTTTGGGGCATAGCTGCTCCCACTATGCTGTGACTAACCCTCAGATTATTAGCTTCTATTTATTGAGAGCTGCTCTCTCAAAGTTATGTAACAGTTGTTCTCCATCCAACTACCCTCAACTCCTAGAAAAATTATTTTTAAACCTCCCAGTCTCAGTAATAAGTGTCAAGACACTACCTTCCGCACATTTACCAACGTTGTCGACTGACCAAACCAGTGCAAAAAAAAAAAAAAAAAAAAAAGCACTGAAGCTGGTAAAGAGGGAGAACAGCGTGGTTTGCATCCTTTGGTGCCTAGGGCGATCCCAGAAACAAAGTAAGGTCGCAGGTTTCAGTGGAGGAGGCAAGGCTCTGCTTAGCTCTAGAAAAGGAATCAGGAAGATACCAAAGTACCCAAAAATCCAGGAAGCGTCTTCCTCTCCGTTCTTCCAAGAGCTGGCATTAAGGGTAAAGGCCCTTGTACTGGGGACTTACTGGGAGTGTGGTGGGAAGGAGGAATAATGGAACAAGGGAATGTGACGGTGGCTGGTGCACCCAGCAGCCCCACGGGCTATTTGTGGATAAAGAGAGAAGGAGAGGGCGGGATCGGGGCCTCCATGGGCGAGGCCTGAGGGACCAGCGTGATCGTCATCCCAAGTCAAGGGCCCTCCCGCTCCGGGGTTTCCAGGAGCGGGTTCCTCCTCTGAGCGCGGCCTGCAGCCTGGCACTTGTCCCCGCGGTCCCCTCAGACCAACATTCTAGCAAACTCTGGTCAACGTCCTGCACCTCGGGCTCCAGCTCTGACGCCATCTCCCCTCCCTCGCCTCCCCAGCGCTGCACCCAAGAGTCAAGTCATCATCTCGTCCCTGCCCCAGGGAAGGACGCAGAGAACCCAGGGCCGGGCGCTCTTGCCGGCTTCTCCTGCCTGGGGTCTCTTTTATAAAGGCACTAATCCCATTCATGATGGCTTCACCCTCATGACCTAATCACATTCTAGAGGCCCCACCTCCTAATACCATCATATGGCGGGGCTAGGATTTTAACGTGTAACTTCGGGGGGAACCAGAACATGGAGGTCATAACACACAGGTAACTGACAGATGGCTCTTATCCAGACCACAGAAAGAACTGTTGGAATGAAAAAGATAGCAACCAAAGGGAAAAATCATCAAGAGACTTGAATGGACACTTCACAAAAGAGGCTATCCAAATAGTTAATAGACGTATTAAAAGGGATACAACCTCATATAAAATACTACAACTATGAGCTATTTCCTCATACCCACCCACCAGCTTGAAAAAAATTAAAGTGACTGACAATATAATGTTGGAGAGAATACGGAACAATGAGCTCTCTCACACATATAAATTAATACAACTCATTTGGAAGTGAAAATAAATTGAAGTTGAAATTATGCTGTGACTCAGCAATTCTACTCATACTCCTATACTCCAGAAACATACATTGTGCTGCAAAAGACATGTAGAATAATAGTTATGAACAATATTTTTCTTAATAGACAAGAATGGAAACAACCCAAGTGTCCATCTACAATGAAATCAATCAATAAATTGTGGTATGCTCATGCAATGGAATAGTATGCAGCAATGAATATGAACAAACCAATGCTACAACATGAATGAAACTCATACTTATCATGCAAAAGAAGCCATAAACAAAATAATACCTATTGCAGGATTCCATGTATACGAATTGCAAAATCATGCAATATTAATCTGTGGTGCTTGAAATAAAAATAATGGCTAAGATTGGGGAATGGAAAAAGGGTGGTAATTAGGAGGGACACAATGAGGGGTTTTTAAGATGCTGGTATAGTTCTATTTCTTGAGCTGAGAGATGTTTCCAGGGTATATTTTTTGATGGTTTATCAAGCTATGTACATATAATTTCTGCATTTTTATATGTATTTTATACTTCAATTATCATTTTATTAATGACAAATATGTATATACAACATGTTCATTATTGCATTGTCTATAATGTCATTGGATTCATCAGTTATGGTATTAGTTAAATAAATTGGGGTATATCCAGAAAATGAAGTACTTTGTTGTCATTTAAAATAATGTCTGTGGAAAACTTTCAGGACATTTTGCTAAGTGGAAAAATCAGGTTACAAAATGGTATATTCAGTGCAAGTCCATTTGTCTTTTTAAAAAATGTATGTGGCATGTGTTTCTGAGGTGGGGGGGTGGGGCTCAAATAAATTAACTGGAAGGATTCAGTCCAAAATATTAATAATGATTGTCTGAATGTCTCTAAGTGGCGATTACAGGTTTCTTTCTTTTTTCTTTTTTTGTCTTTCTCAATTTGATTTTTCTACATGTTCTACTTGTATTTTTTTAGTGTTAAGAAAGAGAGAGGGAGAAAAAAATCTATTCAGAGCTTTGTTGGCATTCCATTAAATACTCTTTTATATATTCCCTGATTCTATCAAAGTAGTCTTTTATTCTCCCCATGGTATCTGAATCAGGAAGAATGGCAAAATTAACCTATGATGTAAAGCATTAAACTAAAAATCTGAAATGGTTCAGTTAGAGCTTTCCTGTTGAGTGATCTTGTTTCTCCTGTTTGAGCTCTCTGAACTTAATATTCTGTTCCCAGTGTCCTGCTGGAACTTGGATTTAAAGTCATTCTATTTCTCTGTACATTTTCTCAGTGTTGGATTTTTTTTTTTCTGTCTACAAGAGACACAGCCAGAAAACCTGCAGACATAAACCATAGTAGGTGGCTTATTTTTTAAAAAGTAATAATACTCACACTAGATCCCATGTATGAAGTGCCTAATGCTGTCGGACACAGCACTAAAAACCTAACATTAATTAATCCTCACAACCCTAGGAGGTAGGTATCTTTATATCCATGTATTTCACAAATGGAGAAACTAAAGCTCAAACTGGTTAAGCAACTTGGCCAAGGTCACTTGGTTAGTAAATGGCAAAGCCAAGATTCAGAAGCAGGGAAGGGCCATGGAGGAGGGCAGACTCGTAAAAATGTCCAGAAGAGAGACTTGTGTAGTAAGCACTTAGGCTGCACAAATCTTCAGCCCCCAAGGGTCCCCTCCCCAAGGAAATCTGATACTGGAACAATGAGAGTGAAAATGTCAGGAATGAATCATCATAAGAAATCTGGCAATCTCAGGAATCTCTGGCCGTCTGACATTAGAGGCCCCACTCCACATCAAAGGCCTCTTATGTGCCCACCTCTTGGCTGGGCAGAACAAGACACTGGAAACTCTACCTTGAACCCCCAGACCTCCACTTCCCTGGGTTGTTCCATAAGAAGCACTTAGCAGGCAGTGAGGACAGCCTGGAACACACAACTATTGAGATGTCAGTTTTAGTGAATGCATCAGGGCGTTACGGAGAGGACTACGGACATCCAAACTGACAGTCATACAATTTCAAACACATGCTAATATGTCTACATTTTTACATTCCCCTTCTCCACATTTTGTGATTTTGATGCCCTATTTTACATCTTCATGCTTATTCTTTTGCTGTTAATTGTATTTATAATTGTTTTTACAAAAATTTTTAATTGCTTTTTAATCTATGTACTAGCTTATTGAAGTGATCTTCAGTACTTTAATACCTTCACCTTTCCTATAGATTCTTGCTTCTTTTCACTATGGACATTCAAGATGCTGACTACTAAGTGCCAAATAATTTCCTAGGCTCTGCTAAACATATAGGCACCACAGCAAAACCAAAATGGCCAAGGTCATCTTCCAGTCATTGCTTTCTAGCTACTAGTTAGAAGTACCCCCAGAGATGTAAATGAAGACATTAAATTGGGGTGGAAAGCTGGGAGTCAGAGGCCTAAAGCAGTGGTTCCCAAACTTGAGCTTGTATTAGAAGCACCAGGAGTTCTTGTTAAAACACAGTTTACTGGACTCCAAGCACACAGTTTTTCTGATTCAGTAAATCCAGTGTGAGGCCCGGTAATTTGCATTTTAACAAGTTCCCAGGTGATGCTGAGGTGGCTGGTCTAGGAGCACACTTTGAGAACCATTGGCCCTAGGAATTGGTACAGAAGATCTCAGCTGCGTGGGTTTTTAGACTGTAACGACAGCCCTTTCTTTCCTGGCCAGAGTGAGGAGGGAGATTTTAGGGGTGGTAAGCTGGTTCAGACAGGGCGGAGGAAAACCAGGACAGTGTGGTATCACAGAAACTAAGTAACAGGATTTCAAGGAGGGTAAAGTGAGCAGTTACACAAGATAAGGAAAGGCAGTAGTCCACTGGATTTGGCATTCAGGATGTCATCAGTGACCCCAGGGGGAGCAGTTCCATTGGAAACACCACCCTGGTAGTGGCGACCAAAGCATGGCCGCAGTGGTTTTGAGTGAAATAACTAGAACAGTTCTTGTAGACAACTCTTCCAAGTATCCTGGCCATGAAATTGTGCAGAGTTACAGGATAGTAACCAGGGAGGATGTGACTTAAGCAAGTGCTTAAGGAAAACACCATGAGTGAACAAGAGGTTGAGGTTACAAGGTAGAGAGTTGCTGGTCAGTGAAAAATCTCCCCAGAAAGTGAGAGGGATTCCAAGCCTGGTGTAGAGAGAAACCACTTTTCCTGAGACAGGAGGGAACGAGGCAGGACAGGCCAAGAGAGGGTTTGAGTTATAGGTGATTGGGGAAGGAATTGAGAGAGTTCTTGCCTAACGGCCTCTGCTTTCCCAATGGAGTAGGAAAGTCCTTAGCTAAGAGGAAGATAATGGGAAACGAGATTTGAGAAAAGAATAAAGAGTTTAAATTAACTGCTGGAATGGGGACAGTATAGCTCAGTGGTAGAGCACATGCTTAGCATCAGGAGGGCCTAGGTTCAATCCCCAGTACCTCCATCAAAGTAAATAAACAAATAAATAAATATCTAACTACCTCCATCCACCAAAAATAATTAAAAATAAAATAAATAAATAACAATTTAAAAAATAAAATAAGCTAAATGCTGGAGAGATAAAAAAAAAAGGTATAATTTTTAATATAGAGAGGGATTAATGAGTAGGTATGAAGGCCCAGATGAAATTGGCAACTTTGGAAAGCACTCGTGTGAATTTCTTCAGCAGCGCTAAGCTGAGCAATTGAATGCTTGCATTAACTGAGGTCTGGGGTTCTGTAGGTCAAGTAC
Source organism: Camelus ferus (assembly GCF_009834535.1). NCBI lineage: Eukaryota > Metazoa > Chordata > Mammalia > Artiodactyla > Camelidae > Camelus > Camelus ferus. The sequence continues at coordinate 53,441,351 of NC_045710.1, read as the reverse complement.
CCTGGTGTGACAAAGATCAAAAAGGTCTAGGGAAATAGAATGGATAAAGGGATATAGATTCAATAGGAAATAAATAATGGCATGAGGATGTTGATTTCATTGGGAAAAAAGGGAGTGGACAAGGGACTTACTGTCAGATTTTGGTCAAAATGGGAATATAGCGAGTCACATCACAGAAGAGATCAGATTCCAAAGGCAGCAATTGGGGCACAAATTTCATGAAGTCAAATTTACCCCTGGAAATGCCTTAAATTGGCCTTAAAATAGAGTTAGCCCTGACATCCTGTTTTTCATTAAGTCAGTGTGAGCCTAGAACTCTGTCTTTAGTTGAGTAGCCTGTAAAGTAGTTGGCAGGTGTTTAGAGGTCATATTGAGGAAAAGAGGGAATGAGGGCAATGAGATGTTCCCACCATAAGAGGTACAAGGCAACTGAGGTCAAACTACAAAACATCAGTCATGGCTCCCACCGCATCCTCACTCTTCGACACACACTCATTGAAAGGAAAGGCCGTGAAGCAACTGTGTCATTCAAATTGTTCTTTCTTTCCTTTTCTTATGTTTTTCCCAGGATGCAGAACCAAAGGTAAATTATTTTAAAATACGAATGATGTGATTTTACTATTTTAGGAGTAACAGGGAAAAAAGTGAACTTAAATAATTAGAGACTGTGGTCTGTGTGAGTCATGAAAGTAAGATTTCAAGGGTTCAGATGGTTGATAAAGCCAGAGGACAAGTACCCAAATAGCTATCATTATCAAGTCAACGTGCTGCTTCCAAAACTTTCAGTTTCAAGCGTCTCTCCCTCTGACCACCACCCAGCTTTCCAGTCTGCTAATTCTAGTGCCCCTCCACTAGGCAATTCTCCAAGCCAGTGACTCAGCCTTTTCTCATTCTCCCTTTCCCTTCTCTTACTGCCCTCTGTACCCAGACTGCTCCTAATGGTCCTTCAGTACACAGATTTACTTGCAAACAACCTTAATTCCTTGACCCTTTCTTCTTCCAAGGCTCGACCATCTGCCTACATATATACCTGACAAGTTGAACATTATTGTTTCTCCCTAGTGCTTCCTGTCTTAACTTGAGTAATTTTTTTGAATTGAGGTATAGTTGATGTGCAATATTATATGTTTCAGATATACAACAAATTGATTCCCAATTTTTAAAGGTTATATTGCATTTATAGTTATTATAAAAATATTGGCCAAAAATATTGGCATATTATCTGTGTTGTACAATAGATCCTTGCAGCTTATTTATTTTATACGTAGTTTTTGCCTTTTAAGACCCTATCCTTATCATGCCCCTCCCCCCTTCCCTCACGTCACTGGAGACCCCTCGTTTGTTCTCTATAACTGTGACTCTATTTCTCCTTTTGTTATATTCCTAGTTTACTTTATTTTTTAGATTCCACGTATAAGTAATGTCATACAGTATTTGTCTTTCTCTGTCTGATTTATTTCACTCAACATAATACCCTCCAATGGATTGGTTTCACTTTCAATTCATGATTGCAAATTTAAAGTGGGATTGCAAATCTGTACAGCCTGGCAGTCCTACATTTCTCTGCTGAGATCAGTGTGCTAGAAAATTCTGTTTTAAAGCTTCTCCTATCTCTCCTCAAACCTCCAACACCCTTTCCACCCCCTTTCTCAACTGAAGCCTTCACATCAAATGTCATTAATCACAGTGACAGTCAAATAGGAACCGTCTCACCTCTCTGCCACCACATCAGCTGCCTCCTGTCTGTATCCATGCAGTGTCTTTCTTCCTCTGGTACCAACCCTAAGTTCAATCCTTCCATTAATGCTTAGCCTTTTGCCTTAAGCTCTTGTACCTGCAGCTATTCCCTTGTTACTTCTATCATCAATTTCCTCCCTCTCTAGTTCCCACTGATTGATAAACATGTCCTAGCATCACTCATCATGAAAAACCCACCCTTGTCCTTACGTCTTCCTCCAGCTATTGTCCCATTTATCTGTCTCTCTTCACAACAAAACTTCTCAATTTGTCTATATTCACCCTTCCTGGCCTTTCATTTTCTATTCCCTCCTCATTCCTCTTATTTCATTCCTTTTTCCACTGAAACTGGTTTTATCAAGTTCACCAGTGACCTCTGTGCAGCCACATGCAATGGCCACTCCTCTATCCTCATCTTATTCAACATCTTAGCAACACTCCACAAGTATAATCATTCCTTCCTTCTTGGTATCTGTATTCCACAGTCTCTTGGTTTCTCTTTAACCTCTCTACTTTTTCCCTTCTTTTGATTTCTCCTCCTCCTCTGTTCAATGGCTAAATGTTGGTGTACTCTGTTAATCAATCTGGGCCCTCTTCTCTTTTCTCTCTTCACTTTCTCTGTAGAGAGCTCATCCAGTTTCATGATTTCAAATGTCATCTTCTGATGACTCCCAAATTATATTATGATTCTGGCTCTTCCTTAAGTTCCAGGCTTATATGCCTAATTGCCTGCTTGACATCTCACTCCAGTATCTAATAGGAAGCTAAAATTTAATATGGCTAAGACATAACTTTTAAGACACAACTGTGTGTCCAACGTACTTCTCCCCTGTGCTGTTTCCAAAAATGCATCACTATCCCCAGTGTATTAGTTTTCTGTTGATACATAATATGTTACCACAAATTAATGGCTTAAAATAACACATATTTATAATAAAAACTCTCCAGAAAGTGGGAATAGAAGGAACATAACTCAATATAATAAAGGCCATATATGACAAAGCCACAGTTAATATCATACTCAACAGTGAAAAACTGAAAGTATTTCCTTTAAGATCAGGAACAAGACAAGAATGCCCACTCACCATTTTTATTCAACATAATTTGGAAGTCCTAGCCACAGCAATCATAGAAGAAAAAGACATAAAAGCAATCCAAATTGGAAAGGAAAAAGTAAAACTGTCACTGTTTGCAGATGACATGATACTATGCATAGAAAATCCTAAAGATGCCACCAGAAAATAACTAGAGCTCATCAATGAATTCAGCAAATTTGCATGATACAAAATTAATATTCAGAAATCTGTTGCATTTTTATACACTAACAACGAAATATCAGAAAGAGAAATTAAGGAAACATTCCTATTTACTATTGCATCAAAAAGAATAAAATACCTAGGAATAAATCTACCTAAGGAGGCAAAAGACCTGTACTCCAAAACTATAAGACGTTGCTGAAAGAAATTGAAGATGACACAAATGGAAAGATACACTGTGTTTTAGGGGTGGAAGAATCAATATTGTTAAAATGGTCATACTACCTAAGGCAATATGCAGATTCAATGCAATCCCAACCAAAATGCCAATGGCATTTTCACAGAACTAGAACAAGTAATTTTAAAATTTGTTTGGAAAGACAAAAGATCCCAAATAGACAAAATAATCTTGAGAAAGAAGAACAGAACTGTAGGAATCATGCTCTGTGACTTCAGACTATAATAAAAAGCTACAGTAATCAAAACAGTATGGTACTGGCACAAAAAACAGACACAAAGATCAATGGAACAGAATAGAGAGACCAGAAATAAACCCATGCACTTATGGTCACTTAATCTACAACAAAGGAAGCAAGAATATACAATGGAGAAAAGACAGTCTCTTCAGTAAGTGGTGGTGGGAAAACTGGACAGCTACCTGTAAAAGAATGAAATTAGAACATTCTCTAATATCATATACAAAATAAACCGAAAATGGATTAAAGACCTAAATGTAAGACAGATACTATAAAACTCCTAGAGGAAAGCATAGACAGAACACTCTTTGACATAAATCACAACAATATTTTTTGAATGTCTCCTAAAGCAAAGGAAACAAAAGCAAAAATAAACAAATGGGATCTAATTAAACTTAAAAGCTTTAGCACAGCAAAGGAAACCATTGACAAAATGAAAAGATAACCCATTGAATAGGAGAAAATATTTGCAAATGACATGACCAATTAAGGATTAATATCCAACATATATAAACAGCTCATACAACTCAGCATCAAAAAAACAAACAACCTGATTTTTAAAAATGGGCAGAAGAACTGAATAGGCATTTTTCCAAAGAGGAAATGCAGATGGCCAAGAGGCATATGAAAAGATGCTCAACATTGTTAATCATCAGGGAAATGCAAATCAAAACTACAATGAGATATCACTTCACACCTGTAAGGGTGGCTAACATCAAAAAGAACACAAATAAAAAATGTTGGCAAGGATGTGGAGAAAAAGGAACCCTTATACACTACTGGTGGGAATGTAAATTGATGCAGCCATGTGGAAAACAATATGAAGGTTTCTCAAAAAAAAAACTAAAAATAGAACCATAATATGACCCAGCAATTCCACTTCTGAGTATACATTTGAAAAAAAAAAACCAAAACACTAATTTGAAAATGTACATGCAGCCTGATCTTCGTAGCAGCTTTATTTATAATTGCCAAGAAATATGGAAGCAACCTAAGTGTCCATAGACAGATGAATGGATGAAGAAGATGTGAGATATACATATATGTATACAGATGTAGATATATACACAATGTAATGCTTCTCAGCCATAAAAAAGTACAAAATTTTGCCATTTGCAGCAACATCGATGGATGTGGAGGGTATTATGCTAAGTGAAGTAAGTCAGACAGAGAAAGACAAATACTGTATGATATCATTTATATGTGAAATCTAAAAAATACAACAAATTAGTGATTATAACAAAAAGAAGCACACTCACAGATATAGAGAACAAAGTAGTGGTTACCAGTGGGGAGGTTGGGGGAAGGGCAGTATAGGCATGGGGGGGTGGGAGGTACAAACTATTGGGAGCAAAGTAGGCTCAGGGATGTCTTATACAACATGAGGAATACAGCCAATATTGTGTAATAACTGTAAATGGAAAGTAACCTTTAAAATTTTTTATACAAAACCCCCCACATTTATTACCACATAGTTTCTGTAGCTCAGAAGTCTGGCACACTTATAATCCAGGAGTCAGCTGAGGCTGTGGTCTCATTAGAGGACTGACTGCGAAAGGATCCACCGCCAACGCCCTTTAGGTTGTTGTAAGAATTCATTTCCTTGCAGCTGCAGAACTGAGGGCTTCAGCTTCTTGGAGGCCACCGTCAGCTCCAAGAGACCACTCACAGTCCCTTGCCATGTGGGCTTCTCCAGCGCAGCCACTTACTTCATGGCAGCTGGTTTCTTCAAAGCCATTAGGGTGGTGGAGGCTGTCCTGTGTGAGTCAGCAAGCAAGATGGAATTTTATATTAATTATTATATCACATTACATTATATAATCACAAGTGTGATATTCGCATCATCATTGCTATATTATACTGATTAGAAGCAAGTCACAGGTCCTGCCCACACTCGAGGGGTTAAAAAGTGTGGCCACCAGGAGGCAGAAATTACGGGAGCCACCCTAGAGTCTGTCCACTGCGTGGAGTGGGCTGTAGCTATTCCTTTTTGTCTTCCGGATATCCAGCAGGTAACTACTGATCAAATACACACACACACACACACACACACACACACACAAAATCACATTTATTTTCCAAGAATAAATACTAATTTCTTGGGGAGAGCAGAGTCCAAGTTTATATTGCAGAAGAAATTTTTTTCCTTAGTGTCACATAAATTTAATGACAGTCCCTAAGCTGAGAGTATCTAAAATTATGCAAAACACTGTGAGTTCCTCTTATTCATCTTACTCTCTCAACCTTTCTTCACACATTCAAACCTCTAGTGTTCTGGGCCCAAGATCAGGGCTTATTATTAAACTACAAATCTCTTAATAACTACTGGTTAGCTACATAAAGAACTGTCTTTGGAACTGCCCTTTCTCTTAACCGTTAGCCAAACTAAATTATTAGCCAAGACCTACCTTTCCTCTACTCTTTGACAGTGAAAGAGGGGAAAAGGGTGTTTCCTCTTCTAGTTACATAACCAATTCCCTCTTGACTGATGCTTTAAATAATTTTATTTCCCCTTCTAAATCTGTACCCTGGTCTGTCATAAGTGGTTTTCGCTATTTCAATCCATCTCAAGCTGGTTTGGGAAGCAGGTAAATTGTAATGAATCAACTAAAAATAAACATCTAGATTTATACCTTCTCTGAGTCTTAGATGCCCAGGCTGGATAGGAGCTGAATGGGATCATGAAGGGGTTGATGGATAGTGAAAATCAATGAATTAAGATCTCTGTGTGGTTAAGAACTGCTGGAATGGGCTACCAGAGCAAGCACACTGGAAGGATAAGAGATGATAGTCAGAGAAAGGGATGCTTGCCGCAATAGAAACAATAAAAAAAAATCGTGGTTTCAAGGGGTTTGGGGAGAGGGAGGAAGGGAGGAATGAATAGATGGAGCACAAGGGATTTTTAGGGCAATGAAATTATTCTGCGTGATACTGTAGTGGTGGCTACATGTCATTATGCACTTGTCAAAACCCATAGACTGTACAACATCAACAGTGAACCCTAATGTAAACTATGGACTTTGGTTGATAATAATGTGCCCATGTTTGTTCATCGATTGTGCCAAATATGCCACACTGATGAGGGATGTTGAAGGTAGGGGAGTGTATATATATGGGTGGGGAAGGCTATGTGCGAACTCTCTGTATTTTCTGCTCAATTCTGATGTGAACCTGAAACTGCTCTAAAAAATAAAGCCTATTAATTAAAAACAAAACAAAACAAACAAAAGAAAATGATGCTTGAATTCAAGACATTGGAGGTGCGCAGAAACCAACGGTGACAGATGTTTAGATACTTGTCCTTTGACCTGTCATTGACCACTAACTTTTATTGTTCTTGCAGCAAAGGAAGTTTCCCAAACTTTTGGTTTTACTGATTATCTTCATCTTGTGCTGGATTCTCTGATGATCAAGGCAAACTTTCTCTGGAATAGGGGCTTCTAAGGAAAGCATCTGCAGAGAAAGTGTTCATGGAGGATGAGCTAACCTTTCAGAAAGGGAGGAATCTGGATGCAAACTTTACGGTCATGCAGTTGCTTTTCTCCTACAGCTCCACGCAACTTCCCACTTCCCACACATCAGCTCTGTAGTAGGGCTGGCACTGGAAGTGTTTAGAACCATTATCGTGGTTTTATAGATACCCTTCGTTGGGTCCCTTGGACAATTTAGAAGAAAGCCAGGAGGAAAATTAGAGCCCTAACTATGGATTCGCCTGCTGAGATAATGCTTGCAGGCACACTTTCCATGATTAAATCAGTGGCACACCATGGAAAGAAGATATTTCTGTTCTTGCCTCTTTGAAAATGGCTTTTCTGTCAGCAAATTATCTGTCCCAACAGATCCCCTTTGAGTTGGATAAAATTGCATCATGAGGAGTTTTGTTTTTTTTTAATTTGAAAATTACTCGGCTTAAGAGGACATGAAAATAAAGTTATGTTACTAATTGTAACCGTGCTAATGAAGTTTGCATTTCTTTTTTTTCCCCCTTTGGAATTTTCTTTCATTTATTAGAATTTTCTCTTTCCAGTATCTGTTAAGTCCCTCTTTTATAATCCCAGAAGCGTCGATGGTAACTTTTTTTCTTTATATGAAGTTTGCATGTCTCCAGCAGGCATAGGCACCACAGATAACAGCCACTAGACCACAAGATTTTTCTCTGCAAAATCTATTCCTCTTACCACTGAACAATCACTCCCTTTCCTTTAGTTCTGAGATCCCTATAGTCTGGATTCATTTGTTCCGTTACGTCTTTGAAAGTGATGACTTATTTTTATAAAAAGGAATTAATAGTCCTTATTTCTAAATCCAAGCGATATAGAAAAACAACAAATCACCTAAAATTGCACACATTTAATGAATATCATTCTAGGCATATTTCTATACATATGTGCAGGTTTTTAATAGCACTTTTATGGAGATGTAATTCACAAGCTGTACAATTCACCCTTTCAAAGTGTACAAATTCAGTCATTTTTAGTATTTCACAGAATTTTGAAATCATCACCACTGTCTAATTTTAGAGCACTTTTATCACCCCAAAACCAGATACTCATCATCAATCACTTCCCGTTTTTCCCTGTTCCCAGTCCCTGACAATCATTAATCTACTTTCTGCCTCTATGGATTTGCCTGTTCTGGACATATCACATACATGGAATCATACAATACGTAGTCTCTTGGCAACTGGCTTCTGTTCGCTTAGCATAATGTTTCCAAGGTACATTGATGTTATAGCATGTATCAGTCCTTCCTTCCTTTTCATTGTCAAGCAATATTCTGATGTATGGATATACCACATTTTACTCACCCATTCATCAGCGGATGGACATTTGAGCTGTTTCCACTTGGTGGCTATCATGAATAGTGCTGCTATCAATATTCATGTAGAGGTTTTTATGTGGACATATGTTTTCACTTTTCTTGGGTAGAAGCTACTAGTGGAATTGCTAGGTCATATGGTAACTCTATGTTTAATTTTTTTAACTCAGGTTATATTGAATATATTTAATTATATTTAGTTTGATGTATATTTACATCAAACGTACCATTTAAATCATTTTTAGGTGTACAGTTCAGAGTTAATCTTGTAACACTTCATATAAAATATAGAAAACTTGCAGACATTTAGGCGCATTTAGAACCCCTCATCACTGATCTAATAATATAATTATCATACGTATAACATCTACATCCATTAAAATCCCCACCAGAGAGGAAAAGGGGTGATCTGTTATTTTTACATAGCTTTTTATCATTTCTGTGGCTCTTCACTTTTGAAGATTCAAACTTCCCTCTGGTAATATTCCTTTTAACCTGAAGAACTTTTTTTTTTTTTTAAGCATATCTTGTAGATCAAGGAACGAATTATCTTAGTTTCCCTTCACCTGAAAATATCTATTTCATCTTCAGTCCTGCAGAATATTTTTGCTGGCTATATAATTCTGGGTTAATGATTTCATTGTGCTCATGCCTCTATAATTTCTGATGAAAACCCTCTAAACTTTCATACAATTGTTCCCTCGGTGTAATGTTTTTCTTTCTCTAGCTAGTTTCAAAGATTTTCCTTAATTTTTGGTTTTAAACGCTTTTGTTATGAAGAGTCTTCTGTGATTTTCCGTAAGTCTGTCCTGTTTAGGGGTTGCTAAGCTTCTGAATTTGTAAATTTACCCTTTTCACCAAATTTAGGACAGTTGGGGCCATTATTTCCTCAAATATTTTTTTACTCTACCAACCTTTTTTCTTCTCCTTTTGGAACTCCAATCACACATGCATTAGATCTTTTGACATTTTTTTTTCGCAGATTCCTCTGGCTCTATTTTTTTTTTCAATCTGTGTTTCTCTCTGTTCTTCTGATTGGATAATTTCTACTGATCTATCTTTAATTTCATTTATTTTTTCTTCTGTTATCTCTATTCTGCTATTGAGCCTTTCCAGTGAATTTCTCATTTCAGAAATTGTATTTTTCAGCTGTGAACTTTTCATCTGGTTCTTTTCTGTAGTTTCCATTTCTTCACTGGCAATAACTCTCTTTTCATTCATTTGAAGTGTATTTTTCTCTAGTTCATTGTTATAATAATTATATAATTGTTTTTATATATACATATATATAACTATAGCTTTATTTTATATACTTATATATTTGTTATAATAGCATCTTTTAAATTTCTGTCTGATGATTCTACATCTAAGCTATCTTGGGGTTGGCATCTGTTGATTGTATTTTCCCTCAAGAATTAGTTACATTTCTTACTTCTTCTTTATGTTGAGTAATTTCTTATTCTATCTTGGCATTGTAAATGTCATGTTGGATAAACTCTGGATACTGTTTAAAGTCCTCCGGAGAATGTTTGTGTTTTTGTTTTAGCAGGCAATCAACCTGTCAGTTCTGCCTCACCTTCTGTAGTAGTTCAAATCTCGGTTCAATTAAAGCCTTTGCAATGCTGCTTTGAGTCTTAACCTGTTCACGTGCAACTCACAGATGCTTCTGAAAGTTGTTTAGGTGGTTCAAATCCTGCTTTAGTTCTCCAAGCCTTTGCCACCTTCATTAGGATCTGCCCTGTGTACGTGTTCTTCAGTGGTTGGACACTCTGATACTTGATCATGCCATTCAAACCTCTGCATCTCTCCACGCATTCATAGTTCAGGATGTGTGCTAAGACGTGTGGGTTCAAATACAGGATTAACGGATTTCCCCCTCTGGCTCTCCCCACTATAGGATTCTACTCCCTAGCCTTGGGCATGCAGGGGTCCCTTTTCCTGGTTTCTTTGGCCATAAACACTGCGTTTCCTTTCCCGTTTTAGGCATAAGTGCCTCTTTACTTCTTCACAACCAGGGCTCAGCCACGGGGCAAGGCCAAAGTGGAGAAGAGGAGAAACAGAGACGCTTGCTCCCATGGTGGTTGCCTCTCCAATTTTTCACTCTCTGTCACAATCTGCTTGCATTTTTAATTAATTTTTTTTTCCTCAGAGTCTTCAGGTAGTGTGTTTTGTCTAGCAATTTCAGTTGTAACCTGCAGGAGAGATGGGCTGTGTGCACCGCCATGCTAGGATTCAAACCCTGTCATAATGTTTTGAACTTTGAATATTGATATAACACTTGTGTTTATTCAGCTTGGAGTCTAACACCATCACTTAGCAACTGTGAGACCTTGGGGAGATGACTTGATTTATCTGAACCTGAGTTTCTCCGTATGTAAAAATGAGATTATACTGCCTACTTTTGAGGCTGGTTGTGAGGATTAATTGAAATAACACATGCATAGTGCTTGGTTTATGGAAGTTGCTGTGTAAATATGACCAGGATAGAAAATAAGTTCAACTCAAGCCAAATCTATTTTCAAAAGAATTCTCAGGAACAATTTCATTTTCTGTGGATAGTAATGTTTATTTCAAGGTCTTTAATTGGAACTTAAATATTTTAGTCATCAAGTACAACAAAATAACAACTATATGTTTATTATACATAAATAAATATGTACAATAAATTTTTAAAGTACAGTTTAAGATTGATGATAAAACTTTATCAAGGTTTTTTTCAGCTTTATTGAGGCATAATTGACAAGTAAAATTGTAAGATATTTAAAATGTACATCCAAGTCTTAAAATTTGAACATTTTTGTTTCATATTGTTCGTGGGGCTATGCATATTTGGGTAGCACTTTCTTGACTGCAATGTAACATGAGGATCCGAATCAGGTACAAGAGCAGTTGATTATGTGATTCTAACCAGATGTAAGTCACAGACAAGAAATACTTTTGCAAAACTAGCTATACCAAAACCTTATCAAAAGATAAATTATAACATGATAACATTGTTTCAACTGTAATTATCAAACTAATTGCTAAATGGGCAGACAATGAACCAGCAATCCACTCAAAGAGAAATGAGTCTTAAGTAGTTGAAAACTCTCTGCAACTGATCTGTAACATCCTGGACCTCAGATGCAGAGTTAATCACTCCCATCTGCCCATGGCCATTATTAACCATGCTTGTTCTGGGAACATGCTTCTATAGTTTGCTCTTTTTCTAAGTTCATTCCCCAAAACCTATTTACCCCAACCCCGACCCATACACACACACACAGGCAAGTATTCTAATGAGTTTAGAGTGTATCCTTTGTACACACACACACACAGAGATATACACACATATTATACATAAAATACATGTATTGTGTGCATAACACATACACAACATATTTTTAACATATACACATACATAACGTACATTTTATATACATGTCTCACAAAACATATTTTTGTTTTGTGTATTTTTTATTGAAGAATAGTTGATTTACAAGATTGTGTTAGTTTCAGGTGTTCAGTAAAGTGGTTCAGTTACATTTTTTCAGATTATTTTCCATTACAGGTTATTACAAGCCATTGAATATAGTTCCCTGTGCTGTACAGTAAAGCCTTGTTGCTTACCTATTTTATGTATAGTAGTTTGTATCTGTTAATCTCAAATCCCAAATTTTTAGGCGTTTTAAAAATTATCATCATCATCATCCTCCTCATTATTATTATGTTTTAGACCTCATTCTACTTCTCATGTTTTTGACTCAGCTCTCTAATATTAATATATATTCCTGTAGCTTGGGCACATCCAGTCTCTCGCTTCTGCATGCTTCATGGTCTCCCCTGGGGTTTATCCAGTGCCTTTTACTTATCCAGCTCCCCAGAAATAACACTTAGAATGCCTCCAGATCCCTGCAGAGAGCACTGAAATCGCCAGATACGCACCCCCGCTCACTTATGAATCTGTATGAGATTTTCCTTGCAATATATATGCAGAGTGGGATTACTAAACCAGAGATTATACTATCACTGTCTAGAATGCCCGTATTAGCCTACACCAGAGGTCAGCAAACTACAGTCCATGCTTCAAATTTGTCCAGCACCATTTTTTGTAAAAACGTTACTGGAACACATCGATTTCACTTCTGTAGTATGTATAACTGTTTTTGTGCTTCAACTGCAGAGTTGAGTAGTTAAGACAGACACCATCTGGCCTGCAAAGACAAAAATATTTAGTACTATCTGGTCCTTTACAGAAAATAGGCTGTATGATATTGATTCTATGGAATTTTTTGAGGTTTACTTTGTTGTCTAGTACATGGTAAATTTTTGTAAATATTACTTGCATATTAAAAAAGAAGAATATATTCTCTGCTTAGTGTAGAGCTTGATATATATTTAACAGCAAGATATTATTAATGGCATTTAGATTTTCTATATCTCTGCTAATTTTCTATGTGCTAATCTATCAATTTGTAGCTAAAATCTCTGACAATGCATAATCTATTTTTCCCAGAATTCCATCAGTTATTATTTTATATATTTTTAGGCTGTGCTGCTGTACGCATGTTCATCGTGGGTATATGTCCTGGTTTCATGGTTCCTTTTCCCAGCATATGGCGATACTCTTTGTTTCTTCTTCTTGTTCTCTAGGAATCTATTTCACCAGATACAAAGATTGCCACCCAATTTTCTTTTTTGTTCGTATTTTTTTCTATTCTTTAATTTTCAATCCATCATTTGACTTTGCTTTCAGTGTGTCTCATGTTCATAGTACACTGTTGCATCTTGCTTTGTTTTATTTTTATCTTATTTGAGAAGTTTCTAAATCTTAATTGATGAATTTTACTCATTTATATTTATTAAATTTTCTGGGACTTATTTTATGTTTTCTGTGTACTGTGCTTCACTTTTATGTTACCTTTCTCCTTTCTTGTTTTCCCCTAAATAGATAAAATTGAATGCTTTTTATTTTTGTATATGATTGCCCTTAAGTTCGATACTTATGTTTATTTACTCCTTTTAATTTATTTAATTTATTAACATATTACCTTCCAAACAAAGCAAAAACCTTAACATACTTCTATGTCCCTCACAACCATGGCCAATTTGATATTGTCTAGAAAATTTGTTCCAGGTTATTATAGATACATTTTTTTCTCTTTTTTTTCCTTTGGTGATTGAGATTTTAAATGATAACATTTTCTAAGTTATTTAATCACATTACATGTCCCGTATATCTGGCAGCAGCCTCTTGGTTTACTTATTTCTCTTGTTTGAACACTTCCCCTAAAAGCATTTACAAAGTGTTCTTTATGTGGTAAACTTCCAAGGGCTTTTGTGACTGAGAATATCTTTATTATAGTTTTCCATTTAGATTATAACATGGGTGCATACAAAATTCTGTACTTGAAGTGATTTTTCTTTAATAACTTTTTAAATAATCTTTCTTTCTAAAGTTATTACTCTACTGACTACTTGGATCCACATTTTCTGTGGGAAAAATGATGTTAATATTTTTCTTGTTCCTTTACAGGTCTTCTGCTCTGGAGATTCTTTGTCTTCAATATTTTCTGGAATATTTTAAAATTTTCTTTTCTTTTTGATGGTCTTAAGTTTCACTATAAAATGTATAAATGTGATTTTTTTTTCTTACCTACCCAGCTTGACATGTAATGAGACTTTTCAATTCTGGGAACTTTATCATCATTATCATTTCAAACATAACTCTCTGATAATTCTATTCTTCTTTTGTTCTGAGACTCCTACTGTCTAGATGTGTGGATATTAACATTTCTACCGCTAGTCTTCATTATCTCTTAGTTTGTATTTCATGTTACATTTTCTGCTACCTTCTGGGAGAATTTTTTAATGTGATCTTCTGACTCACTAATTTGTTCTTTGGTTGAGTCCATCCTGAGATAGATACATAGATACATAGATACATAGATAGATATCCCATCTATCATTTCCACTATTACATTATTGATATCTAACATTTTCATTTTATTCTTTTCAATGACTTCTTTTGTATTCATATTATTAAATGACCTCTTTTATTTTTCTCAGTCTTCTTTCCCCATCTCTTCTCCCTCTCTCCTCAAGAATAATTTCATTTTCATTAAAAATATGACTTCACTTGCAGCTTTTTAAATGCTGCAAGACAGTGAAGAAAGAATCACAAAAGCCTCAGAAAATAAACATGACATTTTATTCTAAGCCAAACTGTTGTTCAAGTTCATAGGCACCAATGAACAGCTTTGAACATAAAAGAATTCTGAGAATTGCTGTGAGTTCAAATGGAGGGTTCTAGTGGAGTATAAACTTGGGCCTACCAAGTGATGATGGAAAAGCTGCAACTAAAGAACGGGCAGGGAGTACTGGATGCACATTACTGTAGACCAAGGCAAACCACATGAAGTGACTACAGCTGAAGGACAGACTAATGTGATCTAGAAATGATCTGATTGATGTCTCAGATTCAGATGAGAAGGGGGCACAAAGGTAGGATAAGGTATAAATATATATTGAAACATAAATATGTTTCTTCATCTTATGTAGCTTGGGCTACAAAGCGGCCAAATCAAGTGAGAGAAATGTATTTAACAATACAAAATTTAACTCTAAGAAAATAAAACTATCAATTAAAATGAAGAGGAGTGAGAGGAGTAGAGGAAATGAGAAGGAAGTAGAAATATTCTAATTTCATATTGCTCATAGTGGAGAATTAATAGACTCAGTTTAGAAAAATAGAAAATTAAGGTAGCTACATAAATACAGAAAAAGATAAGAAATAACAAGCGTTGGTAAGGATGTGGAGAAAAGGGAAACCCTGGGCACTGTTGGTGAGAATGTAAATTGGTGTAGCCACTATGGAAAACCAGTATGGAGGTTCCTCAAAAAATAAAAACTAAACCTACCATACGACACAGCAACCCCACTTCTGGGCACATAACTGAAGGAAATGGAATCACTATCTGGAAGAGAGATCTGTACCCCGTGTTCACTGCAGCATGATCCACAACAACCAAGACATGGGAACACTCTAAGTGTTCATTGATGACTTGAGTGGATAAGGATATTATATATATATATTTATTTACCATATATATATACATGGTAATTATGTGAGGTGATAATGTGTTAACTAACTTTATTGCAGTAATCATTTTACAATATATATGTTTATCAAACCATCCTGTAGTACACATTAAACTTACACAATGTTATATGTCAATTATATTTCAGTGCAGTCGAGGGGTGGGGGGAAACCAAAACACAACAAACCAACCAACCCATGGTGAGCACCTACTATGGTAACATAATCTGAACAGACCAGCCAGCCACCTGCTGGCAGATTGATTTATTGGATCCCTGCCAGTGTATGGTCCGTACTACAATAGACATTTATTCTAAATAGAGAATTGTCTTTCTTACTTATCACGCTTCTGCTACAAACATCATCCTTGAAAGTGCTGAACACCTTATTCCTGGTCATGGTGTTCTGCACAACACTGTTTCCAGCTAAGAAAGAAGGCAATGGGCTGGTACATACAGAAATTGGTGGTCTTATCATGTACCGCATCACCCAGGCACAGCTGAGCTTATAATACGGCTAAGTGGCCAATTAAACTCAGTTACTGAAGCAGCTGGGAAACACCTGGGGCCGTCGTGGGGTAGGGGTGGGGGCTATACGTGCTCTGAACTAGTCACTAACATCCCGTGCTCTTTCTCCTACGGTCAGAACACATCCCGGAACCTAAGGGGTGACGGGTGGTAGTGTTACTTTTCAATATTACATCTAAATGTTTGCTTCTTGTTCCTTCAGTTTTTGGCTCTATTGGTTTAGAGGTCTTAGTACCCAAGGGATTAACTTTTCCGCCATTGGACACAATAAGGGCTCCACTCACCTGACAGTTGAAACTGTCACCTGACCATTTTGTGCTCCTTATGTACCTGCATTAACAGAAAAAAAAAAAAAAGGTGGGGAGTGGAGATTAGTGTTTGGCTGGAGATTATCCAAGGGAAATACTATTATCAAAGATAAATAGGACACATTGTAACTGATTATACTTCAGTAAAAAGTAAAATAAAAAAAAAATAGCTGCTCTACAGCTAAAAAAAGGAAAAGAAAAGAAAAGAAAAGAAAAGAAAGAAATAGGAACACTGCTATAGAATTGAGTGAGAGAAGAATATGCCTGGAACACAAGTGACCCTTTGGAACACTTCCTAACAATGACATGTCCGTTAATAAAAGTTAATGGGAGGTTAGAGCAACCCTATATTGGTGGGACACCTCAGAAATGGTGGTTTGGGTCACCCCGAGGGTAAAAGAGCCCAGCTGGCTGAGATGCATGCTGAAAGGGAACATGAAATAGACATTACAGTATTATAGTCGTGTTGTGTACCTTGTGCCCAGCTACGGAAAGGAAGACACTAGAAGCCATCTTATTTTTCCCCACATTATGCATATGCATATGTAATTTACATATATGTAAGTTAATATCTGTTTAGAGCTATGCATTTAAATTTTGCTTGTATCTTTTTTCTACTATTTTATCTAAGGTGGATGTTTTGGTTATCTGATGCTGTGTAATAAACCACCTGAAAATTTAATGACTTAAAACAATGATTTATTACCTTTCACAATTCTGTGATTTGACTGGAAGTTCTGATTCCCATAGTATGTTAGCTAGACTACATCTTTTCAATAAATTTGATTAATTGAGTTGACCAGAGTCATCTCTATTGTTATATCCAAAGAACACCATTTGGAACAGAAACTGATACCTGAGAATGTGTCCCAAGTAAAAGGCCCTTGAAGAAATATGGGATATTGGCAATTGATCATCAGACCAAGATAAGGCAAAAGACAGACTCCAATAAATACTGGGGAAGAGGAAAGTAGTAATTTATGGAACTCAGTGGAGAAACAGAAAATTTCTATGGCTAGCAGATGCCTAGAATACATTCCAGAGCATGTTCATGGGCACCTGAAGAAAGCGGTCCTGGTGGCAGGGAAGGATACTATGTATGAACTCAACAATATGGGCCTCCCTTCTCTAAATTTGATCTGATTTGAATGAAATGAAATCACTATCTCAGAAAGATATCTGCACCCCCATATTCATTGCAACATTGTTTACAATAGCCAAGATATGGAAACAACCAAGTGTAATAGAGAAGATGTGATACACACACACACACACACACACACACACACACACACAAACACACACAATGGAATATTATTAAGCTATAAAAAAAGAAGAAATCCTACCACTTGTAACAACATGGATAGACTTTAAAGGCTTTATGCAAAATGAAGTCAGACATTGACTACTGTATGATCTCACTTATATGTGGAATCTAAAAAAACTGAATTCATAGATACAGAGAACAGACTGGTGGTTGCCAGAGGTGGCTGTGGGGGCATAGCGTGGGCAAAATCAGTGAAGGTGGTCAAAATGTACAAACTTCTAGTTATTAGATAAATAACTCATGGGGATGTAATGTACACCATGGTGACTATAGCTAACAGCACTGTATCATATATTTGAAAGTTGCTAAAAAATAGGTGTTCAAAGCTCTCATCACAAGAAAAAAATCTGCACCTATGTGTGGCGATGGATGTTAACTAAACTTAGTCTGACAGTCATTTTGCAATATATACATATATCAAACCATTATGTTGAACACCTAAAACCAATATATTATGTGTCAACTATATCTCAATTTTTAAAAGAAAGTTACTTAAAATTTCAAACCTAAAAACTAGAATAAAATGTTTAATTTCCAAATTGTTAGAAGAAACACACACTTAAAACAAAGCAAACAACTGGGGGACTCTGAATTAGCTTGCTGGTTGTATCAACGACAGTATCCTGGTTGTGACACTATATTCGAGTTTTGCAACACATTACCATTGAGGGAAACTGGGATAAAGGGTATGTGAGATTTCTCTGTATTATTTCTTACAAATGCATGTGAATCTACAATTATCTCAGAATTGAAATAAAAAAGAAAACAAAGCAAACAGAACAAAATATTTTAAAGCTAAAAACCAGTAAAGACCAACATATTGCAGAAACAAAGCCATACACATCATACTAATTAATGTAAATGAGCAAAATTTAAGCAGTAGGACAAAAAGACTTTCAGGTTGGCTTACAAAGCAAAAGCCAACTGTATGCTATATTCTAGAGACACACCTAAAGCAAGTTAGTATGTTTACGTTCTTCCCGTTCTCTGACTTTTAGTACATGTTATTTGATTTTCCATAGTCAAAGTTCATAACATATACATTTTGTTCTATAATCTTATTTTTTTAGTGTTTATTTCTAGCTCTATGTTTAAATTAATATTGCAAATAACCCTTCCAAACATCAGTTTTAGTTCTTTGTTTTGAGTCTCTTCTTGATTCTATTTCTATGATTAACATTTTTTTCAAGAAAGGCTTATATAAAAACAGCAACATTAAGAATGATAGCAGTCCAAAACATTTTAACACCGGTTCAGCCTTCACTGTGTGTGGAGAACGGTACCCAGACACTTTAAATTATCTGATTAAGCCCTCAAAACAATCCTATGTCTTGAAATTGTTATTCTGTAAACACGGTAATTTTTTTCTCTTCTGTATCTAAAGTTGAATATCTACACCACTGCCAGCATTTAAATTCTGTTCTCAAGGATGCAGAAGGTTATTATTGCTAAAGATGATGACTTCATTTGAACTTAGCAAACAAAAGATCCCATCATCTCTAGAGGGCAGTGGGGAATCAAAAAATAATAGCAAAATTTTATTGTACCATATTTGGGAGTTCTACAAAATAAGTCTTGAAAATTTGACTTCAGGGACCCTCTATTTAGTGAAGAGGGAAAGGAGAGTTTGAGAAAGTAGCTCAGGGCTGGAAGCAAACTGTTCTCACGAGGGTAGGATGTAAGAATCACACCAGAACTTTAAAAGATTCAAGGCTTCTGTGTGAGACACTGAATAAGAAAGACGGCTTTATCTGAAGTTCTAATTCAGAAGAAAAATGCTGAAAAAAAATATTGTTTTAAAAGTTATTGGTTTTTGGACTCATCCCCAAATCCTGGAGGCTATATACTTCCCTAATTGTGGTAACGGAGAAAAAGGGACAAAACTCATATGTGTAGATTACCCTATTCTTAATTAATTGTATACTTCTGTACTACTGCTGGAGTATTAGAAAATTGAATAATTGCCATCTCATTTTCCTTTTCTTTAAAATACTAGTTATGGCAAATTTCTTCCTCTTACTCATTCCTACCTCTCACTATTCTAAGTGGGTGTGTAGGTGGTAGTTAAATTTATTGTTCACTTCATAGGTCAGAGAATCCTGAAATTATGATAGACTGGATGAGGAGTGGGCATCACCTGGAAATTGCAATCTCCAGGATTAACCAATGGCTCTGAAAAGAAAACAGTAGAGCATGGTGGTTAAGAACAATGGACTTGGGCATCACACACTTGGGTTCAAATGCTAGCTCTGCCATACAATCCGTGTGCCCTGTGAGGAATAATGAATTAATAAAACACTTAGAAAAATGCCTGGCACACAATATGTGCTCAGGAAAAGAATTCAAGAGTCCCATGATTTCATCTTGAAGTGCTGAATGTGATTTTGTAATGGTTCCCAGAGAGCGTTTTGTGTTATCCAATTAGTGGTGGGGAACAGAAAGTTAAATATACCTTTATGTTACCTCCAGAATTCAAGAGTGTGTTTGAAATATTGGTCTTCTTCTCAGTATTGAGGCACCAGGTGAAGCAACTGGCTTTTCATTTTGGATGGAATATCCCAAAATATCCCAGATCTCTGCACTCTCCATTTATCCAAGAATTTCTCTAAAGTGGAAGACGTCTGTGTTTTCACAGGATTTATCCCTTTGCTTTGCTCTCTTCACACAAATCTTACCAGAATCCCCAGTGTGCTTGCTGCTTCTAGTTCTCCAGGGCTTTTAGTATGACACCATCATTCTTGCAAAGCAGCATGTTGTCCTTGGGGGTGGAGACGGAGTCAAGGACCCTGCAGAGTTCGAGCCCCATTTGGCTGTGGGTTCTCCCAGACTCTGTTCCTGACTCCTCAACCTCCTAACTTATCAGCCTCAGATTTAATTTTTCTGTTTGCGAGATTGAGCAAGGTTAGTATGGGGAAAGGGGACAAGAAGAGGGACAGAGAAAGACCTGGATTGGGTGGCAAATCATAACCATATGGGCTATCCAGTGGTGGCAAAGAATGACCAAAGTCTTGAAAGACAGCTGCAGCACTGAATCCATGCCGTACTTAAAAACCAGTGTTCCCAGCAGATTGAATCTGTTTTCATTCCGTTTAAAAAAGTGGCAGTGGGGGTGGGGGTGGTAAGGAACAACCAAACAGACTGAAAAAGAAACCATCTTATTCCCTTTTTTATGCAGCCTCTGGAACCCACTCAAGTGATAAGACATCCTATCCCAAGGAAAAGAAATGCTTTTCTACTTGGCAAAAAGCTGGATTGGCAATTTATTAGCATCTATTTCAACATCCCAGGCATCTCATGTAATGACAGAAGAGGCTGATCAACATTTACGGAGAAACATTTAAGAGTATCCATAAATTTGTGTTTCCTGTACAGAGCCCTGACAAGCCGGGGATACAATGACGATTTTGAAATCTGGGTTTAGGAATTCCTTTGAAATCAGTCCAGGTTTGTCAGTGCCTTTGAAAAGCATATGGCTAAAAGCAGCAATGATAATAAAAACCCAAGGAGGCACAACTCAATCACTCAGTTGCCTTTCTCCCCCTTGCTGCCTTCGCTATCCATCCATTATATGCTCTCCGGGCCGTTGGCAGGAAATCCGTACATGTCAGTGTGAGGAGTTTCCGGTGCATTATTATAACAGGCAACGTTGTTGTCTTTTTCTCCTTTAAGAAATATTTTGGCAAGATACCTGAGACTCTAGGATGGGCCGCCAAGTCTCAGTAGGACTCCAGATGGTCGAGATTCCGGCTCCTGATGCCCTGATGTCTCCCCCGCCCTCCTCTCTGAGATATTTTCATTTGTGTTCTCTTCAGAGATAAATATTTTTATGTCAACCAGCCTCAACTAGTGGTCATTATTGAACATTTCTGGGTTAACCTGGAGGTGAGTGAGCTTAACAATGCATACTAGTGAAGTTCCGCCTTCGTATCATAGCACATCACCCCCTTTCCACACTCCTCTTGCCCCTTTCAGCGTCCTCCTCTCCTCCCTCTCCCACTGAGGTGTCCTGTGCAGACCTGACCTACTAATGCTCCCTCTTTGTACCCTCATTTAACTGGCTGGTTCCTAATAGGTGCTCCAGCATTCACAGAGTGATGTGTGAGCTTCTCGGAGAGCCTCCCCAACCCTCAGCAATCTGGGTGGCTGCCCTTCTCTGGGCTCTCTTAGCACCCTGTGTTGTCCTCAATTGTAAGAATATAATGTAATGGTTGTGCGCAGAGACTTCAGTCAGAGCACAGTGCAACCCCAGGTCCTGCCTCTTGCTATCTCTGTGGCCTTGGCCAAGCTGTTTAACCTCTTTAAGTTGCAGCTCCCTCATCTGAAAACTGGGCATACCAAACTCACCTCAGTATGATGGTTGTGGAGACTAAACAAGATAGAGCATGTAGTGTGGTCAGCATGAGACCTGTACAGAGTAATTGTCCCAAGGACATTTAGCTATTGTCGTTGTTATTACTATAGAACTTTGTTTCAACAAGGTGGGTGTCTGTCTCCCATTCTGGACTGGGAGCTCTTTGAGAGCAGGGACTACATCTTTGTCATCTCGAATTCCCAGTCCCTAACATGGTAGGTATAACATATAATATATTCTGCTCAAAGGGTATTTGTACATTTAGGGGGTTGTTGGAAGGACCGTGCCCTAAATAAGGTGCCACTTTAATAGGGGAAACTTCAGTTATACATAAAACAAGGATATTTCTACTACTTTACACATATGTCCATTTTTGCCCCTACGGGAGGAAATACCACATTATTAGTCCTTTCTGAGGGAGGAGGAGTTGCTCAAAGCCTACGGGCATTCTTGAGCCATGTTTTACTAGGCGGCAGAGTGACTGTATTTTATAACAGATGAGAGTTTGGATTCTATTCTTTCTTTCACTTTCTGCCTCCATGCAGTGAGCAGAGCAGGTTTGGCTGTCCTTCTGGTCAACCATCCTGTTCTGTCTTCTCTGCCTGAACCTTGAGAGGGAGAAAAGCGTGTAGGCTTTGCAGACTCAACTGTCCTCAGTTCAGAAGAAAGGACATGGGAAGCCTCTCCTTGATTTTCAGAACTAAGCACTGTTTCTGCCAGGTGACATCTAACTGTGCACTGTTATTAATGTGATGCTGGGTTTCCTATTTCCACGTAGAGCAGAGGGAAGCCCAGGACGGATAAGGGACATGTATGCAAAATTCCACGGGACATGGGAAGCCCCTCCTAGATTTTCAGAACTAAGCCTTGTTTCTGCCAGAACGCAAAATTCCACCCCAAACTGAAATAGAGGCTGTGTGTGGTGGACCTCACCATCTTCACAAACATTTCAGGAGCACATGACCCATGCCAGGGCCCATGGGAAGGGTGGTGACATTAATCCAGACACTCTCCGAGACATTCTGAGAGGATTCTTGAGATTGGCAGAGCAGAGGGGTCTGGCACATTACTCTACCCTTCTGTGCTGACTGCATCTCTTACAATGAGCCCATACAGGCTTCTACAGTAATAAAGAGGTGACCTTTCGAAAGGAAGCAGAGGCATTAGCCTGGCTTGGCAGCAGCGAAGAGGAGGCAGGCAGGGAAACCACCTCTTCTTTCCCTCTCCTTTGAGTCCGCATCAAGTCTCTTCTCTCTACACTCCCTCATTGAGCCACTCTGTCTTCTCCCTGGAGCCCTCTCCATTTGTGAATAAATAGCCCTCGGCTGGAAGTCAGGTGACCTGGATTCTTGCCCAGCTCTGCCCCTAACTCATCAGCCTTGGGACCTTGAGTCCTTAACTTCACCAGGAGTCAACTTCTCATCCGGAAAGTAGATATAAATATGTAGCTCTTAGGAGACTGTCAGGTCCTGGCTGGATAATATATTTAAAAGCTCTTTCCAAAGTACACGGTGCTATAAACAATGTTCCCACAGGTTTGGGGAGATCTTGAAACACTTAATCCAACCCCAAATCCCACATAGTCTAAAACCTACATAGTCCAACCCCAAAGAGTCAAGAGGAGAACAGAGCTAAAGAGTCAAAGACACTAAGCACATTCAAGTCTCAAGCAATAGGACTGGAATCCCAGACTGGGGGTCAGGGGAAAGCAGGTTTAGTCCCCAGCTACTTCATGCTGTGACCCCAAGTAAGTCTCAAAACCTATAATTCCACAATTCAGAGTGAGAAGAAGTCTTGAAGTTTACTTCTTCCTGCCACCTCGTTTTATCGATGTAGAAATTAAGGCTCAGAAAGTCTAGCAGCCTCCCCTGGTCCTCGGTCCAGTGCTCTTCATGCTACACACACCTCTTTGTAAAATGAGCCTTCAGTTCTCAGCCCCTGTGATTTGATAAAATCGTGAGTCAAAGAAACTAAGTGACTTTCCCAGGGTTAGAGATCTTGGTGGCTGCAGATCGAGGGAGGAGCCTGTTCTCTTGCCACCTGGTCCAGAGGCAGAGCTCCTGGTTCTCATGGGGACACAAATGGGAAATCCAACTGCTAGTCCCCTCACCCCCAGCTGAGCCCATGCCTACAAGGTGTTCCGATTTGACAGGTGCTCTTTTGCTAAAAGCCACGACTCTTGAGAAAGTCGTATAACCCCTTAATTTTCATTCTCCAGCAAAACAACCCAGAGGCAAATCTTATGTGCTGGTGCTTTTATTGAGAGATACAAACCCAGGGCAGCAAGAGTGAGGGAAAATGGGAAGAGAGGCAGGGAAGGAGGGGAGCAAACCCAGGTCGCTGCCCAAGCAAGCCGGCCACAGCTTCCCAAGAAACATTGTGGTTCCTCAGCCATGCAGGGTATCTTCCAGGCAGGCCATGTGGAGCGACCCTGCCCCTTGGGGGAGAGAGAAGTCTGTTTTAACAAGCCCTTTGGGTGATTCTATCCACATTCAAGTTTGAGAACCACTGCTCTATAGACACACTCAGCTACAGACAAAACCTCCATAAGCTACAGTCACATTAAGAGTTAAATACCACATAGGCAGCTAAAAGCCCATCACCTGGGTTATAGAAGTAAAAACCAACTGCAGAAAAAGTCCTTCCTCCTTAACAAACCTCCACAGCTAGATTACAAGACATGCCACACTTCTTGACCCACCAGAATCTTTCCCATATGAGTACTGGTTCCTCCACATCCACTCTTGGGTTATCTCTTAATATTTCTGGCCAACGTATCAGATGCTTAAGTTTCTGCAATTGCACATTCCCAAACTGAAGCTCATCCAAGGGACAAGCCCCTTCCCCATGTAGAATTTTCATCATAAGAGAGAACATTGAAGAACACATGACCTTTCTGCCAACAGTGGGCTCCCAAGAGGGAAAAAGACTGGAGGGAAGACAAACACACTCAGATTTTTCTATCCAGCTTGACTGATCGGTGAAGTCTTTGCACTTTCCTTGATCAAAGGGTAGGAATTACACTAATGGATGTTCCTGCTCAGGGAAGGAAAACGCAAGAACAGAGATTAAAAACACTCCCCCCGAAAGCTAAGGATGGTGGAGAAGAGAGATAAAAGGGGCCTGTGTCTTTAATGGCACTAGAGAGTTGCCACACCAGCCCTGAGTCTCTTGCCTCCAGACTTCTTGATATGTAAGCATTTGTTTGGGTTAAACGTTGTACTCCAGAAAAAGAAATGCTGGAGCCAGATCGGATCCACACTCAAAAAAAAAAAAAAATTGGATTCCACATTCAAAAAATATATATATTTCTACTACTAAAAATATATATATTTTTTCCATCATTCAGCTTAATTTTAGTGCTGATTTTTGGTTCCCTAAGAGCTGCATGAGTGATAGTCTTGGCCACCTAACTGGGGCCCCTTGGGGACTGGGCATTGTGAGCAGGACGCCTCTAGAAAGAGCTGAAGATAGAGGCTCAGATCGTGAGCCTCTTTGGGTCTTTACAGAGGTAATCAAGTGAAAATGAGGTCATCAGGGTGAGCCCTAGTCCAATATGACTGTTGTCTTTATAAGAGGAGAAAATTTGAACACAAAGATGGACACTTGCGCAGAGGGACACAATGTGGGGCGACACAGGGAGAAGACACCCGTCCACAAGCCGAGGAACACCAGAGGCTGACAGAAGCTAAGACGGAAGCTGAATAGAGCCTTCCTTAGTTCCTTCACAGGGACCTACTGACACTCTGATTTCAGACTCCTGGCCTCCAGAACTGTGAGAGAACAAATTTATGTTGTTCCGAGCAACCCAGTTTGTGGGACATTGTTATGGCAGCCCTGGGGAACTAACACAGCACGAAATGTCCTCAAGACCTACTGTGGCCAGGTGCTCTGTTAATGACCGCCAAAACTGCTGCTCATTGATACATCTTTGATATATATATAAATATATTCTTAGTTGTATAACAAGTCACCCCCAAAATTAGT
This sequence comes from Camelus ferus, assembly GCF_009834535.1. NCBI lineage: Eukaryota > Metazoa > Chordata > Mammalia > Artiodactyla > Camelidae > Camelus > Camelus ferus. The sequence continues at coordinate 53,415,486 of NC_045710.1, read as the reverse complement.
GGCTTAAAACAACAAAATGTTGTTGTATTATCTCTCACAGTTTCTATGGGTCAGGAATTCAGGAGCAGCTTAAGTGGATGGTTTTGATTAAAGTCAAGATGTTGGTCTGAAAGCCTGACTGAGGCTGGAGGATCCACTTCCCTCTAGAGCATCACCACTGATGTGACTTGGCTATAGGGACTCCCAGTCCATGTGTCTCTCTGTTTCATATTCCAGATCCTGCCAGAAGATAAGATACAATTGGCCCAACCTGGTCTAGGTCTCCTCCTCTGGACCAATTACCTGCCTCGGAGAAGATTTAAAGAACATGGATCTGGTTGCTGGACCACAGCGCTATGATTTGGAGGCAGTGCTTAGACAAGGAGCAATTGTGAGTTGGGTACCACCTGTGGAGCTCCCAACCACAGGGCCCATCATAAGCCACATCCATTAGCACACTCTCTCAGCCAAGCTCTGGTTTGCAGGAAGCCAACCCAAAGCTTTGCTCACACTTACGATTTTCCTTGTTACCCTGTTCTTATATCCTGCAGGGTCTTGACGAGAAGAAAACAATCTTCCCTGTGGCCATGATGATCCCTAGAGCCCCAAGAATGATGAGAAACATGTCCTCACTTTTTACGTAATACAGCCCTTCAGTGCAGACTGAATCAGCCTTAGGTGGGACGTCCCAAGTCCCTCTTTTCCCTGGCTCCTTCTCGCTTCTCTTTCTACTCCTGCCCACCCTTACCCTCATCCTTCCATTCTAACGGAGTCCCCTGTGGTCAATGTCTTAGAGACTGCCTTCTCTTGGTGGCAGACGGAGCCTCCTCACAGCACTTCAAGTCTAGATAACTTTGGGCTTGCAGATTCTTCAGAGTAAAATGTCTCCAAGACGAACAAGCCTTTATCCTGCTAATTCAAATTATCTCTCAGAATTCACCTTTTTAATCGACATATAGTTGATTGACAATATTACATGTTTCAGGTGTACAACATAGTGATTCACAATTTTTAAAGATTATATTCCATTTATATTTATTCTAAAATATTGGCTATATTCACTATGCTGTACAATACATCCTTGTAGCTTATTTATTTTATACATGGTAGTTTGTACCTCTTAATCCCCTATCCCCATCTTGCCCCTCCCTCATTCCCTCTCCCCACTGGTAACCACTAGTTTGTATTCTATATCCCAGGATTCATTTTTATTCTAAGAGACCCTCTCCTCAAGAAGAGTGAAGATGAACTAAGGAGGTTCTACAACATGTATCATTTTTTTTAATCCCCTCTTCAAGTCTGGGTGTGAATCTCGTGACTCCTACTTGCTGTCTGTAACCGTGAAATATGACACAAGTTCAGCACTAGAAGGAGGGACTAATGGCAGTAGGTGTCACCCCAGGCAGCAGCTTCTGAATTACTATCCTAGATGGAGACTGTCACTCAGGAGCCATTCTGCCCCATGGCAGAGGCTGAGGGAAAAACACTAATCAGTATTGGAGAGGAGGTGGGCAGGGAGTGTGGGGTGGGGATCTCTTAGTCAGAGGCCCTGGTCCTATCCTAGAAGGAAGAATTTCTGACAAAAGAAGTTATATCCACATTGGTGGGTGATGGCTTCAAGATGAATAATATCTCAGCTATATTTGAGCTCCTGTTAAACGTAGAAAATTATGTCACAAGAAGCAGCATTTAATCTAAGCTTTATTCTCTGCCAAGTGAGGCCATTTAAGGATTTTTTCAAGTGTTAGGTTTCCAAAGCAGATTTGCCCTATTGGTGACAATGGGAACAAATGAGAAAATGATGAACAAGGCATCTGATCTGAATGTACCATGGAAAGTCACCTTCGGTGAGGGAAGGTGAAGGCTTGGGAGCGGGGAACCACACAGTCAGATGCGGGTTACTGCCAGGGGCCTAGTTTGTTTGAAGTGGTGAGTTTGTGAGTGCTTATTACATTATTAACTAAATAAATGTTATAAAGGAAGATGAGGTGTGGGGCAGAAGAGTCACTAAGTCTTCAACAATTCCACGTTCCTATCTTTTTTTTTTTCATTTTTCATTTTGATTAAGTAGAATTGTTACAATTTGACTGCACGTATACAATGTATTGCATGTAAATACGTATACACAATATACTGCACATATTTTTAAAATTTACATATATAAAATGTTCATTGTTTCTAAGAACATTTAGTGCTTTAAACTTACATAGTTATCAAAAGAATAAAGCCAACCACACAATAAGAATTAATTTAAGAAGATACATACACCCTGCTATTAACAGCAACATTCTTTATAATTGCCAAGATATGGAAGCATCATTAAATGCACATTAATAGATTAACTGATAAAGAAGATGCACCACATACATGTAATGGAATACAGCTCACCCATAAGAAAGAAGGCTATTTTGCCATTTGCAGCTCTTCACTCACTTTTTTCCCCCACTTAAAACCAGAATTTTATACCATGTTCCTATCTTTTAAATGGGATTATTTTTTACTGTTTAGAAAATACTATATTTAAAAAAAAAAGAGTAAACATCTCTATAATCCTATTGTGTGTGTATCGGATGTGAGAATTATAAACATTTCTCCCATCACCCCTTCAAATCCTGAGGAGGACCTCAGTAGGGTTGGGGCGGGCACTTCCTAACTTAGAAAATGGCAATAGAATAGGCAGATTTTCGGCTTCGCCAACTCCCTCAATCCACATGGTAAAAACATCCCTTTAAATATATTCGAAAGTGTTTACACACAAATGGTTGCTCAGTGATGATGGAAGTGAGGTGAATAGACCCAGTCCTGGAACTCCCACGACCTTGCTATTTGGGAAGGATTAGGGAAGACTGGCCACCAGTTATTAAATAAACACATGAATGTTGGAAGGGCGCTTTCACTCCATTCAAGCAAGAAAAAAGGTAAAGGGCATTTGATGGGCGATGAGTAAATTATGGGGCCAAGAATAATCCGCACCCCTCTGGCAAGCCACCTGGACAAAAGCGCGTTGCGTCTGAGGTGTGCCACGGCCAGGCTGGGTGCTGAAAGGGCTGCAAAGGTCGGTAAGGAGTGGTGCCTGCCCCCGGGGAGTCTGCAGTCTCACTGGGGAGACAGGTGTCTACACAGATAGCCATTTTACATAAAAACACGGAAGTTGACCAAGATTTAAAACGCAGGGCTTGGTGGTGGGATGTGGTGGTGGAAGGACGATGAATGCTCAGTGAGAAGGAGAAGGACTAGTCTGGGAATTCGAGTCATCTGGTGCTGAGGCTGCAGGAAAAGCCAGGGATGCCATGTACCCGGAGGCCCAGGAAGGGCGGGTGAGGAGCAGTGAGGACAAAGGGCATGAGGAAGGGCAGCCGCTAAATCTCAGTCCCACTCCTGGGCTTTCCAGAAGGCCCAAGGGTCCCTGGGAAAGAGGGTAACATGCCAAAGGGATAAGAGGACTGGGCATTGGTGTTGAGAGAGACCCAGCGCTGCATCCGCCCAGGGACCCACCAGCAGGGGAGGCTGTGTTCAGGGGCAGGTCTGGTGTGGGGTAGGAGGCTCCCTGGCTGGAGAGCCAGATCGGGGCCTGCGTCAGGATACTGGGAGGAAGGTGCTGCTTGGGATGGAGGAAGCATAGACAGCAGACTGCCGGGGACGTGGTCTAGAACCCAGTTTCTTCGTTTTTGTCCCGGATCTCCTACTTCCTGGCTCCTTCATCTTAGATTAAAATTTAAACTCTCTGTTCCTCAGATTTCTCATCTGTAAAATGTGGGCAATAAAATCACCTACCTCTTAGAGCAGAGATAGGCAGGACATGAGTTGACAAATTCAAAGTGCTAGCACGTAGTTCGCACTCGTCGGAGTTGGCTAGGATTATTCTATAGGCATGTGACCTCAGTGCCCCCGCCCCATCTCTCTGTCCCCACTGGGTTTTTTAAAAATCCATCCCATTTTAATGCAGGGCCAATTCATTCAGTTGGTCAAGGTGTGGAGTACTGAGGTCAGTCTCTCTATAGGTCCAATAATGCTTCTTTTAATTTTTTTTTAATTGAAGTATATAGTCAGTTACAATGTGCCAATGTCTGGTGTACAGCACAATGCAGTAATGCTTCTTGGTTCTACATCAGAGATGAGGCACACCTCCAGCACAGACCCCACCCAGGTGGGGGTGGGCAGCCATTCAAAAGCAGGTGCCGTTGGTCATAGGGGGCCCTTTCAGGGCATGGGCAAGGACCTCATCCCCCCTCATTGAACAATCAGTTTGGATCTCATTGCACCCACTGTTCTTTAATTTTCTAACATAAGGAGAGAGACTAAATATTTTCAGTCACATGCTTCTTTCCACCCACCTTCCCATCTCCTCCAGCCCCTCTATCAAAGCTAAGGCCCCAAAGAAGAGAGACTTGACATTCCTACTGCCCAGAAGAAAGGTTTAGGCTCTTAGATCACAGGTGACATGAGGCTCTTGAAGCAGCAGAACCACCAGGCAAGTCAGCTAGCGAGCTTGGAGGCAAAGGTGCTGGCAGCAGGCAGCCCGCAGCCTATATATGGAGCTGCCAGGAAAGTGACTGTTTCCAGGGTGAGCCGACACAGCCCTTCAGGAAAGGAGCAGCTCAGAACTTAGCAATGTGATTGAAGCCATGGTTCCTCTCACACCTCCATCCTCAGCCCAGCTCCCGCCCTGCTTGGGGCTGCTTTGGAAGTTTCGCTGCTGGTGCCCAACAGCTGCGTGGATTCTGCTCACAGGTATGCTTCCCAAACAGCCCTGGAGGAAATCTGGGTCTTCCACAGTGTTGGAGGTTTTGCGCTCAACAACAGGACTCCAGTGGTGGATATAATAGCCACCCAGTGAAGAGAGGGAAAATGAATCGAAGGAGATGGCACAGAAGTGCTGCCCGGGAGGTGAATCAGCCCAGACTCTCCCATTTGGAAACAGAGACTGTATGCCTGGGACAATGACTAAATCTTCTTTTAATTGTCGTCATTAAAACAAAACAGCCATAAAGGCAATGGCAGGTTAAAAGCAAGAAATTAAGGAATCCATGTACTGACATGGTGCATTTGTGAAGCTACAGTAGGCTCCTGGGTCCTCACGGCAACTTGCTCACAGCAATTCCCAGATCACTTCCTACTCAACCCGCATGGTGGTAAAAAGGACCCCACAAGTAGTGACTCTGTGAGGCTCTCTTCTCTCCTCACCAGGTTGATGACCCAGCTGTGATGGTCACAAGGACCAGGAAAGATCTGGACAAGGCAGCAAAGCCCAAGGAGACTTGCTTTGGCAGAAGTCTGAAATTAGCATGGAGAAGAAATGCATGTGCGTGTGCGTGTGCGTGTGCGTGTGCATGCGCGCGGAGTAGGGGGGTGGTGTGTGGAGAGAGAGAGAGAGAGAGAAATCAACCAGAGACAAGACCTCCAAAGCCATGTGGCAGAATTACCAGCCGGCAGCCCTGGAGATAATCTTGGCCATAGAGGGCCTTTGAAGAGGGATTCCTTCCTTAAACTGGCCTTTAGTCCCTTTTTTCTTATTTTAACAAAGATATATTTGATTTAATATCTTTGTCTTAGTGCTACTCGAACATACTTTGTTGCCTTGATGTGGGCTGTTTGAATGGTTCTTTTCTAGCCTTATCCTTACTTTCTTGCTTCTTTTTCTCAGGCTTCTAGTTATCTGTTATTTTCCCCTCACCTTTACATTGGATACATTAAACTTTATTCTTTAGAAAACTATTTGCTTCTATATGTTGGCTTTTCAGTTTAAAAAAAGTTAACCTCGTAAAAATTGGCCCTTTTTTATTTTCTTGTATATTCCTTTAAAATGTTGCAGCTTGTTTTGATATTTACAGACTTCATTCTTTCTTTTGCATTTTAATTTTTGCTCAACTTTTTATTCTTAAGGTTTAAAAAGAAAAGCAGCCTTGCTATTAACTGTATCAGTCATGTTTCAGAGCAGGAATGTGGCAGATTGTGCTTCATAAAAATGGCCACACCCACAAATGGAAAAGTATCCTTTCTTATGGGTGAGCTGTAGCCCATTACATACATGTGTTGCATGTTCTTTATCCATTCATCTATTGATGTGCACTTAGGATGCTTCCACATCTTGGCATTTATAAAGAATGTTGCTGTTAATAGTGGGGCGTATGTATCTTCTTGAATTAATTCTTATTTTGCGGTTGGCTTTATTCCTTTGATAACTATGTAAGTTTAAGGCTCTAAATGTTCTTAGAAACAATGAACAGTTCATATATATAAATTTTAAAAATATGTGCATATATCGTGTATATGTATTTACATGCAAGACATTGTATATGTGCAGTCAAATTGTAACAATTCTACCTAATAAAACTGAAAACTGAAAAAAAAAAAAGGCCACACTATGTCCGTCCCACATGCTCCTGCAGAACTTTGTCGCTATTCCCTCAGGAGGTGGTGTCTAAGTCCCCTCTGCTTGACCCTGAGTAGTTGAACCTGAGTGGGACTTTGTGGCCGTCTCAGTTACCAGAGTATTGCAGAAGTGACGCTCTAGGGCTTCTGAAAGTAAGGAACAAAGATGATCACACACACATACAAACAAACTTGTCCTTGGAGCCCAGCCACCGAGCTGTGATGAGAGGCCCACGTGGACAGGAAGAAACAATTCAGCTGACAGCCAGCACCGATTTGCCCTCTATATGAATAAGCCCTCCTGAAAGTAGACAGTCCAGCCTTCAGTAGAGCCCCGCCAACTTATATGGTGTGGAACAAAGATGAGCTTTCCTTGCCATATCCTGCCCAAATCACAGATGTGTGAGCAAAATAAATGATCGGTGCTGTTTTAAACCACTAAGTTGTGGGTGATTTGTCATACAGCAATAAGACAACTGAAACAGGGAAACAGAAACTGCTTTACATATTTCAAAGTGGAAGAGGTTTATCAGAGGATATCAGGTATTTAAAAATCTTTGGAAGGACTGAAATGACTCTTGGAATGTAAAATTATTGAGTTCAAAAAACACATTACATTCTGTATACCAGAAATTGACACAACATTGTAAACTGACTATACCTCAATTAAAAAACACACACACACACACACACACTATAGTAGATCAAATCCAAAGACTTGGAAGTCCCTACTGGTCAACACAACCACCTTTCAACACCTAAGAAGCCAGGGAGTAGACACTGGAGCCCTGGTGCTGGAAAACCTCAGGTCTCCTTGACATGACTTGGAGGCAAAAAAACAATCCAAAGATGCAGGAAGGTGACTTTTGTCCCACACCTGCCTTCCAAATCTCACGCAACGCATCTACTTGGTATTACCTGCTTTGCTTTCAGAATTCTAGCTAAAAAGGGGTCTGAGAACTGTGGTCTTCAACTTCCCAGCCTCTGCAAAGGGAGGCCTTTAGAAGCAAGGTGAAGTAGAGATTTAGCAAATCAGCTGAAAGTATCCACATCTACCTTCTGCCCAATTGATTACATCAACGTTTATCTTTTCAAACTGTTTTCATTTCCTTTTCTCCTTTTCTTCCCTTCTCCATCTTTACCTTGTTTTTTTTTTTTGTTGTTGTTGTTGTTGTTCCATTTTTATTCTGTCTATGGAATTAAGGGATGTAACAATGACTGACTGAGGAGACGGTACACTACAAGCAGGGGAGATGCATCTGGCCTCTCCTAATAGATATCCAGGCCTTACGGTTGGCTTCCCAACTGTGCCTGTCTTCTCCCTCCCCTCAGTCCCACTCTCCAAAGGCTAGCGCTGTTAATAACCTAAAATGTATTCATCCAGTCATTTTTCTATATGTTAATGTTTTTACACTCATAAAAATGTAATGGACCCAAAATATATACTGTCCTGCAATTAGTTTTTTTAGTTGCAATGTATCAAAATACCTTTCTAACAGTATACATGGATCTATCTCATTTTCAACAGCTACCAGTTTTTCAATGGCATGAATTACTGTAATTATTTAACCAATCCTCTCTTGATGGATATGTAGTTTGTTTCCAGTGTTTCTCTATTTCAGTCAATGCTATAAGAAATCTTCGTGCATGTCTACGTTGTGGGAAATTTTGTTTGGAATAGATTTCTAGAAGTGTAGCTGTTGAGTCAGAGGAAATTTGTACTGTTTTCCTTTCTTTCCAAAGGCATTTTTAATGTTTAAAAATTCAAACAAGGAGTTATATAAAGTGAAATGCAGAAATCCCTCCACAACACTTCCCCACTCTTAATGGTTTAATGTGTGTCCTTCAAGGCCTTCCTCTACGAATATGCAAACACAGACACACAAGAAACACACACACATAAATATAAATTGTTTTTCAAAGATGGGAACATCTTACGTGTATATTGTTCTGTGTTGCTTTTAAACTCAACAATATTTAAAAACTTAAATGTATGATAAGTGTTATCTTAAATAGCTCTTTGTTTAGACATACCTCATTCCTTTTTAATGCCAATGCTGAATATTATTACCCTTTTAAACTTTTGCTTGTCTGAAGGGTAAAAATCTTCATCTCTTACATCTCACTGTTGTTTGATTTACATTTATCTTATTAGCAATGAGGTTGAACATCTTTTTTTTAGGATTTACTTTTTTAATTTTTAATTTTTTCTGAAGAATAGTTGATTTATAGTGCTGTGTTAGTTTCAGGTGCACAGCAAAGTGATGTAGTTATATATGTATATCTATTCTTTTAGAGATCCTTTTCCATTATAGGTTATTATAAGATATTGAATATAGTTTCCTGTGCTCTACAGTAAGTCCCTGTTGTCTATCTGTTTTATATGTAGTAGTGTGTATATGTTTATCTCAAACTCATTTATCCCTCTCCTCCCCTTACGCCTTTGGTAACCATAAGTTCATTTTCTATGTCTGTGAGCCTATTTCTGTTTTGCAAATAAGTTCATTTGTATCATTTTTTTAGACTCCACATACAAGCAATAAATGATTGAACATCTTTCTATCTCTTTATCATTTGTATTGCTCCTTCTTTAACTTGCCTGTCATATCCTTTGGCTAAATGTCTATTGAGTTGTTTGTCTCTTGAAGTTTATTTGTAGGTATTAGGCCAAGTCTATTGCATAAAGAGAGAAGGTTTTTTTTTTTCCTCTAAGACTGTTCTTTGTTTTAAGTTTTGTTTATGAAGGCTTTTGTCAAGCAATATTTAAAATTTTCACATACGCAAACCTGCCCATCTCTTTTAATATGGCTCCTGAGTTTTATTTCATGCATGCAAAGACCTTCCTCATGCCAAATTATAAAAATATTCTCCTGTACAATTTTTTTGCTATTTTATACTGGTAAGTAGGATTTATTGGTGGGCATGAGTAAGGAGGGGACAGTGCCAGGGCTGTCATGGATATGGGGCCTGCCCTTTGTCCAGGGGGCCATGATTAAGGATGTATTTGACCCCACAGCTATCTCAGATGAGCTGCTTTTTTTCACATCATGTTTTCAAATTCATTCGCATTAAACTTAGTGAATCCCCACTTCTTGGAGATGTGGATCTTCTAGCAGCTGGGGAACTTGAACTTGGCCCTGCATAGGGCCTCAGTCTCATGAAGAGACATGATGACTTGGCCAATGTGGCCCCTGGCTACATTGGGGCTTTCCAAAGGCACTGTGCCTACCTTTCTGGAGCCTAGGCTGGGGATAGCATGCCAGATGTGAATGTCCACTGGAAAGAGCTGTCTCCAGGGTCCCCAAGAGCAACCCATGCAGGCAACAGGCTGCATACACAACCAAGGAGGCTGCTGTTTGCCGCCACTGCATCCTGGATCCCCATAAGGAAAAGAACACATTTAGCTTAATTGGCTGCAGACGTCATATTTTTTAATACATCTGGAATTTACTTGTGACTATACTATAAAACATGTATTCTACTTTTTCCACTACAGGTTTACCTGGTTCTCTCAATGCCATTTATTCAATAATCAAATTTTTGCCATTACTGTGAAATTTGTCTTTTATCTTATTCTAAATTTCTTATATATGTGGGTTGGTTTCTTGACTATTCCACTGATTTATTTGGGTATCCTTTGCTCAAACACTACATTATTTTAATAGGTTTTGATACTTAATAGAGCATTAGTCATAATTTTTAAAGTTCTCTTGATCATTCTTTCAGATTCTTCCAAACAGACTTCAGAATTAATTTGTTAAACTGCACCCCAATGTCTAAAAACATCCCACACCTTATTGGCATTTTTTGTATTCATGGATACATTCTAGACTTCCTATTCTTTTACATTTTTCTACTCCTTATGATAACACCACACTACTTACTCTAGATTTATAATTTGTCCTGTATTAAGCAGCATGATCTACCCATCCTTATTCTTTCCAAAAAAAGTATCTTAACTGCTCTTGGTTCTTTGCATTATCATAAATATCTCATAATCAACTTGACAAGAACCACCACAGAAATCTTAATATTTGGTTTGTCTACACCATCAATGCATTTGGGGAAGTCTGTTATCTTAATATGTCTTCATTTTCAATACATGAAAATGATCAATTGCCCCACTTCATTAAAGCTTTGTATAATACCTTTCAATAAAATGTTATCAATTTCTTTACATTTTATTTTTTTGTTCTATTTATACTTTAGTACTCCATATTTTTGTCTTTGGAAAGTGATAGAATTCTAAAAATTCAGTTTGGTTCTCTTTTCTTTTTACATCTCGTCTTCTTTTTAAAAATTCTATTATTTATTACTATTATTTTTTGAATAGAGTTACTGGGGATTGAACTCAGGACACTGGGCATGCTAAGCACACACTCTACCACTGAGCTATACCCTCCCCTTACATTTCATCTTCTAACTCACTGTTGCTGATATATAGAAAAAATAGATTTTGTATGTTGACTTCATATCAAGAAACTTTTATAAAGTCTCATAATTCATCTGTTTGATCCCTTGGATTTTACCTGAATATAATCATGTCATCGTTGCATTTTTATTGGAATTGCATTAATTTGAGGAGAACTAACTATGGCGGCTACGGAGGTACACTACTCAAGTCTCTCTTCAAGAAAGAACTTGCCGTTCAATTGCAAGTACAGACAGAGCTGGGCCTCGAGCTGTTAGCACCTTTAAGTTTCACTTCCGCTTTCAAGCCAAGGTCATGTTTTTTTCTAGGAAGGCCTCCACCAGTGACTGAGTACAGAGAGGGTACTAGGCAACTGGCCACTTCTTCCCAGTGCAAGATTCCTCTAATGGGCATTTTTTGGCTTTGGAACTCACCACGGGGTTGACTGAAACCTCACATTGCAGGCTGAGGCCCTCCTGCCCAATCTTGCTTTTATTTCTCATATACGTTAATCCCAAATAAAACCCTTGTACTCTCAACTCCACCTCAATGTCTCCGCTTCACAGAGAAGCCACAGACACTGACACATTGACATATTTATACCATCGAGTCTTTCCATCCAAGAAAACATATCTCCCCACTTATTCTATTTGTTTGTTTGTTTGTTTTACATTTTTTTATTGAGTGATAGTCATTTTACAATGTTGTGTCAAATTCTAGTGTAGAGCACAATTTTTCAGTTATACATGAACATATATATATTCATTGCCACATTTTTTTTTTGCTATGAGCTACCATAAGATCTTGTATATATTTCCCTGTGCTATACAGTATGATCTGGTTTATCTACTCTGCATTTAAAATCCCAGTCTATCCCTTCCCACCCCCTGCCCCCTTGGCAACTACAAGTTTGTATTCTATGTCTATGAGTCTGTTTCTGTTTTGTATTTATTTATTTATTTATTTTAGATTCCTCATATGAGTGATCTCATATGGTATTTTCTTTCTCTTTCTGGCTTACTTCACTTAGAATGACATTCTCCAGGGACATCCACGTTGCTGCAAATGGCGTTACGTTGTCGGTTTTTATGGCTGAATAGTATTCCATCTTATAAATATACCGCATCTTCTTTATTCAGTCATCTGCTGATGGACATTTAGGCTGTTTCCATGTCTTGGCTATTGTGAATAGTGCTGCTATGAACATTCCCCACTTATTTTATTTTTTAATGTCCTTCAAGAAAATTTTATAGTTTTCTGCATATTCATCTTATACATTTTTGAGTTTATTACTAGATTTTTACAAAGTTTCTTTTTTTGCTGACATAAATGAGATCTTTTACTCATAGTTTTTATTTATATATTTTAAAGCTATATAGTAGGGCTCAAGAGTTAATAACTGTTTTATTGTTTCATTGTCATTCATTTCTAAATCATTTTCCTGTTGGATTCCTCAAAACAAACAAACATAAAAACAAACAACAGCAACAAAAACCCGAAAACCTACTTCCATCAATAGAGACTGCATAAACAAGCTGTGATATGTTCAAACAATGGCATATTAGTCAATGATTTTTAAAAAAGAATAAATTACTGATACACGAAAACATGGAGTGGACAACTCTTATAGACATTGTGTTGAGCAAAAGAAACCAGGCACAAAATGTATGTACTGAATTGTTCCATGTATTTGAAGTTCAAGAGCAGGCAAAATTAATCTATAGGGATAGAATTGAGAAAAGTGGCTACACTGACTTGAAAGGGGCACAAGGGAACTTTCCAGGGGATATAAATGTTCTGTATCTTGATTTGGGTGAAAAGTCATCAAACTGTACACTTAGGAGCTGCTCCTTTTACAGTATGTAAATTATAGCTCCATAAACAAAGCAGGGTGTGTTTGGTTAAAGGACTCCACTTTTCTTGCCGATTCTCCACCTAAATAAATGACTATCTCATTGTCAAACCCAGAACCAAAGAGTCAACTCCGATTCCTTCCTCTCCCTTCTGCCCCATGTGTCACTAACCGCCCACATATGTCCATTATTGACTAGCTCCTGAATGGCGGCTGACTCTGAAAGCTTCTCCTTTTCTGTTGCTACCAGGGTTCAAGTCTCCTGAACCTCTCTCACCTGAATTGCTGCAGCAGCCTCCTTCCTAACTGATCTCCCCTCCAGGTCATCCTCCCCGATTTTTCAGGGAAGGCAGGAGGCAGTCAAATTTTTCTGAAATAAAACCCACATCTCCTGCACAGCTTAAACCTCTTCAAAGGCATGTTATGGCCCTAGGGATAGAGTCCAGATGCCCAAACATGCTTTAAAAGGTCCTCCATGATCCTGAGCTTGCCCATCTCTCCAGCCTGACCCCATTTCTCCACTTCCGAGACTCTTTTACTCCTGATACCCCAGCCTTCATGGTACTTCCTTCAGTTCCCTGAATCCTTCTTTCTCCTCCACCCCTCTTTCTCTCATCTTCTGGCCTTTGCACATGCTGTCCTTTTGCCTAGAACATTGTCCCCACTCAACCTTTCCTTTTTTCTTAGCTAACATTTTACTCAATTTCTTGGTCTCAATTGGAATGTCCATTCCTTGAGGATGCCTTCCCCAAATTTGTTGGCTAGATGACTATCTCCTGCCTCAATCTATGATCCCAAATCAACCTGCCCTTCCCCCAGCTTCACATGCATCACACATCACATGAGGCGTTGATATGTTAAGTCCTCAATAAATATTTAGATGAATGAATAAATGAATGAAGGAGAGCAAGGACTGGAAGGGAAGAGCCAGTCATCAAATTCAGGTCATGATATCCAATCCCACCCTCATATAAAGAGGTGCCCAGAAAACATAGGGAGCACATTTGGGGCCAGCAGGGTTATCCACTATTTCTCAGCTGGATATATTGCTTCTCACATCACCTCTCATAGCTGTAGAAGGTGCCCGTGCTTCAACTGCCAAATTTGTTCATTGTAGCTCTTAGGCCTCAGGCCGTAGGAAAATAACACCCCCGTTTCACAGGTGAGAAAGTGCAAGCACAGAAAGGACTGGGAATTTGTTCAAGGTCACAGAACAAGATAACAGGAGAGCTGGGTTGGCATCAGTTCCCCTGACCCCTAGGCTTGAGGTCACTACTCCATTTTGGGATTCTCCATGACCCTCTAGGCCAGGTGTCCCTAGTTTGGCCTTTATGGGGACTGGTATTTAGAAGTCCTGTTGAAGTTCCTTGCATCCCCTACCTCTCTGTGCCAGAAACCCGCTGTACATGATTGATAAAGCCGGTTCTTTTCTGGGCCCCTGCTTGCTGCTACCTGGACAGGGGACCCCCAGGGCCTCAGCCCTCATGCCCTGACTGAGGAAAGGTCCCTGCTGGAGTCTTCACATGACACACTGCATGCATATGTAGGACCCACTGGTTGCCAAGCCAAATATGGCTCCAGATTATTCTCGGAAACAAATACATTGTTTTGCTCTGGATTGCAGGAATTGCTAATTAGGGACTTTTATTTTGGGCAGTGATTCCTTGGAGCTGGCAGACAGATGGAGCAGGCGACTTGCTCCAGGGGCATTGCTAAGCGGAGGGAACTATCCATTTCTGCCCCTGTTACGAGAGCCGGCACAGTGCTCTCCAGCTCCTGCCCTTAGGGCCCGAGACAGAGGCCTCCTGGGAGGCCTCCTGGCTCCCACTGGTTTCCTCTTCCCTGGCAATGGCTCTCAAAACACAGATGCAAGCCCCTGGTGGTCTTATCAGCTATATTAACCTGCCCCCTAGCCAGATAATTGTCCCAGGGAGGACAGCAGAGGTCTTTCTTGGGATTTCCTAACTGAAACTGAGAACAAGAATCCATTCATCACAGCAGGTGGGCATGGAGACACAGAATCTGCTAGTGGCCAGGTTTTGGGGCATCAGAGAGAAAAAAGAAGAAGAGCTGAAAGTATTTGAAAACCGCCTTGCCCCTGGTCCCACTAGCTCCTGACCCCCAGCTGTGTCCCTGCTCTCTTGCAGGTTGGTTGTTTGACACTCCTTCGGATTCTGTGAGCTGATAAATTCCTCTTTTTTTTTTTTTTTTTTCCTTTTTTGTTCTAAACTAATTCAGGTTGCATTTCTGTCACTTGCAGCCAGAAGCTTAGTGGTGGACAGGGTTCAGGGTCACACAGAGGTTTCAGGCTGCAGCTCAATGGCCCAACGGTAGATAAACTGCTTGAGTATTTTGGAGTTATGTTGTCAGATCCCAGCACACTGAAACAATCTGCTTCAAAGCAGCTTAAGGAAAACTATTACAAGATGGAGGAGGAGAGAAGGTAAAAGACAGTGGGGTGAGCTCCGGCGAGAGGAAGCAGGAAGAGGCCAGGGAGTAGAGAAGCAAGCCAGGGAGGTCTAACAGGCTTCTTTCTGATTTAAGCCCTGTTCTAGACCTATATGCCTCTCCATCTACCCTCAGCCTCTTTTTTGCCTTCTCAGCTCATGAATTGAAAACCAATGCTCTGAACACCTTTACCTGATTAAATAAAAACACACATCAAGATCCAAGTCCAGGAGGTAGGGTACAGCTCAGAGGTAGAGTGCATGCCTAGCATGCACGAGGTCTTAGGTTCGATCCCCAGTACTGCCATTAAAACAAACAAACAACAAACAAACCTGATTACCTCCCCTCCACTAAAAATAAATAAATAAACAAATTAAAAAAATTCTTCTTTAAAAAAAAAAAAGATCCAAGTCCATTACTGCCCGTGAAGGGAGACCCAGGCTTAGAGACAAAGGGTTGTGTGGGAGGCAGATTCCAAATACAGGGTGGGTAGCAGCACGCAGATATCCTTCTGTCCATCCCCCTGCCTCTGACCCTCCTAGAACCCATCTTAGTCACACCTCTTCTGTGATCAGCTCTGTCCAATGTTGATTTTGCCCAAGGAGGAATGTAGAATGGAAGATAAGAGAAAGAATAATCTCTCTCTCTCCTGTAGGAAAACTGCTTAGAAGCTGCCTTGGAAGAATCTAAGAAGCTCTTCCTGAATAATTTGCAGCCATCTTGTTCTCTTCTCCAATTCCTTCATGACCCAAACTAGAAAGAACAAAAATAAGGAGGGTGCTGAAGCCTGGTACCCCATGCCCCAAGCCAGTCCATGCCATAACAGCCTCATCTCCAGTGCCCACTGTGGGGCTGAAGGAGCATGAGGAAGGCTCCCACTGACGTCTTTGGTGGAGGCGTTAGGCCCCCAGATCACAGAAAAAGAAATATCAAGGCCCTGTGAAAAGTTTCTTGTCCTTACTGATAATTTTTACAATACAAGTTAAAATGTCGCTGGGGTACCTCTCTCTGCTCACCAGTTGGCCCTCATATGCAGCTGCCTGATACCCACATTGGAACAATCTTTTTAGAGGAAGATTTGACAACACATACTGCAATTTTAAATATTTGTACCTTTGACTTAGGAGTTCTAATTTTGGGAATCTATTCTATGGTTATGCTGTAGGTTCAAATCCTGGCACCAACATTAAACCTAACCTTATAAACTTGGGCAAGTTTCTTAACCTCCTCACCCTTCAATTTCCCCATCTATGAAACATCTATGAGACAGTAATAGTACTTAGCAAGCTGTTGTGAGGATTAAACGGTTAAGTGTATGTAAATCTCTCAATATGTAGTAAACAGTGCCCATAGTAAGTGGTATACAAATGTTAGCTAGCATACTGTATCATTATTACCCCCATCAGCGCACCAAGGACACACAAAAGGCTAGACATAGCCAGATTCTTCATAATAGTGAGAAAATCGAAGCTATCAAGTTAAAATATTAGGTATGACTACATGATGGCATACTCTGGAGCAATTGTTAATAACACTATAGATTAATCTGTACCATAATAGGGGGAAAAGAAAAACTATTCAAGGTACAATATTAAGTTAGTTATAGAAGTATATATAGTATGATACCATTGGTATAAATAATGATGATGATAAACGAAGCTATGTTTGAATAGATCATGCTGAATGAATACACATGAAGAAAAATCTATAGAAACCAACCTGAAACTTTTTAATTGTATATATTTGGGTATAGAATTGGGAGAGATACTTCTATTTTTTTGCATTATAAATTTTAACATGTTTGTCTTTTCCCAATGAGCCTATGTTACTTTTAGAGCCATTGAAAAAAATAACAATAGTGGAACCCAAAGCATAAACCAACAACTGAACATGGTTTGGGGTTGGGGGGGACAGAGAAGGACCCTGGTGGTGGGTCCTTTGCCACCCACCCCTTTGTCTCCTTCTGGCCTCCTTCTGGCCTCGTGATCAGTGAAGCCTAGGGGCAGCACAGGGGTCTTGGGGAGGAGAGTTGGATATGGCAGAGGTGGCAGTTGGGGGCAAACATCATCTCTGTTGCAGCCTCGATGGCTTTATTCCTTGTTAGTCTGATGGCTGGATCTCGCCTTTGTCCCTGCTTTTAAACAAATCCTTCAGGAAAAGAAAAAAAGAGGGGGTGGAAGAGAAGAAGAAAGGAGAGGAAGAGGGGAGAGACAAGCGTGAGAGCTGCTGTGTCCCTGCATCTCCATGGCCCCGGGAAGTGGGACGTGGAGCTGCTCCTCAGCATCCTGTCAGGAGTCGCCATGGAGACTGAGTGCTGGCCTCTTCATGATTAATACTCTGAGGCAGCTGTCTTCTTGGAGTCTTTTAAAATACACACTATTATTTGAACACAATGATATTTAGAGCAGAAAGATCAAGGTGGGGAGTTGGGGAGGAGACTGCAGCATTATCAGAATGATGGCAGGGGCTGGGCCCTTCCCAGAAGGGAGAAAAGGGAAGCGTACTTCTGATCCGTCTCCTCTCCTCCCTCCCTGGATCCAGACCTTCCAGTCTCATCCACTGTGACATCAGCCTCAGCCCCAGCCTCAGTATCCAAAGGGCCTGTGCAGCACCGGGCATGGGGCTGGGCTCAGTGAACATCTGATGAATGAGTTTGTTCATTCACTAATTCATTCAGGAATTGTCTATTCAGTGCTTGCTTAGGAAGTAAACTCTCCTTCTCTCATTTTTTTCCATGGAAATCAGAAATTTCCTCTCACCCTCCCCAAGGTCACACACCACCACCACCACCACCGCCACCAATTTCTGCACTGACTCCCAAGGGATGCTGTCCTCCTCAACACGTGTCTGATGTGACCCACAGTGTTCCTAATGGCAGTCACTCCAGGGAATTCTTGCAGGAAAGGGCACCAGCCAGATGGAGTTTGCACATCTTACCCCATTTGAAAGGCTAGAGGAAGATTCTCCACCTAAAGCCATTCTTAAAGCGAATCCTTTTGTAAAGTGAATGATCTTTTCCTAAATTATCTGGTGGAGTAGGCTTGGCCTGGGCCTGACTCTCAGTCCCACCACTGAACAGAAGTGTGGCCTTGAGCAAGATATTTAACATTTTCAAGTCTGTTTCCTAATCTGTGAAATGGGTCTTCAGTTCCTTATTCCATAGAACTTTTGCAATGGTTAAATGATGTTTGTAGAGTGCTCAATGTATGTGATTTCTCACTTTCCTTGTGTGGAAATTAGTGTTTTCATATTTGAAGTGTGAATTAAAGTGGAGCTCATAGCTCTAAGCGCCTCTCTTTTCCATGCCCACCCAAAGACCTTTACTCTATCTGGGCCCAGAATCTCTTTTTAAGCTGTTAAAATTTGGGAGTAAGAGGAGCTGAGCTGGGAAAGGATACAAAACGCCTATTTCCCCTCTGTATTCCCTCCTCCTCAAGGAACCAAATGCAGACGCAACTGCCTTCCAGAGGTAACCGCCCATTGTGTACGCCTGTGACTGCTGGAGGTGAGTGGTGGGGGGTAGGAATTTGGGCCAGCCCACACGGGGAGCTGTGTTCCCCATCGCCTCTCCTATTCACTCCTCCCTCCCCAGCAATGCCTCCAGGCCTGGCCTTAAACAAGAGGAAGTTGGACCTTTTGTCTTAACAGAGACCTAGCCCAACGGCCCTTGGCAGAGAGCAGCGATAGCCTGGAAACTTGCCAATGGAGTAGGGGAATTATCCATGACTAAGAAGGGAGAGGAATGCTGTGGCAGAGGGAGGAACAGCAGAGGGACGGAGAACCTGGGGCTGGCCAATCTGGCCCGACGGGGCAACCTGGGGCGCCCTGGACACTGGCCTAGCCAAACTCCTCCACTCCCCCTCCCTCCCAGGCAGCAAGATGCCAGCATGGAGTTGAGACATGTGTGCCCTGTGTGTCTGGTGTGGGCTCAGCTGGCCGTGGCAATACATTTGTTTTAAAATGAAACCCAGGGTCTGAAATAGAGGATAAAAGAAATAGTGCCCTGTGTGTCTGTTCTTAACAGACATGTGTTGGGTTTCTGCATTTCCTACGTGGAAACATGCTTGCTGGTAACATAAAACTATATCCGTGGCATTTGCTAGGTGATGCTGCACGTGCACGATTTCCAGACACAAGAAAATGAGTGCAAGTGTTTCAGCATGTATTTTATAGGTGATTATGTGATGGCACATTCTGTAAACACACACACTGGCAGGGCTGTTGTGGGGTGTGGAGGATAGTGCAGATAGGGATGGAGATGGGTGGAATAAAAACCAGAATCTACCTTCTGGCCCACAGTAGGCACTTAAGGAATAGATAGTGAATTAATGAACATTGATAAATTGAATGAATGAATGTTTGGATAATGAATATAGGGTGAAAGGCCTGAAAATTTGGTGGGATTTGGGCATCCTTGGCATTCTCCCTTGAAAAGGAGAGTACCGGAGGGAAGGGCAGGCTGGGAGATACGTTGGTCGTCATGCTCTAGCCCATCATCCCTGAATGGCTTTATTCCCACTCCTGGGAAAGTCGAGTAGGAGGAGGGAATCCCAGCCCTGCCCTCCCTCCCTTCTGGCACCCAGAGTCCCGAGAATTGTTGTTTTCATTAAGAAAAACATCCTTTCCCATTTATTTATTTAACCCCCTAATTTGGTTCCAGAAAGGAGTTAAGTGAACTTTAACACATAGTAAAACAAAAATTTTAAAAAGATGAGATAATAACACAGAGGGGAAACCACAGCAGAAGAGAGATGAGATTAGGAGAGTAGGCAGGCTTCTTTGCTGGAGATGACTGGCCTTCTGCAGCCAAGAGCCATAGCCTCCTTAAAGTTTAGGGAATTTATTTGTTAAGTTTTGCAGAAGTCCAATTATTTCAGGAATTGATTCCAGGGAAATATAGCCTGTGGATTCCATTTGTGCTCCTGGGACAACATCCCTGGGATAAGTCATTTACAGGAAGGCAAAAAAAAAAAAAAAAAAAGTCTACTACAGAAGCATCTCATACCCTGTGGGTGAGGGAGGAGGGAGCAAGAATTGGCCCTACTTTTCTGGAGGACAACTGCCACTTGTCTATCCAAATTTTACAGACTCTTTGATCCAGAATTACACTCGCTGGAATTTATCCCAAAGACACATTCACATTTATGTACTCAAGGACTACAACAAAGTGAATAAAATCAAAAGGTTAGAAACTTCCTATATGCTAATGGATAGGGGACAAACTGAACTCCCTTACTGTGGAGTACTATACAGCCTTAGAAAAGAATGGCTAAGCACTTTATGTTTGGACATGGAGCAATCTTTCAGCAATTGTAAGTAGGGGAAAATTCTATCGCAGGACAGTATGTATGCTTGCATACGGGTATTTTTTTCTGAAAGAATACACAGGGAAAGTAGATGTGGCTACCTCAGGAGGGAGGTGAGTAGGGAAAAGAGAGACTTACTTTTCAATTTAGAATATACACTTCTGTTTTAATTGACTTTTTCTCTCACGATATGGTCCTTTTAAATTAAAGTAAGTTATTTTTTCCAGAACAAACTGAAAAAAAACTATTAAGAAAATGAAAAGCACACAGATATGAGCAAATTATACATAACAGCAATAATCTCTATGGTTTATTGAGTGCCCCTGTGCCTAGAACTTCATATCCTCTAACCCCATTTCTCTTTACAGCAAATTTATGAAGTAGATATACATATCTCCATTTCACAGGTGAGGAAACTGACGCTCAGGGAGATTCAATGACAGCTAGTAGGTGGCAGGGAGATGATTCAAACCGCAAACTGTGGAATCCTAAGTCCACTAGGTCTTCAGGGAAGGGCACTTACTGGGTATCTGGCCCCACACGGCGCAGCGCGGCCCCGGCGCGCACGGGGCTCCACGCTCGGGGAGCGCGCGCGCACGCAGCGGCGCGGGCCCGGCGGCGGCGGCGGTGGCGACGACGTCACAGCCGAGTTTTCCTTTTCGGGAGTCCCCGGCACACATCCTGTGTCCATGTTTGGGCATTTACGTCACGGCGGCAGGGCCGGGGCCTCCCGAAATGGCAGTAGCCCGGGGAGTCGGAAGCCCTGAGCCAGCGCCACCGCTGCTATATAAGTGGGGGGGCCGCGGGTTGGGGGAGCCCGGCTGCGCTTTGGAGAGGCGAGGAGCCGCCACCCGAGGCCAGTCCCGGCGAGCGAGGGAGCCTCGCTCCCCCTACCCCTTTCCCAGAGGTGAGAGCCCGGAGCCAGGAGCCTGGGCATCTGTGTCTGCGAGGCGCCGGGCGCCCCGACTGCCGGCCTCCCTGCCATCCGCGCGCCCCCAAGCCCAGCGGGCGAGGCCCCTGGAGCCCCGCAGCCGCCTCCGAGCCATGCTCCACCTTAGCGAGTTTTCCGGCCCCGACGCGCTCCTGGTGAAGTCCACCGAGGGCTGTTGCTCCGAACCCAGCACCGAACTGCCCCGGCTGCCCGCCAGGGACCCACCCGCAGCCGCTGGCTATCCCGGAGGTAAGAGAGCGGCTAGGGGTGATCAGACGGCGGCTCAGTGCGGGGACGCACGGTGCCTGAGAACAAGCAGGGACTGGGACGCTGGAGCTGTGGGGGTAGGGGCGGTAGGAGATTTGGGGGTCCTGTGGTGCGCACCCCCAATCCCACCCCCACAGGGCCGCCAGCGCCTCTGCAGGAACCTGTGCTTGTATCAAGGCGTCCTTTTGCCTGTGCACGTGTGTTTTGCGTGTGCATGTTTGTATGTGCATCTTGGGGCGTATGCCGTCTCCGGCTGGATCAAAATGTGCAGAAGGCACTTTGTGTCAGTCAGTGAGCACTAAGAGCTTCTTGGGTAGGGGCTGTGGGCTCCGAGGCACTACTTTTGATGTGCGCGGAGCTGATTCCTGCTCCCTCCTCAGCAGGTGACTTCTTGAGCTGGGCCTTGGGCAGCTGCGGCGCCGGGGGGGACTTAGCCGACTCCTGCTTCCTGGAAGGCCCTGCGCCCACGCCCCCTCCTGGCCTCAGCTACAGTGGTAGCTTCTTCATCCAGGCAGTACCCGAACACCCGCACGACCCGGAGGCACTCTTCAACCTCATGTCGGGCATCCTAGGCCTGGCACCTTTCCCGGGTGCTGAGGCGGCAGCATCCCGTTCTCCGCTGGACGCCTCTTTTCCCGCAGGCCCCGACGCCTTGCTGCCGGGTCTGCCGGACCTCTTCTCCCCGGATCTGGGCGCTGCAGCCTTCCCAGAGGCGTTTTGGGAGGCCTCGCCCTCGGCAGGCGTCCCCTCACAGTGCCTGTACGAGCCTCATCTCTCCCCACCCGACGTCAAGCCAGGCCTCCGGGCTCCTCCGGCTTCTCCAGCGCTGGACGCTGCCTCTGCCTTCAAAGGTCCCTATGCTCCATGGGAGCTGCTCTCAGCAGGGGCTCCAGGGAGCTGTGGGCCACAGGGAGGCTACCAGGCCGCCCCGGAGGCCCGTTTCCCCCAGATAGGGACCAAGATTGAAGACCTGCTGTCCATTAGCTGCCCCGCGGAGCTGACGGCTGGCCCTGCCAGCAGACTGTACACCCCGGGGGCCTACGACGCTTTCCCGCTGGCTCCGGGTGACTTAGGGGAGGGGACCGAGGGCCTCCCAGGGCTCCTGACCCCTCCTAGTGGGGAGGGAGGGAGTAGCGGCGAAGGCGGAGAGTTTCTAGATGGTACGCAGCCTCAGCTTTCCCCGCTGGGCCTCCGCAGCTCCGCGGCGGACTTCCCGAAACCTCTGGTGGCGGACATCCCCGGGAGCAGTGACGTACCTGAACCTCCTGCACCGCCGCCGCCGGCCCAATTACCCCCAGCTAAGGCGCGGCGCAAGGGGCGCCGGGGCGGCAAGTGCAGCGCACGCTGCTTCTGCCCTCGGCCACATGCCAAGGCCTTTGCTTGCCCGGTGGAGAGCTGTGTACGCAGCTTTGCGCGCTCCGACGAGCTCAACCGCCACCTGCGCATCCACACGGGCCACAAGCCCTTCCAGTGCCGCATCTGCCTCCGCAACTTCAGCCGCAGCGACCACCTTACCACACACGTGCGCACCCACACGGGCGAGAAGCCCTTTGCCTGCGACGTGTGCGGCCGCCGCTTCGCGCGCAGCGATGAAAAGAAACGGCACAGCAAGGTGCACCTCAAGCAGAAGGCGCGCGCCGAGGAGCGGCTCAAGGGCCTTGGCTTTTACTCGTTGGGCCTCTCCTTCGCTGCCCTGTGAGAGTGAAATGGGTTTGTAGATTGGGGCGCCGCCGCCCGGCGCGCACAAGAAAACCTGGCCCGCCCCACCGCCCCGCTCCTCTTCCCACTTCTTCCCGGCACGCCCTGAGGCCGGCCTCTGGTCCCGCTTCCAGTTCCCTAGAAGCGCCCGCCGCACACTCCCCGTTCAGCACCAGCTCCGTGGACAGCTCCCGCGGTCCTGGTGCCATCTCCCGAGTCAGCCGCGCTTTGGAGGGAAGTTCTCTCAGGCCACCCACTGAGCAGGCACTTCCTTGGGACTTGACAATCTTCTGTAACTGGCGCACGCCCCACGCCCTCTCCTAGCCCCCCAGAGATAGGCTGGGGCAGCGCCGAGCTGGTCTCGCGCGGGATTTTGTACAGCAATGTCGTTTTCAGCAGCCATTGGTTGTAATGTTTTGCTTTGGGGTTATTTCCTTTTTGTTGTTGTTAATTTTTGTAAAGCAGACGCTACTCTCAAGCAGTTGACAAAACTGTTTATTTTTGCAATTAAAATTATTGTGCTAAAAGCTTACTGAATCTGCCATCCAAGCTCCTGACCATTTCCTACCCCCACCCCCCAATTACTCCTACAGGAGAGTATGTGCCAGAAGAGAAAGAAGATCCTCATGCTCATAGAGCCATTACGCACCTACTGTCAGGCACTCTGGCACGTAGTAGGCATTCAATAAATAGGTACTGAATTAAGGAATGAATTTAATCACAGCTGACCTAAGGATTCAAGGTGTTTCTGGAACTTGAGAGTGGTTGAGAGGCTTAGGTATTAAACACTGTGCATATATTACTCTTCTTGGTCCTCACAATCCTGAGTGCAGCACGAGGAAGCAAAGTAGGTAATTTGCTGGGTAACCCGTCTAGGAACAGACAGCGCCAAACTCAGATCTGTCTGGCTCCAAAGCCGGTGCTTTTTTCCCAACCCCAGAATGGCGGCACCTCAGCTTAATCGTTTGAAAAGGCATCCTACCAAGAGATGAAATAGATTTGTCAACTAGAGGGAGCTCCAGGCAGTAGCGACAGCAGAAGAAGACTGCAGTATTTCAGTGATGTTTTGGAACACCCAGAGTATTGGGTATCACAGAGGCTCCAGCCGGTGCCTATGCATCTATATGAGAATCACATGCTGTTAGGGCCAAAAGGGACTCAGCAATCAGCTAGAGCCTGGATGAGCAGAGCCAAGCCCAGCAAAGAGAGAGTGCTTGACAGAGCCTCATCATTTGCTCTTCCCACAGCAGCCTGTTTGCCGTCTAGCCATGCGCCAGCCACAGCCCCTCTTCCGTTCCAGGTGAACACTCCATGACTCTGTGGGAGTGGAGCTATAAGGGTGATAAGGAAAGTATGATCCTGTGATGAGAAAGGTGGGGAATGGGTGAAAATTGCTCCCCTTTGCTCCCTAAACTCCCAACCCAAAGGCTTTTACTCTTTCTGGCCATCTTGGGCAGACATTGGAGCATTAAAACTGTGCTGTGCACCCCATCTCTCCTCCCCAACAACTCCTCTCTGCTAAGGAAAGGATAGAGCCTGTCTGGGGGCTTCATTCTTTTCTGAGCGGAACTATTCTTTAATTAAGAGTCCTACAGACCGAGGATGCCAGTTCAGTCCAGCTTCTGATCCTTTGGCTAATTCATCCCTTCACACTCAGATGTACTCACCCTCTACCTCTGCAGTCCAATTGACCAGACACAAAATTATCAAGTCAGCACCCATCTTTCTCCCAAGTGTTAAGTGCTTTCATGTGGTTCAGTACCTTGTATCTAATAATATTACCTCTTCTAGAAAAGTTAGCATTTAATAGAGCAGCAGAAGGGCAGTGTTTAACCCTATAGTGAGGCTCAAATGATGGACCATCTGGCACTGTAACAGGTAAGTGGTAGATTCATGGAGACTTATGATGATGATGCCTCATTATTTTACTACTTAAGTGACTTTCACTGATAGGCGTGAACCATCCAACTTCCATGCGGAGTAGGGTAAAAGCATAAAGGCCCAGATTTCAACCAACTGGTCCCAAACGACACAACCTGAACAAAGGAAGAAGAGCAGACAGGCTGTAGGTGGTTGGTGTCTAACCATCCCGCCCTTGCCTCTGTCAGCAGCATCCCATTAACTACTGTCAGCTGTATTGTGCCCCACCTTGTCCTCACACCCACCGAGGCCTAAAATCACTGATGAGAAGACTGAACCCCAAAGAAGTGACTTAGTAGTGGTGCTGGTACCAGAGCCCTGCCTGGTTCTAGAACTTCCAGCTGATAAATCTCTCCTGTTACTCCCAAGGGAAACAGCTTCATTTACCAGAACTTCCCCTTACGAATTTGAGGGAAAAGAATGTTAGGCCAGAGATGGAAAGAATTAAATAAAGCAATCAGAAAACCACCCCAAGCCCAGGATCCAAACATAATCGGGAACTAACAGAGAGCTCATTTTCCTTACTTGCTCCTCTTTCTCATCTGGTCCTCAAAATGTGGGTATTTCTCCAGACTTAGTTCTGAGCCCTCTTCTTCCCCATTTCAACATTGTCCTTGGAGAGCACATTAATTCCTAGGCTTTCAACTATCACTGCTATATAGATAACTTCTAAGCCAGCCAGCTTTGTCTCTACTCCAGCTGAAGCCCCATGGTTCTAACGAACATCTCCATATGGTAGTCCCACCACCATTTCAAATACATTCTGTCTAAAATCAAATCATCCTTCCATATACCCAACTTATGCCAATGAAGACCATCTTTTGTTTGGTTCCCTCAATTTACCTAAATAACTACAATTATTTTGTGGGATTCATTTTTGACCCCCCTCCCCTAAATCCAGGCTGTCACTCAGACCTGTTGGATCTTATTGAAGTTCTAAAGGGTCTTATCTACTCTAATTCATGATACACTGTTTCTGTTTATGTACTGTAATTTTTAGCTTGTGAGCTCATCTGAAGTGGGAATTTACCTAGGCAGTAATATTCTGTGGCCCAGGTTGACAGTATGTTTCTCCCCAGCAGTTTTGTGTTTGCTTCTGCCAGGCATTCCAGGAATATCAACTGATGGAGACCAATCTTTACGTTAATTTCTTGGGTTAGGGTTCTTGTACTATGCAGGTGTTGTGAGTTCAAATTCTAACGCACGTAGTTACAAATTCTCAGAGGCAACTCCCCTACTCCACCCAGGGCCCAGATCAGGACAGAGAAGCAACATGCTTCTTTCCCCATACCTCCTGGGGTTAGTCATGGCACATCTTAAGCTTACTTTTGTTGGTCTCAGTTCCTTTGTTTTGGTCCATGTAGATTTTCTTTCCTTTCTTGCAAGCTCAGCTAAGCATTTCAGAAGTCTGTTGTATTTTGTGAATCAGCCCATGCATTCTGTAGCAGGAGGGACTTTGGCTTATTTGATAACTTCGCTGAAAACTGAAGCCAGAAGATGTTGATTCCTCTATTAAAATATTCTCGCCATTTATCCTCTCTGTGCCTATTGCCACCACCTCAGTCCATGCCACCCCCTCCACATACACAAAAACTTTGGTTATGACAATCACATAATAACATGTGGAGTTGGAAGGAGCTTACTGGAACATCTTCTCTGATCCTTCATTGTATAGGGGAGGAAACTTAAGCCCAAGAAATTTGGGGATTTTCTTAAGGGCATAAAGATGATGAGAGATTGAAGAGAGCATTGAACCTGGGATTTCCAGTTCCAAGACCAGTGCATATCCACATACCCACTTTTTTGCAAGTATTACTGAGTGCCTACCATATGCTGGGCCTTTCAAATACTTCCCAACTTTTTTTCCTTTCCAGGGCACCTGAAGAATTCGACACATATCAGTAACACCCTCACTCAAATCCTGACTCTCACCCTGGAGAGACAGGGACAAGTAATAAGAATCTTGATGAGGTGGGATATGAGGGAGGGTTTGACAGAACAACCTGAGTGCTGTTTCCCCCCTTTTCACCCCAACCTCTGTGCCCTGTTTGAGACAAGCCTGCAGTACACCGAACTGCTTCCTGGAGTCCCTCTGCCTCCATTCTCTCTCCTTCCATTTCACACTGCACAGCACTCCTGATGTAAATTCTCTAAACTGTTATTCATAGTGTTTTATCCCAAACTGACCACAGCTTCCACCTTCTTACAAAAAAAGACATTACAATTAAAGCCCTCCATATCTGATCCAAACTTACCAGCCACCCTCCTCTGTCATCTCTCCCTTTGCTCTGTCTTCTCCCTTCCTCCCATGCAGTACCCAAATCCTCCCATTGTTGAGCTCCTTCGAGGACAAAGACCTTGTTTGATCCATATGTGTGGCCACTATATCACCAGGCCTTCTGCCCTGCACACTCAAGTGCTTAATTATTTTGTTGAATGGTTGCCCCTCCAAAAAAAGTCCTAAAGGCCTAAAAGGTGAAAGGAAAAAGAGAAGGGGGAGAAAGGAGGAGAAGAGGAAGGAAGGAAGGTGGTTGGAGAGCATGAAACTGGGAAAGGATCAGGAGGGAGAGATGGGAAGAAGCAAGACTGAGGCCCTGATCCAAGCCGTGGGGTCCCATGAGTGAGACCACACTTCTGGCTGGTCTGTGTCTATCCAGTTCTTCCTGGGCCCATGATTCTCTGCCTCACCTCTGGATCCCCAGATGTGTCTGTCACTCAGCTCTCTCTCCCTTTTGGTTTTTCTGGCCCACATGGAGTGGGATTCAGTTTAATATTTTTAGAACTGTGGTTCCCATAACAACCAAGCAGGAACTGTTGTCCCTAAAGTGTAGCATGGGCACACGTGCGCACATGCATAAACACATATGCACACGTGTACACTTGTGCACATGCACACACATACACAAGTACAGGCATACACACTGACATACATTTGTGCATTCGCTCATACGTATATACACTCATGCATGCACAAGCACACCCACATATGTACACATGCATGCATTCACACATATATACACTCACAAACACATGCACACACGTGCATATGCACAGATATACACCTGCATGAACATGCATGTACATACATGCAGAAAAACACGTGTGCATACACAACCATGCCCCAAATTATTTTTGCATGTTTGTAGGAAGCACAGAGGACAAACATCACTAAAACAAAAGACAATATAAGGACATGTTTGGCAGTCTGCAAGAGCAGGTGGATTTAGGAAATCATTTTGGCAGGGGAAGGCTCCATGGGCTTAGTATAGCAAAGGGGTGCAGGCGGGTATTGTATTGAAGCATAGACTTTGCAGTTTGGTGACTTGAATTCAAATCCTGACTGTGCCCTTTGTTGTGCTCTGAACTTTAGTTTCCCAATCTGTAAAGTGGGGCTAACAATAATACCTATTCAATAGGTTTATTGACAATTGAATAATATGCATAAAATGATTAGTGTGATGCCCAGCATTTGGTTAATAGGAGCTGTTATAATCTAAATCTTAGAAGAAATGATTTCTTATTCACTCAATCTAAGAGGACTTTCTGGAGGAGGAAAGAAATTTAGGAGCTAGGGGAAGGAAGAGAAGGTGTGGGGCAGGAGGGGAATTTGACCTGACTGGCCGGAGTCCATATTAAATGTGCCTCTCTTCAAAAGCCACCTGACAACTCTACAGATTATCCTTCCAGACACTAAATGCCCAATATCTCTGCCTTGGCAGGAACAGGATGGGGTCGAGGAAAGTCCTCTTCAGCCTCATTTATTGGCGAATCCTGGGGCTATGCTAGATTTCTGTACTGCTGTAGCTGGACTGCCCCCATGGCCTTGGCCCTCAGCCCTGCGCAAGCCAGTTTCTTTACCTTTGCCCAAGCACTGCTCCTAGTCTGAAATGCCATCTCTTCTTTTCCTCATCCAAAGCTCAGCTCAGCTCAACCCTAGGTTTGGGAGCCCCAACACCCTGTCTGATTTCCCCACTGAAGCCCTGTAGACTTTCTCCAAGCCTGAGACAGTCAGATTGTTCCTGCTTCAACAGCTGGCTGGACCTTAAGCCACGGGCGGGCCCTCTAGGTGCTCCAGTCCCAGGGAGTCAGGCTTCTCTCCTAACCAAGTTTGAGGTGGCAATGGGTGAGAAGGAACCAGGGCCAGGGGCCACTGCCCCTTTCTTCCTCCTCCAGGTCCCGGATAGGACCTGTGACGGGGACACGTGCTCCTAGACGACACCCTCAAGGACAAGATTGGGTCCCGGGACATGACAGAGCCCCTCCTAGTTCCCCTGGTTCCCCACGGATGCCCAGAGGGGCCTGACCCAGGCAGTCTCCGCGGAGACTGTGCGTCTGACTTGAGGTCGCTCAATGCACAGCCCCGGCGCGCATCCCAGGAGGCTGCCTAAGGGCCGGTGGCCGTGATCCCAGGAGTAGTGCACCGCGCCGGCGCTCTTCCCGACCCACACCCCCCCAGAACCGCCCACCTCCGAATTTGCCCCGAATGGGAGCAGGCCCAAGCCAGAGTGGTAGGGTTAGGGCGGAGAGGTTTGGATTAAAGGTGGGCAGCGCAGGTCACAACCGGAGGTGCCCGGGGCATGGAGAGTGCACTGGGCGGTGCTGCGACCCAGGAAAACAGGGACTGAGGGGGAGCGCGGCTGGGGCGCCCCTGCACCCTCAGGGCGGTGCCGCGGACCCTCCCCCACCGAAGCCACCTTCAGCGGAAAACGTGGGGTCCCGGCGCAGCCGCTTCTGGCGGCATCTGCCGCTCCCCAGCTCGCAGGAGAGCCCGCCCCGGAGGAGGGGCCGGCTCCGCCCCACCTCCTCGCCGCCTCCCTCCCCCTTCCCTTCCTTTCCTCCGGCCGCGCGCCCCCTCCTCCTCCCTCCTCCTCCTCCATCCTTCCCCCACCCTGTTTGTGTGCCCCTCCCGCTGCGACTGGCTGGGAGGCTCGGCCGCCCCCGCCCCGAGAGGGAGGCGGGGGCACCAGCCGCGGCGGCCACCCGAGGCTGCGGAGGGGAACGAAATCCGAGGCCCCGAGGCGGCCCTGCATCCGGCCCGGGCACGCGGGGGCTGCCTCTGCACCCCCAGCCGAGGGCCGCGGGGCCTGGCCTCGTCGCGGGGTGGAGGAGGTAAGGGCGAGTCGCGGGCGCGCTGCGGGACCGCTCCTGGAGGGAAGGCTGGGAGGACCTCAGCCGCTGCCTCCTCCTCTTGCTTCCCCTCCACCCCCCACAGCCCTCTGGAGGCCCGAGAGGCTCCCGGACAGGGAGGGATTTGGGCAGGCCAGGCCAGAGGCAAGGAAGGGGTTAATTTAAGGAATTAAAATCAGAACGATTTGAGACCAAGCTTCCCATCCCCCCCCCCCTCGCCAGTCGCTCCCCGAGCCAGGCTGGGGGGCGGGGGCGGGCTCCAGACCCCACTGAGACTCCGGACCTTGGAGAGCTGGGGCCAGAGGGAGGGAGGAGGAAGAGCGCCCTCAAACCCAGCCCTCTCCACCTGCTTCTGAAAAGGGGTGGGGGAGGGGCTTGGTGTTGAGGCCTGGCTGGGCACCTGTGCGGGTGTCTGAGGGTGGGAGGGTTTGGGTGCCCGTATGCACGTGTGATAGTCTGGATGGTCTGGAGGTGTGCATGTGTGTGCAATGCATGTTTCTGTCACCTCATATCCCAGTGCCTCTGCCTGTGACTCTGCCCACAGTGATCTGGATGTGTGCACCCCACTGCATTGCTTTGCATGTGAGTGTGTGCCACGGTGCCTGCGTGCACTTGCCACAGTTTGCCTGTGAGTAGCAGTGGGGCCTGCTCTCTCCTTAAGTCGAGTCTGCAGTGAAGGGCCCAGAAGGTTTTCTGGGTGTGGGATCCAGGTGCTGGAGCTATGTATGTGTGACCTTGGGAGGTGTGTGCATGTTTGTAGGAGCCAGAGAGTGAGGGGGAGCTTAGAACAGAAAAGGCAGTGTCAGGGCTGTCAGGAAACAGAGGACTGGATGCAGTGACCCCAGTGGCTCTTCACCAGGCTATAGTGACTATTCTGGGAGGTACACACGTTGGGCCACAGCCCTAGGTGTGGAGAGCCAGAGCCCCCACCTCCTTGGGTTTTAGAGCATCAGGGAGCATTCCTTTATTCCCCATCCACAGGGGCACCTCCACCTGCCTCCCTACCCTTCAGATACCTCCTCCACCTGCTGACAGATGTCTCCTGAAAGCACTGAGCTTAGAGTTTCATTTCTTTGGCCTGTAATGCCATCTACTAATATCCAAATCTTCCTCCCCCATTTCTGTAATTTCCACCTTCTCTGCTCTCCTGCACATGGATTTGACATGGAAAGAGGGAGAAAGAGCTGTTGGGCCCAGAAGGCCAAGTAGGAGGGAGAGTAGATGCCAGGGGCATGGTGGAGAGTTGGGGGCAGGGGAATGACCATCAAGAATGAAACTCTGTGAACTTGTCAACTTTGCCTGATCTGAATTTAACAAAGAGACAGAAAGAGGGATTGTGGTGGTATCCACGCACTTGTTTCTAGATTTAGGGAATATTTATTTTTGGCATATTTGTAGTGGGAAGGGGTCATGGTTGTGGAAAGGTCATTGCCATCCTGCCTTTGAATTCCCTGGACTTTCCTACCTCTCCGTCAGCCCACCACTCCCTTCATTCATTCATTCAACAAGTATTTATTGACTGCTACCATGGGCCAACCTGTGAATATTATCATGTTGGTAGGACATTCTACTTCCAACCCAGAGAAACATGGTATTGAGACTAAGAGCATGGTTTTGAAGTCAGTCAAATAGTCTTGGGTTCAAATAACTATTTCAGTCATTCACTGGTGTATAATAACAAACCTCCCCAGAATATAGGTGCTTAAAACAACACTGATTTATTATTTCTTGTAGTCTGTGGGTTAGCTGTCACTGTGACTGTGGGCTCACTTGGCACTTCTCAGCTGCATTCAGTTATGAGACTGGCTGGAGAGGAACATCAAGGTGGCCTTTCATCCTCCAGACACGTAGAGGTCTCTCTACACATGGCGTCTAATCACCCAGTAGTCTAGCCCAAGTCTTCCACATGGCAGCTGGATCCCAAGAGGAAGTATTCCAAGAGGATGCTCTGCCTGCATCAGTCTCCCTTAATGTCCTATTGGCCAAAGTCACAGCCAAGCTCTGAGTCAGTGTGGGAGGGGACCACATAAGGGCAAGAGTCCTGAGGCGTGGCTCATTGGCTGCCACCAAAGCGACAGTCTGTTACAGTCACTTACTGGCCTTGGATAAGTGTTTTGGCCACTCTGATCCCCAATTTGCTCATCCTAAAATGGAGGTAATACCAGCTACTTGGCAGCACTCACCTGAGGACCAAATGACAACCATGTTTTCTCACCAGAATAATTAGTAGATGAATGTTCACTGTCTTGATTACTAGGCTGCAAGCACCTTGAGAGCATTACTATCTAATTCATTTTTATGTCCCCAGTGCCTGGCACGGGCCTTGTGGTTGACCTCTTTCTGTTGGGTGGATAGAATAGAATGAAACAGACAAGTCCTAAGCCTTGGAGCTCTGCAGGAGCGACAGTGTCAAGAAGACACAGCAAATTCTGAGTTCCCAGTGGGTGACTAGCAGAGCTAGTCAGGGGGAAGCACCTGTTATTTGAGGTGATTCTTGATTTAATTGTAACCAAATTCACCCAGGTCCACGACAATGAGTGGTGGCAATCACTTTGGTTACAGAAATCAATCAATTGATCCATTATTCACAGCAATTGTTCTAAGAATATACTAATGTCTGTTGTGCGTGTGGAAAGTGTGAGGGTGAGTCATTGTCCCTGCCTTCTAATGTATGTGTAGGGTGGGATCTGATGTACAAACAGGCCCATGACCAGCCAGCATGTGATACCTGTTACCATCTGTGAAGAGCTATGGTAAGGAGTGATTCGTGTTGCGGTGTGACTTGAGCTGGAGGAGGGGGCAGAGGGCTTCATGGAAAGGGTAGCATGTGAGCTGGGCTTGCAGGATTCACCGGTTAGAGAAGGGAGTCCCAGGGGGAGGGACCAGCATGAGCCAAGACCTGAGGATATGACATCACAATGGCACTTCTCAGTGAAACTAAGCCCCATGGGGCTAAGGATACACATGAGATGCAGAGGTGAAAGCTAGGGCTGGCCAGACTGAGTGGTGGTCAGATTCCAGCCAGCCTTGAGGGCAGGCAAAGCAGGGAGGACTTGACCTCTCAGAAGATGGCCTGCCTGCAGAGATGTTTTATTAGAAGAAGAGTGATGTGCCTGGATCTCTTTTTGCGGAAACCATGAAAATTCAAAGCTGGAGGAGTTAGAGACTCCAGTTCAAAACAGTATCAATGTCCAGATAGAACGGGGTAGTAGGTCTGGGGCAGTGGCTATAGGGAAAGCAAGAAATAGAGTCGGGGGTGGAGAGGTAGAGTGTGTGCTCAGCATGCATGAGGTCCTGGGTTCAATCCCCAGTACCTCTATTAAAATCAATCAATCAATCAATCTAATTACTTCTCCCTCTTAAAACACAAAAAAAAGAAATAAAGTCAAATATTTTGAAGATAGTATTGACAAAAATCAGCAACTGATGAGATCTGAGGGGGATTTTGAAATTCAGAGATGCCTTGGAGGGGTGCATGCAGGGTACCAAGTAGGTAATGAGCATGTTGGTCAAGATGGAAAACCTGAGAAAGAAGCAGGTTTGATGGTGAGTCTTGTGAGCTCACTATTAGCCATATTAAGCTCTGAGCCGCCTGCATTGAAATATCCATTTTGTCCTCCCTACTTACTGCTTCTAAGAAGCACTTTTAAAAAAAGAATTGCTATAAATTACAAGTCTGAGGCATTGAGTTATCCATGCTTCAGGCTAGCGGAAGTGATGGTATAGGTTAAAATTAGGTTATCTGTAGAAGCATTTAAATATGTTCAGGTGGCTTTTATCCTCGATAATGTCTCCGGATTCTCCCAGGCAGCCTCCTCCCCTTCACAGCTGAGCATCCTGCATCCACTCACGGTCTGCTCGCATCCTTACCTCACTCTCCTCTCGACCCACCTCAGCCAGGCTCATTAGAGTGGCCCTCTCTATAGTCACCAGTGGACCTTTCCCACCTCTGCTCTGACTTGAGTTGTCCACGCCTGTTGTTTACACTGAATTCTACACTCCTTCCACCCCTGACGTCCTCTTCTCCCTAAGGTTTTCTGCCAGAAGTCCCATTTCTGCTGTTGGTTCTTAGGAACTTCTTGGTTCTTCTTACTCTGCCTCTTTGAGCATCCACCTTTTCCCCACTGCTCTCTTCTCTCTGCACCCTCTCCCTGGTCCTGCTCATCCAACTTTGTTTTTATGCTTAAGTTGCCAAAACTGTATTTTTGGCTCCATACTGCAAACTAGGTACCAAACATCTTGACTTCCAAGGCCCACTGGAACCTCAAACTCATGGAATCTACAACCAAGCTCACTATCTGTCCCCAAAACCTGCCCTCATTCATTCTCCCTCTTACTGAACCACATCCCCATCTACAGAGATGCTCAAAACCCAAACCTGAGCCTGATCCATGACTCCTCCCTTTCATACCCATGCAGTCATTTGGTCACCAAGCCTTCTCCACTCTCTTAATTGCTCCCACATCCGTCCTTCTCCCCATTTGCACTCCTGCTACCTTGGCTGACAGTTTCCACCTCTGTGGAGGGCTGTGTTCCTACAGCCTTCTTCCTGATCTTGGCCCTCTGTGGTCCATTCTCTAAACTACATCTGATTAAGTCCTTGCCATCCCCTCATTCCACAAACACTTACTGAGCATCTACCCTGTGGCAGGCTCTGTTGCTAAGTGCTAGGGAAACAGCAGTGATTGAGAAAGACAGTGTCTCTCCCTTCTCTGAGCCTCCATTTTCCTTCCTCAGGGGAAGCATCCCCTTTCTCACTTCCTTGCCTTTGTACATGCTGTTTCTTCTACTCAGGATGCCTTTCTTCCCCTCCTCAACTTCAATAATTACCCTTCCTCACCTGACAACTTTACTTTGCTCATCAAGGGTCAGCCTAGATACTACCACATCTGGGGGTTCCCCAACCCCCCATTTCCTCAAGCTAAGTATAGACCGTGCCAGTCTCTGGCGTAGCGTTTATGTCATGACTGTATTGTCCAATGCTTTGTCTGTCCCAGGAGATCACAAGCTGCTTGAGGGCAAGGACTGGACCGTGTTGGTCTGTGTGTCCACAGCGTATCTAGCACAGCACCTGGTATATTTCATGGGACAGAGCAGGGACTCAGTAAATGTACATTAAATATATTTATGTTTGAATAGAGTTTAGGAGGAAATTCTAGGTTAGGAATACAGATTTGCAAGAGTATTAGTTAAGACTTTTGATTGCAAGTGATAGAAATCCAACCCAAACTATTTTAAGTCAAAAAGGATAGGTACTCATTCACGTAACCAGAAAGAAGAAGGATGAGTGGGTCTTGGGCACAGCTGTGCCCAGGTTCTCAAAAATAGGTGAGGACTCTCTCTCTAACCCTTGACTCAGCTTCCCTCTGAGTGTTGCCACATTTTTTTCTCCATGAGGGCTTTCTCCATGAGGTAGCGGGGGCCGCACAAGGCCATAGACAGCTTAGTCATCCTAGCATATGACCCCACAGGGGCAAGAGGACTTCTTGGTCTTTCATATAAATTCCCAGTGAGGGGTTCAGTTGGCTCAGCCTGAGGAATCATTATGGCCAGGAAGACGGGGGTGCTATGATTGGTCAGGCCTGGGTCTACCCTACTAGGACCGGCAGCCCTGTCAGAACCACATCCTCTTTTTGGGCGGCTCACCAAAAAGAGGACGAGATGTTGGTAATACCAGAAGGTGAGGAAGACTTGCTGAGCAGATAAAAATAATAATGTCCACTGCAGGAGATCTCAGTGACCACGTGGTAGTGGAAGCCATGAAAATGTAAGATGATCTGTGTTTCTGGCAGAGTCGACATGTGAAAACGTGACAGTAGACAGGAGCCAGAGAAGACACAGCTTGAGATGGCTGGTCTTATTTAGGAGATGAGACTTACACACTGGAAAGCCTTAAAAAAAAAAAAAAAAAGATAATGCCTCTGGTTGATTCTTCTACCCAGAGATAATCTTGATCTGGACTTAAAAGAAAGTAGACTTGAAATAGACATCTGAGATGGGGGGAAGAAATAACAGGTCCTGAAGATGGCAAGGGGGCAGGGCCAGGCTGGAAAAGGAGGCAGGTCTTAGGTCTGCAGAGGTTGCTGATTTGGGGAGACTAGAATGCAAAGGAAAATCTCTGACTGTTCTGTCAGGCTGCTCACAGTACAGGATTGGGATGGAATTTGAATAGACAATGCTTCTATTTTTCTTTTTCTGTCTGTCCTCTCCTCTCCCTGCCTCCATCACCTTCTTGCCTGCATTCAGGCAAAGCTTCATGCTCATGCTGAGGTGCTGGGTATATGTAGGGAGAAACATTCCTAAGAATGATTCATAGTCATTCCTCAGCTCCCAGAGATGGAGGGAAACTGTGGGGTGGGGTGGCCTCAAGTGAGCAGCCACCTGGACCCCAGAAGCCCCTTCCTTCCTCTAGCTTGCACATCCACACTCAGACCTGCACCCCCTAGGGTACCCCCTTCCCCTGCTCTCTAGAAGCCTGCCTAGCAAGGTGCTGTGCGGGGATAGGGTGCTTTGAGAGTGCATGGAGTGGGGAGGAATTAAGCTAGTACTTCTGCAGCTCTGAAAGATGCCCCCACAGGAGGGACCAGCTCTTAGCTGGGATGGACAGCCACACACAGGTGCTCTGGCACCAGGCTGACCGTACGTTAAGAATAACCCTATTCCTGAACAGTTGTGTGTGTGTGAACCAAATGCTACTTACAATATCTCCCTGGTCACTCTGCCAACTTCTTCAGTTTTATCTATGTCATTCGTCTATTCAGGTTTTTTCTTTCTTCTTGAGTCAATTTTGATAATTTATATTTCCCTAGAAAAGCACTCAGTTCATCCAGATTTTCAAAAATTTGGGCCAAGAGTTGTACCTGGTCGCATTTCAGTAATTAAAAAAAATCTTCTCTGTGTCAGTGGTTAGATCCCTTTTCTCATTATAATATTATGTCTTTGTTTCCTTTCGTTTTTCTCTTTGAATAGATTCGCCAGAGGGCTATTGGTTTTGTTGGTCTGTTCAGGGAGCCGTCTTTTGGATTCATCTCTCAAGGCTACTTTTCGAGTTTTAAGATACCTAAAGGGTGACAATGTTAGAACAGTAACTAAATAGTTCTCAAAAAAGAGATTCAAGTCCCTGTCTTATTTATACTAAGGTAATTTTAGATGAAATAATACAATAACTTGGATTTGCTCAAAATTATCCAGTGGTAGGGGTAAGTGTGAAGCCGGGAAACAGTGTCCAGATGAAACAAAACTGGCCACGAGTTGATAATTGCTGAAGCTGGATGATGAGTACAGAGAAGTTCCCCATCATATTGTCTAGATTTTGGAACATGTGTTAAAATGCCCATCACAAAAAGCTGTTTGTTTGTTTTTTGAATCTTTCTCTCACCATGCATACCAAAAATTTCTAGATGGATTAAAACTCCAGTGTATAAAAGGAAACCACACACCCTGAAGAATTTGCATGCTAACCAATCATTGTCAGTTTATAGTGTTATGGCTATTTGTTTAAAGCCCTTAATTTAAAAAAATCTTCTGGACTTTTAAAACATTGAGATGACAAAGTACTAAAAGAAAACATATAACTTTATATAACCCTTGGGTGGGGATGGGTTTTCTAAGCGTTGACAACAAAAACAGAAATCCAAAAGATTTTACCGAAGCAAACTTTAAAGCTTTAATATGTCAATAAAGACTGTAAACAAAAGTAAAAGCCAGTCAACACACTTGAGAAGAAAATGTCTGTTATATAAATGACAAAAGATCAATATCATAAAAAGTCTTTGCAAATCAATAAGAAAAGATGAATGCTCAGTATAAAAAAGGAGCAAAGTAGTGCACAGACAAGTCACCAAAGAGATATAAATGACTTCAAATTGTGGGGAAAAAAAAGTCCAGCCATTAGTAATCAAAGAAATGCAAATGAAACAGCTAGGCTATTTTTTTCTCTTTCAAATTGGCAAGAGTACTTCAAGGCCAAAGCACTAAGCCGAGAAGTTTGGCTACAGCTGACGAATGATGGGAGCCATTGAAGGAGCATGAGCGGGAGTCATCTGGAGACAGAGGCATCTGGTGCCTTGTGTAGGATGGTGGAGAGTGGAGAGACTGAAGGCTGGGCCAGCAGTCCAGGAGTTGAGGGAGCACAAAGCATGAGTAAGAACAGTTGTGTTGTGAGCATTTGAAGGAGGAATCAGCAGAGATGATTTGTTGGTTAGCAGAGAGCAAAATCGAGGTGTCCAGTGCTGCGGGGTGACTGGGAGGACAGTGGCACTGGTGAGGGAAACAGGGATGCTGGGGAGTGGGTGAGGGGAAGTCCAAGATTTGATTTTTGACACTGTGGGTCGCTGTGTCAGTCTACAGCGTCTTTACTGGCAACTGACTCAAATGATTTAAGCTATAAAAATTTTTTGCCACCTCCCACAATTGACAAGTCCTGGGTTAAAGTTTTAGGCATATCTGTATCTGCGTGCTCAAGGGATGTCATCTCTAGTCTTTTTCTTCTTCTTCCCCAAAGAAAGGACAGAAATGGCCACCAGCATCTCTGGGCTCATATTCTGCCAGCTGAGCACAGGTCCTGGAGTGGCTGGATCTGCCTGGCCGAAGAAATGCACCCAGTCAGTAACTAATGATATCTGTGACTGATGGACAGGCCAAGGTCACGTGCGCTCCCCTGGAGTCAGGGGGTGGGGTCAGCCCTACCCAAACAGCATAAACTCAGAGTGGGGAGAGGTTTTCCAAGGGAAAATGAGGGGTGGGGGGTCCAACCACAAAGGGGGACTGGAGCTGAGCAGCTAAAACAATAAATGTCCACTGTCTTCCACCTCTGTCCAAGATCCAGACAGATCTCTATTCTCCTATAATTAAAAAAAAATTTTCTGTTTATCATAATGCAAGTATCTGTCACAAAAACTTAAAACACACCTGTCCTACCTCCGGAAGGAGATGTTCCAAGTTCTCACCCACTTACCCTGCCCAGCCCCAATTCAACATCTTGGTGATGGGCTGTCTGTCTGTCATGATACTGAGCCAGCCCCTCATGGTCTTTCAACTTATGGCCAAACGACACTGATGGAGGGAAAATGGGATAGCTGAAAG
Organism: Camelus ferus; assembly: GCF_009834535.1. Lineage (NCBI taxonomy): Eukaryota > Metazoa > Chordata > Mammalia > Artiodactyla > Camelidae > Camelus > Camelus ferus. The sequence continues at coordinate 53,376,091 of NC_045710.1, read as the reverse complement.
AACAAAACCCCTCCCAGTTGAAGAAGGGAGATGAGATAAAACACTCAGGGATCACAGGTCCATAGCGTGGTTCACATGCTCGACCACTCGGTGTGCACAAGGTTCCCTGGCCTGCCTGTCGGCTGCTCTGGTCCTGCTGTCTCTGAGAGCCTCCCCTGCCCTTCATGCTCCGTGGCCGTACAGGAAAGGGGCTTTGAGGGGTCACCTTCCATGGGTGCAGGTTTGGGGGTGGGAAACTCTAGGGGCTGAGTAATCTCTGGCCTTTGTTTTCCAGGTTTGTGGTTTTTTTCCTGGCAATACAATACTCTTAATCATTAGGAAGCTCTCAGTCAATTTACATTCAGCCATCCCCAGAGCTATTAACCAAACTAGAGACCTCACTGAAAGTTGTAATTCTTGAATCAAGTCCCTGGTGATGGTGTTGGGGGAGGAAGAGGAGTTGTCTCTTAGCAACAGGCCTTGGTCCTCTGCCTGTCCCAGGAGCCCTCAGTTATGTGGCTGGAGCTAGGCCTCTGCCGCCGGCCAATGCAACGCCTAGCCTACGGTGAGAGGCAGGATCCATTTGCTCCTCCTCACTTAAGCTGCATCCCAGTGGAAGGCTGCTTGTGTTGGGCAATGGCTGCCTCTGTTGAGCTGGGAGAGTGTAGCCACAGGGGTTCAAGAGAGCCTGAGGAGTCCGTAGCCTGTCAGGCCCCAGGTTTGTCTCCCTCTGTGTTTCCAGCCTGCCTGTCTTTGCTTGAGCTGACTTTAGCTAGAAGCAGAGGACTGGCTCTTAATTATCTGACTCTCAGCCATATTGGATTACTGGCCTCAGGCAGAAAGGGCCTCTCTGAGCAAAGCTGCATTTTCTTCCTCTCTGCTTTCAGATGGGCCTCTTTCAGCCACAGTGTGTCTCTTTCTTGCTGGACCTTTCTGAAGTCCCTGGGAAAATTCGCACCCCAGCATGGTGATATTTTTATACAAGTCCCCTAAAGTTCTAGCCTTGGTAGGAACATCTGAGTTCTAGAGGCAGTGGGAGAGTTTAATCAGCTGCTTTGTTTCTGTGTAGCTGTGTAGATGGGGTTCACCAGCTTCTGAGTAGGGGGAGTGGTACACTCTTAACTCCCCGACTTAGTTCAGCTAATTCCTTCTTAGGGTCTGTGCTTTAAAAAAAATTCCATTTCTGATTCTAATTTCTGAGTTTGGACTTTTTCCTAGTATAAGTAAGACAGCCCAAACTCCAACTGGCTTAAGCAGAAAAGGGAATTGATTGACTCACACCATCAAACAGACTAGGATCTCAGAGTGTGAGGAATCTCTCTTCCTCCATCTCAGTTCTGCTTTGTGTTGGCTCCATTCCCAGGTGGTTCGTCCCAAAGGAGACAAAGATTGGCCCTCTCAACCCTGGCCCTCTCCATCCGCTTAGAAACCTGAGCCCAAAGAGGATGCTTTCCCAGTAGTGCCAGAGAAGTCCTGGAGAAATGACTCGCTGACTCAAGTTGGGTAATCTGTGCCCACCCCAGGACTCTGTTCGGCCAGGCCAATATCACATTCTTATCCCTGGAGTCAAGGGTGGACCATCAACTCCTACCCAGACCACATGGACTGAGAGAGTAGGGAGGAAAAGATGGTTCCCCATGGACAAAGCAGGGTGCTCTTACCAGGAGGAGGACTGAGTGCTGGGCTGGCAAAGGGAACAGACATCCACATGGAAATGCCAAAAGGCAAATGGAGCTCCAGGATAGGTAAGGATGGAGAGGTGGAGCTGAGAGGCAAGGCTTAAGGATGTGATTGAACCAGACTATGGGAGTGAACCAGACTACCTGGAAGAGGATAGAGGCTAAGAGGGGCATGAAGACAGACCTCCCATCAGGAGGTAGCAAGAAGAGGAGGTCAGAGAACCCAAACTGGGCAGCTTCATTGCAATAGTACCATCCAAGGGACCAACGAGGTGAAGACCCTTGATGCATCGTCTGATTAGCAAGTGGTCTGTGACCCGGGGGAGCACAGTGACAGCAGATGGTGGCTGAAGCCCAATTACAGGCATTTGGGAAGAGGATGGCAGTGAGGAATAGGGTAGAGACCCCACAAGGCAGGGGAAGAATGACTGGAAGCCAGAGATGAGGCGGAATGGGCAGCAGGAGTTGTGGGTGACCAGGGGTGGGATGCCAGGAATGGTGGTGACTTGTGCCAGAAGGGGAATGAAGAAGACAAATATGGCCCTTGGAGCAAAGGGCAGGGCAGGGATGGAAGGGTGTGGCCCAGAAGCAGGAACAGGAACAAACAGTGACACACACATAGGTATCATCAGGTGAGGTTATATCTTGGTCACTGCAACATGGTACCATTAGTCCAGCCGGTCTGATGAGTGTGGTTTGCGTGACATGGACATAAATAAGCATCTTCTTTTAAGGATTTTTTTTTTTTGAGATGTAACATACATACAGCCAAGTACATATAGTGCACTAATCTTAAGTGTCTTAAGTGTATTAACTGTATAACCTATGCATAACCTGTATAACCACCACTCATACCAAGATAGAGACATTTTCAGCATCACATAAGGTTCCCTCTTGACCCTTCCCAGCCCATGTAGGCCCCAAGGGTAACCTTTATGCTGATTTCTGTCATCATCGATTTAGTCTGTTCTTGAACTCCATGTATATAGAATCCTACAGTATGCACTATGGTCTGGCTTCTTTCATGCAGCATAATATCCATTGGATTCACCCATGTTGTTGCATGTACCAGTGGTCCCTTTTCTTATTGCTGGGTAACATCCCATTATGAATATACCACAATTTATCCATTCTGCTGGTGACGAGTACTTCCGTTATGTCCAGGTTGGAACTATTATAAATAAAACTAATGCCTTTTTTTCCCCCTTAGAGAATTCTCATTCTTTCTCACTCTCATACGCGCACAGCCCTCGCGCGGGTGCCGCAGGCCAGTCCCCAGTGGGAGGGCTGGCCATTGGTCCCCTCTCACCCCTCTCTTCTGGGCTCTTGTTTTCTGGGGAAGTCAGTTTCGTCACCGGTGGAGGATACGGGTTGGAGGTGGGGAGGGATACCACCCTCCTAAGGCCTGCTCCCTCTCTTCTAGCCTCCTGGCCCCCGGCCGCCAGCGCCCTGAGCCTGCCTGACCCCTCAGAGGGGCTCGCCCGCGGCCCCCCATGAGCGCGCCCGGCTGACCCGCAGGGCGGCCGCGGTGGAGCCCGGGCGCCGCGGGGGCGTTGGGGCCATGGCCTCGCTGGACCTGCCCTACCGCTGCCCCCGCTGCGGGGAGCACAAGCGCTTCCGGAGCCTGTCGTCGCTGCGCGCGCACCTGGAGTATAGCCACACGTACGAGACGCTCTACATCCTCTCCAAGACCAACAGCATCTGCGACGGCGCCGCGGCCGCCGCCGCCGCCGCTGCCGCCGCCGCCGCCGCCTCCGGCTTCCCGCTGGCGCCCGAGCCCGCCGCCCTGCTGGCCGTGCCCGGCGCCCGGCGCGAGGTCTTCGAGAGCACGTCCTTCCAGGGCAAGGAGCAGGCGGCTGGACCGTCTCCCACAGCGCCGCACCTGCTGCACCACCATCACCACCACGCGCCCCTCGCCCACTTCCCCGGCGACCTGGTGCCCGCCAGCCTGCCCTGCGAGGAGCTGGCTGAGCCGGGCCTGGTGCCCGCCGCCGCCGCCGCGCGCTATGCGCTGCGCGAGATCGAGATCCCGCTGGGGGAGCTGTTCGCCCGCAAGTCAGTGGCCTCCTCGGCGTGCTCGACGCCGCCACCCGGGCCCGGCCCCGGCCCCTGCCCCGGACCGGCCTCCGCCTCGCCCGCGTCCCCTTCGCCCGCCGATGTGGCTTATGAGGAGGGCCTGGCGCGCCTCAAGATCCGCGCGCTGGAGAAGCTGGAGGTGGACCGACGGCTGGAGCGGCTGAGCGAGGAGGTGGAGCAGAAGATCGCGGGCCAGGTGGGCCGGCTGCAGGCCGAGCTGGAGCGCAAGGCTGCCGAGCTGGAGACGGCGCGGCAGGAGAGCGCGCGGCTGGGGCGCGAGAAGGAGGAGCTGGAGGAGCGCGCGTCTGAGCTCTCGCGCCAGGTGGACGTGAGTGTGGAGCTGCTGGCCTCGCTCAAGCAGGACCTGGTGCACAAGGAACAGGAGCTGAGCCGCAAGCAGCAGTGAGTGGCCCGCAGGGCCCTGGGGTGGGTGGGTCCGCGAATGTTCCTGAGTAGTTGACTACGTGTGTCACTGTGCCGCCGCCACCATGTGAGTGTGGCTGTTTGTGGCCAAAGTATATGGGATCTGTGGCCACTGGCATGTAATGGTGGTGCGTGTGGGGCCAAGAGAGTCATGAAGGTGTGTGTTTAGGACTCTGAGTCCAGGGCGGTATGACTGTGTGCCTGTCTGAAGACGGTTTCTCTTTCTCTGCCCTCCTAGCCAAGGCCAGCTTCTACATTACAGCACCAGATCCTCCTCCCTTTGCTTTCTCAAAGACATGGCTCAATTCTCCCCTCTCCTTGGTCCTCACCAGGTTTCCCCATCTACTGTATCATTCCTAAAAACGTATCGACGTACTGTCCTTTCTCCCATTTGCCTTTGCCCCAAATCACCCTTAAGCTACTGACCTTTCTCTCCTCTTTATAGAAAAAATCCTAGAAAATATTGTTTATAATGCTGGTCTCCAATTTCTTTCCCCCACTTTCTCTCTTGAACCCGCTCTGGTCAGGTGTCCATCTCCATTTCTATCCTCCATGTCATCAATGGCCATATTCATGTTGCCATGGCCAGCTCATCATCTTAGGTCACCCATTAGCAGCATTTAACACAGCTGCTACCTTGAAACGCCTATCTTGGCTCCCACTCTCCTGGGATTTCCTTCTTTTTTTAATTTTTTTATTTGTTTTCCTTTTTTTTTTTTGTTTTTTGTTTTTTTGTTTTGTTGACTTCTTCTCAGTCTTCTTTGCTGGCTTCTCCTCATTCCTCTGGTCTTTGAGTGCAGAGTTATGGATTGTATAGATGTTATTTATCTGTCCCCATTGTGACATAAGGTCCATGAGGGCAGGAATTTTTCTCTGCTTTGTTCACTGCTGTAGCCCCAACACCTAGAACGGTGCCTGGCGCATGCAGGTGCTCAATAAATGTTAAATGGATGCATGAACCACTGTGAATGCATTTGAGAGTAAATACTCGCGTGACTCTTAAGTGTGCTGTGTGTACCTGCAACTCTTGGAGGCTGGTGCAACTGTAAGTGTGCTTCTGCACCAGAGAATGTTTCTGAAAGCGTGTGTGTGTGTGTGTGTGTGTGTGTTTCAATGTGTTGACTGTGCCTGTGAATGCACTTGATATGAGTACATGCCCATGAGTGTGTGGGGCTGGGTACTGGGCTATGTGGACTGTAAGTGTGTGCCTGTGAGTGTTTCTAGGGCGAGAGGGTGGCTGTGTGTGACTGAGTATGCCTATGAGTATTTCTGTGGGGAGCAGGCAGGGGTGTCTGCTTGTGTGTTTGGGGCTGGGCTGGTGGGGGCTGAGTGAGCAGATATGCGCATTTCTGTGTGTGCCATGGTATGGGCAGTGTTCCTGGGAGTGTTCTATGTGTACCCATGTGACCATGAGCAGACCCTGTGCCCATGTCTGTCCCTAACACTCAGGGTCTCCTCCAGAGGGTGGGTGGGCAGCCAGGCCGAGGCCCTGGGGGTAAGAGACTGCTCCGGGCCCAGGGAGGTGGTGCAGATCGACCAGTTCCTGAAGGAGACGGCGGCGCGGGAGGCCAGCGCCAAGCTGCGGCTGCAGCAGTTCATCGAGGAGCTCCTGGAGCGGGCGGACCGCGCCGAGCGGCAGCTGCAGGTCATCAGCAGCAGCTGCGGCAGCACGCCCAGCGCCAGCCTGGGCCGCGGAGGGGGGGCAGGTGGCGCGGGGCCCGGGGCCCGGGGGGGCCCAGGCAGAACGGTGAGTGCCCACCTGCCTGCCCTCCTCCACCTGCACCCCTGAGCCCTGCAACCCAGCCTCACACGCGGCCTGATGCCCCCCCTGTAATGCTCCAGGCTCCCCTTCCTTGGCTCTTCCCCATGAGCAGACCCCAGGCCTGAAGCAGGGGTCCAGGGACAGGGGAGCCCCTTTCACGGCAGAAGTGCCAGCCCGGAGGCTGGAGTGAGATAGGACCCAGCAACCCCTGTCCTCTCTTCTGCCACTCCCTGCAAATGAGCCCCGGAGCCACATGAGAGCCTGGGGTGCTTGGTGGGTGGGGGGAAGGGGCTGGTGAGCCTGTCTCTCTGGGCCGTCTGTCTGTCCACTTGTCCATCTTTCCCAACTTGTTTCCTTCTCTCTCCTCTCCCCGCTCTCTTCTCTCCATCTTGTGCCCTGTTTCTCCTGCTCCTTCTCATCTTCTGGCCTCCTCTACCCCCTGCTTTTCCTGCCCACTCTTGGGGCCCACAGCGAGAACACCACGCAGGCCCAGCCATGCCCAGCACATATGCGGTGTCACGGCATGGCTCCTCTCCCAGCACCGGGTAAGCCTCGGGACCAGCCCGCCCCACACAGCCCACCCTCCCCCTGGAAAGAGCCACTGGCCGGCTGGATGGCTTGGCTTCTCCTCCTCCTACTATCCTTCCTGGGGCACGTCTGTCTGCTTTACCACACTCAGAGGGGATTCTTGGAAAGTAGGGTGGGGGAGTTGCCCTTGGCCAGTGGTACGGGTGGTACGGGGAATGTAGGGCTGGCCTGGTGCCCCTTGCTCCTCACCATCTGGTCCACCCCACCTCAGGGCCTCCAGCCGCATCCCAGCTGCATCCCAGAGCTCGGGCTGCTATGACAGTGACAGTCTGGAGCTGCCCCGGCCAGAAGAGGGGGCCCCTGAGGACAGTGGCCCCGGGGGTTTGGGCACAAGGGTCCAGGCTGCTAATGGTGGCTCAGAGCGAGCCCAGCCCCCTCGCAGCTCAGGCCTGCGGCGCCAGGCCATCCAGAATTGGCAGCGCAGACCTCGCCGACACAGCACCGAGGGGGAAGAGGGTGACGTCTCGGACGTGGGCTCCCGAACCACGGAGTCAGAGGCCGAAGGCCCCTCGGAAGTCCCCCGCCCTGGGCCTTCTGCCGCTGGGCCATTGAGCAGCTGCAGGCTCTCAGGTGAGTCCTGGGTGGGGGGACTGAGAAGCCAGTCTGTCTATGGTGCTGGGCCCTCTCATGGGACACAGGGCTGAGGCAGTAAATCTCTTGGGCTCCCACACCTCCTGTCCACTTGCCCCAGACTTCCCACAGTGAGAATGACAAACTCCCTCCTACACAGGGCCCTGCAAGCTGCTGTGACAGGGCAGTGCTATTGCACGGGGACGCTCAGATTGGATATTGCACAAGGATGCCACAGCTAAGGCGGTCCATTCACATGACATTTACAGGAAGGGAGTTGAGTCTTTAGACAGAAGCCCAGGGCCAGTGGGGAAGGCCCCCTCCATATACACACAGGGCCATGCGCATATGTGGGTGGGTCAGGGTCAGGGTCAGGAGGCTAGAGACTTCAGGTCCTGGTGTGTGGCTGTGCCCTGGTGACTGCTCTGGGCAGCCTCTCACCTGTCTTCCGTTCATAGAGGCATGGTTTCTATCCATCTGTACCCTAGCCTTCCAAACCCCTTCCTTATTCAAGATTGACCCAGTTAGTTGCCTCATCTAGGGTGACTTTGGACTATGTGCTGATATATAATCTTAAAAAGAAAGTTCACTTGAGGAAGGGCCACGTTTTCCTAACCTGCGAAATTAGGGATGGGAGTGACGCAGGGGAGGGAGAAGCAGAGGCCTTTTGTCCCTCCTCCCAAGTTGCTGGTCCCCCAGCATGGGTCTCTCATGCCCCTTCCTCCTGCAGTTCCTACCCTCCCACCTGCATCCCCATCCTGGCCTTTGACCCTCCACATTCACCTTTGACCCTCTGGTATTGTGTAGCCCGACCCGAGGGCGGCAGTGGGCGGGGTCGGCGAGCTGAGAGGGGCAGCCCCTCACGCTCCAATGAGGTCATCAGCCCGGAGATCCTCAAGATGCGAGCCGCCCTGTTCTGCATCTTCACCTACCTGGACACGCGCACACTGCTGCATGCCGCCGAGGTCTGCCGGGACTGGCGCTTCGTGGCCCGCCACCCTGCCGTCTGGACACGGGTGCTGCTGGAGAATGCCCGGGTCTGTTCCAAGGTGCCTGTCCCTGCCGGCCGCGCCTGCCCTTGGAGTCACCCTTGCTGTGAACCTGCCCTTTCCTGGCAGATTCTTATCCCCACAAAGTCTGAGCGTTGCAACCCTTATAATACCCCAGCTCCAGCCTGAGTCCCCAAAATGATCTCATGGGGACTTCTATCCTGGGGTTGGTCCACCTCCAGCCAACTGAACTCAGACCTCCTCATCCCCAGGTAACCCCCCTCTCTCTGCAGTTCCTGGCAATGCTGGCTCAGTGGTGCACCCAGGCCCACTCGCTGACCCTGCAGAACCTGAAGCCCCGACAGCGGGGCAAGAAGGAGAGCAAAGAGGAGTATGCCCGGAGTACCCGGTGAGGCCGTGGTGGGTGAGTGGGGGGGTGCTCCTGGGTCCCAGACCCAGGACTACGTGGGGATGCTTCCCAGATGAGGAGGTGGCCACAAGCAGCTCCCTGACCTCTTGGCCATCCCCAGGGGCTGCCTGGAAGCAGGGCTGGAGTCTCTGCTGAAGGCGGCAGGGGGGAATCTGCTGATCCTGCGCATCTCCCACTGTCCCAACATCCTCACCGACCGTTCGCTCTGGCTGGCCAGCTGCTACTGCCGCGCGCTGCAGGCCGTCACCTACAGGTGAGTCCACGCCACCGGAAGCAAGGCCTCGGGCCCAAGGGATCCCTGGGCTCTGCATACCCTCCCCCCAGGGCTCTTGGGTAAAGGGACCCAAGAGCTCTGTGGCCCAGGGGAAGGGTGGAGAGGCCAGCAGAATGGCCAACTTTATCTTTTCAACAGAAGTGCCACAGACCCGGTGGGCCATGAGGTCATTTGGGCCCTGGGCGCAGGCTGCAGAGAGATTGTCTCCCTCCAGGTGGCGCCTCTTCACCCCTGGTGAGCCCTGGCAGGGGTGGGGAGGGGCAGGGTTGGGCCTGGTGTGGGGCTGAGGACTGAGCAGATCTGGGCCCTATCCATGAGCTGTTTGGGGTGACAGGTTCATCAGTCTGTGCCTTTAGGCGACAGGAGCAGGGCTTCTGAATCAGACTTCAGGATCACGTCCTGGCTTGCTAGCAGTGTGACTTTGGGAAACCCAGTCATGCCTTAGTTCCTCACCTGTGAAGTGAAGGTGATGTTAGGGTCTATCGTATTAGGACTGTCACTGGCTCTAGTGAGATGTGTGCATAAAGGCTGCAGAGCCCACGTGAGTGTTCATAAACGCTGGCTGAAGTAGCCAGGTTTGTTCGGCACGTGAAAGGCAGTTCAGGGAGGTCAGTGTGTAATACACAACCGAGTGGCTTTCAGAGAATCCAGGGTGTGAGATCATCCATTGCTGTACCTGGAGTTCCTCACACATACCAGGCTTTTGCACTCCCTGTGCCTGCCAGCCAAGCCCCCCGTGGACATGACACCTCCTCCCAGGTCACCCAGTGTCCCTTCACTAACACTCTGGTAGAATTTGTCCCTGCTCCCCTGCCTCCATTCCGGTGGCACCTTGTCCTGGCCCCTCCGTTTTACAATGAGTTCTCATATGTTTCAGTCTGCACTAGACTCACGTTTCTCAGGGCAGAGGCTGTGAATGTCCGTTTCTGTATCCCTGATACTGAGCGCATGGCAGACACCCAAGAGACGTCTGCTGCCTGGGTGACTGTTGAGTGATGAAGTGTTCAGGGAAACAGCAAGTTTGGTGTGAGTGGTGGGCAGGACCCAGAGGGCAATGAGTGTGGAGAAGAAGGATGTACCAAGTTTGGAAAGCCTTGTCTAAGGGGTTGACATTTTTGCATTTTATCTAGGAAGCACTGGGAAGCCATTGGGGGATTTTAGGTCTTAAAAAACAGAATTCTATCAGTCTGATAACGTTCTGCCCCCTTCTTCCCAGAACTGTCCACCTCTTGGGGGCAGAGATGATGTCTATGTTGTCGCCACTGTGTCCTCAAGGCTGAGCTCAGTTGTTCTTGGCCGTAGTGGACACTTGAGAAGCATTTGTTGAATGCCTGAGTGAGAGGTTGTGGGACTGAGTGGCTCGCTGTCAGCAATGTGGAGGATGGGAGGGCGGGGAGGCTAATATGACCAGATGGATATCAATGGTGGTCTGAACTGTGGGTTGAAGAGTTATTCAGGAATCAGAATCTGCAGGTCTTGGCAGGAGGTGAGGGAAGAGGAGTCATGGAGGATCCCAAGTTTCTGGCTTGAATGGTTGGGTGGTTGGTGGGGCCTGGCCTTGGGGGGCAGGACCTGAAAGAGGAGCAGGTGTGGGTATCGGGCAGCCAGAGGCTTCCCTGACCCCCTCCCTCCACCTCTCTCCAGCCAGCAGCCCACGCGCTTCAGTAACCGCTGCCTACAGATGATCGGTCGCTGTTGGCCCCACCTCCGGGCCTTGGGGGTTGGGGGTGCCGGCTGTGGGGTGCAGGGCCTGGCATCACTCGGTGAGTCTTTCCTCGGGACTGGGTAGGGGGTGCTGGGAAGCAGGCATGGGTGCAACACTGAAATCCCAGGGGGGCTCGGGGCTGCAGCCTGGGAGGTGGCAGGAGCACCACAGCACCTGGCAGGGGTGACCTGGGGTGCTTGTCAGCAGGACCCCTCCCTCTTCTGTCTTCCTAGCGAGAAACTGCATGCGGCTGCAGGTCCTGGAGCTGGACCACGTGTCGGAGATCACCCAGGAGGTGGCGGCTGAGGTCTGCCGGGAAGGCCTGAAGGGACTGGAGATGTTGGTGCTCACGGCCACCCCCGTCACCCCCAAGGCCCTGCTGCATTTCAACAGTGAGTGATGGGGATGCAGGGCGGGGTAGGACCGTCTTCTCTTATCATGCTTTCAGCAAGTAGCATAACTGACTCCCTGTCTCTCCTGGTCAGCAGACACCAGCACTGGAGTCAGACTGACCAGGGTTCTAGTCCTGGCTTTACTACCGGTGCCTTCCGAGGCCAGTGTGGCATTCAAGCCCTTGCCAGCATCTGATCCAGATGGTTCAGTTCAATAGTCATTGCCTTGTGCTCAGTCCACGATGGAGACGTGAGCTCCACAGCACCGTCTACCATCCACCCCGACATGAGCCTCCAGTCAGGGGCGCGGCAGGAGAACAGTCTGGTTCTGGAGTTCGACTGACCTAAGTCTCAATTCTGGCTCCACTGCTTCTTAGCTATGTGACTTTGAGCAAGTCACTATCCTCCTCTTGAATCCTGGATCTCCATCTTCTAAGCTGACTTTCTAGAATGGGTGGGAGGATTAAATGAGATAATGTGTATGAGCCCCCCGCCCCCCATGACAGTTCTTAGGGTGAAGACTTCAGCATCGTCCTCTGGCCCCGGCCTCCCCCCAGCCCCCTACTCCCCTCCTGGTCATTCTTCCACCTTCACTAAGGACACAGGTGTGCAGCTTGGGCTGCACACGCCTGAGTGAGACCATCATCCAGGACTGTTTGGTCCCTGGCAGAGCCCCATGTCCAGCACTAGAGGTTCTTTGACCTTTTTGTTGTTCCCAGGCTCCTCTTCTTCCCGCTCCTTTCAGCCTCCCCGCCTTGCCCAGGACTGACCACCGGAACTAACTGCTTAGCCTCCAAAATCCTAACCTCTAGAATCCTCTCGGCCTCTTGACCTTCTTGATCCTTATCCCCCAACGTCATGGCAACATCCAGTCCCTTAAGCCCTCTGCTGCCAACTTATTTGCTCCCTTCCTCCCCTCATCCACGTTCCAGCTGAGACCGATCAGCCTCACCTCAGCCCCTCAGTCCTTGTGGTTCGTTTCCAAATGCCCAGGCCATAATACAGCTGTCCCCTCTGCCAGGGAAGTTGCTAGAGCCCGTGTACAGCTGGCTGTTGTCCACTTGTCCTGCCAGAGTCCACCGCAGCCCGTGCTCTCTGGCCTCACCCTCCACCTTCTCCCCTTGCCCAGCTGAGCCTGGATCTACTCCTGGTGCCTGGCACGTGACCGCCTCTCAGAGGTTCTGATTGCATTAACTAGCCTAGAGGAGAGGAGACAGCCCCACTGTCCCAGGCAAGCCCAGGCCAGACGTGGTCCCCACCTTACCCACCTTTTCCCAGGCATTTGCCGGAACCTCAAGTCCATTGTGGTCCAGATCGGGATTGCTGACTATTTCAAAGAGCCCAGCAGTCCTGAGGCCCAGAAGCTGTTTGAGGACATGGTGACAAAACTCCAGGTGAGCGGTTGGCTCTGAGGCCACCCAGGACCCCAGGTGACATCTGTAGGCTAGAGCTGGAGACCTGGGTGTTTGAAGGGAGGGCTCCACCTGTCTGGCCCTGAGGGGAACTAACGCAGGTTTGGTCTGCAGGCCCTGCGACGGAGGCCCGGCTTCTCTAAGATCCTGCACATCAAGGTGGAAGGTGGCTGCTAACCCGAGTTGGGGGCTGCAGGGCCCCTGCCAGCCCCACACCAGGGCACCCTCTTTGGACCTCCAGAGGGCCCCTGATTTGGATTAGACCTTTGGAGGCCTAGTGTTATCCCTGGCTTCCAGGGAGGGGTTGCCAGTCTTTTGTCCTGCTGGGACTGTGGAGCAACAGGCCTGACCCTGAGCACTGCCTCTCCAGGGCAGGGGTTCGGACAGAAGCTGGCCCCAACTCCCACCCCACCCCCAGTTGGAGCAGCCCTCTGGGCACAGGCAGCGAAGAGCTGAGTCACCACCAGCACTTGGTGTCACCGCCCTGAGGATCTGCAATAACCGCCAGTGGCTCCTCGGCTGCTCGGGCTCCTGGGGCAGGCCTCCCCTTTCCGAGGCCCAGCCTCTGGGTCAGGAGCCTCTGCTAGGCCCCCAGCCAGAGCGGGCTCCACAAGGCAGCTCAGACTTGGCAAGGAGGGCTCTTCTCTTCTCCCTGCCCTGTCCCAGCCCTGCGTGGGGCACCCCCTTCCGCCGGGGCTCTGGGTCCACACGCTCCAGGGAAAACACAGACAGGCCTAGGGGTCTGGGAATGTGGTTGGCCGAAGGTGGGAGGTGAAGGTGCAGGCAGGTAGTGGGAGTGGGCTTGGAAGGGCAAAACATTCAGGGTATCGAGACCACCCCTCCCAAAGGGAGACATTGCCAGGTAGAGAAAACTGAAGAGTTTTTATTGGTGTAGAAAAGACATGACCCCTGGCAGTCACCACTACCCCACGACACACCAGAACTAAATTCAGAGCTAAAAGGTGCATGTTTCTATACCTTCCACCAACCCTGAGCCTCTGGAGGGGTGAGGTCCTAGCTCTGGGAAACGCTGTCAGCAGTGAGACGCAGTTCCTGCTTCTAATTCAGGTGCTTGGTTAGGAGTCTGATGGCCTTTGGGTCCCTAAGGCTATGTGGGAGGGAGTCAGTGGGCTGCCCTGTGTGCTGGGGCCTGGAGGAGGCCAGAAGGAGGGTGGTTTGGTTTGCTTCTTTGTCTGGGTAGCTTGCTTGAAAATGTGGCCTTGGTAGGGAGCCAGACCCATGCAGGCTGAGAACGAGGAGGAGCCTCCACATTGGACTTGCCCCCCTCCTCAGTCTCTGCCAGCCCCATGGGCTGAGGGCTGTGTTGTGGGGGTCTTCTGCCGGGGGCAGTGCTGGGAGCTGAGTCAGAATCACTGGCTTAGAATGCAACCTTGCATGGTTTCCCAAGGACCAGGTCCTGGCACTATGGCTCTAAAGACTCAGGGCTCCCCAGTTCCTCCTCTTAGGACTCCCACAGCAGCACACAGGCTGTGAATCCTGCCAACGTTCATTTGGAAAGTTCTTTCAAACACGAATCTAGATCCATCTTAGGGTTTCCTTCTCTCCAGTTACAGGACGGGCTCTCAGTCCTAATCATTAGGCCACTAGTCCTGGCTTACGGCTGGGCCCCACTAGTTTCTCAGTCCTTTCCAGGGACGCAGCTTTCTGCCACACCTTGGCACAGACATCAAGGCCCACCCTGGTTACCCTGTGACGAGGCCTCCAGAGCTGGGCACCCGCAGGCCCAGCAGTGCGCTCAGCTTCCCCGGCTCCCAACCCAGCTGAGTCCTGGCGTTTCCCACTGTTGATGACTTTTCCTCCATGGCTTATTCTGGCCCTGCCCTTTGAAGACCCCAGATATCAAGGGTGTCATGTTGGCAACTCCCTGTCCAGCCCTGCATGGAGCCTTGGCTGTGTGGCATCTCCACCCCAAGAGCAGCAGCTTCCATTGGCTCCTACCTCTCCAGCCCTGTCCCCAGGAGTCACGAAGGAGAAGCACAACTCTCCTGTGCTCCGCAGCCTGGAAGGGAGGTGGAGGTCCATTCGGCCTGGCTGCCCTGGGTGTGTCTGTCCTGCTTTGCCAGCTGCACCCTCCATAGCCCCTGCTCCCTGCGACCCCAGGACCAGAGGGGCTGCCCTCCCTGTCTCCTGGACAAAGCACAAGGGGATGCTTGCTTGGCCTGAGCCTATCCTACTAAGGGACTTTTTTTCTGCCCCAGGAAGCCTCCATCCCTGAAGACAAGGCTTTGGGCACTTTCTCCCTGGGAAGGTGCCCACTGGAACTGGGTCAGTTCTGGGAAAGCTCAGGGTGCACAGGCAGCAAGCTCAAGTGGGAGAAGGGTGGTGCTGAAAGGTCTGACCTTTGTCCCAGGCTTCTTGTTCGTTCACCTGTGCAGTGGTGCTGAGCACCACCCCACGGGGGGCAGCGGTGAGCAAGACTCCCCTCTCCTCTGGAGGTTAGCCTCTCACGAGTTTGGCTGTTTCCAGGGAACCCACCTGTATTTTCCAGCTGAGTGTGGGAGGGCCGTGTGGGCGGGCATGTCGCACAGGCCCAAGCCCCTGCCAGTGGCAATGACGGGTCACAGCGTGTCCCACTGCACACCTGGGGCTGACAGACTTGTGAGCCCTGGCCTTCATGTCTGTCCTGCAAACTGGCGGGTTTGCAGGCTCCCCCCAGCCCCCCACCAGCTCGATAGTATTTTTGCCTCTCCTCAGGGGGATAAGCACTGCTGCTGAGTGAGGAGCTTTTGTTTGCTTGGATGCTCCGTGGGTCACTTCTTTGGCAACCATACACCAAGGGCTAAGGGATGGGAACAGGGACAGAGGGCCTGGCCACCCCACAAAGCACCTCATTCTTCACTTGCCCAAGGAGAGCCCTCCTCCACATCTCACACCTGATGAGCTGCAGAGTGGAGTATCAGAGAGCAAACCAAAGTGGGCCCTGCTCTGGGGTCCCAGCATGTGGAGAGGTCCCACGGGTGGTGGCCACTTGCTGTCCCTACCACCTCTCCTTGCCATACAGCCCAGCCCAGTCCTGGGAAACTTGGCAGATTTGCCTTGAGTGTGTCATCATGCTTTATTCAGGCTGCCTCCCCACAGCTCTGGCAGACAACAAAGGAGATGCTGTATCGGTTCTCTAAAGGAAAGGGAGTGGGCTGCCCAGAACCATGGCTTTCACTGGCCACCCAAGGACCCAGGCAGCATGCTTTCCTAGTCCCATGAAAGTGGACTTTGAGCCAGCCCCTTAAGAACTGCTGGGGGAGAAAAGAAAAAAAAAACAAAAAACAAGCCACCTCTTTCCCAAGATCTGCTGCTCCGAGGTTTGACTCTGTCCCTTGCCTTTGGGTCCT
The DNA here is from genome assembly GCF_009834535.1 of Camelus ferus. Taxonomy (NCBI): domain Eukaryota; kingdom Metazoa; phylum Chordata; class Mammalia; order Artiodactyla; family Camelidae; genus Camelus; species Camelus ferus. Next base: position 53,360,462 of record NC_045710.1, on the reverse strand, counting down.
GCCTGTCCCCGGGTCCTGATCTCTAGTCCTCTGGGCTGCAGGAGGGGAGCTGCCCAGGCCCCAGTCCCTCTTAGGCGCTAAGTTGAAGACCTTTCCAGAGTGATTATTGGTGCCAAAGATCCAGTTCCTGGTGGACTTGGGGTGAAGACAGGAGAATGGGTGCAGGGCCCAAGTGCCCAGAGGAGTTAACTCATACCTAGTGGGATCTGTCCCAGCCTGTTGGTCCCTGATGAGTCTAACTTCCCTCCCCCAGGGGCCCGGCACTTCTCTCTTTACCCCTGGTGGCCATGCTTTCTCACCCAGCCTTGTCCCAGGCCCGCATATCTGTATATATTGCTGTGTATTTTGTGTATGTATTTATTCCCAGACAAGTGTGTTCATCTACAGCCTTGCCTGAGGATAAGGTTTAGGATTGGGTGAAGATCAGAATACCAGGGCCAACTAAAGCAACCAGCTCCTAGTCCTACCCCAACCCCTTGGGACCCTGGCCAGTCCCAAGACTGCCCTGACAATCAGGCAGGCTTCCCCGCCACGAGTCCAAGCCTCACCTGCCACCGCTGGCATGGCCCCAGGCTCAGCTCTGCCCTGCCAGGGGTCTTGTATTCAGGGGCAGGCTTGCTGCGTGGCTGGCACCAGTAGGCCCGGCTCTTCTAGTGAGGCCTACTGGCAGGGACCTCCAACTGGCCCCCAGGCCCTGCCTTCCCTGCACAGCCAGGCTGCAATGGGCCTGAGCTGTGACGGGGTCTTCCCCCACCCCAAGCACATCAGGCAGAGGGGTGGAGAGCATTTCTTGGTTTTGTTTCTGAAGTGGTGCCTGTACCTCCAGCCCCCAGGGGGCCTTCCCTGGCCCCACTTTTCGGCCCCACCCAGGCATCACCATCCCAGCACTTTGCTCCACATCACCCATAGATGCCCTCTGCCGAATGTACTCGAGTGTATGTATTTAAAGACTCACGTGGGCATCAGAATTTGTGGCTTTGTATCCAATAAAAGATGGTGAAACTGGAACAGTTATCTGCCTCAGGGAAGTAAATGGTAGGTGGCCACATCTGCCAGTCTGTCCCCAAGCCTTTCTGAGGCTGAATGCACTGAGGAAGGAGGTGGATGAACTGAGTGGCATCAGTGAGGTGAAGTGAAGCATCAGGATGACCTGTCTCAGGACAGCAGACATCGCTGGAGGAAGGCCACGAAGGCTTCTGCCCCTGCCACAGCTTTCGGTGTCTGCAGGCGGACAGAAAGACTTGGGGTGTCATTTCTGACTCTCAGCCAGAAGAAGCCATCCTCAAGGGCAACCCAGCATAAGTACAGCAGGAACAGCAGACACCACCCATCCCCTCACTGGCATGGTCACCCTAGGAGGCTCTGGCCAGCCAATCAGGCTTTGGCTTGATGGAGACCAAGTTGTCTATCACGGGCTGGTTCAATGTGTCCATTTTACAAAATGGGGTTTCCCCACTGATTCAATTACTCAGGTCTATTTAAAAATTTAAAAATCAGAAAAAACAGGTGTTGAGGCTTAAACTGTGTGTGGCTCTAGAATCAAACTAGTAGATGAACACTTACCCCCACAACTCAGTCAGCTACTGTCATCGGCATACAGAACAGCTGAAAGAACTTAGTTCAGGACCATCAAGTTAGGAGGAATGCCAAACTCCAAAGTCTGGACCTGCCACCACCTCATTCTGCTTTTGAGTCCATCTAACCAGGAGTGGTTCGACTCAAAGGTTTTTTTTAAAAATCCCTTTCCAGATTCAGCAGCAGAAGCTTCAGTGGCTCAAGGTACATAATTCTTTACTTCTGGGTTCAACAACTATTAATTACAGCTAGCTGCAGGCCAACTCTCAGGACCAGCATAAATGAGGCAGACTCTGCTGATTTTGTTTATCTGCGCTAGCCATTCCAAACTTCTACTGGTCAGAAGAAAGTGGAAGGGACCCCCAAGACTACTGACAGGGAACGGAGAAGACTGGGTGGGGCTCCTTCAGCTACGTCCTCAATGGAAACCTAAGAGGTCACTAGAATTTGGAGAGGATGTGGCCTCTCTAAAACATTCCTCCAAGCCCTCAACCTCAAAATATGGAGTACGAGGGATGAAAAGACTGAGCCAAAAGAATATGGGAGCAAAAAAGGCAGACAAGGTAATGTGATGCATTTACTCAAACTCAGAGAAACCCGGGGAGGAATGCCCGGCTAGGCCAGGGCTAAGTAAGATGATGTCAGAAGACAAGGAAGTGACTCCACGCCTCCCAGCAGCTTCTAGGACTGAGAAAGCGACCAAAGTGAAACGTCCAGGCAGGGGCCAGTCCGGTGGAGCGTCTGCCCTGGCGGTGGACCTACAGCCCACTTTAACAACAATGAGAGGCTGTGGAGGACTCAGCCCAAAGGAGGGAAGGTCATTTTCTCTTTTCTACCTGTTGGGTGAGTACACGCGAAGCTAAAATCCTGAGCTGCAGTCAAGACATTCATGAGTAAAACTCTTGTGCCTAAATAATGTGGAAAATGAATTCTAAGTCTTAAGTTTTATTTAAATAACCTCCAGTGAGAACAGAGTGGGCCAAATACTACCCCTTCCTTGTAACACCATTTGACCAAGACAGAGTGAGTGAAGCACAGCCTGCAGCCAGCCTGCTGGCCAACTCGTGTGAGCGCTGCGGTACCCCTCAGTGAGGGCGGCCACGACCTCGGCCCCGGCCAGCAGCTGGGGGTGCATCCACTGTTGAGCGAGGGTTCTTGATCGTTTCATCTACAGACACGATAAGGCATGCGGCCTCCGAGGCTGCCGTCAGTGCATTGATCCGCACCATGGCTGGCTCCCACACGAAGGCCTCAAAGTTGTCAGCAATGTCCTCGTTGTTGATGTCCACCCCGTACCACATGCCCCCCTGAGAGCAGAGAGGGAGAAGAAGATATGGAACGGCCCTCACGGTTCTTCCTGCACACCCTCCCAATGACCTGGATTGTTAGGAACCCCCAGACTCTGAACCTGCCGGCATCACAACAGGATGCAAGTGCACCTCCTCCCACCACTGCCCCTTCAAACCTGGGAAAGGCCGACCGCAGAAGCCCTCCAGGCCCTCTCCCGCTGCTGTGTTTTAGGGAGGCCCCGTCCTCAAGTTACCTGAGGACTGTGTATGTCAAACCCTGCTTCTCAAAAAGAACACTTTCCAATCCCTTATCATCTCAATGCCTCCATCAGTTCCTATTAAGGAAACCGAGACACACAGCAGTAAAGTGACCTGCTTAAAGTTCTAACCCAAGTCAGAAGCAAGGTCACTCACTGAGTGCTGCTGTCACAGCACTGAGCATTTAACAAAGATTTGCTAAATAGCAGATGAACAAATTAAGTTCTCAGAGAGGTCGCAACTTGGAGGTGGCAGAGCCATGGCTGGACTACTGTCAGCAGGGCCTGGGAGTGCTTCACCACCACACTGAGAAACCCAGTACACGAGGTCAGCATGTACTTCCAGGCTACAGGGTTCCTCTGGTTCCTGTCAATGCACCATGAGCAGTGATTACACTCTTGGTAGAAGCACCGAAGAAACCCTGGAACCTCCAGCCCTGGCACCGTGGCTTTCCTTCTGACCTCAGAGGAGGCAGTCAGATGGTACTGGGTTTGGTTCCAGCACCATCACCTGGGCTGACCACGCAGGGCTTGAGTAAGCACAGCACACACTCAGAATATAGCCCCATCCACCAAACCCCTGGCCCCTGAGGAGAGGAGTAACCCACCTGGGCATGCCGAGCCCGCAGCTTGTTGAGGATGTTTGTGGCATCAAAGCCAGCATTGTCGCACAGCTGGCGTGGGATAATTTCCAAGGCCTTGGCATAAGCCCCAATCAGTAGCTGCTGTTTTCCTGGAATGGTCCTTGAGTAATCTCGCAGGTACTTGGAGAGCTCCATCTCAATGGCACCGCCACCTGCCACCACTGAATCATTCTGCAGAGACAAGACCCACCTCTAAATGCAAGGCATCCCCTGGTCCAAGCTCCAGCCATGGCTAAATTGGGCCACTCAGTCAATAGGCCCCCTGACCCAGAGAGAGGTTCCTTATTCCTTCCCCCAGCCCAAGCCCCAGGAGGTCCAGACATGGACCGTGTCTAGCACATCCCAACTTTAATCTGGTGAACGTTATGGTTTCTGACCAACTTCAAGGTCACTTGCAGCTTGAGGGCATGGGCACAATCTCTGGGATGGCTGACTACATCAGCTCCACAGTTGCTCACAAGTCTTAGCCTTTAAGGGAGCATGACCTATTTTGAGACTGAAGCTGTTTCTTTACAATCTGTGAGACAATCAGGGCATACGTGCCCCGCTTGGAAAGACAGGTTGTATAGGGAAGGAATCACCACACAAATCCAGGTTCTTGTCAGCTCGGGAGGTAGAATGAGCTGTGCAGGCTGGGAGCCCCCAGCCTAGTACCTTGATGGCCCTCCTGACGATCATGATGGCATCGTGCAGGGACCGCTCTGTCTCCTCCATAAACTGCTCAGCACCACCACGGAGGATGATAGTGCAAGTCTTGGCCTTGGGGCAGCCAGTGAAGAAATTGTACCTATACGCGGGGTCAAATCATACATGTGAACTGCTTTCTGCTGCCAACCACCATATTCTGACCTCAGCAAGTCCTCCAGACACTCAGCAGCTGCTCTTCTGTTCCTCACGAAGGCTCTCTAATCCCACCCTTAAAGACACGTTTTTGGGAAGGTCTAGGGCTGTACCACTGGGACATAAAGATTTTGGAGTCAGACTTCAGACCCAACTGGATCCTCTCCCCTCCTGAAACACTCAATTTACCTGAGTTCTTTATGCCTCAAAAGATGAGCTCTCAGATGAGAGTAGCACATGCCATACACACGACACCCCAAAGGCGGCAGAAGGCTGCAGCCAGGCAGGTCTCGTGAGCCAAGCAAACAGGGGGCCCGAGCCTACGGCTCACCTCTCGCCTCCAATCTGTGTCTCTTCAAAGACCTGGCAGCAGCCCAGCACATCTGCTGACAGAGCGTTCACACTGGTCTGGATGGAGCCCCCGCAAGCCTGAGAACACAAGCAGCAAGATCACCTAGCAGCGAAGGCTCACATGAGGCCAGAAGCGAGCTTCCTGCCACCTACTTATTTTTTTAATTTTTATTAATTTTTTGGGGGGGGGTAATTAGTTTACTAATTTATTTATTTTTAGAGGAAGTACTAGAGAATGAACCCAGGACCTTGTGTATGCTAAGCATGCGCCCTACCACTTGAGCTACATACCCTTCTCCCCCTGCCTGCCACCTAGTCTTAAAGCCAATTCCCAGGTTACACGGCCATGGTACCCCAGAGACTTCTGCACTGGGTGACCCACTCTCACCCTTGACCTCCAGGCTCCCTCCAGAAGAGGAGAAAACAAAACAGAACTAAGACACATGAAGGGTAAATAAGCCTGCTTAAAAGGAAATGTCAGTGACCCTTCGCTTCACCCAACACCCTCTCCCCCAAACTAGAGTGCCTTGGGCCCAGCAACTGAAGTCAGGATCGGTGCTTTAGCCCTAAAGCATCTTTGGTAAGATGCTCAAGAAGAAAGGGAAGAAAACGTCTGGAAGCATAAATACTTGAGCTTATCCAGTGATCATAGTACTACTGCTAGGTTCCCTCACGGATTAGATTTCCTGACTTGTCTTGGTTAGACTAACTTTTGTATACTGAGCATACACACACTGGCACTGTAGTGTTTCATGGCAAAAGGAGTTAAGAAGACAGGCCTAGACTGACATGCCAACCCAACAGTGTACTCCAGTGCACCTTCGGGGGCACAACAACCATGAAGCAGCCTATGAAAACTTGGTTACCATCATTGTCCTCTTCAGATCCTCCTCCGGCACTCGGCCAGCACAGAACATGTCCCTGTCAGCAAAGTACTGGGTGGCCACATCCCCAATGGGAAGCTTTGACAAGACGACTTTGGCTCCAGATTGATGGATCCTCTCTAACTTGTCGTAGAGAATGTTCCACTCAGCATCAACAATTGCCTGATAATCCTGAAGAAACCCAGAAAAGGATGAGGATGCTTTGAAGTGGATGTTAGCATATATGGCATATTAAAATATATTCCTCAAAAAAAAAAAATCCCTCCAAAATAAAATACACTGATTTACTTATGAGGCTAAACTGAATAGCCTCTCCTCAGTCAACTTAGGAACCACCTAAAACTTTCAACCACAGAGCAGGAAATGACCTGAGGACTGGGAGCAACTCCAGAGCTGGCACTTGCCAAGGTGTGAGACAGTTTAGCCTGGCTAAGTTCTAGCCTCCTCTGAGGTGTTGCACCCGTGGAGTTCCCAAGGACAAGACCCTTTCCCACAAAGGCTACTTTGCATTGGAGACACATTTCCCAAAGATACCTGCTTATGGCTGGGTGACACTGCTACCTGCAGACAGCCTTGGTAATATCAATGTTGGGAGCATACCTTTTCCTGCAGTGTGGGACTCAGTCTAGAAGGCTCACATCTTCCCAAGTAAGAGGAATCAAAATACCGGGCTCACTGTATAGCCAGAGAGCCCCAGCCAGCCCCTCCGGTGGGGCCAGAGGCTAATTTTTCAACAGGTTTGCCCTATCCAAACCTCCTCATGTCCAGGTCACTCAGAAAGAGCATAAAGTGAGTAAAGAAGTGGGCTCAATATTTAGACATCAATATTTAGGGAAACAGGAGGAGAAAAGAGCCCATTAGGTACCCGAGAAACAGAGCTGGGCCCAAGATGGCCACAAAGGCCCAGGACTTTGGCCCAGAATGCTGCCACTGCCACTGCCAGCTGGTAGGGCCTACCTCAACTGTGTGGACTCTGATTTCAGCATTATCTTTCTCAGCTTTCAGCTCCAGCTCAACATTTAAAAGGGCAATCATTGGATTATAGTACTTTTTGGGTTGCATTTCAAACCCAGCATAAGAGAAAGTCTTCTTGAATGCGACACCAGCTACGAGCTGGGACTCCTGTTAAAAAAAAATAAACAGTTCAACAACTCAGTACTAGCATGAAATAAAATCAAGTTAGTGGTGCACTGGACCAATGCATGTCCATTTTTGTGAACCTGGAAGAGTTAACCATGTTTTTATTTACTTCACCGTTCTAACAAAGCCTTTCTATCACCATAAAAGCTGGAAAAAATACAGATTATATTCTGGTTGTCCTGTCAATATAAAGAAAATCATTTAGCTTGCAGAGGCCAAGCATCATAAAGGGCTGTCCTCTAAGACTTACCTCCAGAGCAGGTGCCAAGGGACACACTTTGATCCCAACTCCCCACCTCCCAGTCTCCTACTGCTCACACAATATTCCTCCCTACCTCTACTGCACGTGAGCACACACACCTGCGTGCGATGGCCTAGAAGCTTCCTCCTTCCAGGAGATGAGAACAAAAAGTCCGAAGGGTCAGGAATTTCCTGCACAGCTCCCGTGCTATCACTGTGGCTCCCCCATCTTGATCCCTCAAAACATGAACTACCACCACTGGCTGCATAACCGAGCTTGCTGTGGAGTGGACTGAACAGCAGGGCAGAACAGAAAGCATGCTGTGCCTGGAAGTGACTTCAGCCTTATCAAAGACTGACGTTCAAACCTCAGATCTCTTTCTTACTAAGTGACCTAGTCATTTCCCACTCCATAAAGAAGGGGATATTCAGTTCAATGACCTGTATGTTCTCTGCCAGTGCGAATTTACAATCCCAGTCCATTTACTGTAGCCTATCAGTGAACAGATTCATGCATCATTCAAATCTACAGTCTCCTAGAGGGGGTGATGTGTGAACTGAATCAAGATGGATAAATAGAAATTAGTCACATAGGAAAGAGGAAGAAGAAGATGTTCCTAGGAGGCAGAAGCAGTGTGGTGTTATCAGAGGATGAAAAGCCATTTGCAGTTGCTGGAATACAAAATAAGAGAGAAGAAACCAGTTTAGGAGAATCTTAAAGGCTCTGCTAAGGCCTGGCTCTTATTCCATAGGCAACGTAGAACCCCAACAGGTTTTACACACAGTGTAAATTGGGGAGCTTCACCCTGCCACAGAAAATAGGGTGGATTTAGGGGATGCGAGAGTTGAGGAAGGGTGACCACTACTAGGACAATGGTCTAGTAAAAGAGAACAGACTGAAGAAATAAATGATAAATTGGTAGATAAAATGAGACAATGGTCATCAATCAGATGACCCTAGATTTCTGGGTTGAGTGACTGAATAATGGTGATGATACCAACTATGTCAAGGAATACAGAAAAGATTACAGGTTTGGAGGACAAGATAGTGAGTTCGGCAGCAGTCAGACACAGGAGTGGAAAGCTCGAGGGAGAGGTAAAGGTTGAAGATATAGATCAGGAAGTTCTCAGTTAATCCTGAGAATAACTAAATAATAACCACCACCATTTACTGAATTCTATGTGTCAGGTTCTGTGTTAAGGGTTTTACATAGAGTTAAGGGATGTGGGGCAGTCTGAAAGAAAATATGTGTGGCCTGGAGCCCCTGGCTTTCTCAGCAGTGAGATTATTAGTTCTGATCCCTAGTTTAGTGAATGCTAATCTAATCTCAAGGGTTTATGGAAGTAGGAAGGCACAGGAGAAGATGGAATATTACTACAAAAGCATTGCGTAAAGACAAAGTTGGCAAGCCATGATGGAGAGAATGGGCTGAAACATGAATGAAACTGGGGCCTGAAGACAGGGGAACGACTCAGATGACCTCCAGATTCCTCACAGCTTTATTACGTAAAGAAGACCTTAGCCCATGGACATGCACCATGACAGGAGGAAGAGGAGGGAGATGGACAGAATGGAAATGCAATTTGGAGGAGAAAAAGTCAAAGAACAAAAAGCAAAGTGCCAGCATATAATACTCCAATTCAAGCAGGTCTTGCCCTTTCCAAATCACTTCAGGCTGAGGTCACCAAGGAAGAGTAAAGGAAAAAGTAGGGGAGGCCAAGGATTGGAAAAAGTCCGAAGTAGCACAGAGACACCAACATCAAAGACTGTTTCCAGACAGATACTTCTGTGTTAGAAAATATGCTGTGCAATACACTAGCCACATGTTGCTTTTTAAATTTAAATAAGCGAAAATTAAACTTAAAATTCAGTTCCTCAGTTCCACTAAAAGCATTTCAAGTACTCAGTAGCCACACCTGGCTACCAGCTATCATACTGGGCAGCACAGATATGTAACAGTCCCATCCCAACAGAAAGTTCTATTGGGCAGCACTGAGTTTAGAGCTACACATGCTGATGTGGATCAAATTCTAAAATAGGTTGTTAAATAGACAAAAGCAAGTTGCAGAACAATATGTATTATAAGTGAGCATTTGTGTTTAAAAAAAGTATTTATATTTGTACTTATAGATGCACAGAGTACTTCTGGAAGGACACACACACACAGAGTTAACAGTGGTTGTATCTGGGGCAGGAGTGGTGTAGGGGACATTTATTTTTTCCTTTAGGACCTTCTATACCTTTTGAATTATGTATCATCTATTCAAAATAAATGGCCAAAAGAAAGAAGGGAAAGTTTGGCCATATCACTTGGAGAAGAATGGACTGGAAAATACTTCTCATATTTATTAATTGAGAGAGTTTTAGATTATTTATCAGAGCTAGCTCTATACCCTCCCACATTAACACCAAGATTCTGAAAATCAGCCGGTTCAATCTTCCATTTTGCTGACAAGTAAATATAGGTCCACAGAGGTGACAAATGTACCCACAGTAGGCAGCAGTATGGGGAACAGCTCCAGCCTGCCTCCCAGTCCAAAGTGCATTCTCTCTACACCTGTAATGTGTGCTCTCCTGCGATGCCAAGCTGTCTGAAGGGGCAGTGTGAAAGCAAGAACCTCCCAGGGAGGCCATAGCAGGCTTACCTCTAGGGCGCCACCTTGCACCTTCTTGATTCCAATCATTTTAAGCTGCAGCAAATCATCGAGCATTATTACCGCGTCCACCACCATCTTAGCGAAGAAGGCTTTCTGCTGGGAGATCAGCTTGGAGCTCAGAGCAGTCATGGCACATTTCTCTAGCAGCTTCCTCTGCTCCCTAGGACACAAGGGTGGGACTGCATCAGGTCCTGAAAGCCCCTCTTATCTGATTCTGTTGCAATGTGAAGATGGCTTCTGTTCTATACTCTAAACTCAGCCCTCAACAACTTCATCTTCTGTATCTTTAGGGCAGGTTATCAGTGACAGATGGCGACTACAGTCAAAGACTTCACAAGTGACAGCTTTTAAACTACAGTCTACAGCCTCTCTTGTACTGCACGGGCTGGGGGACAAAGGGTTTAGCAAAAGCCAAACAGCCCCAGGCCCATATAGGGATCCCAGCATAATGATGCATCCAATCTGGCCACAGGAAGTCAAGGTTCTGACAAAGCCAACCGCAAACTTACACTTTATCGTCCCTCTTCACAGTCACGGCGATCTCTTTTATCTTGTTAACTGCCTGCAAGAAAAGAAGCTAAGTGAGTCTCTCATGCTAAAGACAAACTGAAGAAGTGGATCCCAAATTCTCTTCCTAGTCCCCAATCTGTTTATTCCCAAATCTTAAGCATTTCTACTCTATAACCAAAAAACCATTTCCAAATCTTGTAGCTGCCTAGAAAAATACAGATTTGTATAGTTCAGAAAACCCTCAAAGTTAGAAATGTAGAGTAAGTATAGTTCTTAAGAATCATCAGGGAACCTCCAAGATTCAGCTCTGGATCTGCAGGTAACACACTGAAACAAATGAGTAGAAACACTATGACACTAGATTAGCCTAAGCCTTCTGGCTTATGGAAAGCAACTATGACAACTTTTAGTACTTTGTATATTTGCTATGTTGTATAATATATGATATATATATTTATACGTTAAATATATCTTTTCAAAAGATATCCTTTCCTATATACTTCTCATATATGATTTCATTTAATGTCACCACTCCAAAACTGGACAGTAAAAAGAAAAAGTAAGGTCTAGAGGAACTGACTTGCCCCAGGCCACAGAATGAAGGTCAAGGTCAATAAAAGCAAGGTCTCAAGATGAGCCACGAGGTACTGGATAAAAACAAAAGTAGCTTTCATTTACCAAGAGCCTATGGTATGTCTACATGATGTCTGTCAGGAAACCTGAGGCTTGAAGAGATGAAGTAACGTATCTAGTCAAACAGCTACTGAACGGCTATCACAGAGCTATTAATAAGACAGCGATTCCCAGGGAGAATTCAGAAAATGCTCAAGGAACCCTGTTCCCAGTCCCTCCACACCCCAGTAAATCCTAAGAGAAACATGAAGGTGTCCAGGCACAAGGTGCTCAAGTTCACCAGGGTTCCCATACCAACTGAGTGGCAGTGCGGAAAGCTCGGATGATGATCTGTGGGTGCAAACCTTCCTCCACGTAGGATTTCACCTGCTTCAGAAACTCTGCAGCCAGCAGGGTCACTGAGGTGGTGCCATCACCGACCTGGAAGAAGATGAAAGGAAATTCACGTATTCTCATGTTCAGGAATAAAGCCCTGAAACTCCATTTTTAGGCATTCTACCCATTCCAACTGGGAGCCGTTTAAATGAATGTCAAGCCTTTTCCGGGAAGCACTGCTTTTTACAACAAGTAGAAGTGTTGGTAGTTAGGTATCCATCTCATTACCTGGGCCACAAAATTAACTCCCCAGCCAGGCCCATCCTCCAAAAAGGGCTGACTTGGACAAACTTCCCCAGAATACGAAATCATATATGCAAACGAGAACTTACTATGTTCAAGGTACTATGATCAATAAGACAGTTTCCGTCATGCTTCTAATACAATGCTTACCCGTCACAAATAACCATGGTAGCAAGAGGTACGAGACGAACATTCTCTAAGGAGAACAAACTACTACAGAAGTTTACAAAACAGACCTCTAAGTGCTTCGTATTTTAAACACTATTTGGAATAAGCAGATTACTAGTCTGCTAATCTTTCTCACACAGCAATTTTCTATGATGGGATCTAAATCCTATTTTTAATGAGGGAGAAGAATGAAGGCTTTTAAGAAAACTGGCTAACCTCTGATTTGGAAGAATTTATTTTGGTTTCTTTTTTGTTTTAGTTTATCTCTCTCTTTTTTTTTTGGAAGAAATTTTCTTTACCTCCCTTATGTCCACTGTGTAATGTAAGGGATTTCAGGGAGAAAAAAAAGGTACTGTGGTGAAGGGTTTAAGCTGCCAATTTCCTGGACAGAAAGGTATTCCCTTGTTGAAAATATTAACAGATCAAATCTAGACTCTTGTCACTTTAATTTTATATAAACCATACTGTTTTATATATAGGACAAACTGTGTCTTAACAGACCTTTTAATATAACTATAGGACATACCTGTAATACTCTGAAATGCAAACCTATCTCTCTTAACATTTATTATCAAGACTCCAGTGTTAGAAATGGTTTTTAAAAATGCAGACAGGTTAATGTCACTGACTTGCACATGTTAAAATGCTAAATCTTATGCTATGTATATTTTACCACCATAAATATTTTTTTTAAAAGAAAAAGGTAAACTGGAAGCAGTCTCCAGCCTCATAATATAAGGCGACCAACAGATAGATGAGAGGTCAAATTGTTTACCTAGCAACTCGTATGAATGACAGCACACAGGCCTGGTTCTAAGAACTCAGCTACATACAGTGGAACAGTGAGAATTTTAAAGGACTATTAATTCCATCTAAATATTTTTTACAAACACGTATTACTTGCGAAATAATTTTGGATATACAATCAAAATGTTTTAAAGAGCCAAAGAGCAAGCATGCATGTGTTTCAATCTCCACTGAAACAGAGGCTTGATTTTCCTACCTCAGCATCTTGGGATTTGGCAATGTCCACTAAAGTCTTTGCTGCAGGATGGACAACATCAAGGAGTTTCAAAATTGTGGCTCCATCATTAGAAATTGTTGCTTTGCCTTAAAAGGGACAAACACAAAGTAAAAATGTAAAGACCTTTTCTTAAGTTCTGTCTTCTGGCTGGACCTGGATCCCACACACATTTTGTGGGGATAGGGCCGAGGCGCTCGTGGTGGGGATGAACTGATCTTTTTACAGTTAGCTCTGTGCACAAAGGGTCACCTAAAATCACACATTTCTAAAGACCATGAACTCCTGATTTTCTCTGAACAGTAAACAGCACATGTCTACTGGATGTACAAAACATTTTAAAAAATAAGAATGAGGGGGTGGATATAGCTCAGTGGTAGAGCACATGCTTAGCATACACAAGGTCCTGGGTTCAATACCCAGTACTCCATGGAAAAAAAAAAAAAAGAAAAAGAAAAGAAAAAAGAATGAATAACCATTTAGATATTTTTAACAGTTGATACCCTAGTATCTCATTTCTAAGTTAACACACTAAAACATAAGGGGGAAGTTTTTTCTTTGTCTCCACAACATGATACAATGGGAGTGATCACAGGCAATTCCAGAAGATTCTATTTTGTGTTTCTAGGCCAAATCTCTTTACAAGGCAACAGACTTGTAAGCCCAGCTTTTCCCATACATTCCCAGGGCTCAACATTCAGGACAATGATGAAATGGAACCACTTCATGGTGAGAAATCCTTCAGAGATCTTAAAAGCAGTGGGATTTCTGATGCCAATCTCTGCTAGCCCCAACACTCAGAGGAGTCTCCTCTTCTGCACTCTGCAGACTTACCTCGGCCATCCACAATGAGCTTGTCCATGCCACGGGGACCCAGAGTGGTTCTTACAGCCTCGGCAATCACCTGGCAGGCACTGATGTTACTTACAAGCTGGGGGATGCCTTGAGAGCTATCAGTCCCCTCTTTCAACAGGATAACCGGTGTGGGCTAGACAAAAGAACAATTTACTACTTTTAATAATCATTCATTACGTAAGATTCAAGGAGGGAGAGGGAACATGTTCCTGTCTCTCCAGTAACAGAAATATCTGGAGACCTTTTTAAACCACGTTACCCTGCTGTCCAACCACCACATCCATTCCTTAAACAGCCTCTACCTCCAGAGACACTGCCAAGACCACAACATACCTTGCAGGTGTGCTAGAGAATTGTTTGAGAAGCACCAATTTAGTCAAAAAGAACAAATCAAATAAATGCATTCTCCAGCGCCCAGCTGAAAAAGCGTAGCCCTTTCAACTTCTGACCCTAATCCCGTGTTGAGGAATTAGGTCACGGCACAGGAAGAAGCAGGCCATGCTCAGTGTTCACCCTCCAGCAAACATCCATTTATCTGCATAAGAGCTTAATCCTAGGGCAATGATACGAAACATGAGGTGCCAACAGCTTCAGATGTTGTCCTGGAGATGCCCAGGCAGACAGCTTTACCAGTGATGTTTAGCCGGAGTGCAGGAAAGTGGCTAGGCAGAGAAACAAAGAGCACCTTTGTCCTGCCTCACAAAATGACAACAAATCTGATTCGTATAGCAATGTTACCATCTCTCATGCTGGTTCCATAAAGCCTCCCTGTGACTAATCTCCAATCAGATACCCAGAACAAGTTTTCCCATTTTGCATTGGCCTCCAGAACAGTTACTATCCTTGTAGATGCTTAATCTGCAGAACTGCTTTAGCAATTATGGGAAGACAAGGACATCTGCTTATTCTGAAGGGCCTGCATAGGTACCTTTACTCCAGTGACCATTAGCACAGACACTAATTCCTCAGGTTAGCAAACAAGGCTGCTTTCCTTCTGCATCCAAGCCTGTGCCTTCAGAGATGAGCTCATGGACCAGACTCAGTCTTCCCAGTATTTGTCACTAATTTTACTGGTGTGAAACAGACTACAGTAAAGGTAAATACTGTTTCAAAATTTTTGTTATGTCAGTTATGTGTGTGCTATTAGGCTATGATCTGAAATTTATTTCTTACTGTGGACTGCAATATAAAGTTTGCAAGTCACTGCCCATGTCCACTCCTAGGGGGTACTTCAGGTGTCTCAGCAGGGAAGGCACATAGGAAAGCACAGAGCTGTCTCAGTCAAACAAAAGGAGCCAGGAATTCACACATCAGGAAGTCTAGCAACCCATGAGACTGACTCCATATTAACTGGGCAATTCCTTAAAAAAGTTTTACTCCTTTGGCCAGTGTAGCTAGAGGGTAGTATGTAAGCAGAAGACTGGATAAGGCTGAAGAAGCAGGCAGGAATCAGATCACTACTCACCTGTAGACTGCAGTAAGGAGTTTGGATTTTAATCCTACAAAGGGAAGCCCTGGAAAGGCTTTTAGCAGAGGAACTGCATAGTCTGATTTACATTTGGAAAAAAAAAAAAACTAAACAACTAGCAACTTTTCTAAGGAAAGACCTGTCCTCCAAAAATGCCCCACTTTCTCCCAGTCCTGCTAAGTCACTCCTCAGGCCAGCCTCTGGTCTACTCCTTCCTCAGATGGAGTCTTACACTTTATTATTTTTAAAAATATATTTTTATTGAAGTAGTCAGTTTACAATGTTGTGTCAATTTCTCATGTACAGCATAATACTTCAGTCATACAGGAACATACATCTATTTGTTTTCATATTCTTTTTAAACAAAAGTTACTACAAGATACTGAATATAGTTCCCTGTGCTATACAGTATACACTTGTTGTTTACCTATTTTATATATAGTAGTTAGCATCTGCAAGAGTCTTACACTTTAAATCAAAAACCAACTTCCCCTTCTATTGCCTCCAACAGATTGTTTCAACTCTCTTGAGGCTAACTTATCCAATGTTTCTGTAAACTTTTTCTCACTTCCACCTCCAAATTGTATCCCCATCTACAGGAGACACACTGCTACTTTTTACAAAACCACTTTCATATGGCCAGGCCAACAATTCCTCAGAACCTCTATTCTTCCAACTTTTCTCAACAGTAGTTACCATGGGCGTTTAAGAGGGGACCCCATAACTCTCTCTGCTTCCCCTTGAGCATAATGTTTGTATTGCTATCCATCGAAAAATATGAGCTTCTCAATGGGCAGAGTTCCTAGATTTGGTCATGTATGAAGCAACATACAGAAGCATTTGGTGCTGAAAATCCAACCATTACATATCAGTTAACTCTTGAACAACACAGGTTTGAACTGTGTGGGTCCACATGTATCTGGATTTTTTTCAGCAGTAAATACGACAGTACTACACTATCCAAGGCTGGTTGAATCCGCAGATACAGAAGAACCCTGGGTATGGAGGGTTGACTAAATTGCAAGCAAATTTTTGACTAAGTGGAGAGTTGGGGCACCTAATCCCCAAATGGTTCAAAGGTCAACTACACTCAAAAGTCCTTGATACGAGCCATGAAATAAGGTGGCACTCGCTTCTTATTTTTGGAAAAGCATTGCAGTATGGTGACACTAAATTCATGAGAATTCTTAAGTACAAAGCAAGAAGGGCTTGGAAGTAGCTGACCACACTGTCCCCAAGTTCCCTATGCTTTATAGGCCCTACAGAAATTGTAGGCTGGGTACAGATATCCTATGGGGAGATAAAGGTAGCAGGGCCGGACTGAGCCAACTCAGGTCAATTAGGGATGGGTCCTCTACTAACAGTTCCCCAGGGGCAGGCACTACCACGAGAAGTCCAGCTTCTAACCCTAAGTTACTTTCCAACCACATTTTTACTCAAGTGAAAGGAAATGACAGCAGAATCCTATAATCTGCCAAGGGTATCACAGAAAACTTGGTAATTTCAGCTTAATGATCTTATTCACCCTCCTTAAAAACTTTTATTAAGCATTATTACGCTAGATGTTCTATAAACCAACAAGTGTTCATGTGCCAAGGCATATATGGCCTAATCCTTAGTGCTCAACACCAGAGAAGCAAGGACATGTCTTCTGTACAGCTGTACCAAAGTCACAGGACTAAGGTTTCTGGGGTACCCTTTTACCTCTCTTCCAATCACAGAAGGCTTCTAAAATACTATGTACCAATTCGATGACAGCAAGGAGAATTCTTGGTGACTGAAGTCTCACGTTCCAAAAGGAGAGATATAAACAGCCAATATAGCAGGGAAACAGATCAGGGATCAGTTCAGGAAAAACCCAAGGTGGTGGTCTGGAGCCTCTTGGTGAAGGGTTTTATCATCAGTCAGAAGACTCTTGGTTCTGATCCCCAGTTCTTTAGAGGCCAACCAAAACTCTTATGGTAGTCTTGCCAGGAAGATGGATTACAGGGAGGAAAAGAAGCAAGCCAACTAGCTAACATGCTGAGTGTTTACAACACGCTGGGCACTTCTTATGTATTCATTCATTTAATACCTTCTAACAGACTGAGGGCCAGAAATGCAATAACATGCTCGCAGTCACACACCTAGTACGTGGCAGAGCTAGTTATAAACCTAGGCATTCAGTGCGGCTCCAGAGCCTACTCTGGACTGCTCTACTTTGCCGCCTCTGCACAGAAGTTGAAGACAACTTGAGGAACAGGCAATGTTGAAGATGGCCTGAAAAACGCAGTACTGGAGGTACGAATGGGAGAGAGTGTACAGCTTAATGCCCGGTTCCTTCTATCTTGGGTACAAATGGGGTTCACAAGGCATTTGGTAGCAGAATGAACACCTCATAGGTGTCAGTTTGACATCTCCTAGGACAGGGAGAAGCTGAGGAAGCAGGAACATAGAGAACTGAGTTGGCCTGACAGGCTAAAATGAATGAATGATCTGCCAAGTGCACAGGGAGCAATGTCTTAGTCAGGGTTTTGCCTCTAACACTCAGAAGCTGGCCGTGTTCAACAGCAACTCCGGAGACACCACAGAGATCTGGGGCCGACGGAAGGCATCTGCAGCTCTGAGACGGAGAAAGGGATGCCCTGGAAGAGGGTGGGGCGGGCTGGGTGGGAGAGGGCTACAGAGGAACTCCAGTATTCACCAACTCCCTAATTTAACAAAAGGAGAACCAGAGTTAGCTGGTCAACTAGAAAAGCCAGCTAACGTCACATCTGGAGGGGCAGACACGGTCGGAGTCGGAGGCCGGGTCTTCCCACCTCTGATGCAGTGTCCCCAACTATCTGACCCATTCTCCTGGCTAAGAAGTTACACCTCCGTAAAACCAGCCGGGCCTGGTACATTCAGCAGGCACTAAACATGCGTTTACTTAAGGAATGAACCTGTAAATGAATGGATTTAAGTACGGGCGGAAGGATCTGGCTTTATTCATGAACATCCCGCCGGCGGGCAGGGGAGCAGTTAGCGACCAGAGATGAGACCTTGGGCTCGGCCCAACGTGAGGTCCCCATGCTACCTCTACCGGTTCTGGGAAGCACCCGGCTTTACACCCCCATTTTCCAGAGCTTCCACGTCTGACCGTCGACCAGGTATGCACGCTCAATCCGCAGTCGTTTAACCCAGGTCATTATTTTGGGGGGCTCCAAAAACTGGGCTCACGACACGGGTTCGCGGCCCCGAAGCACCCTGGGACTTGTAGTCCCCAGCCAGCCGGACCAAAGCCTCCCCTAGAGCCCCTCACAAA
Organism: Camelus ferus; assembly: GCF_009834535.1. NCBI lineage: Eukaryota > Metazoa > Chordata > Mammalia > Artiodactyla > Camelidae > Camelus > Camelus ferus. The sequence continues at coordinate 53,342,028 of NC_045710.1, read as the reverse complement.
GGGTCCCTGCTCCGTGCCCAGGCCCAAGCCAGGCCGCGGCGGGCCGGAGTCGCCCGTAGACAGGGGGTCGAGGCAAGGACCGAGTCGGTAGGCAGGGAAAGGTCCCACGGGACCGGCCCCGGCCGGCCGGCGCCAACTGCGGACCAGATGGCAGCGGATGGAGACGGATACACGAAACGCCACTCACCATCATTTTGTAAGCTTATTCAGCGGCCCGCTACTCCTCTTCTCTGCGCCCGGGCCGCCCAGCAACCCCACAATGCTCCGCGCCAGAGAAGTCCCCAGAAGCTTCGTCAAGCCGTTGGACCGGGAGAGGAAGGGGACGGGCCACTTCCGCCACTCTATGGTTTGCTACCACAGAGTCGGCGTGACTAGAAGGGCCAGAGGCTGGGCCTCCGGGGGCGCCCTAGAAGAGATGTGGTAGTTGTGGAAGAGTCGCCTGTTTTCGATGGTGCCATTCTCTTGGAACGTACAGAATCCTTGCTCGGCCCGCGTCATCCACTAACTAATTCCATTCCCCTTCTACTCCCTGATGCCAGACCAAGGAAATGCAATAAACTCAAATTTTTTTGAACGCTGACACGCTTTTGCTTAAGAATTTACGTGAGTGATCTCATTTAATCCTCACAATCCTGTCGCATTGGTACTGTTATCATGCCCACTTTATAGATAAGGGAACTGAGGCTGAGAGATTAGGAAAGGTGTCCAAGTCAGTTACACAGTAAATGGTAGAGAAACAGCCGTGGGCACCTGGCCCCAATGCCCGTTTTCTGGCTCGACAGTGGCCAGAGCTTCCTCGAGGGTCGGGTACATCAGAGCCTACGGACCGTTAGCGCGCAAGCGCTGGTGGAACTGAGCAGAGGAGGAGCAGAGCAGGAGCTGCCGGGGACCGCCTGGCGCTAGATTAAAGCCTTCTCAAGGAGGGAATGGGAAGGAGGGGAGCACAGCTGGGAGAAGGTAAATCGTCGTCCTGCGAGGCTGCCGCGGGGAGGATCCCGAGACCGCAAGAGCTGACTGGTTAAGATTTTCCGCGGCTGAAGCGAGTCCTGCGGGTCTCCCACCTCCAGTTCTCCCCGCCTCCCTCGCCCGCCCACTAGCCAGCTAGGTCTTGCAGAATCGAATCCATACTGAGAGATGCTGGGGCGGGGGCCGGCAGTTGCAGTTAAGAGTTTAGGCCAATCAATCCTCGGCCCCACTTCTCTCGACCAATAGAAAGTGGGCTAAGGCGCAGGGGCGGAAAATGTGGCTACACGAGCAGGTATTAGAGCCAATCAGCCATGGGCCTCGTTCCAGTCCACCAACCAGCAGCAAGAGCGGGTCTGGGGGCGGGAGGCCAGAGCAGCTGTCAGGCCAAAGTCCGGCGAGCTACGAGCGGCTGGGCTGCTGGAGGAAGTGCGGCGCCGGGCCGGGCCCTGGAGATGGTCCCTGGCGCCGCGGGCTGGTGTTGTCTCGTTCTTTGGCTCCCCGCTTGCGTCGCGGCCCACGGTGAGCGGCAGCGGGCGGGGTTGCGCTGCGGGGAGGGGCTGGCCGTCCACCTTGAGCGCGTCTGGGGCCGGGGGCCACGGGTCACCTTGGGGACCCCGCGAGTTCCAGGGAGAGCAGGTCTAGAGATGGGCGCCTGGAGTGGATGGGTACGGGTCCCCCACCAACATGAGCTCGGCGCGGACTGAGGCTGGGCTGTGAGTCCTCAGCTTCCCACGTCGAAGCAAGATTTCCCCCTGCCCCCACTAGCGCCAACTTAGAAGGTTGAGGGGGCGAGGAATAGCGAACAACTAGAGAGAATACAAGCTGGAGATATGTTAGCACTCACTTGCATATACTGGACCCCACATTGCTACACGAAGGCTCACATGCACAATCACATACGTACACACCCAACCTGTTTGCATCTACATGAAAAAATAAACATACACCCATATACATGTGTGAGCACATATACATACTTACAATTTACACAGATCAGAAAATGTAAAGGTCAGGCAAAGATGTGTGTGCGGAGGAGGGCAAGTTTAGTGCTAATCCAGGAAGGCTTCCTGGGAGTGTTTCTGTATCTGATGGGAAGTCTCCACTCCTAGGATTTAAGGCTGTATTTGTAGCCCAGTGCCAAGTCAGTGGAGCTCTGCCTGGTGGCTATGTTTTGGACAGTACACAAGGACAGGTAAAGCCACAGTCAGACCCAACCCTGGCACACCTGGTAGCGGCTCGATAGTTTGTTGACTGACTAATGGACCTGTGGCAGCAGCTTCCACCCTTTCACATTCCTCAGTCTCTCTGGGCTAAGGAAACCAGGGACTCAAGTTCAGGTAAAACATGAAAAGTTTGGTGCTGAAGAGACCCACACGCTGTAAAAATCTGGTTGTTCCAGGAATTCCCTTTCTCAATGCAGTGGAGCTGGAAATAGTTTAGTTGTTCATTCAATTCAACAACCTTTCTGAGCACTCACTATAGCCTAGCCACTATGTTAGATAATGTGGATACAGCAGTGAATGAAATGATAAACTTATGGTCCTTATCCTACAGCAGCAGACAAACAATAAATTTATGAACACTGTATAATTACAAATTATGTTACAAGTGTCATTGGAGAAAAAGTACATTTTGAAGAGGCTTAAGGGAAGGGCAGTCACAGGGCAGGTTACTCTGAGAAAGTGACATTTAAGCTATGGCCTGATGGATGCATAGAAGTGAGCCATATAAAGAGGTAGAGTGAGGTTAGGAAGCACCCCCAGATAGAGGGAACTTGCAAGAAGACTTGGAGATGTGAAGAAACTGATAGGAGGCCCATTTTGCTTGAATATAGGAAGAGACGAGGTTGGATTAGTAGCTAAGGGCCACATCATGTAGGGCCTTGAAGACCAGAGTTAAGTTTAGATTTTAAGTGCAAAGGGAAATTGTTGAAGGGTATTGAAGCTGTGGGAATAGTGACATGATTATATTTGCTTTAAGATCTTTTAAGAAGATCCCTGGCAGTGGTTTGGGAAGTGAATCTTAGCAAGAATGGAGGCTAAGAGAGACCAGTTAAGAAGCTGGACAAGTCACAAGAAGAAATGATAGTGGCTGGACTAGGGGGATGGAAGTGGAACCAGAGTCAACTTTTAAGTTTTGGTGAGAGTTGTTTTGTGCACAGGCTACCACATCTCCACCTTGCAACTCCCAAGTCCGCTTCAGAGCGAAGATGGATTAACCCTTGGAAAGAACACTAGAGCTAACACTAGAGCTCTCAGTCTTCCTGGCTTATCTGTGCAAGCAGCAGCAGCTGGAAATCTCTGGGGTTACTAACTCTGTCTGCATCAACTCTGTCCTCCCCAGGGCAGAGGCCACCGACCTGGAGGACCCAACCGACTGAAGCTGGGTCCTGGGCCCAGACAATAGCCAGCCCAGTTGAAGGCACAGGGTCCATGATCTGAACCTGAAGCAGCCCTTTCCCTGGAGGATTCTCACCTGTACATTTTTACCTTTCAGGCTTACGCATCCATGATTATTTGTACTTTCAAGTGCTGAGTCCTGGGGACATTCGATACATCTTCACAGCCACACCTGCCAAGGACTTTGGTGGTATCTTTGTAAGTTCAGGAGGCCCTCTCATCTCTGATCCTGTCTCCACATTCCCCCAACTAAGTTGAGGTGACCTTCATCATCCCTTTAACCAACACCTGAGTGCTGGGACAGAGAAGGGAGCAGAACCCAGTTCTGTTTTCCAGGGGCTACAGAACCAGGAAGGGCTTCCAACTCTTCCTCTTGGTATAATACAGACCTGGGTGCCACAGAGGGAAAAGCTGTCTTCTTAGGGACGTGAAGTTGTGAAAAGCCAAGGTTCTGCTAGCTCCACCACTGAACTGTGTGACTTAAGGCTAATTACATCCCCTCTCTAGGTCCATACCAACTTCCCTACCTAACTCAGGGCAAGGCAGGGTGGGGCAGGACACCTTGGTGAGAATTAAGGAAAAATGCTCAAGTGTCCAGCACACAGAAATTGCTCTGTATTTCCTTCACATTTTGTGAGGAGCTGTTAAGATGGGATGGTCAGCCCCATCGTAAGGCAGGCATGTCTCCTCACACCCTCACCTGTTTAAATGCCTTTCAGCACACAAGGTATGAGCAGATTCACCTTGTCCCTGCTGAACCTTCAGAGGCCTGCGGGGAACTCAGCAACGGTTTCTTCATCCAGGACCAGATCGCTCTGGTGGAGAGGGGGTAAGGACTAGACAGGCCCTGGGCACAGGGGAGGGCAGGCATAGGGTAGATCAGTGTTGGTGGTGGTGCTTTGAAATTGTTGTTTTTAAATAATTTTTAAAGGGTTTTAAAGAAAATGTCTTAAGATTATCCAAGCCTTTGGTCATTTACTTGTGAGCCTTTATTAAAAAATCCTCCATGGTCCTTCTTTCATCCCCCCAGGGTGGTGGTCTGGGGAGGGAGAGCTAGAACCCTACCTTTCCTTTGGTCTCATCACCTCTTCCAGGGGCTGCTCCTTCCTCTCCAAGACCCGGGTGGTGCAGGAGCACGGCGGGCGGGCGGTGATCATCTCTGACAACGCAGTTGACAATGACAGCTTCTACGTGGAGATGATCCAGGACAGTACCCAGCGCACAGCTGACATCCCCGCCCTCTTCCTGCTCGGCCGAGATGGGTGAGGGCTCCTTGTCTCTGGCAGTATCAGAACCAGGCTGGGTGCCATGACTTGGGGAGGTCAAGGGCAATCACCAGTCCTTTCTCACAAGCCTTATTTTGGGGCGCCCTGGTTGGAGGGCCAAAAATGTCCTCAGGCTCTGGAATTCCCAGAGTGATGGGGACAGTGGGGCATGATGGGGTGCCAAGAAAGTGACCATCGCCACCTCTCTTCATGTCCTCCCAGCTACATGATCCGCCGCTCCTTGGAACAGCATGGGCTGCCATGGGCCATCATTTCCATCCCAGTCAATGTCACCAGCATCCCCACCTTTGAGCTGCTGCAACCGCCCTGGACCTTCTGGTAGAAGAGCTGGTCCCACATTCCAACCATAAACAACTCTGGGCTGGGAAGGGGAAATCCAGGAATCCTGCTGTTGGGGATTTATGGGTAGCATTTGAGGACAGGTGGAGTCAGGTAGAGGAAAAGAATGTGGGCTTTAACTAAGCTAAGGGAAGCCACATCACTGGCCTTCCCCAGGCTCCCATAACGTCTCGTGCTATGGGAAGAGGCAAGAGCCAGGCCCCAGGGCTTGTGGGCTAGGGTTTTAACAAAAGGGGCCAACAGCAGGTGGTCTGAGAGCCATCTGAGATGTGTCACATCCCACCTGGCTCCAGCCTCCCCACCCAGGGTCTTTCACAGCAGTTGCTGAATGGTGTAAGAAGCTGGTGTTTGAGGACTTAATAAACCCTCACTGACTTTTTAGCAATAAAACCTCTCATCAGGGTTGCAGCTGTGTCCTAGAATAAGAGCACACGAGGATGGAGGGGACTCCAAACACTCATCTGGTCCCATGTTCTTGTTTTAAGGGGAGGAAACTGAGGCCCAGAGAGGATATATGATTTGCCCAAGGTCCTCTAGGACTAGTGCTCATACTGCTAATCTTGGATCCCAGCAGCCTCCTGTTCAAGAACACAGGAAGCTGTAGTTCAGTCCCTGAGGAAAAGACTCATCTTGTAGCCTAGTTCTGGGGATCCATGTTGCACCTCAGAAGACCCCTGCTCCTAGACTTCAGATACATTTGCACAGCAGAACATAGATGAGACCAGAGATGAACCCAAACTGCGGGGCTGGAGCTCCCATGTCCCTCACCTGCTCTACCCTGTGCACCTTTGCGCCACCCATGTGATGGCTGTGTGCCCAGGGCAGCTCGTCAAGCCATTCTCCACAAAGCACTCCTGCAGAGGCCTGTCACCTCTCGTGTTTTATTGAAAACAGTGGGCAGGCGGGGTGGGAGGGGGTGTTGGCTGCTGTGAAGGAGTAAGAACCCAATAGGCCAGACAGGCAGATTCTACCTGGCTCATGACCCAGGAAAGGGCCTGTGGGGTGGCACCTGCTCTCCATGGGATCCTTCAGCAGGGGCGTGGCAGGCCCCTCAAGGAAGGCAGGCAGAAAGGAATTGCAAGTGATGGGTTATAACTTCCACAGCTTCCGACCCAAGAGTGAGGGGTAGTGCTAATCTGGGGATGAGGAGGCCACAGTCATGGCTAATCTGAGTATCTAGACCAGCTCTTCTAGGTTTCTGGAAGACTTCAGTGTTCCTCTGTGGAGACCCTAAAGATGGAGACTGAGGCCAGGGGAGGCCCTCACTGATTCTTTCTAGAAGATTCTGGAACAGCCTAAATTAAGGAGCACAGACCTTTCATCCTCCAGGTCTCAGCCATGCTGCTAGAGTCCTCAGTGGGAAGAGGGCGTGAAGGGGTGATGATCCCCCACACCCCCCACCCAGGGGAGGCAGAGGCCTCTTCCATACCCATCCCACGGGGCTGGCCACTGTGCCAGGGCCCAGGAGGCAAGGCACAGAGGTTCCAGGGTCTGGGGAGGGGGCTAATCTCCACTCTCCCTGCTGTCTCAGTGGCAGGAGTGGGGAGGTGGGAGAGGCGGGTAATCGCCCCGGTTCAGTGTTGTCCTGCAGAGGGCCTTGGGGAAGGCGCTCTGGAGGCCCAGCTCCTCCCTGCCTCTCCCAGCTGTGCTAGTGGTCAGACCACAACAGTGGGAGGTGGGGAAGAGGTGAGGGCATCTCACCCGCTTTCTTCTTCACTGAAGTCAGGCTGTTCTCAGATTATCACTTTGCTACCCTCTCCGTAGCAAGTTGAGAGGGGTGGATGGGTAAGTGTGGCCATGGGGCCAAGGGGAAGAAAGACTGGTAGGCCCTGACCTTGGTTCCAGCCATGTATACCCGTACCTCAGGAGGAGGCCAGTTCTGAGAGGCTCAGGGACAGCACAGAGCCTGAGCCCCTCAGCAGCAGTGTCCAGGGCGTGAGGTCCGGGGGGGGTGTGGAGGGCCTAGGGTCCTGCCTGTCCTACCCTCTGGCAGAAACAGAGCTGGAATGGGGGAAAGCAGGCAACGGGAGTGGGGAGTTCCTTCCAAGCCTCTGCTCTGGGGGAAGGCCCCCCTTTCCGACGGTCTGGGGTAGGACCCCTTCCAGGAAGGGCCACATCACACGTCAGTCATCTCATCCCCCAGCTCCGCATCTTCTGGCTCTCCTTCCTCCTCCTCTTCGTCCTCCTCCTCCTCAGATGTCACGTTGGGTTCATCAGCCTCTGCCAGGCATTTGGGGCAGGAACAGACAAACAGATAGTTCTCCCTGCAGGGTGGGGGGTGGTGGTGAGGGTGCAAAGCTAGGCAGCCACCGGGACAGGGGAGCCCGGAGCCCAGCCGCCCACCATGTCCCCAGCTGGCACCTGAGGATCTTGTGGCGGCTGTGGCGGCTGCGCTCCCGCTGACAGCAGTCTAGGTAACTGATGCAGATTTCCTGAAGGGCAGGAGAGAGGCGGGCTCTGGGCCTGTGCTTTCTGCCAGGTGGCATTAGGCCTGCCTAGCCACTGCCCCGCCTCCAGCTGCTGCCCCATCCCCAGGAGCCTGAGCTGCCCTTCAGCCAAGGGGTAGGCTGCTCAGATCCACTCCCCTGTGCTCGAGGCTTTAACAACCTGTGTCTGAGGTGGGGGATTGTGGTTAGCCTCAGGCCACGGTTAAAGGCAGCACACAGCCAAGGTCTGTGGCCTCTGGGACAGAAGTCTTCTTGGAGTGAAGTTACCTGCCCTGAAAGAAGTTTCAACCAGGCTCTGTGCACTGTGCTAACAGCCAGGACCCCAAGCCCTCACCAACATCCCACAGGCCAAGCCACAAAGGGCCATATCCTGCTTCCTTAGAAGCTGCAGATAGACAGCTCGGGACAAGAACACAGGCACCAGCTGTCTCTTAAACACTACTCAGAGGCTTTCTGGAGTTTTTTGAAGTGGGGTGGGTTAGAGCATGCCCATGGGCAAGACTCCTGTCCTGGGGCATGTGAAGACTCAACCCAGCAGCCTGGTGTGGGCTGGGCTGCTCCCAGTTCCTGGAGAGAACTTGAAAGGCCTGCTGCCCACCCGCCCCCACAGCTACTGGCCCCCTCACCTCTCCTGGCTTAATATCCTCCAGGGCGGTGACATGCAAAAGGAAGTTGTTTTCTGGGAAGGAGGTCTCTGCGTTGGGGACACAGCTGTGGTTGCCTGGGTTATGAGAGGCAGGTAATGAGGATTGTTGACTAATAAAAAGAACAGCCTCAACCGTGCAAAGCACTAGGTCCCATCTTTCCTTATTCTCTGGTCCCTGCCAGGGCTGTGCAGGTCCTGGAACCCAGGTTTCCTGACTCCACTACCTGGCCAGTGCTCTTTCCTGAAGACCACAGAGCACAGGCCCAAATGCACTCCCGTCTCGCTCCCCTCCCCCACCTGCCATGACTGCCCCTGTTCCTCTCCTCACTGGTCAGTTCCATTCTCAGCTGTGTTCCCAGTGTCTCGCAAAGGGATGGACAGGGCTGCGAAAGGGATGCCCGTGCCAGGCCACTTGACTCAGCCCTGTTACTGGACACCTGGTGACAGCTGAGCCAGACCCTCTGAGAGCCTAGTTTGGGACGGGTAGTGTCCCCAGAGCTAGGGAGGAAGGGTTTGCAGTGAGGAAAGCAGATGGTGGGAGGCTGAGATCTGGAAAAGACAACAGTCTGAGCTGGCTCTGGCCCTCCCCATCAGGTGCTGATGAGACTGCCTTCCAGCCTGAGCGCCTCCTGGGCTCTCAGACACTCCCCGACCAAAGCTCACAGGGCGTGGTGGTGCAAAGCCCATGGTTCCCTTTGCAAGAATCAGAGCTCTGTCCCCTGCCCTAGCCCCGGGCTTAGCCCACCGGAAGGTCTTATACATAAACGTATATTAAGGCACGAGCAGTCCAATGAATGAATGAATGAAAAAAATGATAGAAGATGGAGGGGAAATCCCCAAGGAAGCTCAGCCCTAACCCCACTCCCAGACTCAACTCGACCAGCCCAGAAGGAGCTGAGAGAGATGAATGCAGCTTGAAGCTACCCCTTCTCAACGCCGGGACTCACAGCAGCTCTGAAGCACAAAGAGGCCAGATCCTTCGCAGTTAAGAAACTCGCCAGTTGCTGTAAGACAGTAACACGCAGAGTTACTGCTTCCATTTTATAGGTGGGAAAAGGAAAGTAGGCTTATAAGGACAGGCACTGGCTCCACCTTCTTGCCACCCAGTCACTACCATTTTGCCTGAACCTGCTTCTCTGAGGCACAAGACTTGCTCTTCTATAAACAATACCGGCACTCTGTCCACCCCCAGCATCGAGCCTCTGCATGGGTCTCAGGGCCGTCTCTCATGTGTGTCCTGTGGGCCGATCTGAAGCTTCCCACAGGCACACAGGGATTACCTCCCCCAACCGTGAACTCAGAGCTCCCTGGGGGAAGGCTGTGTCCACCATCTGACTGATGGGCGTCTCCAAGGTTGGGTGAGGCCAAGGCTCCATCTCACCAACCTGCCTCGATGTCCTTGTACAGCTGGTCAATGAAGGCGTCCAGCTGCTCACGGTCCTGCGGCTTCAGCTCCAGAGCGTCACAGGCATGGACCCACTGGCTCAGGGAGCTGGGGGGTCCCAGGCAGCCGTGGTTGGAGAAGAGGCCCAGCTCACAGGGCTCTCCACCTCCAAGCAAGTTAAGTCCATTTCTTTCTCCGGGAGTAGAGTTGGGTGTGTGTGGGGGGGTGTCCTTTCCCAATAGACCAAGTGTTCCCAAGACCCAGTCTCTCCAGCCCCCACCACTGTGTTTAGTCCAGCATTCTGGCCAGAGTCACACCCTGCCCCACCCTAGTTTTGAAAGGAGCTGTGGCTACTTTCCTCAGTCAATCTCCCACCCGAGCCCCGAGGGACAAGTCCGATAGCTCTGGAACATTCTCTCCTAACCTGGTCCCAATTCCTTGGCCATTGGTCCCAACAAGAGCAAAGAGAGACCGGAATCCATCGGGAGTGAACCACTGTAGGGGGAAAGAACAACACTCAGGTTACAGCCACTTGCTGTTTTCTTCCTGGTACAACTCTCTGTTGAGGAACTTTTCCATAAGTCAGTCCCATCCCAACTCCAGAAGACCAGGTCTGCTCGGCTTAGCTGTCCTAGAAGGGGACAGTTGCTTCTGGAGAGCAGGAGTCACTGGAAGGCCACTGGTCCCACCTTCCCCAGCTCACCTGGCTGAGTGCTTCCTCATAAAGCGCCTCTGTGAAGAGTCTCCGCAGGAGCTCCAGCTGGCCCTGGTTTGGGGGAAGCGGAGAGAGACTGACATCCTGGGAACTTCACATTAGCACCCAGGCAGGGCCCAGAAGATCATGTGAGGGAAGGAAAAGGGCCAGCTCTGTAGCCTGAGCTTTCCCTGGGGGCAAAACAGAGCCCAGAGTCCTTATCTCCAAAGAGCCTTGGCAGTCTGCTGGCCTGTTCCGACCTGAGGTAGCAAACCCCAAATGCTTCCCTATTTTCCATCATTTGTGGCAGCAGGGCTGAGGCAGCCTGGCTTAGAATGTCTGTCCTCACCACCACCCTCCAGGCTCCCTGACCTGTGTCCAGAGCAGCTTGATCCTCCCCCTCTTTTCCCCAAAATTTAGTGTAGGGAGGCCCACCCCACATGCCCTTTCACACACCTGCCTCCTCCTTCAGGCAGCTCCTCCTGGTGTTGTCAGTGAGACTGAGTAACTCTGATTCGGAGTGGGCACTCAGTACACTGGCAACTCAAATTCTGTTTCATACTGCGCCCTGACCCTGTGGGCCCCCAACCCTCCATTTTCCGCTAACCCGATTTGCCCACTGCTATCCTAGCACGAGGTCCTGCCTAATCCACACCAGGGCACCCAGCCCCTCCTTCCTCTGTCATCACCCTACTTCCCAATTTTAAGACCACATTAGGTCATGAAGTTAAATGGCAGCAAGAATACAAGTTCTCTGAATAGATTTTCAGACCCAGGCTCTAACCTCTTTCTGTGGCTGGGAAGGGAGCAAATGCGGAGCTTCCCTCAGGGAGCCATGGACATCCCAAGCTATTGGCGGGTGGGAGGGTCACAGGGGAAGACCAACCTTGAATTTGTCCCCCAGGAGTTTATGGACAATTTCCTCCTCCTCGTTAGCCATTTTATTACAGAACTGGGAGAAGAGCCTGATCCAGCGATCCTTATCCTTAGCCTGCAGTGAACAAACACACTTCAGGGTCACGTGTGCACAGCCCACACATGCATGTGCACACATGGACTCACGGACACCCTCCTCCTCACTGCCACTCCTGCCCATGTGGGAGGGGTAGACCGTGATTCTAAAGCCCCTGCCCTCAGAGAAACACCATCACACATGAGCTTCTAGGTAGACCCTTCCCTCCCACCCTGCCCACACCCAACCATCTCCCCAGCTGGTGCCCAGCTAGCCAATTCAAATTCAACAACACTCGGGGAAATAGAAGAATAAGCAGCAATATTAATAGAAGGGGTTAGAGTGGCCGCTCTCACTTTATCTAAGAGATACAATCCTGGAAAAGTGGTGCTTATAATCAAATGCATGAATTGCTGCTACACTGGAAGTCATCTCATAGATCAAAGACGACAGGGAAGATGAGCCCCCACTCTCCCTGCCAGATTTCTGGTTCGCTACTCCTCAGGTTTACATAGCAAGCAGCTCTCCTTCGGGAAGCCTAGAAGAAACTCCGCGTCCAAGTCAGGGTCTTAAGGTGAGAAGGAAACTGAGGTCAAGGGTCGAATGAGGCCAGAGTCAGCGTCCCTGAGATCAGGTAGGCTCACCTGTTTCACTGTGGCCACCATCCGGGCCATCAACATGATGCTTGCAGTCTCAGGGGGGTAGTGAACACTCCTGGGGAGAAAGAAAAAGGTGTGGCCTAGAAATTCCCTCCCCAGTAGCTGAGTTCAAGGAAGCCTGGTCTGACTGCTATAGAGAATCCTTCCTACCAATCCCACTTATAACCAAAAAGGGCAAGTCATTGGCAAGAACTTGGGCAGGATTTTATACCTCTATGGGCTTCGTGGGGCTGTTTCTGGGAGGGTGTAAAATGGTGGGACTGGCAGCTCAGATTAAAGGGAAGGGGTTGACTGATATGACCTCTGTTTAACCCTAAAGATAGAGGAAAAATCTGGGCGATGGTAACTTAACAAAGATGGCTGCATCTGCTGAGCATGGGGAAGGCAGAAAGGAAAGAGATGAAATGCTACCTACCTCCATGCCTCCTGCAGCTTATTGAGGGGATGCAGGGGGTCATCCTGCGAGGGGCCTGGGCACAGGACCTGATGGTACTGCTCAGCAGCAGCCAGCCGACATTCTGCACTGCAGTACATCACCTGTCGGGGGAGGTGGAGGTCAGCGCCCTAGGGTCTGGCCGTGGGGCGAGGCACAGACACCCATGTGGTACTCACCTCCTCTAAGTGCACTCCTTCCGCGAACAGCCCCTGGGCAGTAGTGAGTGGTATTATGAGATGAGAAAGCACATGGTGCTCTGGGGGCATGTGAGAGGGGAACCTAAGCCAGGCTTGTAAAGCCATGGGAAGGAAAGACTGCCTCTCAGGTACAGGGAAGAGCCCTGCCAGGCTCCTAGAATGAGGGCAAGCTCCCGCCAAGCCTATTTTCCAGACTGGAACAGAAAGGACGAAACTGAGGAGTAACTGAGCCTTTTCAACATCTTACCCTACCTTGGGGCTCTCAAGGGCCATGACCAGGTCTGTCCTCACTCCTGTCTCCCTGAAGAGGACTTCAGCCCCACCCCCAGGGACACTCACCTGGCAGTGGGGACAGTTCTGGTGGAGGTCCTTGCGCACAGAGCACAGCTCGGGGTGAGGCAGAACCTGGCCTGGTTTCCCGGTCAGCCTCTGGGCGTTCTCCTCTGCCTTCTCCAGTGCCCGAAGGCAGTGGTCACAGGCTGGGAGAGAGAGCCAGAAGTGACAACGTAAGGGTCGTGAGAGCTGGGGTCACATTTGTCCTTTTCACAGCAGCATCCCCAGGGCTACAATAGCACGTAGTAGGCGTTCGATAAAAGTTTGGGAAGTGAATGAATGAATGACTAAGTTAAAGAACGAAATGAATGGATGAATTTCACATGCATTCGAAGACAGATGGTGCCCTATTCCCTCTCTGGAGTCCCCACCCCTCCTGGCAGACTCTCTGTGCTTCTCAATGGGACTTAGTCTGTGGGGCTCCCCACCCCTCCCCCAAACTGGGCTTTCCCCATATTCTGGAGCCAACTGACCCTTCCTTTCCCATATTTTCACTACCCCAAGAAAAATGTGTAGAAAAAGCAAGTGGCTGGCAAAGCTAAGGGCATCCTATTTGCTTCTGACCCCTAATGCAATCTTTTTTGACCAAGAGACATGTGGTCTCCTCTTGGTAGAGGGCTCCACTTTGGCACAGAACCCCTCAGCATGACATCCAGTCTACAGGACGGGACAGACTGAATTCCACCTGAGTGACAGTCTTCCCCCAGGGAGCACCTGGGAAGAGCCTCTTGGCTGCAGGCTCACAGCCCCAAATGGAGGCATGGTACTTAGGCACGGTTCTCCAAGGGAAGATGTGCTTTCCTCCCGACACCCGGAGGCCCAGAGACATCAGCCGGCAGGGATGTATGTAGTTCTCTTCCATGCGCAAAGGCTGCTGCACCCAACAGCCCTGAGGCCTGGGAGAGAAGTGCTCACCTCGATAGCGATAAAGTGCATTCCAGAGAAACTGCGCAGCCACCAGGGGCCGTTCTATGAATATGGTCTCCCCCTTCTGGATCAGCTGTGTGGCAAACAGCCCCTTTCCCTAAGAGGGCAGAGAAGGAACAGGATGGCCTTAAGAAGAGACAGACGACATAGCTTCAAGGCTTCTGGAGGGCTGACCAGCCTCCTCCCACATGCTTCCCTCTCAGCAGGGGCCTCTGCCTCTGGAGGGCTCACAGAGCAAGGTCAGCCTCCATAAACTGCCTCCTCTGGAAATGCTGCTCTGACCTACTTCCAGCTGCACCTCCTCCAGCCTGTCCAGAGCAGAGGGCTTGAGATGGGAAGAGAGCCACCATGTCAGACTACTCAGAGGAGAATTTTTAGAATGGCCAGGGCAGGGCCAAAGTTCACAGCATTCTGGAACCTCCAGTACCAGGAGCTGGTAATGACAGGGTGGCTTTCTTGGAGTCATCCACACGCCCCTCTAAGATCCTGGCCGTGATGTTGCTGCTGCTCAGGGTTGCAGAGAAATCCTACACCACGGGAGAGGGAGGCCTAGTTTGGGGGAAAATATGCCCCACTTCCCCAGTCAGCCGGGGCCTCACAGCACCCAGCCTAGTACCGGGCACTCAGGAAGTTCTGAGATGTTACACCGAAGGAAATGGCTAATTCTAGCACCACTCCTAATGCTAACTTGCTGTGAATCTTTGAGCCAACTGCTTCACTTCTTTGCAACTGTTTCCCATCTGAAAAGCGAGTATTATAATAATACCTGCCAGGTAGTTTCCAGGATACAGTAATACAGCACAGGTGATGAGCTCTAGCTCCTCACTACTCAAAGTGAGGTGAGGGACTGGAATCATGAGCACTGCCTGGGAGTTGTTAGAAATGCAGAACCTCAGGACCCACTCCAGACCTGCTGAGTTAGAATCTGTGTTTGAACAAGATGCCCAGGTGATTCAAATGCATGTTAAATGAGAAGAACTGGTCTAAAGCACTGCGTACATCATGTAAGGGATGAAGGATGAGAAGACAACTGTTGAACTGCCATCTCTCAAATGTGCAAAGGGACTCAGGAGACAGCTTCAGAACCTAGGCAGTTACTGGTCCTGCTGGGCATTTTCCCCCACTATACATTTAGAGAAGAGGCCCCTGCCAACACTGAACTGTCACAAAAAGGGAGAGAAAAGAAATGACTGACCCAGCAGTGAAATGTCCTGTCATGTGGCCCCCCAGGCAGTTCCCTGTTTCCTTCTAGCATTGGTGCTCTGGCTAGACAGGGGCTCCTCCCAAAGTCAGAGCAGCAGGATGGGTAGACCTGGACAGGCCCTGAGCAACCCATGAACCAAGAATCTCAACCCTTTGGACAACTCTGGGAGCTCCAACAGTACAGCGGGACAGCCGGAACAAAACCACTGGCAAAGCCATGGATGTAGCTCGGTTGTCTTTCCCCACCTCCATGTCAAGTAGCCCCTGGGACCCAACCTAGCAAAAAGAAAACCTGGCCTTCCTCTGTGGGAAAAAAAGACATGGGCTGGGACCCACATTATCTCTGGCAATTTCAAGTCCTCAGTATTGGATAAATATTGATCTCTTTCTCCCTCTTTCTGGAGGACCAAATGTAGGAAATATTTATCAATCAAAGCAAAAGGGAAAAGAATCAGAGCTATTCCTCTACGAAACCACTCATCCCCCAAACATAGGAAAGTGTTTCAAGAAAAACAGCTCGAATTTGTATCACCAAGAAGCTTGGAGAGAACTGAAGCAGAATGGAAAGGGTACAAACTATGCAGTTATTTCCAATTTGAAAAGGAATTTTTTTTAAAGACTGTACAACAATCTAAAACTATGTAGTAAATTAATTCTTTATTAAATGATTTTCTAGAAAAACATTGATTGCTAAAAGTGAATCCAAAAGAAAGAAAGCCTAGACAGACTATTAAGCAATGCCAACATCTTTGGTCATTCATCATATTTGGTCAGGTTTCTGTTCTGACTGGTCATGTCCTTGGCATAGCAATTGGTAAAACTGTAAAAATCATCCCTGCTGATAACCATAGAGGCAACAGAGAAAGTGGTCGAAAACTACCCCCATGTCTATATGGTTTCATGAGCCAGCTCTCTCAAACCAAGTAATTCTCATGCTATTTAAACTATTCAATAACAGAGGGGGAAAAAATGGAAAGCTTCTCTATTTTACCAAAAAACAAGCATAACTTTGATGTGGTAACCTAAGAAAGATAGCATAAAGAAAAAAAAAATCACAAACCAATCTGACTCGATGAATACAGATGCAAAAAACCCAGGGTACTCCATCTTTTCACGAAATCTGGATATATGATTTTTCTGCGGTAGCAGATCAGTTGTAGGCATGGAGAGAGAAGCCAGGTGGGGTTTTGATAGAAGGCTAGGACAGGACAATTTGGTCAGGAGAGTGGCTGGACTGATGAAGTAGGAGGGAAGAAGTAAAGAAAGGAGGGGGCTGAGAGATGGGGGGGGGGGCTAAGTGAAAGTAAAGCTGAGTATCTCTGCATGCTAGGAGTGGTGCAATTGAGACACCATCAAACTGTCAGCCAATCAAGAGCACTAGAGGTCTTGCAGTGGGGATGAAGTTGTGAGCAGCTGAGGAGGCCAAGGATACAGAGGAGTTGATTTACCAAGGAAAGAGAGGAATGTTCCAGAGGCCCCTGGAATGGAAAGAGGGCAATGAAAGGCCAGGTCAGGGAACTGGATGAGTGTGAAGATGCTGAGAGCAGGAGACAAATGTCTAGAAGGCTGACATCTTGGGCAAGGACCAAAGATACCCACAGCCATTATATATGATGAAATATTCAACCTCATTAGTAAACAAAGAAATGTAAACGACAATACACCGAAACAGTTTTGCACATATCAACTAGCAAACGTGTAAGGAAAATACTCAGTGCTAGGGAGAACAAAAGGATGTGTGCACAGAAACTGAGCTCCAGTATCTTTGACCTCAGGGATGAGAAACAAGATATAACATAAAGGTCCACAAATGAGCAGCTGCTGAGTGAACTGTGGCCCTTCCGCTGTACATAGAAACTGAATTATTGATACTTAAATATTTACTGCTGCATCAAAAAGCAGTTTCCAAAAATATTTTAATATGCACATATTTACACAAATACAGGATTGTGAGTGTTTTACCTTCTCTTTCCTTACATGCACTTTCAATTTTTTTTTCTACAATGTACTTCAGAAACATGATAATAAAACAATAAAATGTCACTCTCTTGTTTAAACCCTTCAAATGCTCCCAGTGGGCTTCGGTCCAAATCCCTTAGCACTCCAAGACCCTTCCTGAAGTGTCCTGGCCTCTTTCCTCATCCGCCACCCAAATCTCACTCAGAAATTTTCCTGAGGACCCACCCTTTTTTTTTTTTTTTTATACCGCAGCTTCCTCTGCTCTGCATGTCCCGCCCACCGCTCCCGGGGCCCAGCAGCAACGTCCCCGGGCCCCGCTTGGAGCAGCTGTAGCGAGACCACTGACGAGGAGGCCCCCTTCTGCTGGGGGAGGAGGTGGCGCATGGAGACTTCGCTGGCCCCAGTCCACCAGGTGACCGCCCCGGAAGCCTGCACATGTGGACAGACTGGGAGCCCCCGAGCCGCGAGCACGGGCCGGGCCGCGCCGCAGCGTCCGAGCGGCAGAGAAGCTTCTAGGCTCTAGGAACGGGGTCCCACGGGGCGGTCTCCAGGGCCGGACGGGGTCGGCACTCCCGGGACGGTCTGCCTCGGCCTCACCTTGGCGCTGCTCACGAAGCGGACTTCCACGGCGACCCGGGCCCGGCCCGCCACGCCCACGCAGAAGGAGAACACGTCGCTCATGGAGGCCGCCATCTTGGGCGTACCTCCGCCTCCTGACCTTTGACCCACCTCAACCCGGGAGTCCCCGCCCCCACCGGCCCCGCCCCCGGCGTGAGTGCCCACCAGGCAGCGAGGGTTTGCGCTCTAGCGTGTCCCTTTGATCTGTGTGTATTGGTCGAGTGGTTCGTGCACTAGGTGGAACTGGGCCTGCCTTTGTACTTTTACATCTGTGCAGTTTTATCTGTCTCTGTTTTCGTGGCCAGCATCAGAGCCCTTGTGAGTGTGGTTTTGATGTATCCGTATCTGAGTTCATGTTTGTGTGTCTGAATGTTGTGTCTGGCACCCAGTGGCCTGTCTTGAGTCAAGCGCTCTTTGGCCCAGCCCTGGGGTGGGACAGCAGTGGGCCAACTTACTGCTATCCTCTCTGACCTGAAGGGAAGGACTAGCTTACTCCGCCTATCCATCCTACAAAGGCTGCCACAAGATTTTCTTTCTCCCTAGGCACTCTGACAGCCGGGAAGACAGTCCCCACACAGTCTAGCTGGATGTGTGCCTTTCTCAGACTCGTTAGTGGTGTGGGGACCTTGTAGCCTGAGGGTGCCAGAGGGAGGGTCCATTTTGGGCCTCAGGTCTGAAGACCCCTGAAATTGTATGCAGAAGTGAGTCTGCATATGCACATTGTCCTTACAACAGGAGACTGGCCTGTTCTCTTGTTCAGGGCCCCCAAAAGGCTGCAGACCTATAGCACCTGCCCCCACAGCCAGGCCTGACCACCAGTCTCATTTTGTTCCCTTTTCCTCCAGTTGATTCGGTGCTCCTTGAAAAGGGACCTGTGTCTGCATGTGCTGTGGTCTCATGGTGACATTTAGGGATTGGGTAGAGCCTGGTTAGTGCTGAATAGATAACTTGAATTTTTTGAAAAGTGAGCCAGGAAGAGGCAGATGCAACTGTGTTCTTTTGATTAATAAAGTAGACTTTGGGTCCAGCAGTTATGAAGGATTTCCCTGAAGACAGGAACAGAAAGTTTTTTGAAGCTGGACCCTAACCTCGCTCCAGTTGCAGCCTAGCATCCTGGAGAGGATGGTCCACTGCCTTGGGGGCAGGTGGTTTTCCAAGGCCGCCCCTGGCTCCTTGCCTTGCCCCTCTCCCTCAGAAAACTCTGGAGAGCAGTGTGGACCATGCCCTTCTCACCACGAGGTGGCAGGGCAGGTCTTCTACCAGCTCACCTCAACACAAGCCATTCTAGATTCCAAATGAATAACCCTCAACAGGGGCCTGCCAGGGAATGTAGAGTGGCAGAGAAATCAGCTCTGGAAATGTTGGTGGCAGGCTTCCTGGGAAGGAACAGGAGCCATGAGTCAGGATCATGAAGAGGGGAAATAATAATACAGCATAGTTCAAGACAAAATGGTGATCTTGGCAAAGGCAGAGTTAAAACTTTCTTTACCCTATATTAAAGATGGAAAGGGGGTCAAGACCAGCAGCAAGAGGGAAAAAGATGGTGGTCAGGGCAGCACGTCTGCTCCAAGGAGGCAGCTGGGCCTGAGCTCCTTCTGAGAGTAGTAACAGTTTAGACAAAACAAGAAAACTTTGGGAAATTCTGTGAGAGGAAGTGGGCTAAATGATCTGTCTTTCCCTCTGCTCTCAACTCCACCATCTCCGATGGGAGTCTTCTAAGCCCAGACACTGACTCAGGAAGGCCCACTCTCCTCTGCAGCCAGGCTAGAAAAAGATGAATCCTTGGAAAGGCCAGGGCTGGTGCATGTACTGCTCCTCTGGGTGAAGGGGACCTATAAGCCTTCCTGCACATTTATTGGGCTTGGCACAATGTAAGTGCTCTACAGACATTTCAGCCCTGGGAAGTCTAAGTTATCAACACACCCATTATACAGAGTGAAAAAAATAGCCTCTGAAGTTCATTCTTAACTTGGCCAAGGACATAGCTGAAGGCCAAAGTCTGTGCTGCTGGACCATTTTCATTATTAGAGCTCCCAGGGGTAGTACCCCTTGACTCTGACAAGGCTCTTCATTAAGAAGGAGAGAATGGAGGTCCAGTGGGTGCCCCTGGGGAGAACTAGCCCAGACAGCCTGGGCTGAGCCTCTGTCGCAGTCCTCAGCTGTCCATTCCTGGCCCGGCGTCTTCTCTCTGGATGCTGGTTTCGGAGCTGCTGGAGGGCTCGTCTGGAGAGGCAGCCGTGGCAGACACAGGTGGCAGTTTCAGCCTTTGCTGCTTCTGGTACTTGACCCTGCGGTTTTGGAACCAGACCCTCACCTATAATTGAGGCAGTGGACAGAGATCAGAATGTGACCAGCAGTTCCCACTGCTTCCCCCATTCCCACAGTGCCCACTCGTCTCTGGCCAGAATTTACTCTTTGTTCTAAGGGAAGTATCTCCTTCAAAAGACCCTTTGTCTAATTCCAGTCACCATTCATTCACCCAACAAGTATTTATTAAGCTCCTAATATGTGCTAGGCACCACTCAAGGTGATGGTGATACAGTGGTGAGCCATTAAGGCATGGTCTCTGCCCTCAGAGAGCTCACAGTCTAGTGGAGAGACACTAATAACAAATATGGGAACAAACAAATATATAAGCACAAATGGGGGGTGTGAACGGGTTTGCGCCTCCCTGAGGAATCAGCACTTAAGCTTAGGCTCAGAGGGTGAGAGGCCAGCCTGATGGGGACAGAGAAAAGCAAGCCAGGGCAGGGGAGCTAAGCTTGGAGTGTTTGAGGACCAAAACAGAGGAGAGCGTGGCTGATGCACCTGAGAGAGGGGAAAGCAAAGGAAAGGAGAGTGTGAGAGGTCAGTGGGGACCAGATCACCCAGGACTGTGAAGGCTGTAGGGAAGGAGTGTCAACTTCGAGGCTTGTAAGTAGGGTGTGACATAGTCCTATTTACATCTCAAGTAAATTGCACATCTGGCTGCTGTTTGAAGAATGGATGTAAACAGATGCAGGGGAGAACTGGGAAACTGCTGCAGTGATCCAGCGAGAGCTGGGGCTGCCCACTTCCCTATATGATAAGAAAAATAGTCCCATTTGAAACTGGATGCAATGGAGAGAAATGAAGTGACTCCAGCTGTGTTTTGGAGGTAGGAGTGACAAGGCTGGCTGATGGAGTGGAAGAGAAAGAACACTCTAGGATCACTAGGTATTTTGAGCACTGGGTGGACACTGGACTGCCATGTGTGGGGAAAGAAAGAGATTTGGGGAGGAAAAAGATCGAGAATTGAGGTTTTGACTTGTTAAGTTTGAAATGGCTACCCACAAGACATCCAATTGGAGGCCAAAAGAAGGTAGTTAGCTGCACAAATCAGAAAAGAGGGGTGGGCAGAGAATACAAATTTGGGAGTCATTGGCTTGTAGATGGTATTTCAAACTGTGAGAGTAGATGAAATCAGCTGGGGAGAAAGATTTGAGGTCACAAAGAGAAGGGTTGCCTACAAAGGCGACGGGGAAGAAAGGACCGGAGAGCTGGGAGGAAAACCAAGAGACTGCAGTGTCTGGAAGCCAAAAGAAGAGTGTGATTCAATAAGAGAAGGAGTGGTCAACTGTCCTGAGAGGTGGAGTATCATAAGGAAAGGGAAGCAGTTGTTGCCTCTGGCAACATGGAGGTCATTAGAGACCTTGATGAGAAGGTTTGATGAAATGGTAGGGAAAGAGTTCACACTGGGATGAGTAAGGAGTAGAGGGGAGGGGAGTATATGGAGAGAACATAGCCAGTGCCTGTGAAAAAGCAGAGAAATGATGCAGCAGCTGGAGGGGAATATGAGGTGAAGAGAATGTTTATTATTTTTAATGTTAGTCCCTTGGATACTTACTCAATCTCATTGTCAGCTCCTTATTTAGCATGCAAACGTTATATTATAAAGTTCAGGTTAACACCATGTGTTGTTCCCATAACGTGACTTCAAATAGGACTCTTTTTCTCATCATACAGGGAAGGAAGTGTGCCAATGGGTAGGGCCTGTCTCTCCCAACGACCTGCCACAGAGGACAAAAGCCCATGTCTTCCTCCCAGGGTCTTTAAGAGAGTAGTGTCTGTCCCCAGGTGCAGCCCAGGCCCCACCTGAGTCCCTGCTCTCACCTGGTTCTCCGTAAGGTTGAGCTGGGCTGCCAGCTGGGCTCTCTGCTTCCCCACCAGATTGTGCTGTTTTGCAAACATTTTCTCCAACTCTTCCAACTGCTCCAAGTTAAACATAGTTCGAACCCTCTTTTGGGATCTCTCAGTGTCCTGAAGGTCGTGAGCTGGGGCCCAGTCTGGAGGACCCCAGAGGCCTGGGCAGTGAGCCAGCTCCAAGCCTGAAAAGGAATCAGCAGGAGGGGAGGTTAGCCAGTCCCCCTCTGCCCTCTCATCTTGGAGGAGAGAGAACAACTCGCAGCTCCCCTGTACTGCCTTGTCCTCGGCCAGGTAACACAGCAAAAAGGCAGAGAGGGAAGACACTCCCAAATGAGAAAGAAGGGACAGTGCTGTGAGACCACTTCTGTCTCTACTATTCTTCAACAGAGTGGCTTAATCTCTGCCCCTAAGAGGAGTTGCCAGACCTCCATCTTTCCTGTCCTCCTCTCCTTTCCTTGGCTACTTTAGGAAAACCCTATGGGATAAACAGAGAAGGGACCCCTTCTGAACAAAGAGTTCATCCTTTTCGATGTCTACTATGTTTCAGACATGCTTCCGGGACAAAATACAAAAATTCCTAACAGTAAAAAGGGTAAATAAGTAAAATGTTGAGTAAAAAAGGTACATAAGTAAAACATTGAGTATGTCAGAAAGTGATGAGCGCTAGTGAGAATAAGGCAGGGAGGGACAGGGGAGGTGTATGTGGGAGTGGGGGCCGTTTGCATCTTCAGAAAGAGTAGCCACCTCATTGAGGTCACATTTGAACGGGGTCAGTATGTACAGTTTGTGCCCTGCACACAGGTACCTAGCTGAGAGGGTAAGTGGAGTCTGATATTCTGCCCAATTCTTGCTCCCTGACCAGGTTTTGTGTCTGCTTAAAGTTAGGGGTGCCTTTTTCTAATGCACATAAGGTACTATTCAGCTCATCAAGCTGTGGGCCAGTGGAGGTGGAGATTGGTCCAGTGGGGAGACAGTACCTGAGTCATATCGCTGAAGGAATGAGGAAGTAAGCCACTGGGCTGTCTTGGAGGGAAGTGTTCCAAACAGAGGCCCCACAAGTGCAGTGCTAAGATTCCTCAGTTACCACTAGCCTTGGCGAGGCTCCAGGGTTGGCAGACAAACTGCCTGAGTGAATGGAGAGAGGCCAGGGCCCTAGCGGCCCAAGACCTGAGTCACTGGGCCCACCTGGCTTACCATAAACATAGGCATTAATAGCAAAAGATGAGAAATAATCAATGCCTTCTGATTAAAATATGGTACATCCTTACAGTGGACCACTCTGTGGCATAAAGAAGCTCTGCATGTATTGATAAAGGAAAAATCTCCAGGATATATGGTCAAGTGAAAAGAGTAATGTGTCTAATATGGGAGATTAGAAGAATGTATATATGTGTATGTGTGTGTATATATGTGTGTATATATATATTCACACACATACACACATGCACGTGTATGTGTTCAGGTATTAAATATGTATAAAATACCTCTGGAAGAATTAAAACCTGGTGTCTGGCTGCCTGTGGGGTGGGGGGGAACCAGGTGGCTGTGGGGATAGGAATGGGAGAGGAAACTCTTATCTGTACTATGTCTTAGTAAACACTTTGAAGTTTGAACTGTGTGGATGTAATACCAATGCAAAAACCAACTTGCAAATGAGACAGCCGTAATCCAGAGACATAAACTGCAATTCAGACCCAGGTGTGTGGAGACGTTAGAAAAGAGTGGCTTGGAGTGAGGGCCGGGGCTCCCATGCAGTGGCATGAATTTAGATGGGGTTAGGAGACCAAGGTTTCTCTCCCACATGGTTGGAGGAATGTCCAGCCAAAAGGAATGGAGGAAATGCAGGATAGGGGGAACCCAGGAAGTAGGAGGCAGGTTAGATTGTCTTATAATAGCCTTCATATGGGTCGATAATGCTTGCACTAACTTTGCTCCTGTTCTCATGGAAACCATGGGAAAGCATGAACCAGATAGCCCAAAATGGCAAAGACTTGTGTAGGTGGATGTTAATGCGAGAGGACAAAGTTCCCTCAGCAGTTAAATTCGCACTGAGATGTAAGTCAGTGCCTGCGCTCCAGAGCCCAGAGCCCAGAGCCCCAAGGTACCATTCTCACAGCTGTACGCAGTGAAGTGTGGAAGCTAAGCTCACTCAGACATGAGCAGTGGAGGTGGGATGGGGTCTTTAACTCCTAACAGCTCCTCGCTGAGCAGTACCAGCAGTAGCACCCGCTTCTCCCGGTTAAAGGTAGGGCCCTGGGTTTGCGACGACGAGAGCCGCTTTGGCGAAGAGTCTGCGCCACAGAGTGTTACCCACAGAGGGTGGGGGAGGAAGCCAGGGCCTCTATAAATCCTTCCTCTAGCCACGCGGGGCCGGGCCCCGTGCAGCCCCTGCGCTGGCCTTGGCCGTCTTCTCAGCCCCGCTCTGCACCCGCCCTCACACACGCCTTCTCCCAGCTCAGCGGCGGGCCGGGCAGCCTCGCGCCCGGGTCTGGTCTCAAGGGTCCCACTCTCCCCCGGCTTTCAACTGCAAGGTCAAGGGTCATAGGGTTCCCACCCACTCCAAACCGCGTATGGTCCTCAAACTCAGGGGCATCTCCTCTATCCTATGCCTATCGCGGCCTCCTCCTCTCAGCCGCCCCGCCGGCTTCCCCGAACCGGCACCCGGCACCCCGTACCTGTGATGCCAAGGCCTTGGAGGCCGCAGAAGTGGGCCGCGCGCAGCCCCAGCACCAGGGTCTGGGGGCGCTGCTGGTCCAGCCCCGCGCTCAGGTAGGCGGGCAGCCACACCGCTGGACATGCGCCAGGCAGAACCCGGGCCGGAGGCCAGGAGGGAGCGTTCCCGAGGCCCGCGGCGGCGCAGCCGGGGACTGACAGCCGGGAGGCGCCGGGCGCGCGGGGGTCGGGCCTGGTCAGGATGGCCTCGACGGAGAAGGAGGACTCGAGGCGTCCGGGCGCGCGGTGTGGGTCTGGGCCAGACAAGCGGCGCAGCAGTGCGGGGAACGCGGGCTCGGGAGAGCAGCCCGGGCGCGGGGTCTGCACCCGAGCGTCCGATGGAGCGGGCGGCCGGCGTCCTCTCGGCCCCGCGCTGGGCATGGCGCGGCCCCTGCCGGGACGAGCGCAGGGAGGGGAGCCGGGGCCTCTGGGGCTGTGTGGGAAGCACAAGAAGCGAGTGAGAACACCTGCTTTAAATAGGGGAGAGAGCCTTGCTGGCCAGGCTTTTGGCCCCGGTGTCCGCGAGGGCTCTTAAGTTGGACGGGGCGGGGCGGACCGGGCCTTATCTTCCTGGGCCCAGACGCCGCCTCCAGCGCAGTGGACCCCCCAGATGCTCCAAAGCCCCGCGCGCTTTGCGCCCGTGGGAGGCCGGCATCCTCCTTCCTTCCGCATTGAAAAGTGCCCCCCGCTGGTGCGGTCTGGGTGAGGGGTGGGGGTGCGGAAAGGACCCTGAGCTCCCTTCGGCTCGCAGATGATCCCGGGCGAGCAACCCTGCCAGTGGGCGCCTTCAGGCCTCGGCTTATCCGCTCGCGGTCTTGAAGCAGAAGCCGTCATCTGTGACTAAGCAAGACCTTAAAAATTTTTAATTTAATTTAAATATCTTGTTTATAAACACAGTGAAAAGTAAATGCCCCACCTCGTCTGCCAGCCATCCAGCTTCCCTGCCTGGACACACAGCTGTAGTTACAATTTCTTTTGGATCTTTCCAGGCACTTTTTGCACCCACTACCTAGGAAAATTCTTTCTTATATTAAAAAAAAAAAAAAGTGAAAGGGGAAAAACTGTAATGGTTCCAGATTAAGAAATACTAATTCATTGCCAATTCACAGGAGTCGATGTCCTGCAAAACCTGTGTTATGTGGGTGTAAGGCAGGCATTTGTATCCCTGTTTCACAGATGGATAATCAGTATTTACCCTTGTCCTTGGGCAAGTTTCCAGTTACTGTTTGAATTTCTTCACATGTAAAATGGATATAGTAGTAGGTACCTCATGGAGTTGCTGAATTACATGAGTTACTGCATGTAAAGCATTTAGAATTGGCCTGGTGCGTACGCGGTGAGCACTATACTATGGTTGTGGAGCTCCCAGGGATTCCTGCCTTCCAGGCTCCCATAGCATTCTGCCTGCCTGCAAAAATGCCTAATATTGAAACTACTCAGTCAGGTCGAGGTGCAGTTCAATGGTGGTGTCCAGGCATCAGCTGTTTGGAACACCAACCGGCCTTGTCTGCTGTGCCAAGTAAGGGCTGGAGGAAATTTGCTGGGATGGGGAGCCACCTGCCCCTCCCTGTTTCCACTTCAGCGAATACCCACAGCTTTCTGAGCAGCTCCTCAGGCCGCCTGGAACGTTGAGATTGTGTGCAAAATGATGGAAGAGTGACCCATCTGGTCCCAGGTCTAGCTACTGTGTTCTGGCCAGAGGATGCAGAGTCAGAGGTGAGGAAACACCAATGAGAGCTCTAGGGAAGGGGTGTAGGTGGGAGAGGCTCTCTCTTACATGAGGTCAGTCCCATTGGGAATAAAGAAGTTCTAGAACCCCCACCCCCATAACTCCCAAATCCTATGCACACTACCCCATTTCTCAACGTGGTTTTTTGAGGTTTCCTCTGAGGAGGGGCTGTGTGACCCAGCCCCCAGGACCCAACCAGGCTACAGTGCTGAGGCACCAAAAGCAGGCCTTGTGAGGTGGGATAGAGACATCCACTTTTTTGGGCTCACAAAGACAGCAGCTTTTGCTGATGGGGAACAATGGAGCATGATGGTGGAAAATATGGATTTTAGAGTTGGACAAAACGGCTTCAAATTCCAACTTTGTCACTGAACGTTTCTATGACTTTAGAGAAGTGGCTTATTCATTCTAAGCCATCATATCTTATAAGATGGGAATGATCTCTTAGGTGAGAAAATACTTAATGGGATTCTTATAAAAATTAAATGAGATTGTGTTTTTAGTTAAGTGATAAGCTATTATGGGGAGGAGAGAGGCTATTTACAATAACAGCATGCACCCTGGAATCGGGGGAGCTGACAAAAGAACAAGACAAAACTTGTTAAGAAGGCTTATGCATTTTGTTACCTCTGTTTGTAATGATTTTTAGGTAAAAGTATGGTCCCTGTGTGTTTAGCTCTGGATTTTCAGTACATTATTAACTATTTCCTGTTGTTTCACTTATTTCTTCTCAAACTGTAAATTCCTGAGGATAGATGTCAATATCTCCAATTTACATATAAGTAATTAGAGCAAGAGAGGTTAACAGCCTGCCTAGATTCAAATCCTCTAGCTATGGGACATTAGCAAAATGTGTTTTAATTTACACTTATTTCCCTGAAGACTGTTCAGATTGAGCCACTTTTGTGTGAAATGCCGTGTTCAAGTGGTTTACTTATTTTTCCATTGGGTTACTATCTTTTTCTTATTTATTTGTAAGACTATTTATGTATAGATGGAGAGATATTTTGGAATCAAGTCTTTTGTGGTAATATATATAGAAGGAAGTATCTCCCACTCTGTGGCCTGCCTTTTCATTCTTTTAATGTTTTCTTTTGATGGACAAAATTACTAATTTTAAGAAAGGAAAAAAAGACAAAGGGAGAAACTGTAGGTTAAAAAGAGTCATGAAAGACATATTAATCAATTGTAATGGCCGATCTTATTAGGAGCCAAAGAAACTGTATAAATATTTATGAGATAACTGAGGATATTTAAATGCTGGATATTAGATAACATGAAAGATTATTGGTATATATTTTTATAGGTATCATAATAATATTTTTAGGTATGATAATATTTTTAGCTACATATAATGAATCCTTATATTTTATAAAAACTTACTGAACACATGAAAATATATTTAATGTAAAATATATCATGTCAGACCATATGACCCAGGAATCCCGCTCCTGGGCATATATCCAGAAGGAACCCTACTTCAAAATGACACCTGCACCCCAATGTTCATAGCAGCACTATTTACAATAGCCAAGACATGGAAACAGCCTAAATGTCCATCAATAGATGACTGGATAAAGAAGAAGTGGTATATTTATACAATGGAATACTATTTAGCCATAAAAACTGACAACATCATGCCATTTGCAGCAACATGGATGCTCCTGGGAAATGTCATTCTAAGTGAAGTAATCCATAAAGAGAAAGAAAAATACCATATGAGATCGCTCATAAGTGGAATCTAAAAACAAACAAACAAAACAAAGCATAAATACAAAACAGAAATAGACTCACAGACATAGAATACAAACTTGTGGTTACCAAGGGGGCGGGGGGTGGGAAGAGATAGACTGGGATTTCAAAATTGTAGAATAGATAAACAAGATCATACTGTATAGCACAGGGAAATATATACAAGATCTTATGGTAGCTCACAGAGAAAAAAATGTGACAATGATTATATATATGTTCATGTATAACTGAAAAATTGTCCTCTACACTGGAATTTGACAACATTGTAAAACGACTATAAATCAATAAAAAATGTTTTAAAAAACATTGTTAATACATTTGAAAACTTATAAGAAACATATCATTTTCTAGAAAAATACAAATTGTCAAAATTGAATTTAGAAAAAATAAAAAACAATATAGCACTATTCATTGGTAACCAAAATTTTCCTTCCCCTGCAAAATCCAGTCTCAATAGTTTTACAAAACAAGTAATTCTGATTTTATACTATTTCAGAGTTGAAAAGGGGGAAAGCTACTCAAATCATTTTTGAGGCTAGTGTAGTCTTGATATCCAAACCAGAAAAGAATAGTTTAAAAGAAAATAATTTTAAATCAATTATCCATACGATGCTAAGTTGCCAAAATGTAAAATAAAATATCAGTGAATCAAACTTGGCAGTTTATATAAAAATAATAATTAATCATGATCAGGTAGGGTTTGTTCTGGAAATGTAAGAAAGTTCAACATCATAAAATCTATTAAGGAGTACACCATATTAACAGATTAAAGAAAACTATGTAATACTTTTAATAGATGCAGAAGGACATTTGATAAGGCTCTACAGTCATTTAAAAAAAGAAACTTTTAGTAAACTTCAGGGTAAAAAGCTAAGTATCAAAGTAGTAGTTTATATAACCATATTGAAGAAAAAATATAATGATCTTAATAGGAACAGAAAAAATTTTATAAAATTCAACATTCATTTATTTAAAAACTATATACTTTACCAAATTAAAGGGTAAAGAGTAGTCATAAAAAATCCACAGTAAGAATCATATTGAGGGAGGGTATAGCTCAGTGGTAGAATGCTTGCTTAGCATGCATGAGGTCCTGGGTTCAGTCCTCAGTACCTCCAGTGAAAAAAAAACCTAATTACTTCCTCCCAAAAGAAAAAAAATTATATTTAAAAATGAGACTTCAGAAAAGTCCTAAAATCAAGAATAAGGTGCATATCCATTATTGTAGTGTCTGTGTATCATAGTACTGGTGATACATTGCAACAAGACACAAAAAGAAAGATGTGATTGGAAAGGAAGAGATGAAACTTCTCTTATTTGTAGACAATATGATTATCTAGAGAGAAAATTTAAGCAAATTCATAGAGAAACTATTAGAACTAATTAGAAAATTGAGTAAAGTTGCTGGATATGTGATCAATATATAAAAATTGGTAAATGTAAATATTACTAACAAATGTAATAGAAACATATATCTCATAACTGCAACATACACTATAAGATACATGGGAATAAACTGATATGATATGTGAAATGTCTGAAAAGTTGAAAAGAGTATTGAAGGACATAAAATAAGATCTGAATAAATGAATGGGAAGACTCAGTGTCAAAAGGTGACAATTATTCCCAAAATTATTTTAAAAATTATATGTAATTAGAATTTTAAAAAATCCCAATAAAATTGCAGAACTTGACATCCTGATTCAAAAACTGTAGAACAAAACACCAAGAATATCAAAGATAACTTGAATAAACTGAACAAGGTGATGGAACTTGCCTTATGCAATATCACCACTTCTTATAAAGTTAAAGTGTGGGCAGAGGAACTGGTTATAAATATGGAAAAAGAAAAAAAGAGATTCCTACCTCACAACATAGTTTTATGACCTCAGGATAAAGAAGAATTGCTTAAATACAAGAAACACCCACCATAAATTTTGACACATTCAAACTTAAAACTTCTGTACAATAAATGACACCATAAATAAAGATAAAGGGCGAGTCACAAACTGAGAAAAGTATAACCCACAGAGCTGAGAGGGTTTGATTCAAGAATCAAAACCACTAGGGGTGACGTAGATTAAGGAATTTATTACGGAAATTTGATCTTATATACCTATGGGAGCTAGTTAAACAGTTAATACAACTATTGCTTCTACATCTACTCCTGAGACCTCAAGTCAGCAGGGTAGGCAGTGAGAGACGAATAATGGGCATGAAGTGGGGAGAAATAGGACAACTGGAACCTGCGAGTAAGACCTGAAACTCACAAGAGGGAACAAACACTTCTTTCTTTCACTACCTCCAACCTTCCAACTTCCATAATGCAAGAGATCCGTGGAAGAATCTGGTGTCTTTTATCCCAGAGCTAACAATGCACCTGACCCAGGAGTTGGAGAAGCTGAAGGAGGAGCTCCAATTGAGAGCTCAAAGAGCTGCAGACTTGGCTCTAGCTTCACGCCCATAAAGTGAACCAACAGGTCACCAAGTCACTGAGCTTAAGCTGCAGTAGCATTGACCCTACAGCGCCTTCCCAAGTACAATCATGGCTGCTTCACTTCTAGCTTTCAAATATCATGCCAATTTCTCCTGTGGCCTACCCTAGCCCAGAACCATACCAGAAAAGAAATTCTAGGAATAAAATTCCAGCTTAACTAAGGTGACACAGTACAAAGCCATCACAGTCCACCCTTTGTCAATTTGGCATCCATAAACACCTGTTTTCACCATACTTAACTTTCAAATAGTTTGAAAGCAAAATACAGAAAATTGTGCTTCTGCTTAACATGATATACCTAGCCCTTGTATAATGAAAAGATATCAGATCCATTGGTTATCGATGTGGAAAAAGAAAAAGTTCATTTCTAAACCTCCCCTGCCAAAGGGGATACAAAGCCTGTAAGTTCACAGTTTTCCTAGTTTGGCAATGTTCACTTCTCTTCTAGCTAAGTCACACTGCCCCTGCGATATCCTGTAACTTAATTACTGATGAATAATATTAAAAACTTATTTAGACAGTAGAGGAATGGGAAGGGGAGGGAAATTTTGGTTAAAACACAAAAATATTTACATTGAAATAAAAAGAAAAGTTTCGTCCTCATTCCTGCAACTGGTTATGTTATTTTAGCTGGTATTTATAAATGCTCTTCCAACTCCCCATTTATATTTCCTGCCTGCGGCGGTGACCTTTGTTTCTGGTCTGTGCTATTAACACTCCTTCCTGTATTAGTTTGTAGTAGTGTTACTGTTGGCCTCAATCACAGGAGATGAGACTACCAAGAGGCTCCCCATTCCAGCCTTGATCGTCAGGACCAATCACGCCAGGCAGTACAATAAACTTCTTTGCCTGTTGATTCACTGGCAAGAGAACCCCAAAGTTGCCAGGGTCAGTCTCAACTTCCAGTTCAATGGAACTGCTGCTGTGACCCCTGTGGAAATCTTTCTTTTGGGGGAACAAATATTCTAGATTAGCAGAGCCCAAAGTTTCAGAGACAGAAAGCAATAATTTTGCTAGAGAAGTACTGTGTGTTATCTCAGTTCTATCCTCTGTTTCCTGACCCACGGATCCTTGCTTTGAGAGAAACAGTACCATGTGTCAGTTGCTCATTGAGAGCACATCCTGAAGGCATTCTCCAAGCCCTCAAGGTGTTGCCACCCAGCTGGCACCTTTTGAGTCTTCAAAAGGCCATTCCACTGTTCTCTGAGGCCAGCTACTTTAGAGCGATGGGGAACATGGTAAGACCAGGGAATTCCACGAGTGTGAGTCCATCGCTGCTCTTCATTTGCTGTAACGGAAATTCTCTGGACAGAAGCAATGCTGTGTGGAATGCCAGGACAGTAAATAAGGCATTCTATACACTCACAGGTGTTTTGGCAGAAGCATTGGGGGCAGGGAAGCAAACCCACGTTGCAGGTACTGGATATTCCAGTGAGAACAAAGCACTGCTCTTTCAAATATAAAAAGGCTGCCGCCAAGTTGCTGATTGATTTCCAAATTGGGAACTCAAATTCCAAATTTCCAGACTGGTTTCTACTGTTGGCAGGTTGGGCATTCAGCAGTGGCTATAGCCAGACTGGCCTTGGTGAGTGAGAATCCATACTACTAAGCCCACGTTTGATCCTCCATCCTTCCCACTGTGGCCACATTATTCATGAGCCCATTACAGTAATCGTACCTACCTAGTCTTTGGTTATTAAGTACCATCACTTGGTCCCTGCCAACCTGGGATCCCAGCGTCCCCACTGAATCTGCGGAGCCAGATTCAATGGCGTAAATTTGTACCATCATTTTTGGCCTACAGGAATAGCCACGATAGAGATCTCCGAGGATGTCAGGGCTCTCCTTGTGAATGTGTTTCTCTCAGGCTTGGTAAAAGCAGTGTCCTCTGTCCTTACCTGAGCACATTTTTAGGAGGCAGGTAAACAGGTCTAATATGATGAATCTACTCTAGCATTCCAATCTTCCTTAGCCTTTGGACACTCTCGTCCACAGTATACCAAAGACATTTTGGCATTCTAGCTTCCAGATTTCAATCAACCAACCGAGCAAATGGTTGGAACCACTCAAGCTAACACATCAAATCAGAAATCTCTGCTTATTGAGCCCTAATAAATAAATGTAGCCTAATCTGATTTTATATTCCTTCCTCCCTGATTCTGTGCCTTTAGGGGTCCATAGCTATACATTTCCCCAGGTTTCCCTTGATATAAATTAGCAAAGTCATGCAATTACTTTGGTGTGTATCACACCTTCTTCTGGATCATGCTTGGTACTTCAACCTTTGGAGCCTGTTTGGACTTGAATCTATAAACAATGGAAGAAACTCAGCTGTAGACACCAATGTTTTGAGCCCTAGTCAGGACCACAGGGCCACTGGGAGCCTAGGAAGTTGAAGAAGATGTGCCGGGAGGCCCCTTGGCTCCCTCTTCTTCCAGCACTCTCATGAATCCTTGTCCCTTTTCTCTTTTTTCACCCTCTCTTTTGCAGAGTCTCTCCTCCATCTTTCTCTTCATCTTTCCAAAGGGAGAATTTTTCACCCAGAAGAAAGGTGCTAACTGGGGACTCTGCAGGTCATTGGAGCTGAGATGCAGGGCCCACAACACATCAGGCCTCAAGTCAAGCCCAGCCGACAGGAAGAGAGGGACCTTGGGACCGACCTGGGGAGAAGCCTCACACCTGCCTCTCCCCTCCTGGCCCCTCCTGCGTCCCCTTGCACCTGACAGGCCAGAGCAAACAAGCTGTTGTTTGTTCCTCCCTCCCAGGAACGCACAGTGACACGGAGGAGGCACACATGGCCAGCACACATCGCACTTTGCAGTCACCTACTGGTTCCTAGCTTTTTCTTATGTATGCTGCTTTGAATACTTCCTCTGAACTCCTGTGCTTTTTAATTAGGCTGAAGTTGACAAACACCTATTTGTGTGAGACCTATTTTATGTGCTGGGTTTATGAGGGGTACAAAGGATGGAAGACTACAGTTTCTTCCCGTTGGGACCTCACAGTCTCATGGTGGCGGAGACTCACAACTAAGGAATGCAACTATGAGACTAAAAGGGCAGATTCTATGGGAGTGTGAAGGACAGAGATTACCTAAAACTTCAGAGATCCAGGAAGGCTCCTTGGAGGGGGCTTTCCTCTGCAGATACCTTCAAGGAGATGAAAGCGGAGGAAGGCAAGGGGTGGGGGACACTATGCAGAAAGAAAGTGATAGAAGAGAGAAGAGCTAGTCAGTGTGGACCCGCTGAGAACTCCCAACTTTAAGCACGGGCAAAGGCAGAGGGAAGCAGCAATGATCAGAGAGGAAGTAAAAGGACCAGGGCAAACCACCCTTGTTCAGTGAGACTAGTATGTTTTCTACCCCAACTAATCTAAACCCTCTGTCGAACTGAAAGCAAGGACACTGAGGCCCAACTAAATGGGGAGTGATTTGCACAAAAAGCAAAACTCAGTCCAGGACTCAGCTTCCAGCTCACTGTACCCTGTGTGCCCATGACAGCCCCAGACCCAGGTCACCAAATTCTTTGTCATTTTATCCACCAGCCATGCTCACCACAGTGCCCAGCACACAGTGGGGACAAACATATTTGCTGAATTGAATTCTGTGTCTCCCGTATTCCTCCAGTTTCTAAGGAAAGGAGAAGGAACAAGAAAGGGGGATGGTCCTCTGCCAAACCTCTACTGATACCACAGGCACTGTGCAGGTGTGTATTTATGCTACCTTGTTGAGCCCCATGATCCCACTGTCATTCCCATTTCACAGAGGAGGAAACTGGATCTTGAACAGCTGAGTGATTTGCTTTAGCCAACTGTCAGAATTCAAACCCAGGGCTTCCGCAATGAGAGTGTCAGGCTAAATGGCTGAAATGGAATTGAATTGAATTGATTTCTCCTCTGAGCCCACAGCCCTTCAAGGGGAGGGATTATGATTTTCCTTTGGGGGTGGAGAGGGGATGGAGCTGTCGTGGAAGAGTGTGTGTGTGAGAGAGTAAATTCTTTTAAAGACTAGCTTGTTTCAGCTACTCATAACTGACTGAAATTCCGACACCAGAAGAGAAGAACAAAGGTATTGGTTCTTTTTTAAAAGATCACCTAAAAGCCTATCAGCTTCTGCCTCTCTCAGCATCATCTCATTCGAACCTAGGCTGAGGGTCCAGAAACTCAGGGGTGTTGTTGAAATGGAAAAAACACAAAAAGAGTTGGGTTATCATGTGTGTGACCTCTCTAAGCATCTTGTAAGAGATGGAGTTGGAGAGGGGAGAGGATGAAAGAACCATCCAGAAAGAGGTATCCGTGTTCAGAAGAAAGGAAGCTAGAGATGATGGTGGTGGTGGTGATGATGACGTGTGTGTGCGTGTTGCAGGCAGATGTCAGGGGGCGCCAGGCAGAGAGAAGAGGACTTGTCACAGCCCTGCATACCAGCCCAGACTCTCCCTCTTGCCCTTGTAACCTTTCTAAGGCTCTTCCACAAGTGGGTTTCCAAGGTTGTCACCAAGCCTTTGCCATCCCCTACTAAGGCTGCATCCAGGGACGGGCAGGGCACTGGGTGGAAGGGAGCGCTGGAAGTCCTAGGAAACCTCACTTTCCCCCCGGCCAGGTGCAGGGGCTGGGCCTTGCCACCAGCTGGGGGTCTCGGAGTTGGGCAGGGCTCTGCCTGCCTGTTTGTTCAGCCCTGAACTGAGGTTCCTGTTAGGAAGCAAACTTATTTGTGTTCAGACTGATTTGTTTGCTGTTCACACTCCGGTGGAGAGATGCCCCTTGGAGTCCTGGCTTCAAACACAGGGGTGAGCGTGGGAAGTGAGAGTGGCCAAACTCAGAGCCTGCAGGGCAGGAAATAATTGGGAAAACCAAAGTCTACAAGCCTCTGATGAGGAGAGGGAGAGTTGGACCCCACTGGCAGCTCAGCCCTGGCTCCCTGCTTTCCAGACAAGAGCCACGTGGGGCTCGCCCAGTGAGGAGTCCTAAGTCAGGAAGGGTTTGGAGTCTGGCTTCCTCACTCACCAGCAGAGCTGCCTAGTGAGGAACAAAATATACTAATGCCAGGGTCCCCACTTTGAGAGGTTGATTTAGTTGGTCTGAGGCGTGGCCAGGGCACTGGGACTTGTAAACCTTCCCAAGTGATTCCACTGTGTGGTCAAGGTGAGAGCCTCTGTTTAAGAGCCTACCAGCTACTCAAACCTTAATGTGCATACAGATCACCTGGAGACCTGGTTAAATTGTTGATCCAACTCAGTGGGTCCAGGTTAGGTCCTTAGATTCTGCATTTCTAACACACTGTCAGGTAATACTGGTGCTGCTGGGCTGGGGACCATACCTTGAACGGCAAGGCCCTCTGCCTGCTTTGAATGCCTCATTCCAGTTATGCCCATTGATCAGAGGGAAGGAGTGAGAGCCTGTCCCCAAGCTTTCTGCACCTGTTCACTTGGCCCACCCTTCCCCCACTACTTTACGTGGTCAGGTGATCAACATACTTCACAGCTTCTCTGACCAAGGCCAGTCTTGTAGTCATTCTCAAAGTTTAAGCGGACAAGGCAGATCTCTTCCCCTACCTGGGACAAACCAGTTCACCTGGCTCCAGCTGGGGACTGTGGCAGAGGTAGGGAGGGGCAGCAGAAAAGCAGCAGGCACATCCTTCTCTTGTCCTCTTGGGGACTCAGGCCTGAAGGGCAGATAGGACATAAACATTGTGTGGTAGGGTATGTTTCCAAAGCTGGCTAAAATAAAGACTTCCTTCCCACGTGCTCTGTTGCAAAGAGGCCTTGCCATTCCCCCATCCCCTCTTCTTGGATCTGGGCTAGCCCTATGACTTGGTTTGGTCAGTAGAATATGAAGAAAGTGATACTGTGTAACTTCTGACGCAGGACCATGTGATCTGAAGTTTTTCCTCTGCCAATTGGGATGCTCGCTCTCAGGATCCAGCTTCCATGTGAAGCCCAAGCCAGTCATTGGGAGAGAAGAGTGAGTCCCAGTCTCTCAGGCAGCCCTGCCAAGATGCTGGATTTGTGAGTCAAGCTAGCCTGAAGGTTTCAGTTCTAGCCACCATCTGATGGCAAGCCAGACCAGCTACATAATTTGTGAAGCCCAGTGTAAAATGAAAACTTATGGTCTATTGTTCAAACACGGTTAGGAATTTCAATATTTTTTTAGTGACTTTCCTCCCTTTTGGACCTCAGGAGCAGGTTCCTTCTACTGGTTCATGGCCATTACCACCAGATGTCTGAAACAGACCCCACTCTGTCTATCTCGTCCTCTTTATCCTCATCCCCTTGCGAATTCCCCTAACAAACCTTTCTCTTGTATGTTTACTATTTGTTATTGATCATTTATGGATCCATGTAAAATATACAGGGCTAGTTTTGTATATATGTCTTTAATTTACATAAATGGTATGGTATAAATCTTTTTTTCTTTTCTTTCTTTTAATCAAAACTCTTAAAGTTCTCTCTTTGGGGCCCTCTGCATAGAAGTTTCATTGCTTCTAGTAGCTGTTTTCTAGTATGTCACATTGCTGATAGGAAGTCTGCTGTCAGGTTGATTTTGATTTGTAGAAAACCTTTTCTGTTGTTAAAAAGCTTGGGAGATCTTCATCATCAGCATCCAAAGGATTCAACAAGATGCCTGGGTAGCTACTGTCTCACAATGTGTCCTTCCAGCCGTGGGCAACAGGCAGCAGGAGGGGGCACTTTTGGCTGCACTGAGGATGCGGTGTCTGAGAAACATCCCAGTGGGGACATCTGACAGGAAGTCAGGTAGGAGAAGGTGTCTGAGCTGAATACAGGTTTGGGAGTCACCTGCATCTGGCTTCTACTTTGAAAAAGAAAGATACTGATGATGAGATCAAAGATGGAGGAGAGTTTGTCAGGTGGGGAGGTGAGTGGGCGGAGGGTCTATTATTAGGTGAGCAATTGCTTTCTTCTCCTTCTTATTATAAAATATTTCAAACACTAAGAAAGTTATAAATATATGATAAATACCCAAGAACTTACCATCCAACTTTACTTGATTGCAGCTTTTGCCATGTTTATTTCAATTTTCCTTTCTTTAAGTAAAAGTGCATCACAGACACGTATGTAGTCCCTTTGAACCTCTCACCAGTCTCATTTGTGGGAGTTCACGCCCACGCCCGCTCCCCACCCTGCTTCTCCATGAGACCCCCGGGGGGGCGGGGCCCCTCCTGGGCTGTCAGGAGAGCGGCGCCCACGCAGGCACCCAGGTGAGGCGCGGGGGAGCTGGAACGTTTCCGTTCCAGTTGCTTTCCCTCTTGTTTGATTTTAGTGTGTCTTTTGTTTTGTTTTGATTTTTTGCCTAAAATAAAAGTGGGGTTTTGCCTTACTTTTCTTCCACTTGCCAGTTGGAGGTAATGTAATTGACCCTGGTTCGTATTTTTATCTCACTGAGGGCTAAGAGGGGGAAGGAGAGACTGGAAACGCTGTGAAAGCTGTCTTTCACACATCCATACATTCAGTCACTTACTTATTCATAGCACGACTATCCATTAGGCCCCTGGACTATGGCAGACACAACTACGTGCTAAGGACATATGGGTGCTAAGTTTAGGGGACAAGAACCGTATGCAGAGATACTTGGGAAAGTGGGGCTTTAAAAAATTTTTTTACATTACCTTCAGAAAAAAAAAAAGGAAAGTAAAATTACTATCAAGAGAACAAGTTAAATCTTAAAAAAAGAAAAAGAAAAAAAGAGTATCTAAGTTAAATCAAAAAAGAAGTTTGGATTATACAAAGTATGAAAAATACTAGCTGTCACGTATGAGTTACTGCTTCAAAATGCTAAAACTATCTTGAGCCTACATTTAAAGGAAGAATCACAAATGAAAAGTTGAGCAGGAGGTATCTAGCCAAAAGTTGTTGGAGAGAAAATTATTCTTAAAGAGGACAATGAACCCCAAACTTGCAGACACAGTGACAGGGGCTCACAGCCGAGCTGGAGGCTGATCTTCATGCAGCAGCGTCAGTGCAGGAACAGAGACGGGCACAGGGGCGAAGGGAGCCCTGGAAATGGGGGCAGCTGGGGAGGCAGAGGGGTCAGGGCAGAGCCCACAGCACAAGGGGGATCTGTGCTGAGTGTTGGCAGCTGAGCTAAAGCTACTCTGCCTTAAAGGGATGGGAAAGTATATTCCAGATAAAGGAAAAGAGATGTGCAAAAGCGCAGCCAGAATTAAAAAAGTGTGGTCCAAGAGATACAGATTGGCAGGCGGGTGACAAGAGTGTAGGTTTGGGAAAGGCAACGGTGAGGCTCAGTCTGCAGAGGGACTTGTAAGTGGAGAGAAGCAGCTTAGTTTTTATATCTATAAAGCGTAGACTACCTTCAAAGGACCTGAAGCAAGACAGTGGTATGATGAACGGTGATTTAGCGGCAGAAGGGAAGACAGGAGAGAACTCAGTTTAACGAACTATTACTAAGCAAGGCACAGACTGGCTGTTGTAGCATTTTACACTTTTTGGAAAGGGGAAAAAACCATTTATACTTGGAAATGCATCGAGTTTGACCTTGCTCTTTCTGCACTTTCCAGTTGGGGTTACTTTAATTGCCCGCTAAAGGGAACATGAGACCCTGGCACCGGCAGCTGCCCCCCAGGAGGGGGATGGGGAGCTGCTTTTCAAGGAGACAAGGAGACTTGTTTTTCTTTCCTTTTCTTCCTTTTTTTTCCTTTTTTTTTCTGTATATCCTTTTGTATACTTTCATGCTTTCGATTTTGTACTTTGGACGTGTATTACCTGGCCAAAAATTAATTTGCTTTTTAAGAGGTTATTAGACCATCTAGAAAACATTGTTAGGGAGGATGTGCCTGCCACCCACCCCGACCTCCCAAGGAAGAACGTCCTTAATCCTAGCAGCCCAGTGACCTCAGAAAGCTTTTGCTGAGATGAGTGACTCCTGGTCAGGCTAGTACTCAGACCTGGGGGACAGAGAGGCGGCCTGTGTAGATCTTACACCTTCTTGCTGCTTGTATTTGGGGCTGACTGATTCCATTACCAGCCTCCTAATCCTGGCTGGTGCCAAGTGGGTTCCCCTGCTGTGTCCAGCAAAATTGTACTGAGGCATCGTTCAGCAGCATCTGGGGACCACGGGAAGCGGTAAGCCACGAAAATGCCAGAGAAATGAAGACACAGGGGCAGCACAGAAGATAAGCACCCAACCTTCCTTACCTTGGAGCAGATTTGTGAGCAGAAAGGGTCCAATGTAGTTGGTGGCAAAGGTGACATCAAGGCCCTCTGGGGTACGTGTTGTGGGCAATCCTGGGAGGAGATGAAAACATA
The DNA here is from genome assembly GCF_009834535.1 of Camelus ferus. Classification (NCBI taxonomy): domain Eukaryota; kingdom Metazoa; phylum Chordata; class Mammalia; order Artiodactyla; family Camelidae; genus Camelus; species Camelus ferus. The sequence goes on along the minus strand of NC_045710.1, from coordinate 53,302,451 downwards.
GGTGGTGGGTGCTGGAATGACAACCTTGAGGGAGATGATGTCTGGGGAGGATATATGGGGGTTCAGTAGAAAAGCCACAGGAGCATGTATGTGCCAAGATCAGGGCAGTGAAGTGTGAAGCTACAACTTAAGGTAGGCTTTTTAGGACAGTGTCCGAATGAAGAGTGTTTGCACAGGATATACAGGTTAGGCTTGGAAGTGCCTGTTCCGGGGTCCCTGAGCCAGAAAGGAGGCTCCTGAAATGCATTTAGCGGAAGTAAGTCAAGACACACACCGCAGACTGCAGCATTGTTAACCAGTAGGTGTATCTCTGGATGCTCGCGCAGAAGCCACTGAGCAAAGCTCCGGATGGAGGCCATCGAGCTCACGTCCACCTCACCAAGCAGGAGCTGGTTGCTCTGTGAGGCTGCTCGTATCTGGGCCAGGGCTTGCTGTCCACGCTCATGGCTGCAGCAGGCCAGGATCATATGCACCCCGCAGTGGGCCAGCTCCTGGGACACGCTCTTCCCGACGCCTGTGGGAGGGCAGCTTCAGAGAAGGCTGGTCCAGGGAGTGCGGAGAGGGCAGCGGAGCAAGGGGAGAGACAAGGGTCTGAGAGTGGGTGCTCATCCTCCTCTCTGCCCCCCCTGTTGGGGCTGTTGGAGGCTGTGGCCCATGTGAGGTGACAGGGCAGGATGAGCACTCACCGCTGTTGGCCCCAGTCACCACTGCCGTCTTCCCGGTCAGGTCTGTGGAGCAGTGCTGGAGGTCCCAGAGATAACACCAGATACACACACTTAGTCTAAGCAGGAGGACCACCGTGAGGAGGACGGAGCCGGGACCCCAGACTAGGGTGCTGAGTAGAAACCACAGTGACATAGCAGAGAATGCTGGCCTGTCAGTGGAAGTGTTGCCCACATAGAGGGTGGGGAGGGACTAGCCAAAGCTAAATAGGGACTAAGCAAGAGGTTGGTGTGGAGCAGACACAAAATTTAAGGAGGCATTCCCTCTTGGATGTGTTGGAGCTCCCCGTTTAAACCTGAGAGTGAGTTCCTCCTTTAATTGTTTTTCCTAGTGACCTGATTGCCTCACTCCAATGCTGGCCCATGTCTAAGATCAAGAGAGCCAGGACTACCCTGAGCCCTGCATAGGCTCAGATTTGTCTCCACATAAAACTTGGATTCGCACTCTAAGGTGAACTGACAGAGACCCAGGGACTGGTAATCAAATTCCTCATGTCTTGAATCACTCTGTGCGTAAGCAGGGCCATCCCTTCCTCCCCTACTGGAATGAGACTCGATGAATTCTCCAAACTGAGGCAGACCCCGACTCGCAACTCTTACGTCTGCTCCTTTGTGGACAGACAGATGGCTCTCCAGACTGCCTCTGCTGGGGAGTCACCTTGGGCCTAAAGCGGGGTCTCCTAAGGGTGGTAATGCACTTATTCCCGGAGTCAGCGTTCTGTCTTCTAGGCCTGCAGGACAACTGCTCCTCTCCAGTTCAGTGGGAATACACACTTGGAAGAAACTGACAGAACTGGGGCCAATTCTTAAAGCAACCCAGGTGTTTATTTCTGGCAGACATTCAGAAAGTAGGCAGGATTCCCACTGCCCGAAGTTCAGGGCCCAGGATGGGGCAGGTGCCTGGAGGGGAGTGATGATATTTGGGGACCTGACTTTTGTTAGCTGTGCCACCCATGTTCTGGGGCACCCGTGTGGATGGGACGAGAGGTGCTGCCCTCTTTGTCCTCCTGTTGAGCTTCAGCACAGCTAAGCAGCTCCTGGGTGGTGGGTTCCACGTGCTCACACCAGAAGCCATCTTCGGCGCTTTCGGCAGCAACGTGGGCTTCCTCACCACCTGGGACTTGGCCTTGAGGACTCCAGGAGTAGGGTGAGGCCCCTTCTGAAGATCATGGCTCTCCTGATCATTGGGGTCCAGGCCCTGCGGGAGTACGCGGGTGCGGCCCGCCCACAGCTCACCCAGCACCTCGGCCTCCCCCTCCCAGCCGCTGGGCCACTTGGCACCTGGCCATAGTTTGGATCTGGGGCTGCGGGCCACGGGGGGATGGGGTGGGATGGGGTGGGGTGGGGGTGGGGCACAGGATGCGTGGCGAGAAAGCAGAGGCCGGGACTGGGGAAGGGCGGCTTCGAACTGAAGCCTGGCGACGGTAGGCCTAGGTTTAAAGTAGGGAATTGGAGGCTGGGGCTGGGACCCAGCTCTCAGATGGGAACCCTAGGCGGGAGAGGGAAGAAAACTGATGGCCAAATGCAGACACAGGAGACAGAGGAACTCAGGCTGGGGCAGTCCAGAGAGGCGCTGAAGAGAACAGAGACGCGGCGGCGGCGGGAGGTGGGAGGTAGTTGGGGGCGGGGCTTACTTTGCCTGGGCTCGTCTTCCTTTCCACCGAGCAGGGCGCGCACCGCAAGGGCAGGGCTCCTCGAGCCCAGGTGTCAATTGGGCAAGGTGAGGGTTCCTCGTCCTCCGCCCACGTGGGGTCCTCTGCTAGGTGGGGTTCTCCCTCATCCCGGGGCACAAATCTCATCTGGACCATTTGGAGTATGGTCTCCCGTGCCCTGTTCACTGCGTACGGAATGCACATGCGGAGGCGAGAGAGGGTCTCAGTCCAGCAGGCAGGAGTCAGGGAGAGAGGAGATGGGTCTGGAGGACGCGGATCCAGCCCCACCTGCCGTTCCAGGTAGGATTTGCAGGCGGCATCCATCACTTGGTCCATCAGCTCCTCCACGATGTCGCCCACCACCTCCTCACCCTCCTCGCGAGCCCTCAGCTTCGCCACCTCCACTTCAGTCAGCTCTCCAGGCACTTCCCCCTCCTGCGGCACCGGAAGTTTTGGTGGCCGCGGCTTTTCCGCCTTGGATCCGGGGTCACTCTGTCGTTGGGGTCGGGCCTGCGTCTCCTGACGCTGGGAAAGAAACAGGCAAATCAGGGCGAGAAACCCAGGAGTGGAGAAGGAGGAAGCTTCCTCAAGTTGTCTAATAGGAAGGAAAAACCTTCTGAAAGGGACAATTTACTAAGAGCCTACTATGGGGACAGATGCTTTTCGGGTGTGTGACCTAGCTAATTCAATTTTCCTAACAGCTCACTAAGCCCATTCTACAGACAAAGAAACTGAAACTCGACAGAAGTTAACCTGCATTTGCTTGAGATTACACCCTGAACCCAGGCTACGTATAGCTCTAACCGCAGAGTCCTTGCTATTTGCACTAGTTTAAAGTGTTCAAAACTCTTGAGAGCTCAAAGAACTTGAGAAAGATGAGTCAACAGTGCTGGAATTATTAATGCAGCCACTCTCTGGGCTTCTGCTCAGCTTCCAGGTGTGTACAAAGGTGTCTACTCACACCCAGACCTGCAGCTCCCCCGCTTGCTGCGTAAATGACTCGAGGTTTCCCAGGGGAATCACATCCCCCCTCGTCACCCTCCTTCCCAGCCCCCCAGAGAGAAAGGGCTCCTTTCTGCCCACTCTCCTGCCTGACCCTCCCCTCTTCTGGCCATGCCTCTCCCCCCTCCCCCCAGATCTCGCTTTTTCAATAGTCCTTGGATCCCTAGGTGATTCAGGGCTGCTCTGCCTTCTCCCTATTCCCTTCCACTCCTCAGGTCCCCGCATCTGCACCCTGAGGGGCCCACTTGCAGTAGGCTGAATCATGCAGACAGGCTGAGCCACCAGGCAGCAACACACGCTACCATAAAGGGGCAGCCAGGCGGGGTTCTCCGCTAGGGGAGGAGGAAGTGCAGGGTGAGGGTGGGGAGGGTGAAGGAGACCATCCAACAGCCCCTCTTCTCACCGTCCAGCATCCCCCACGTACACACGTACTCACCATGGCTGGCGAGGGTGAGGTCATGGGTGCGGAACCCATCTTGCACCGCTGCCAGGGTGAGGGTGGTATGAGCCAAGAGGTGGTAACGAGGACCTCTGCCAGACAGAGAAGTGGGCAGCAGTCAAGTGAAGGGCGTGGATGGCAGGAGCTTTAAGGGCCTCCATGGCTCAGGCTGCCCTACAGAAAACCAGATTGCTTCCCCCACAGGGGTTGGAACAAACATTTACTGCACCCCTGCTAAGTGCCGGACCCTGTTATGTATGTTATCCCACTGTATTCCCATGACAGCCCTGTGAGGTGACATTCTTTAATTAATAGATGAGGCCGCTTGAGGCTTAATGAGGTTAAGAAATCTGCCCTTAAATGGAGCTTAGGTGATGTGGTTGGAATTTGAATCTATGTCTATCCAAAACTAGCCTTCTTTTCATTACCCCGAAGGTTCTCAAACTGCTCCTCCAAGGCCCAGTGATTCTACTCGGTGCCTCCAGGTGCCTGCAGGCAACACCACAGGACCCAGGCTACCCTGCTTTGACCAGGAAGCTATCCTGAATGTTTCAGTTCCAGCCACCCTCTGATGGCAAGCCAGATCAGCTACATAATTTGTGGAGCCCAGCACAAAATGAAAACATAGTGTCTGTTGTTCTAACATGGTTAGGAATTTCAAGGCAACAAGAGCAGAGCATTAAGCCAACTGCAGGATCTCACTCAGTGTGAGGCCCTGTGCAACTGCATAGGTCCCACCCTGAGGCCAGACCTGATCACAACGTCACAAGACATCCTAGCAGACACCATGTGTAGCAGAGGGACATTCCAGCTGAGCCCTGATACCCAGCATCAGCAGATCACCAAAACACATTGAATGGTTTACTCTGGTAAAATGGGAAGCCCATGGGAGGAGCCCAGGGCAGGTCAGTGATTTGGGAATCTCATCGGTTAAGACCGATGACAAGTGATAATGCTTTTCCACTAAATGGACAGATCTTTGGAGATGAGGATAGCTTAAAGAATGCAACAGAGAGCTCACAGCGAAAAAAAAATGTGACAATGAATATATGTATGTTCATATATAACTGAAAAATTGTGCTGTACACTGGAATTTGACCCAACATTGTAAAATGACTATAACTCAATAAAAAATGTTTAAAAAAATGCAACAGAGTCAAAACTAACTACAGCCCAGTGTTCGAAGGTGTCATTTGCCCAGACGGTGCTGACCTGATGAAGGCAGAGGAGGGCAGGAATAGGACCTTTCTTGCCTGCCTTTTCCCTGGGGCAGTCAGCGTGGAGGGACTGAAGATGAAAGGTCTTTGGAGTCACATGGACCTAGGCTTACATCAGGTTTGAGCCCATTCACATTGTGAGAGTTTGGGATGCCTCCCACCTCCTCATCTTTCCACATCCTGCTCCCCCTGCAGCCTTTCCCACCCCAGAAAATGTCAACTTCATCCTTCTAGCTGCTCGAGCCAGAAAACCTTGGAATCACCTTTGAATCCACTCCTTCTCTTATCCTCACATCCAGTCCATCAGCGTAATTCTCATACGGCTCCCCTTTCTAAACATATCCAGAATCTGACCTTGCCCAAACAGTTCTGCTGCTCCCACTGTGGACCAAGCCTCCTGTCTCTTGCTAGGATCACCGTAATAGGGACCTATCTGCTCCCCTGCTTTCACCCTTGTCCTTCTACAGACTTCAGCTCAGCAACCAAAGTGGTTCTGGTTAACAGGGTCAGATCGTGTCACTCCTCTGCTCAACTCCACTGACTCCCTGAAAGGTGCTGACGAGGCCCTCCACTCCTGTTTATTTCTCTCATCCACTACTACCCCCATCTCACTCTGCTCCAGCCACACTGGCCTTCTCTCTTTCCCTTGACCAAATATACTCCTGCCTCAGGGCCTTTGCTCTTGCTATTCCCTCTGTCTAGGATGCTTGCTTGTCCTTCAGCTACCTGCATGGCTCATTCCCTCACCTTCTTCCAATCCTTGCTGCAATGTCATCTTCTTAATGAGGCCTTCCCCAACCTGACTTTCTCTGCTTTGTCCTATCTCCCTTATTTCCCTGTACTGCTTAATTTTTCTCCATAGTACTTACTACTATCCAACAAACTTGTATTTTCTTTTTATTATCTCTCTCAACAAAAATGTAAGCTCTTTATAGAGCAGAGTTTTTATCTGCTTGGCCTACTGATTTTTCTCTTGGTGCCTAGAACTAAGGTGGGCACAGAATGGTTAGCCTACAAATATTTGTTGAATGAACAAACCAATGAATGAATAAATGTAACTAATGGTATTAGTATCACCTAATACAGCGAACTTTGGATTTAGTGAAATCTAAAGGAAGTAATAAAGGTACAGTTCCTGGCATGGAACAGAGGCTCGTGCACACACGTGTGGGTATTGGGGAGGGGCTGTGAGCAGCGGGGAAACAGCTCATCAGCCTCATCAATGTCTGCCTCTTTGGCCACGTGTTCCTCTCAAGGGCTATAAAGGAGCCAGGTAAGATGCCACCAGCCTGAGTTTCTGGTCCAGGATTACCTGGGCTTCAGCTTTCACTTAGGGAATCTGGGATAGGAATTGATTTGGGCCAAATACATTACTATATCTCTTGAAACTTCTCAATTTTCTAAGCAAAAATAAATACCTGACTTTAAGTCCCTGCAAGCTCTCCCTGCCATCTCTCCCAATAATCTTATAACTCATCATTTAATTCACTGACTCTCATTTTTTTTTCTGAATTTGTGAACACTTTTCTTTTTCTTCTTTATTTTAATGATTCCCCCCACCCCTTTTGGACCTCAAGAGCAGGTCCCTTCATGGCCATTACCATGAGAGATCTGCACCAGACCCCACTCTTTTTCTGTCTGTCTCTTCCTCTTTATCCTCATCCCCTTGCCAATTCCCCTAACAAACCTTTCTCTTGTATGTTTGCCATTTGTTATTGATCATTTATGGATCCATGTAAAATATACAGGGCTGTTTTGTATATATGTCTTTAATTTACATAAATGGTATGGTATAAATCTTTTTTTCTTTTCTTTCTTTTTTTCAATCAAAACTCTTTTAAAGTTCTCTCTTTGGGGCCCTCTGCATAGAAGTTTCATTGCTTCTAGTAGCTGTTTTCTAGTATGTCACATTGCTGATAGGAAGTCTGCTGTCAGGTTGATTTTGATTTGTAGAAAACCTTTTCTGTTGTTAAGAAGCTTAGGAGATCTTCTTCTTTATCATCAGCATCCAAAGGATTCAACAAGATGCTTGGGTAGCTACTGTCTCACAACGTGTCCTTCCAGCCGTGGGCAACAGGCAGCGGGAGGGGGTGCTTTTGGCTGCACTGAGGATGCGGTGTCTGAGAAGCATCCCAGTGGGGACATCTGACAGGAAGTTAGGTAGGAGAAGGTGTCTGAGCTGAATACAGGTTTGGGAGTCATCTGCATCTGGCTTCTACTTTGAAAAAGAAACATACTGAAGATGAGATCAAAGATGGAGGAGAGTTTGTCAGGTGGGGAGGTGAGTGGGCGGAGGGTCTATTATTAAGTGAGCAACTGCTTTCTCCTTTTTATCATTATAAAATATTCCAAACACGAAGAAAGTTATAGATAAATATATGATAAATACCCAAGAACTCACCATCCAACTTTATTGATTGCAGCTTTTGCCATATTTATTTCAGTTTTTGTTTTTTAAGTAAAAGTGCATCACAGACACATATGTAGTCCCTTTGAACCTCTCACCAGTCTCATTCGTGGGAGTTAACTACTATTCTAACCTGGTGTTATCATTTCTAGTCATGGTCTCATACAAATTACTCCATAATTACTTACCCATGAGCAGCAGAGAGCATGAAACGTTTTGCAACCTTCTAAGCTTTATGTATGTGGCATCATACGGTACTTATCATTCTTCATTTTGCCTCTTTCACTCAGCACTATGTGTGTTAAATATGTAGCTATGGTTTATTAATTTTCATTGCTGTATAGTATTCCAAAATGAATATACTACCTTTTATTTACCCATTATACTGTTAGGGGACATTTGGATTATGGACATTTGGATTTTTGGTTATTCTGGGGCTAAAAAGGACTGTGGGCTAATGGCTACCTCAGGAGTCTGGAGACTGGCGATCCTTCAAGTCCCTTTGGGGACCAGCATTTATGGAGCGTGTGCTATGTGCTGGGTATGACAAAATTGTAGCAGCAAATCCTCATGGCAACCTGTGAAAAATTATGAATGCTACTTTACAGATAAAGAACACAAGGTTCAGAGAGGGTAGGCCACTTACCAGGTGACACAGTTCACACATAGCAGAAGGGAGGGGCTCCCTCTCCTCCCCCCAGGATCCTCTGGCCTTGACCTCTATTTATTGTTCTCCCTTCCCCAGGAAACTCCCAGCCTCAGCCCTGGAGAAGGGGTGCTTCTGGAGCTTTCCTGAGCTGGTACTTTTCTGTTGGCTAGGTGCACACCTGGACCTGGCACTGGGGAGGCCCCTGTCAGTGCTCACTGCCTGGGCAGGCTTAGACCAGTGACAGAACAGGTACACGCACAATGCTGGCCCCTGGCCGGTGTGGGCCGCTGACAGGACTCAGAATCAGGCAGGTTCTTAGGACGCAGGACGCCTTTTTCTCAATCTCCATAGAGTTCTTCATTCGGTGCCCTAAAGAATTTAAGCCCTCTGTTCCCTCGTTGCTTTGTAGAGGTCTGGACTTATGTAAGGAAACCTATGCTCTGTTCTGCTCCTACATCCACCTTGCGTGATGTGAGGCAGAAAGTCACTTAGGCCCCCTCTAAAGTGAGATAGTAACCTCGGGGGTGCTGAGCGCATTCACCGAGGCACCGTTTGGCTTTTTAAGTGCTGGCCTTTCCCGAGTTCTGTCCTAGGAAGGCCTCGGGAACGCACCGCAATAGGAGAGGTCCCGGGGAGGGAGGGTGGTGCGTGGTACCCAAGGACCCAAAGGACCAGGTAGAAGGAGAGTGTCATTCCTCGCGGCAGACAGCAGGGGGCGCGCGCAGACCACGTAAAGGGGCTCCTGCCTTAGCCGGCTGCCCGCGCGGCATCCGCTTTTCCAGGGTCTCAGCAGCCTGGGCGAAGGAGCCGGCGGCGACTGTGCGAGGAGGAAGGAGAGAGGCTTCTTACCCGGGAACCTAGGAATCAGGATCAGCTTGGTCTACAGACCCCTCAGAAGCTCAGGGAAATTAAGCCCGTGTCGGGAGGCGGGGAGAGGCACTGTGCCCCGAGGGCAGTGGAGGGGTAAGGAAGGGACGCTGTGTCGGGTGTCCTTGGGCTGGTGGGGTCAATGCTTACTAACTGTGGGGGAGGAAAAAGCATCCTTCCTGGGGGGTGGGGTAACGAGAGGATAGGGTCAATTGCAGGAGATTCCCCAAATGTCAAAACAAAAAATACGACATTTTTCGTCTGGTTCCTTCCCGACCCTGGGGGATTGGGGTAGGGGTGAGGAAAGTGACCCTCTTCCCACGCAGTCACACCTAAGAGGTGACAGTTTGTCGGTGGGACCCCTGTTCCTGTTCCTGGACCACAACCCTTGCCAACCTCAAACGTGCTGCCAGCCAAGACCCTTCTGTCCTTACAAGATGAGTCCATAGACTTTTTTTCTTTCCTGATTCCTAAATTAATGTATACATTTTGCACAAAAATTAAGTAATACCGAAATTACTGTTAAGGAAATGAAAGCCCCTAACAAAATAATCACTGTGAGCAGTATTTTTCAGATTTATTTCTGTTCCATACATACAGTAGTTTATTTATTTATTATAATGATTTTTACAAAAATCATTGAATCAAACTATTTTTAACTTGCTTTGTTTCTCACTTTATATTGGATGCTTCACTGTGTCAGTATTAATTTTAATAAATGGTTGTACAGCATGCAGGTGGTTGAGCCAACCCACCACTGCTGGGCTTTATGCTGGTTTTCCCTTTCCCCGCCCGACAAGCATCCATGTAGGTGTCCTCCCTGGAAGTACTTTTGGGGAGAGATTCTTAAATGCGCAGCTCCTGGGATGAGAGAGGGGCTCGTCTGAATGCTGGTGTTGCTGCATTGCCCTCCACAGGCTGCACTGTCTGGTCAGTCTTCCACCCACAGTGACCGCACGTTCCTGGTAGGTTTAGGCACAACTTCTCTTGAGGTGAGGGCTTAACCTCCGAACTCTTGGACCTAGTAGTTGCCTGACCTGATCACTTCTGGAGGTCTGAGTGGCTCACTAAGGAACTTAGGGGCAGAGTGAAAAGGAAGGGACGGGGCTTGTTTGTTCAGTTCAGAGCTGCCAACAGCAAGAGAAAGGGCTTGATAATGGCTCCAAGAACAGGGGTGGCCACAAAGTGGCCTTACCTCCCAAGGGATTAAGGTGGGGTGAAGGATGGAGCAGAGGAGCCAAGTGAAGTGAGGAATGGCTGGTGCTCCCTGGGAGGGAAACTTTGTCACTCCTGAGGGACAAGGGCCCACGTGGGCACAAGTGCTTTTAAGCTCCAGCTGTTTGGAAGGCAGGATGGTAATCCTATCCTTGGCCAAACCTCTCAGCTGCAACAGAACATACAGCCTGACTTTGAAGGAGAAGAGAGAAGGCCAGGGCCCACCACAGAGTGATCCTGAGCTTGGCATCAGATGCTAAATTGGTTCAAAGAGCCTCTGAGCTGGAGAAGCCCTGGAGGGCTTCCTGGAGGAAGAGGTTGGACACTAGCTGTGCCTTGGTAAATGGGCAGGATTTGGACCCTCCGAGAAACCTGAGCAAAGGCATGTTCGTAGTAATGAATGTTCAGTCTTCTCAGGGAACAGGAAGGAGCACAGATTGAGGGTGAGTTGTGGAAGGGCAGGAGGACCCTGGGGATGTGGCAGAGGGCAGTGTAGGGGAGTTCCTTACAGCGCCGATGAGAGGAATTTTTTCCAGGGTCCTAGACTGTCCTTCTGGTCTCTGGGTCCTTGGAACCTCTGGCTTAAGACTCTGGACCTGTTTTCCAGGGTTCCTGAAGGCCTATCAAAGGCTCAGTTCCCAGAGCACCTGAGAACTCAGACCTAGGGCAGCAGTCAGCTCGGAGCAGCCCGGTCCCCTGGTCTTGGAAAGGCGTCCCCTGCTGCGCGGGTACCAGCTGCTCAACTGGCATTTCTGCAAGGCTGCTAGCTCCCAGGTGTATGGGCACCCGGACGTGGGGCCCACCCCTCTCCAGTCTTCACACCTCCACCTCTGCCTCTTTTTCCTTCCCCATGTCCTACCGCCTCCCCCACCAGGCAGATGGGGAAGCAGGGGTGCGGGGAGAAGGGAGGGTTTGAGCCAGTCCTGGGGGGCGAGTCGAGGAGGGTCGAAGGGACTGAAGGAGACCGCGCCCAGGTTTCCTCCATTCGCCACACCCCATTCCCCTTCCTCTGCCCTTCCCTCGTCTTCCCGACTCCACTACGGTGCTTTCTCTCCCGTGCCCTCCTTCTTGACCGCATTCTCCCACCAGGATCTTTTGTACCAACCCAATTTTTATGGGAGTTGGTCTTCCACGTGTAAGCTCATTAAGGAAAGGTTGCAAAATTCATAACATTGGAAGGAAGAAAAAAAAAATCCATTTCTCCCCTGCCAGGTGCCTGTCTCCTCGGAGTCTCCCGTACGCCGCGAGCCCAGCGCCCCCGCCTGCTCGCGGGCCCGGCCGAGCACCCCCTGGGGCGGGCGCCGAGGCCCGGGGCGCGGCTGGGGCCGCGGCCTCCCCCAGCCCGCGAGCGCACGCCGCCGAGTCACAGCCCCGCCTGCGCGACCGCGGGCGGAATCGGGGACCGGGGATTGAGGCGGCCGCCGCGTGTTTGCCCAGCGCCCGCCACCGCCGCCCCGGGCCCTAATCTCCGATACACTTGCGAGTTGGCTTCCTGCCCTGGGGCCCCCGCTCCCCGAGCAAACAGGGCGGGCGCGGCGCTGCATCCGAAATGTGGCATTTGAGCCGCGCTGCGGAGAAAAGCCGGTGCACGGCCCACCGGCTGTAATTGCCCTTCCCCTGCCCTAATCCTCCGGTGCGGCCCCGCCCGCCGGCTGCGGCCCATTGATTAGCGCGGGAGCCGGGGATCGGCCCAGCTCCGGGAGGGGCGCCGCAGCCCCCACCGGGGGCCTAGGAGGCAGTTAGGACCCACCCCCCGCCCCTAGCTCCCGTCCCCCGCGCCCCTCTCCAGCCGAGGTCAGTCCGGACTTGGAGAAGAAGCATACCCTTGAAAAGGGCGTAGAGGTTGCCAGGGGAAAATAGGGGTGGAGCGGAGGAGGGAAACACCCCGCAAACTTGGCCAGACACGCTGTCTGAGAGAGATGAGACCCCCGGTCATACTGTCCTTAGTGTGGGGAGGGGAAGGGGCGCAGAAGACCCACAGGGGCTTGGCTGGGCTTGACACCCTGAGAGCCCACGGTGGAGCTGGGGATTGAGAGGTCCCTGTGTGCCCCAAACCACCCTCCAGGCCCCAGTGCTTCTGCAGTGGCCAGGGCCCACTTGCTGTGGTCTGCCAGAGGGGCCTGGTCCCCACCGCAGCCTCATTCGGTCATTCTTCACTGAATATGGGGTGCAGGGTGCCAAGTGCTCCAAGCTGGGAAATCGGCATGGTCTGCTCTACAAGCCGTTAATGACAGAGGTCAGTGCAGAGGAAGAGGGAAATAGGGTGATACGGGAGCCTTTGGGGGCACACCCACTGAGGCCCGAGTGATAGCTTTACAAGGACAAGACTCCATTCCCACCTGACGTGGGTTTTGTTTCTTCCCTTCCACTTCCCAGCCTCCCATCCAGCCCCCAGCGTGCACCCCTCCCCTTCCCAGAGCAGCCGCCCTAAACCGGGGAGAAAGAGCCTTGGCCTTCTGAGCGGCCTCCCTGGGCCTAGGCCCCCAGTTCAAAGCTTGGCTTCTCTGTGCAGGGCCAAGGCCTGGTGCTGCAGCACTTGGGGCGTGCAGGGAGCAGGGGCCTCCTCTGACACCCTGAGACCCAGGGAAGGAAAGCCAGGGCTGGAGCCAGAGGCTGGGCCAGGGTCAGTGGAGGTCTCCAGAAATGGAGAACAGAAACAGAGATGTAGGAGAGAAATCGGGCTAAGAGGACTTGATGGCAAACTAGAGCAAACTAGAGCCTCATGCCTAGGTGCCTCCCCTTAACACCCTTCAACAGGGCTAAGCTTGAACAGGGTGAGGCTCCACTGAGGGCACAGATTTAAGGAGGCACTCCTTCTCAAGGCTGTACGGGGCAGGAGCACCTGAGAGGGGGCGTCCCCTTGCCACACCCTGGTCCCAGGCCTGCCCTCACTGCCCTAAGTGAGCTCTGGCTTGTACTAAGGTAGCCCAGTCTCTGATTTGCCTCATAGCCTGACACCACCTTGACAGCGTCCTCACTATTCACCTGCTTGGTTCTGACTGTCTCCCAGCTGGGACAGAAGCTGCAGGCAGGGACCTCATTCCTCCGAGTCTCTAGGTAGGCAGTGGGTGCCGAATAAATGATGAATAAATAAATAAATGACTGTATCTCCCAACCACCTTGCCCCCAAGTCTGAATTCTTCCCTCCAGCCATGGCTGGCTGCAGTGGCCACCCCCAGGGTTGCTGGTTTGAACCCCATTTAATCCTCAGGCCCTCTGCCTGAGTGCAAATTTGCACGATTGGCATGTTCTTACATTCTCTGATACTAAGCCGTGCTTCTCTCTCCAGCCAGACAGTGACTCCCCGAGGGCAGGGAGCAAGCCTGGCCTGGAATTCCTTATCTGCCCTGCAGCACCCAGGCCGGGGTGGCCCTCAATATATGCTCTGTGATGAACACCCACACACCTACGGCCCTAACGTCCATCTGGAGACTTTGGACAAGTCCTCCTAATGCCTTATTTCTGGTTATGGAGCCGTGATCCAGGTCACATGTCCCTGCAGTGACCAAACTGGGCTAAAGCCAGGGTCCTGCATCCCGGAAGCAGTGGAATTTCTTCCTCCTGTTTAGTAAATTACAAAGGTACGATTCCTCTGCCTCCTGCACTTTGGTGTGGGCTGGTGGGGGAGTCTCGGCTTTCTCCTATAATACCAGGTACACGGCCACCAACTCCAATGATTGTAACAGAGCACGTGCAAGCAGGTGGGCGTGTGTATAACATCTGTTGGGGTGTGTGTGTGTGTGTGTGTGTGATGTCGGCTGTGTGTGAATGTGTGTGTCCCTGGGGGAGTGTGTGTGCTGTCAGCAGAGGGTGGATGTGGATTCTGTTGGATATGAGCGTAGGTTGGTGCGGGGTGTTGGCTGGGTGTGTGCGTCTGCTGAGTGTGGGTGTGTGTATAGTATCTCTTGGGTTGTGTCTGTATGTTTGTAGAGTTTGCTGAGGGTGTGGGTAAGTGATGTCTGTGGGGTGTGTCTGCAGAGCGTGTGCGGTGCCGGCGGGGATGTGCGTGGAATGTCTGCTCTGTGTGCATGACGGTGGGAGCGCCTTAGGCTGTGTTATCATGATACAGCTTTCCAGAAGCCTCTGTATGAAATGCTTGATGACATCCCCTGACCAGTGACACTGTATCTGGCCAGAGGCTGCTCCCCTAGGCCTGGGCTGGCTAGGGAGGTAGGCACGGAGGGCCTGGGGCATCCAGTGTCTCAGGAGGTCAGGACGCTGAGCTGTAACTGCTGTGACCAGAGGCATGGAGACCCAGGCAGGGACAGGTGCCAACTGCAGTAAGTGGACAGAGGCCCAGGCCTGGAGGCCTCGAATCCTGTGGAGTAGAGATGGTGAGGCCCCACGCACCAGACGGACCCAGTGTTGGGGAGTGGAGTGGACATGTCAAGTCTGGGTCTCAATCCAGGCGACACATTCAGGCTCAGGACAACGTAGAAGGAGAGGAACCCAGGGAGAAGGCTGAGCTCTGATGCTTAGGGCGGCTGGGGCAGAGAAATGAGTCAGCTCTGAGCGCTAGTCCACTTGGTACCCTTCTGGGCAGAGGCAACTCATGCCAGGGCACAGGGCTCAGTGAAGGGAGCAGGAGCCTGAGTCTCAGCCCCACCGCCCACCTAGTCAGTGCCCTTGTACAGTGTACAACCTGCCCAACCGCACTCGGTGACGCCAGACCTTGGCCTAGGAACCTGCAACTTCTGCTGGCTCTGGGGCAGAGAAGAAGAGGATGCCCTCTTCACGCTTCGGAGGAGAAGGCATCCCCGGGAAGGGGATGGCTTTGGGGCAGGATGGCTGGAGGCCTACTGGCTGGGCATACTGTCTCCTGGGTCCTGGGCTGGTCTTCACAGTGAAGGAAGAGCAGAAGACACCAGCCACTCACAAACTCCCCATTCCCCAGAGTGCCAGCATGGAAACGCTATGACGGTGAAGAGGAGAAAAAAAGTAGAAGGAGGGCTGAGCAAAAAGGGCATTTGGAAAGGAATCTGATACAGGAGAGGAGAGATGCTCTGGAACAGTGACACGAGTCACCAAGGTGACCCACTAACTTGGTTGGTAACCTCTGACTTCTAACGTCTGTCCTCAGTTTTGTCATCTGATTCAGGGCGTTGGACTGAAACAGTTTTCAGGTTCTTTTCCCGGTGACTCTAACCACAGACAGAACTGGCCTGGCCTTGGGCTGACCAGGCCGACGGTTCCCGCTGGCTCCTGCCCTCAGTCACTGGGGAGGCCGGGAGAGTGTGCAGGGCTCAGGGCAGCCCACTCCACGCTGGAAACCAAGCCCAGGGCCGCATCTTGCTGTCTGGAACCTCGTGCTGGGAAGTGAACAGAGACTTGAAAGGATTATTGCGAACTTTTAGTGTCAAGGAGAGCTGTGTCTTTCTAACTCAATTCTAGAGACAAATTTGGAGCTCACATCTTTACACTTCCAGGGCTGCGGTTCTGGGAAAGTCCAGCCAAACTCCAGAGCTGATGTGAGTAGCCTGTGAGCGTTTCTTTGGTCCCTAGGGCCTGCAGGACAGAGAAGGGCAAGGGCAGAGACTTCCAGGCCTTGGGAGGTCAGGAGAATGTGGTGGAGGAGGAGGGAGCTGGCTGCCTCTGCACTGGGGGCCCGGGGGGCGGGGGGACGGTGGTTGATGAGCAAGACTTCTCACCCCTTCAGTAAAACAAACAAAAAAATTATTTCTCCTATTTCCTTCTCTGAGATTAATGATAAACTGTCTATCCCCTAAAAGAAAATGATAAAGACTCTAATTTTACTTGGAGGCTTAGAAATGCCATTTCTACGCAAAACAGGGAGCCCATAATCAGACTTGAGCGGGGCCAAGCTTTGATAGAAAACGTTTTCCTCTCGCCCCCTATTTCTTCCCCTCCTTTCCTGCAAACCAAGATGCCCGACAGCTAAGAACAATGCTCAATAAAGGGAAATAATATTTTAGTCAAAATAGGCCGAGACTGCTCCCAGCCAACTGTAAATTAGCATTTTGAGGGCAAATATGCAGACAATTTGAGATAATGAAGCCTGATTATTCAATCCAATGAATGTTAACTAGGGAGCAGAGGCTCCACTGCCTTATCTCACTCCCTTCGATTTATTTTTTTAATCGTTTCACATTTGAACTCTTTATTTGTTTCTGTTTTATGCGCCCCCTCCCTCCCTCTGTCACACACACACACACACACTCACACACACACACACACACACACACACACACACACACGCCTCCCTCTCCACTCCTGCCCAGGCTGCAGAAGAGGACCTGTTGGAGATGGTCCGTCTGTCCACCCAGCCTCCCCGCCCGGCCTTCGGGTTGGCTCAGCAAGCCCCAAGGAGCACCCACCGTGTGCACGGCCTTTTGTGGAGCTGGCGGTGGGTGGGGGGCCACTGTGCACTAAGCAAGTGACCCAGGCCCTGCTTCTCAGAGCTTCGAGCAGGGCTGGGAACCCGATATGGGAAGGTCACCCACCTTCAGAAAGGAAGATGCCGGGTGCATGTGAGGTGCCGGCATTGGGGTGCACATAAAATCCAGAACAACAGGAGGAATACCTTTCAGGGCCTCAGGTCACCCTCCCTGAAAGGTCCTTAGGGAGCCCCACCTCCCTCCCTAGGAGTCATGGAAACCTTTCTTAGATTATTAGATCTTCCTTCCAGGCAGGACTAACTACATCATTTGTGAGCCCAGTACAAAGTGACGATGCAGAGCCTCTTGTTAAAACATTATTGAGAATTTCAAGGTGGTGATGGCAGAGTACTAAACCAAGGAGGGGGACCTTCTTCTGAGTATGGGGCCTGGACAACTGCGCTGGCCCTGGCTCCGGAAGCTCCTGCTGGTGGTAATCCAAGAAGGCTTTCTGGAGGAGGAACGAGGCCATTCTTGAGTGAGGAGTGTTGTTCCTGAGACCCTGGTGAGGGTCCCAGTTGACTGGGGGTGGGGGAGTCTAGGCAGGACCCCCCAGCTCCTGAACAGCTGCCAGCCTGGCTGTGTTTCTCCTTGGAGTGCCTGTTCTCTGGCCCAGAAGTGATGCTTACTCATTAGTGGAGGGACATCTCCCACCGGGCGAGGGTGCCCCCACGCTCTGGTGCTCACCTGAATCTCAGCTTCCTCCTTTGGCCTTGACCCTGCTCTTTCCCTGCTGGGTGCCTGCCTCCTGGTTCCTGCCCCAGTGCCAGGCTCTGCAGCTTCCCCCACCCCTGGGCTCACCGAGTGCCCCTCGTGGTGTGTGCAGCACAATCTCACCCCTCCCCTGCCCTTCTCCCCTGCGGACCCCCTCCAGCATGCTCAGACCCCTCGGTGCCTCTGCTTGCGCTGGGCTCCCCACCTCTTCCTTCAGCCCCCTCGCCCCTCCCGTCTACTCTATTTCCGCCCCCCTCCTCACACCCAGCCAAAGAGCTTTGGTGTCAAGCAGCCCTGTTCTACGCCCCACTCTGCCCCTTAGCTGTGTGTGCTCCTGGGCAGCCTATCAGACCTCTTGGAAGCCTCAGTTTCCCTGGGAGTAAATGGGGAGGTACTGTGCCCTGTCTCATGAGGATCAGCAGGAGGATGGAATGAGCTGCTGCAGGGAGCTGGTCCGCGTGAATGTGTGACTGTGTTAGCTGCTGCTCTGGGAGGCTGTGCAGCCGGCCGCCCTCTAGAAATTCCATACCCTCTGGAGTCCCCATCACACCATGTGGCCTGCAGTCATGTGCTGTTTCCTCCACCTGAGTTTCCCACAAGTGAGGTGGTGGACACTGAGAACGGCTACCTCAAACTCCCACGCCACCCTCCTTTTGGCTGGAGAGGTTGGAAAACTAAAACCTGCATTTCCCAGACTCCCTTGCAGCCGGGGTTGTAGAAATGAATAGGATTCCGCCCATCAGTTACACTCACGATATTCGGAAGGCGGACGTGAGGCCGAGGCTGCTTCCGACTCTGGTTGTTTCTGGGTTGTTTGTTTTCTACAGCAGCTTCCCATGGTTCCTTCTCTACCTTCTGGATGTCATGAGGCAAAGTCAGTGGCGACCATGTCAGTAGTGGCTTGCTCCTGGTTTCTGGGTCTCTGTGTTGCCACTACAGTGGTTTTCAGCCCGTGGTTCCAGAAATGATCTCACGGGTTGTAGTGCTACTGGGGTCAGTTTAGAATTTGGAACCCACTATTCTGGCCCTTCCGACAATTTGGGAAGCTCCTAATTTCTCTGTACTAAATCTCTCCTCGGTTAAAATGCCCAGAGGGGTGTTCTATACAGAACGTCGACAGGCACAGGTGCAAACCAGCCTTCTCTTTGTTCTGCATGCCCACAGGGTGGCACCTTACACAGGCGGAGACCTCACCTGCAGACCCAGCGCCACCGGGGAGCCTCGGAGTTGCTGGGCTCATGTGCTGGTCGTCCCCGTTTGTACTTCCATTCATCTGCCCTTTTCCTCCTCTGCCCCACATGCAGGGAGCTGACCCCTGCAAATTATGTTCCCCAGGCTGCCCTGTCCACTGGCTTCCTGCTGGATTTGACCAACTGTAAGGCACTGGTGGGAGACTGGAGGGCGGGAGGAGGGAAAAGCCGACTGTTTCTCACCTTCTGTCTCTGCCTCCAGTGGCGTCTATGCTGTGCAGCCAGCCTCTGCCAGGCACCACCCTCCCCCAGATGGCTCCAGCTCCCAGCTGTCGCCCTTCAGAGTTACAGCTCTGACCTGGCAGCCCCAGCCAGCACCACCCTGCACCCTGACTGTTGAGCTCTGTTAATCTTTGAGTTGCCTCACCTTCCTGGGTTTTCATCTTTTCCAACAGTCCTGTAGCTGGGTTCTCAAATGAAATCCCCTCTGTAGTGAGCAACCTGGTGTGAGTGGGTTTTCCTGACTGTTAACAGTCTTCCTCATATAAGCCAGTGATGGGGCTGAAGGCTGTAACAGTCTTCCTCGTATAAGCCAGTGATGGGGCTTAAGGCTCTGGGCCACATCTTCCCTCCTCAGGGCCACAGTCTGTCTCTACGGCCTGCCCGCCAGCCTGTCCTGGTGCAGCCTGCAGAAACATCTGGGCAGAGTCCTTCAGGGTCCCCTTCCCCCGCTGGGGAGTAGGGGGGCAGGGGAGGAGCTGGGGTGAGTGGCAGCTTTCAGCCAACACCTCAGTCTTCTCTTCTCGACATGTTTACTCACAGGCTGTCTGGAAAGTGCGAATCCTCCCTAATGGATGTTTCGCCCAATTAAATAATTAACTCAGAGTGTTGCTAAGCGTCTTCAGCAAAGCCTCTTCCAGTCCTGGAGGCCTCCCCATGCCAGGCCGTGGCTGCTACCAGCGGGGTCCGGCCAGTGCAGAGACCAGAGAGGCTGGTGGGAGAAGCCAGGAGGCTGGCAGGGAGGGAGCCCCAGATGTGTCTGGGCCAGGATGAGGGAGCTGAGTGCTCTGGAGAGAGAAGGGGAAAAGGCATGTCTAGAAAAGGGAGGCTAAGGCTCATTGGAGGGGGCAGCAGACAGTAGGGGTGGAGGCACTAAGTATATTGTGGTTCGTTCACACTGTGGAAAATCACTCAGCCCTTAAAGGAAAGGAGCTCTGTACGGACACGTACGGGCAGAAAAAGAGCTCTACGACATTGTAAGTGGAAAAAAATGCCGACAGTCCATACAGTTTAATTTAATGTAAGTAAAAATAAAGCGCACATGCGCACATATACCTGGGCATCTACGAAAGAGGGGCGAAGGCTGCCCAGCACACTGCCCTCTGTGCCCGGGAGTGGGGTGAGAGGAAGGCGGGGCTCTTATTTCACGCTCTGCACCCCAGAAACGCTTGACTCTTAAAACCAGAAGATGCTCTGATATCACTTCTGTAATTAAAACAGGAAGAATCTAGCGAAGAATACTCTCAGAAAAAAAAAAAAAAAGAAATGGCAATGTTTGAAGAAAATGGCACAGAGGAGGATGTAGGAGTTACGATAAATTGAAGAAAATACTTAATTCTTGGGAGTCTAGACTCTTGCTTGAATCAATATTTTTCAGTATTTTGGTCCTAAGTCACAGTGAGAACTAAGTATTCAGCAGACCCCAGTACACACACGTATGTATGTTTGAAACAGAAATTCCACAAAATGTTGCCTTTAGCCCGTGCCATGCACCCTAGAATTTTTTATTCTTTTCTAATTTTCCCCTTTAGGATATTGGTTGTGATCCTCTAAATAGATTTCATTAATGGGCTCCAAATTGCAGCTTGGAAAACACTGTCTAAACTGGTGGAACGCCTGGGCCCTTTTAGGAAGGTCTTGCCGGTCAAGCCCTCAGGGTCCCACCAAGTAAGGAGAGGAAACCTGGCGCCTTCTGATTCAAGTCCCTGAGGGAACAGGAGAGAAGTTGTTTGGGGGCATGACTACCAGGTTGCATTCACTACCAATCCAAGCGCCAGCTCAGAGGTTTGTCTTTTTTTGTTGTTATCATTGAAGTATACAGTCAGTTACAATGTGTCAGTCTCTGGTGTACAGCACAATGTCCTGGTCACACATATACGTACATATATTCATTTTCATACTTTTTCATTAATGGTTATTACAAGATATTGAATATAGTTCCCTGTGCTATACAGAATAAATTTGTTTTTTTAATCTATTTAAATTATATTAGTTAATATTTGCAAATCTCAAACTCCCAGATTTCTCCCTTCCCATCCCCTTTCCCCCCTGGTAACCATTAGTTTGTTTTCCATGTCTGCTAATCTGTTTCTGTTTTGAAGATAAATTCATTAGTGTCATCTTTTTTCCTTTATTAGATTCCACATATGAGTGATATATGATATTTTTCTTTCTCTTTCTGGCTACTTCACTTAGAATGACGATCTCTAGTTGCATCCATGTTGCTGCAAATGGCATTATTTTATTCCTTTTTATGGCTGAGTAGTATTCCATTGCATAAATATACCACAACTTCTTTATCCAGTCCTCTGTTGATGGACATTTAGGTTGCTTCCATGTCTTGGCTATTGTAAATAGCGCTGCTATGAACATTGGGGTGCAGGTGTCTTTTTGAATTAGAGATTCCTCTGGCTATATGCCCATGAGTAGGATTGCTGGATCATATGGTGTAAGTCTATTTTCAGGTTTTTAAGGAATCTCCATACTGTTTTCCAGTAATGGCTGCACCAAACTACATTCCCACCAACAGTGTAAGAGGGTTCCCTTTTCTCCACAGCCTCTCCAGCATTTGTCGATTGTGGCCTTTTTAATGATGGTCATTCTGACTGATGTGAGGTGATACCTCATTGTAGTTTTGATTTGCATTTCCCAGAAGTTTATCTTTAAACCAGAATTGAACCATCGCCAAGGCCTCACCCCACCTACAGGGGGTCCTGGAACCAACAGGCATTGCAGGCAGGCTCCTGTGTAGGAAACAAAACCAAAATCTCAAAACACTCCACAGTGAGGGGCCCATATCTTCCCCGCTTGGCTTAGCGCAGTCTTAAAAATGGAGCCAAATCCCACCCAAGTCTTCAGGACTAGCTTGTGTGGCTTTGGCCAAGTTCCTTCACCTCTTTGTGTCTCAATTTTTCCATCTGGAACGCGTGCATAGATAACAGTATCCCCTTTCCTCAAGGAGTTTTAAAGATCAAACGCGTCAGTGCCGACAGCGCCCTGAGAGCAGGGCCTGCGATCAGCAGATGGAAGCTGCTGGTACGCGGCCTCCCCTCCTGAGCGGCTCTGGAGGCGGCGCACGGGCAGCGCTTCAGTGGTCAATTAACTGCAGACATGAATGAAACCCGGGAGCCCATTTCCACCCTCTCCCTCCGGCGGGGCAACGGGCTGGAGCGGTCGGTCGGGGTGAGGGGAGGTGGAGTGTGGCAGGCGCTGATGAGGCTGATAAGCCACGAGTCCCAGTCCCGTTCCCTTGTGACTGCGCCCGGGGGCCTGGCGGCCGCCCTCTGACTCCCCCGCTCCCACGTACACCCCCGGAGCCAGGCCTGTCTCGGCCATCACTGCCCGTCCCCTCCCCCTCTCCAGTGGGGGGCGTGGGAAGGGGGGCAGAGGGCAAGCGGGGAGACAGACACGCCCTGCAGACCCGGACAGCCGTGCCAACCTAACCTCGCCGGGGAAGGTGAGGGCCCCCCACTTCCCTCCTCCACACCTCTGCCCCTCTCCCCACCAGGTGCAAGGCCCTGCCCAAGCTCGCCTCCTCCCCAGGGCTCTCCTCCTCAGGTCAGCCTCCCTTCTCCCTTCTC
Organism: Camelus ferus; assembly: GCF_009834535.1. Lineage (NCBI taxonomy): Eukaryota > Metazoa > Chordata > Mammalia > Artiodactyla > Camelidae > Camelus > Camelus ferus. Next base: position 53,280,122 of record NC_045710.1, on the reverse strand, counting down.
CGGTCCTGCTTAAAGGCATCCTTAATGCACCTGGCTCCCCGAAGCCTTTTCCCTGACCCGGGTTAAGCCAGTCCTATCTCAGCCATCACTGGGCCTGGAGGCCAGAGCCTTCAACATGTTCATGTTTAGAAACCTGAAAACAGCCTCCAAAAGTATGGAAAGTAACCTTCAAAAGGGCCACTTTGGGTTTTTTTTTTTTTTGAGACTGTCTCAATTGAGACAAACAGCAAAGAAAGACCAGAGAGCTAGCCCCAGCATTTAAATGTGAATAAATTTAAATTTCTCTCTTTTTTGGCATGTAGTTTTACCGGTTTTGACAAATGTAGAGAGCCCTGTACCTGCCACCAAAAACAAGATGTGGAACAGTCCATCACCCCCCAATTCTCCTCCTCCCTCTCGTTTTACTCAGCCTTTCCTCCACCCGACCCCTTGCAACCTCTTGTTTGTTCTTTCTGGTACTTTACCTTTTCCAAAAATGTCATCTAAGTGGAATGCTAGAGTGTGCAGCCTTTTAAGCCTGACTTCTCTCACTCAGCACAGTGCATTTGAGATTCAGTCATGTTATTGCCTGTGTTACTGGTTTGTTCCTTTTTTATTGCTGAGTAGTATTCCACTGCATGGGGGTACCACAGTTTGCTTATCCATTATGAGTGACAGACATTTGGGTGGTTTCTAGTTTGGGGCTATAGTGAATAAAGCTGCTACATGTACGCTGGTGTACAGGTGTCTGTAAGAACATGTTTTCATTTCTTCTGAGTAAAAACCAAGGAATGGGATTGCTAGGTCACAGGCAAGTTATTTAAAAATAAAGAGAACAAATATCCTTCTTGGCCTTCTGTGTCCCTAGGCAGCCTCCATTACCTTTTTCTTTGTATTTTTCCGAAGATGTTTGTACATATATGTGTGTGTGTGCAAGAAAGAGACATATATACAGAGCAAACATATACTCTTTAAAAAAAATACAAATGATCAGATAATACACCTATTTTTTTCTTTGGCTGCCTTTTCCTGCCTAATAAGTCTTGAAGATTATGCCCTCTTCATATAGCTCTGACTCATTCTTTTCTACAGGTACATAGTATTCCATTTATGGATGTACCATACTTTATTCAACAACTGCTTATTGATGATTTTGAATTTTGGGGGTTTTTTTTGGAATTACAATATTGTAATGAAAATCCTGGACAGGTTTCCCCCGCTGTCTGAAAGTAGAGTGTTATGAAAACTTCATCAGCTGAAATGGTGTTAAGTGAAGAAGCAGTCACCTTCGGACACATCTTGCTAACAGACGCACAGTGTAAATCGAGGTACAGCATAGATGCTCACAGACACAGTTCAAAGGTACGGCGGCCGGATGCTGAGATGCTGAGCGTATTTCCCAGGGAAAGATCTTGGTGGTGCCACTGCTGCTGCTTGGGGCGTGAGCCGCCTCTGGAATGGCTCGCTGCAAAGCAAATGCTGAGGGTTCTTTTTGCTTTTCACCTTTTCTCATAAAAGGGAAAAATATCTCTTCCAATTGCTTTTGGTTAGCGAAAACAGGTACTAATGTAAAATCGAAGTGGTGTGAGGTGAGTTTTGGAAAAGTGGGGGACCTGTTTATGCTGCTTGTACTGTTGTTTGAGTGCAAATAGGAGAACTCAAAGGTGGGAGTCCTTAAAAGAACAATGTACATCCTGGCGGCTGCCCGTTGCCCCCTCACCCCCTCCTCCCTGGCCCATCGCAGTTTGGGCCCAGCACACCAGTGAAACCGCTCTCACCAAGGTCACCAGCAGCCCTTTCACACTCATCCGCCTCAGTTTCTCCGAGGCTGGCAGTGTCGTGACCCCACCCTGCTGTTTGAAACATTCCCTTCAGAGCCTCTGGTCTCTCTTGGGTCCCTTAGCTCTCTGGTGGTCTCTTCCCCATTTCTGCTTCCTCCCACGGCCCTTGCAGACACTTGGCAAGAACCACTCGGCTCGCTCCTGCCCCCCCGCCCCCCCACATCTTCAGTCACACTGGGTATCAGGCAGCTCCCACAGTTCTGTCCACAGTTCTGACCTCCGTTCTCCGCTCTGGTCAACTTCCTGCCCACCCTGTGAGCCCGCATCCCAAGCCCTGACTCAGCATCCCTGTGCCCTCCAAGCGTTCCTCACCTGCCAGCCCTGGCTTTATTTATGGGGCTGCCAGGCAGCCAGGATGCTTTGTGTCCCCTCACTCTCTCCTCCCACTAGTTAGTCACCAGAAACTGCCCTTCCCATGATTCTTCCCTTCCTGATCCCTCGACCAACCGCCCTGGGGCTGGGCTTCCCTCAGCAACAAGGGCTGACTCTTGCTGAGCATTTGCTATGTGCCAAACACGGTGCAAGAACTACCAAGCAGGTGTAACCTCACACAGCCTTGCAAGGAAGATTCTACTTGTCTTTAAAGCTCAGGTTCAGTAGCACATCTGGGAAATGGAGGACCCAGGATTTGGCCCCAAGCAGTCCAGAGGCTGTGATGTGACTACATCATCGCACTGCCTGACTCACTGAGATTGTTTTATAACAGATTGTCTGGCCTCCAGACCTTACCATATGCAACTAACACTCGGCTCACAGACTGCTATTCCTAAAGCCTTGCTCTGCCTACTCCATGACTTGAATCAAAAGTCTTAACTGCCTTCAGATAAAGCCTGGGTACCAGGCTTGCCATAGAGGGTCCTCCATGCATGGCCCCAGGTTGCCCACCCCGCCTCCCAAGTGCACCTGAGCCTCCAGCTGTCCTGGTGGGCCCTCCTCATCCCCACGTTTCCACCTTGGCTCACACATTCCTTTGCTGGGAGTGCCATCACACCTCCTTTCAGCCAAGTCCAATCCAGCCTATCCTTTATGGCTTAGCTGAATGTTACCTCCTTCACAAAGCCTCCCACTTCACAAAGAAAATAGTGGCCATAGAAAGGGAATACCCTCGGCTCCTGCCCCCAAGCGTCTTCTCCCTGCCTTAACGAGAATCCCAGCCTCTGCGCTCCCACTCCAACCAGCCCCACCTTCTCAGAGGTCTCCTTTTAACAACGATGCTAGACTGAAACCAGTTTGGACAGAATGAAGCTGAAAGGCATAACAATTTGATTCAAAAAAAAAAAAAGAATATTCCAGAGTCATTTAAAATTCTATTTATTTATTTTTGGATAATGAATAGATTTATATTTAAAAATCCTGCAGATAAAAAGGGTACAAAGTAAAATCCTCCCTCACATCTCCCTACCACCCAGTTCTTATACTCACGGGAAACAAATATTATTAGTATCTTGTGTATTTTGGGGGGGAGCTATTTGGATGTGGTAGTTTTAAAATGTCCAAAAATTCTTTGATGCTTCTCTGTTGAGTGTGGGCTGGACCAGCTGACTCACTTGTGGTAGTGGGTAGACTTCCCAGGCTAGGGTGCAGGAGGCCTCCTCCTCACTTTGCTCTCACTCGTGGCTCTTAGCTGCCATGTCACAAGGACACTCAAGCAAGCCCTCTGGAGCAGCCTGCATGACAAGGAACTGAGACTTCCTAACAGCCACACGAGGGAGCCATCTTGGAAGCAGAACCTTCAGCCTCAGACGAGCCTTCAGATGACTGCAGCCCTGGCTCACGAATTGACTGTAACCTCATGAGACACCCTGTCCCAAAACCACCTGGCTAAGCACCCAAATTTCCGGCCTACAGAAATTATGAGATAATACAGTTGATTCTTGTTATTTGCAGCAGTTATGTTCTACAGAGTCACCGAGAACACTGAATTATCAAAAACTGAACCATTACTCCCAGGGGAAATATAATTAGGTTCCTGGGATCTGCTGGGCACATTTTCATCAGCTGATCAATACTTCACCTTGTTTTGTGTGTGTTTCTGTTTAAGGACACCTTATTTAACATATATTGTTGATTCATTAGCATTATGGCCAACAGCACTGTAACTCACGTCTGAACAAAGCTTCTCTAACACACATGTTTTCTCTGGAAGGCACATCACAGCCTTCTTGTGCTTAATAAGGCCACTTCAAACAGCAAAATCATCAACAAAAAGCACAAAAATGCAAACAAAACAAAACAAAACATGGCACTAAATAGACCCAGAAAAGGATGCTTGTTTACAGTATGAGAGCTGAATCAAGGTATCACCTTGTTCAACCCCAGCTGGGAATGTGTCCACAGGGCAGCTCAAATTTTTGCTGCTCTGTATATATATGCAAATGACCGTGAAGTCACTTTGTGTATTTATTTTGGGATTAAAAATTAATTTTTGTGATTAGGTGAGTTCACAAATACAGAATACACAAATAATGAGGATTAACTGTAAATATCTATTGTTTGAATCCACTAAGCACTGGGGTAATTTGCCCTGCAGCAGATCAATAATATGCATATCCTTATCTGTGCACTATGATCCGAGTTTCTGCAGAACAACGATATATGCACAGAAAAGGATCTGCAACCAAAAACGCCCTTATAAGTCACTTTGCATGAGTGAGATTATGCGTGTTCTTTAAATGCCTTTGTTTGATGGTATTTTCTAATTTTTCCTGAAATAAATGTGTATTTCTTTGTGATAAGAAAACAGTAAAGAAAACATTTAAAATTATATTGTTAGATGTTGTGTTTGTTTCATTAGTTCCAGTTGTTAGACAATGATTTTGCTATAAATCCCATATTGTTAAGACATTTATTTGACCTAAACAATTCCTTTTTGGACACTTAAGTAATCCCATCCCATCTCAAACCAGGTTATTTTTGGCCAGGTTGTTTTGGGCCACATGTTATGCTACCTCTTCCATCACCCATTCTGGTCCTTCAGCTTCCACTTCCTCTCCCTGAGTCCTTCCCAGACTCTGGTCTCTCCCATTAAAACAAAGAGCACCCTTCTCTCCTCAGGAATGCCTACACTCCCTGCTTCCCCTTCCTTACTCCCAAATTCTCAGTCCACTGCAGTGCACCCTCTGCCTGGATCACTCAGCAAAGCCGTTCCCTCGATCTCCTTGTGGCTAAGTGCAGACACTTCTCAGGTCCTTTATCACCCGAGGACTTCCTGCTCTTGCCCCCTCCCTGGTTTCTGTTTGGGTTTCCGTGTTCACACATTTCTCCCTACCTGTCTGCCCACTCCTCGGTGGTCCCTTTTGCAGGTTCCTCAGAGCGAGTGATCTTGAAGCCTCTCCCTCCTTGGTCCTTCAGTCTCCTCACTGTACACACTTCTCTCCAGGGAGCTCGCTCACGGTGGCTGCAGTTACATCTGTACGTTGAGGGCTCCCGTCAGGTCCCACGAGCTCCCTGCTGTCCCCCTGAGCTCCAGCCTGTATGCCAGCTGTCTGCTGGGCCACTCACTTGGATGTCTCAAAGGCACCACACACTCAGTCCCACAGGACTGGTCATCTCCCTCCTCTAGCCTTATTTCCTCATCCCAGACTCTCACACTAGGAACTTAGGGCATTCCCCCTTCCTCTTCCTCAGACTCCACACAGTGCCCAGCACTTAGGAACATTCAACTGATATTCATTTAATGACTTTAATCAGCCACACAGTCCAGTTGATTCCACCTTCTGAATGACCCTAGGACCTGCTAGCTTCCCTCCACTGTTTTCTATTGCCTGTTATTCCTCCATTAGACTATGGCACACATCTCAGAGGTGGCAGAGCTGTGAACCCAGGACACATTAATTAGATGCTACAGGAGAATGACATCCAGCCTGCTCTCAGGGCACCAAACTGTGGAACCTGGCACTGGGCTTCCCCTCACGCCTCCCTGGCCACCACCCTCCATCCAAGGGGAAGGGTAGCCTTTAAATCTGCATGTCCTCAGGGTTGCGTCAGAAGGGGCAGCTCTTTCTGAACACTCAAAGATGAGATCCATCCACTCCCAAAGTCTAGTCCAGCAGGTTGCAGGTCCACCTTCACAGTGGCTTGGCTCAACTAAGCCCAAGGGAAGCGAGGGGACTCCTGCCTCAGGTAGGTCCCTCTCCTGGCTCACAGGGAGGAAGGGAGGGAATGGGGCAGAGGGACCGTGTGCCTGGTGGAGCAGGGGGCACAGTGAGAATGGCCAGGGGCTGGAAGAGAAGGCGGTGACTAATCTCCTCACTGCTCGAAGACCTCCCTGGGTGCTGCCTTGCAGGCTGGGGCAAAGCAACCAAATTCAGTGGACAGACCCAAGTCCAAACCTTGTTTTGGCCAGCGACTCTGGGAGGGCAGCAGCCGGAAGGTTGTAGTTCTGCAAATTACCAGCAGAGAGCGCGCTTAGCCCACCTCTGCCCAGTGTGGGGAGGGGTGTGTGAGGGAAGGAGATGCTGGGAATGTTGTGATAAACTACTGAATGTGGGAAGCAAGTGTGGGACAGAGGGGAGCTGACTTTCACGTTTCTTGCATGTATGACATTCAAAACTCAGGAATACAGGAGAGAAGCAGTGTGGTGGTAGTCAGGGAAAGTGAGTGGGGTTTGAGCCTGTGGAATGTGAGATCCCGAGGGACATCCAGTGGGAGGTGTGTGCCAGGCAACTGATGTACAATTCTGGAGCTCCGGGGAGAGACTGAGGTTAAACGTGCAGGTTTGGGGTCATCATTGTGTGTGCAGTGTGCAAGGTCTGCAGTGGCTGAGATTGCTCAGGGAGCATGAGAAAGAAGCAAGTCAAAGGCAGAGGCCTGGGGAGCACTGTATTTAAGGGGCTGGAGAGAGAGGGATGGACATGTCAGAGAGGCTGTGGAATAGCCCAGGGATAACGTGGTAGATGCAAGGGATGAGCGCATTTAAAAGTGGATGAGTGTCCCGACAGCCAACTCTCTTAAGAAGAAAACTTCGCCAGCCTGGGCCCAGGAACTTCTACGATGTATGGTCCACAGAGTGAGAAAAGGGAGACAAAACCAAGAGGCTGGAGGGAAGTTGGGGCCCCTAGCTCAAGAGGCTAAGGATCTAATAAAAACAGTACATTAAAAAAAAAAAGTTAGAGAAAGAAAATCCATGCAAGGGCATGGGAAGCTGTCACTACACTGGGGCCTAAGAAAAGCTTTGGGGTTTGGGAGTGTGATGGTCTCAGCTCCAGAGTAAAGAAAACAGGGAGGGAGAGAAAAGGGGGCTCTCGCAAAGTGTGTTCTTCTAGTAGCATATACATAGAAATTTCTTCTTGATTTCTATTTGGAGGCCTGATAACTCATCTTTGAATGAAACACATCTCTGAGCCACATAGGATCTCAGTTTTATTAGAATTCATTAGACTTTAGCCAGCTAGAAAGAGAAAATAAATCTTCCTTAACGTGACAAAGGGAAACTACCAGAAATCAATAGCTGACTTAATGGTGAAATGTTAAAAGCATTCTCCTAAAATGTAAGACCAAGGCAACGATGTCCATTCTCATTGCTGTTATGCAACTGAAGGTCTTACTTTGACAAAAAAATAAAAGGCAAGTATAATTTTTGGAAAGGAAGAATCAAAATACGGTTATCTGCAGATGTTATTATTATGGACCTAGAAAAGAGAGTTAACTGAAAAACTATTACAATGAAAAAGCAAATTAAGTGGTCAATACAAGGTCAACACAGAAAAATCAACAGTTCTCCTACAGATCAGTAACAAGTAATTAAAAAACCATGAAGGTCAAGAGATATCACTTTCAGTAGCAACTAAAAACTATAAAATACTGTGTACATATACACTTAAAATAGTTAAAATGGTAAATTTTAAAAAATTTTGTTGGTGGAGGGAGGTAATTAGGTTTACTTATTTATTTATTCTTAGAGGAAGTACTGAGGATTGAACCCAGGACCTCGTGCGTGCTAAGCACGCACTCTATCACTGAGCTACAACCTCCCCCTCACTCTTACTGTTGAGCAATCTTTGTCAGCTTAATGTTGTTCCTTTGTAGGTGATTAAGACTTTTTTTCTTTCTGATTGCCTTAAGAAGACTTTCTATCATGGAAAATTTCAAATGTACCCCAAAGCAGAGAGAAGGGTTTAATGAACTTCCACATTCCCAACAAGTGGCTTCAGTAGTTAACATTTTAAACACATTTTAAAGTGTTTCCTTTATTCTTCCTCCCCTTCCTGGAGGCATTATTTGCTTTTGCAGGAGCACTTAGAGCAAATTCCAGATCATATGTATGAATCAGATGGTGTCTTTGATAGATAAGGACTTTTTGCTTAATATTTTTAATGTTAATCTCTTAATGTCATCTAATTCCTCATGCACGTTCAAATTCCTCTGTTTAAAAAGGTCTTTTACAGTTGGTTTGTTTGACTCAGCATCCAAACAAAGTCCACACTGTGCACTGGGTCTGTATGGTTTTCAAGTCTGTTTTTATCTGTCACAACTCTACTCACCTTTTTAAAAATTTTATGCCATTTATTTATTGATAAAAACTGGACACTTGTCCTGTAGAATTTCCCACAAACAGGACTGGGCTGATTACCTCTTCATGGTGTCATCTCTCTTGTTCCTCTAGTCCCTGTATGTCCCATAAATTGGTAGTTATAACTAGAGCCTTAATTAGATTTAGGTTAAATTATTTTAGAAAACCCTGCATAGGTGGCAGTGGGTTGCATCACGCCAAGAGGCAAGCTGTGTTTGGTTGTTTCACTTTGATGTTAAATTCATCTGGTGCTGAATTAGGGTGTACAAACTGGCCATTTCCTTCTCCTCTGTCATCCCTTCTCCATTTTTTAGCTGGAATTCATCCACCAGAGTGACTTCATTAAATAATTGACTGAAATGCAGTTAATGTTCCCTCAAGGTGACTGATGGGGAGTATGTATGTGTGAGATTATGAAATTATGGAAGCTTCAATATGCAGTCATTATTATTTATTGTTATTTTTGATGCTGACATTATCTCATCTTTACGCAACGTCCCTTCAAGTTGCCTCCAATGATCTTTGTAAAATTACTCTAGTAGTTGTTGACAACTTCCTTATTTTATGGCTCAGTAGATCTCCTAGGTTCATCTCGTACATTTCTGTTTCCTGAACTAGAAACCAGCCATTTCTCCAGGGAGTCCTGGTTCTTTTTGCAAGAGATCGTATTTAGAGAGAAAAATTTGGTCACTAAACATGCCTATTGCCACTAGATTGTCATTTCTTCAGAGGACAGAGCTGGAAAATACATGTTATTTTTTTAAAAGTAAGCCATGAGTTTCCATTGATATTTCCAATTCAATTTTAAGACTGTAAAGTTTTTAACTAAACTTAAAAAATGTTTAATCTCTGGCTGCTTTTATAGCTCTTTCTTTGTCTTTAGTATTCTTCACTTTCCTTAAGCATCTAGGGGTGGATTTCTTTGTATTTATCCTGCTTGATATTATGTCGTGCACCTTGTATCTGTGGATTCATATCCCTCAGCAAAGTTCTGGATACGCTTCCTTTATCTCTTCATATATTGCTTCTCCTACATTCTTTCTTTATTGCCCTTCTGGGATTTCAATTAGACAAATGACAGGCCTTTTCACTCTATACTCCATGGCTCTTAAACCCTCTTTCACTTTTTCAATCTCCTGTTTCTCTTTGCTGCATTTAAAGTAATTTCTTCAGCTCTTTCTTCACTGTTTCTCTAATCTGCAGCTCAACATACTCAGTAAAGTGCTTCTTTTATTGCAGTATTATTTGTTGATGGAAAAACTAGAGGGAGATTAAATTCCATCACTGGAGAATGTTTAAGTAAATTACTATGTGTATATAAATGAATATTATGAAGTCATTTACATGATATTTATAAAGTTTTAAAAATAATGTACAAAACTAACAAATAATTTTAAGTGAAAAATAGTATCAATTATATACACACTTTTGTCTCAGTTATGTATAAATTATGCACAGAAATAAAAGTGTGATCCACGGAAAGTAGACTAGATAAGAAAAAATAGATAAGACTGCGATCCTTGCAACACAATAGAGCAGTGAAAAATAAATGCAATAGAGACACACAAATCAGCATGAACAAATCTCATGACCTTGAAAAAGCAAACTACAGAAGCATACATGCACTATGATTTATAGAAAAGTCAAAACTAAATGGAACAACATATTGCTTAGACGTGGGTACCATTTGTGAAATTACTTAAATACATATATGTTAAAACTATAAAGAAAAGTGAAGTGAAAACACAAAATTCAAAATATTGGTTGGTAGATCCACTGATTTTGCTTTGTTTTTACTCCTTATATTTTAAAAATATGCAATAAATATTCTTTTGTATTTATTCAGTATTTACTAAGACCATATGTTTAAAAGGGTGAAAGGAAATAATATTATAGTGGTATTTATTGCTGCATCTGGGAATTTTGATTATGTGTGATTTTTTTCCCTCTTTATTTTTATAAAACATTAAAATTTTGTGCAGTGAGAGTGTATGACTTTTATGGTCAGAAAAAAATATGCTAGCTAAGTTGGAAAGTTGGCAGGAAAACGATGAATGTTTTTAGAAATAAACCTCACCTTGGAATGTTAAAAAACAAGAAAATTTAGGTGAGATGTTTTACTGGTCCTCATGCATAAGAAGAAAACATTATTTTTTTTTTGCATGGTAACAATAATATGAACCTCACAAGGTATGATGATCTGAAAGTGATGACATTGAGAATCTTAAATAGTATTCTACAAGTATTAATTACTGTGAGAAATCTGTAAGAAAAGCTGAGCATAAAATTGTTCAGATAGAATTTATAAAGCATTCTCTAGCAGCCAGATTTGGGAGATTTTAAAAATGTTAACAAGATAAGTATAGTATCCTTCTTTAGAGATTTAAATGCAATTTATTTGGACAATTTCAAAGATACCTGAAAAGTGGGGAGAAGAATTTAATGAATTCCCGTATACCTACTACCCAGATTCAACAATTATCAAAATTTTGTCAAACTTGCTTCGTCTTTTCCCCATGTGTGTGTGTTTGCTGCTGATAAAGTATTTTGAAACAAAATCTAGACTTAATGCATCTCTAAAATATGTGTTTTTCTTACATAGACATAGTGCCATGATCACATTTAACAAGATTAACAATAATTCCTTGGAATTCTCTAATATTGGCTTATATTCAAATTTCCCTAATTTTCTCAGAAATGTCTCTTTAGAGTTGGTTTGTCTGCATTGGGTCCCACACACTACATTTAGTAATTCTGTCTCTTAAACTTCTCTCAGTCTGAAGCAATCTCCCTCTCTTTGTCCCCCTTTGTTTGTTTTTCTTGTGACAGTGACGTGTTGAGGAAACTGGGTCAGCTGTCCTGCGGAATGTCTCCATTTTTGTTTTCATCATCTCTGACCTTCCTCGTGGTGTTGTTTAACCTGTTTTTCTCTCCCTTGAGTTGCTGGAAACTGGAAATCAGCTCTGAGGCTTGATCAGATTTGGGTCCTTATTTTGTTGAGACCACGTTATACACAGGGCTGTGTGCTTTATATTGCATTGCATCAAGATGCTCACATTGTCCAATTGTTTCATGTCTGCTAAGTTTTCTCACTTTAACAATTCCATGTTTTTCCTTTCTGGAAGCACTAATTTTCTCCGTTCTGTTTTAAATAGTCTTTTTCTCCGTCCTTTAAAACAGTCTCTTCTGTCTTGCTCATTTGCGATTCCATCTCATTTCCTTAAACATTTCATACATAGGAGTTTTCATTATGTTGCTGATAATTCTCACCGAAACTCTACATCTGTTGTTTATTGTTTCTGCTGACTCTCACCCACTGTAGTTTGTTGGGAACACTTTGACTGAGAGCACATGTTTAGGTGAAGAGTGATGCTTTCCTCCAGAAAGGGTCTGGTTTTGCTTCCAGGAGACACTGTGGGCATTGGGGCCTGGAACCACCTTGGTTGCCTTCTAGAGTCCTGGCCGTGATGCTGAGTCCCGGGTTCAGGTCCCCGTCCTGTCAGGCCTGCAGGTTGATCAAGGGGCCTGCTGTCGGCATTTGCCTCAGGCAACCCGGACTTGAGTTCCTATCATTTACCATTGTGGTTTCAAATGAAGGTTTTTGCTGTTTGTATTTGTTTTGTATTGTTTTGTTTTCTCTTTTGAGATTTTTCCTGTTTCTCGTGAGCTCAGAAAAAGTGTCATGTTTTATGTAACCTCTAGTTACTCTGTAGTAGGCCCTACTCCTGGAAGGACGTGGGAGCCTCTAGGACAACTTGTAGAATTAAAATGTGGAAATAACTTGAATGTTCAATAGGAGGGTGACAATTTAATGAATTATGGAGCTTTACTACAACAGAACCTGATAGAATAATTTAAATCAAGAAGAGATGGGTCTACCAGTAATTCCACTCCTGGAGATGTATCCAAAGAAAACAAAAACACTAATTTGAAAAGATACATGCACCCCAATGTTCACAGCAGGACACTTACAATAGCCAAGATATGGAAGCAACTTGTGTCCATCAACAGATGAGTAGATTAAAAAAGGTGTGTGTGTGTGTATATATGCACACACACATATACATACAATGGAATATTACTAAGCCACAAAAAGTGAAAATTTACCATTTGTAACAATGTAGATGACTTGGAGGGTATTATGCTTACTGAAGTTTAAGTCAAACAGAAAAAGACAAATACTCTATGCTATCAGTTATATGTGGAACATAAAGAATAGAACAAACGAGTGAATGTAACAAAACAGAAATAGACTCACAGATATAAAGAACAAACCAGTGGTTACTAGGGGAGAGAGAAGGGGTGGGGCAAGATAAGGGTATGAGATTAAGAGGTACAAACTACTATGGATAAAATAAATAAGCTACAAAGATATATTGTATAGCACAGGGAATAAAGCCAATATTTTATAACTTTAAATGCAGGGTAGTCTATAAAAATTTTGAATCACTATGTTGTATACCTGAAACTAATATACTATTGTAAATCAACTACACTTCAATAAAAAGAAAAGATGGATCTATGTGTGAAGACTGGAAAATCTCTAATATATATTGTTAAATGAAAAAGCAAACTAGAATTCTATGTGGCATGATCCAATTTATACATTAGAAAAAGTCCAAGTCAATATATATGGAAGTGAATAAATAGAAAAAGGCCTTGGAGAATCCACAGAAATCTGTTAATAAGAATTACCTTTGGACTGCAGCCAAGATGGCAGAATAAAAAGACCCTGAACTCACCTCTCATGAGCATACCCAAAGCACAGCTATAGGCCGAACAACCATTCACAAAATAGACTGAAACTACCAGAAAGTATCTTCTACAGCTAAGGACATAAAGAAGGAACCATCACAATGAAACTGGTAGGAGGGATGGACTTGTCATATAATTAAATCCCAGACCCTCCAGGTGGGTGAGCCACACACTGGAGAAAAATTACATGGCAGAGGTTCTCCCATAGGAGCGAGCATTCTGAGCCCCATGTCTGTCAGACTCCCTAGCCAAGGGGTCCAGCACTAGGGAGACAAACCCCAGAGCATCTGGCTTAGAAGGCCAGGAGCCCCACAGGACTGGGGGAAACAGACTTCACTCTTAAAGGATGCTCACAAAATCTCCTGTGCACTGGGCAGGGCAAAAGAAGTCATGTGATAGGAGCCTGGGCCAGGCCTATCTGCTGGTCTCAGAGAGTTTGTAGAGAGGCAGGGGGCGGCTGCAGCTCACTCTAGGGACCCCAACACGAGCGATGGACTTACCGGGGGAACGTTCAGCCTTGTGACCACTGCTGCTTCGGTGGCTGCCATATTATTCGATCATTAGCTCCAAGATCTGGCCCCATCCAACAGCCTGTAGATAGCAGTGCTGGGGCACCTCAGGGAACAGGAAACTGGGCGGGAACACAGCCCCACTCATCACAAGGAAAATTCTTTCTCTTTTTCTTTTCTTTTTTATCTATATGAGATGATGGATGTTTACTAAACTTATTCTGGTAACCATTTCACGATGTGTTTAAGTCAAATCATTGTGCTGTATACCTTGGACTTATACAATGCTGTATGTCAATTAGATTTCAATAAAACTGGAAGAATTAAAAAAGAAGTACCTCTGGGGCAAGAAGAGGTAGGGATGGGGACTAAGGTTGAGTTTTACTCTTTATCTACACCAGTAGGGTTTGATTTCTTTTTTCTTTTGGTATAATAGAATGTCCTTACGTAGTCCTTTTGTACATTTCTTTTTAAAAAGGAAGTTGGCACCAGTGTCAATTGCCTCAGAGAGGCTAAGGAAGGACTGCAAAGTGTTCACTGAATTCGGCAACTTGGAGGCTATTGGTGACTTCTGGAAGAGCTGCTGGTGAAGTGGATGCCGGACTGCAGGGGTGAGGGGAGAGGGAGGGGCCGCGGAGGCAGGAAGCTCACCTGTGAAAAGAGGGAGTGAGGTGAGGAAGACAGCAGATGGGAGGAGGGTAAGTAAGGGTTCTAACCAGATGGAGTTTGAGAACAAAGACAGCAGGCAGGGCAGGTGCCAGGAGCAAGGTGTGGTCTTAAACACGGAAACAAGAAACCAGAGACAGGACATCTGAAGGCTCAGGGACAGGTTGGGAAAGGTACATGGGTCCGGAGGATTTGTTTTGGAAGCAGGCTGTGAATGTTCAAGGACATTAGTGGCCTGTTTCTCTGAGTGTATGTGCTTGCATGTGATGGCTGGGGTCAGGGGCTGATGGTGCTGGTGCCTGATCAAAGGACCCTTTCAGGGCAGAATTGTTGAAGTTGGGTGGTGGACTCTTGTTTGGGGCAGGTGCAGGGGAAGTTTGAGGAGCCAGGTTGAGAGTGATGATCCTTGGAGTCCAGTCGAATAGAAAGGGAATGAGGAAGGAAAGCACCTAATACTATATGTGGCACATAGCAGATGCTCAGTAAACACTGGTTGACTGTTGACAAGGGATCAGAAGCCTCAATAAGACTGAAGAGCAAGCCCTGTGAGACTAAGCACGTAAGAGCTGGAGGAGTAGGTGGCTGGTGTAGAAAGTGCAATATTGAAAGGCTAGGGTTTCAAAATGGTTTGGTGTTGGTCATGACAAAATTTCAGCTATGGTTTGATAGAGTGGGGTGGAGAAGAAGGTCTTTTGAGGAAATCAGGGGAAACGGGATTTTTGAGTGCTGAGAGATCCTAAAAGTTGGCGTGCCCTCCCTTGCCTACCAGGGTCTCAGTGTTTCCGGGCCATGGTCTCCGACATCCCTATTCGTTGGCCTTTGATAGCGCATTCTCCTCTGCCTATGCTTTCACTCACCCTTTTCAGTTAACTTCCTGGCTGAGTGGGAGCCCGCCTGAGCTCCTGGGTACCCCAAGCAATTACAACATCCCAGTCGTGCTCTTCCATTTGCCTGAGGGTCTGCTATCACCTGACTCATGGATCTTCCGCCTCTGCAGGGGCTTGTCCTCAAGTCCTGAGCATCCTGGGATGATGTGAACACCTATTTGCCAAATTAGAGAGAAAGAGACCATCACAGTTTGGAAGATTAGATATTTCACAGTTGTTCAGACCCTGTTGACTTTCAAAAACTTTCTTATGTGCACCATTTTTTCTACTCTTCACATTATCCCAGGATGTTAAAATAATACAGGAAATGTGAGCAGAGGGATTCTGGTGGTGGGGACAGGGGATGGCACATGGCTGTGGAGACACAAAAGGCCAGGTTCTGAGCCCTAGATTTGCTGAACCAGGCACTTGACTCTTATGGGGTCCCCAAAGTAAGCATTCTCACCAGGACTGATTCACATTGGTCAAACTTATAAGAGATTAATGTACAAACCAAATTTAAATTTGTATTTACAGTAAGGCATATATTTTTCAAAAGCTGCCTCCTATATCTATACTTCTTCCCCAGGGGATCTTAGCCAGGCTTATAGTGTGAAAAGGCACCTATGTCCCTGATGACTCCTAAATATGTATTTCTAGCCCCAGTTTCTCTTACATATCTATCCAGCTCTCTAGTCTACCTTTCCTTTGAATTGACTAATAGGCATGCTCGTGGCTGCCTCAGCTCCTGCCAAGATGGGAATTCACTTAGGCTGCTGGCTCCCTCCCCAAGCTAAACACAGGAGGAATTAGAGAGAGCAATATGAAATCCAAGAAGTAACAATGAAGAAGAAACTGCTGGGGAGCATAACAGCTATTTAGAATTGGACTGTGTGTCTTTGTGGTTGTGTGTGTCTTTGTGGTTGTGCGTGTATGAGTGGGTGGGGGGTAGCTGCATTCCGAGGCAAAGGTAACTATAACCATAAGGATAAAAGAAGAGTGCTTGACTTTTTGCTCTTGCCTCTCCCACATCTTTGCATTGGACGGTCACTGCTTGTCCTTCACTGCAGAACCACAGAGACAGTGGCTCAGATGACTGGTCAGGGTGTCTGTGGGGATGAACTCAAGGCAGCATAAAAGCCCTGCCAGGGTCAAGCGTTGATAAATTGGGGGAACAGCTGTCTTTGAACAAATCTTTCAACTCTGCTACCCTTTGCCCTCCAAATCCCCAGGCTGGCCCTTCCAATCAGTGGAGGCAGCTTCCTCCCAGCACAGTGAAACCAAGAGCCCAAGGAGTTTGGGGGCCGAGTGCAGACAAGCAGGTGTGACGACCTGTGACTGTGTGATGCCTGGGGTAATCCACTTGAGATCTGAGTCCCTGTCCTCTCCTTGAACTTAACAGGCTAGCAGACACTAAGTGGCCTTCTGTCCTTCCCTAAAAGGCAGGTAGGGCAGAGTAGCCAATACCCAGAAGGAATATGGGCTCACGAGCCAAAATAGTGAGACACTCAAAGAGTAAAAAATAAACCAAAAGAAAAATAAAATCACAACATGTAAAATCAGAAACAGCAGAACAGAAGTAGGAGTATTCATTAGTACAGAAGACACTGGAATTTCAAATCAGCTCCATAAATACACAGAAGAGATATTACCAGCGTAAAACAAAAAAAGAAACAATTTAAAAGAATTAAAGGAAAATATTAGGTACGGAAGAGAAAATAGTAGAGATAAATAAGACAATAAATGAGATATATAACAGATAATAATAGATTAGTCAGCATGTATTGAGAAACACTCAAAGAAGGACTCGCTGAAGAATGAGAAGATGAACAATAAAAAGAAATCAGGAGGATAGAATAGAACGCTCACATCCATATAACAGGGGTTCAGAGGGAGAAAATTAAGATGAATAGAAAAATGTATTTGCAAAACAATAGACCTACATTTCTCAGGTTTAAAAAAGACGAATGACCTCAGATTCCAAGGGCCATAGGGTGCAAAATAAAGAACGGAAAATCCACATGCGATACCAGATGGCAAAATTCAAAAATACCAAAGAGAAAATTCTAACAGTTAGATTAATATAAGACCTCTCAGCTACAGGACTGAGTGCAAGAAGACAATGGAGTAATATTTCTTACTAAATGAAACCTATAATTTTATATCCAGCCAGCTTGTCTTTCAAGTGCGAAAAGACTTAAAAAAAAGTTCTCAGGAAAGGGAGCCCTTGTGCACTGTTGGTGGGAATGTAAACTGGTGCAGCCACTATGGAAAACGGTATGGAGGCTCCTCAAAAAATTAAAAACAGAACTACCATATGATCCAGCAATCCCACTCCTGGACATATATCTGGAGAAAAATATAATCTTATAAAAGGGACTCTGAAGATGTGATTAAGTTAAGGAATTTGAATTTAAAATTTTATTATTATTATCTTGATTTGTTTAAACTGGAAAATTAGGCAGCAAAGATCTTCCTCATCAACGTGGCACCCTACTCCACCCCCCAATAACAGCTCAGTCCTCGTGAGTGCTCCTCCCAGCATCTGGATTCATCCCTCTGGATTATAGTTTGTGTACAGCCTCATGAAACAGCCTCACAGATGTGCTCTGGCACTGCCCGGGGGGGCCCCTCAGGGGTCCCCAGTCTGAAGAGGAGATTCGCCAGGAGTCCTTTCGGCTGCCTTCCTGCCTCTCCTCCCAATTTCCTGTGGGTAACTGCTTTGACCAGGATGTACCCACACCCTTGCCAAAAACATTAGCTCCGGAGACTGCCTGGTCTGAATCATATTTGTTGAAAAGAAACATTTTTCCTAACCCACAAATAGTTTTGCATTGCCCTAAGTAGAAAATCCCAAATCCTTAAAGTGGCCCATGGGTCCTGGACCGGTAGCTCCTGCCCTTCCTCCTGTCACTCCACTCTGTGCTCAGGCTACACAGCTGTTGCTTTCTTCCTTTCGGCCGCTTGTCTTCCTTCCTTCCTCCTTCCTTCCTTCCTTCCTGATCCTGTCCGTCCTCCTTCCCTCTTTCTTGCTTTCCTTTCTCGGTTCCTCTTCTCCTCCTCTTTCTTCTTTTCTTTCTTTCTTTCTTTTCTTTTTCTTTCTTTCCTTTCTTCTTTCTTTCTTCTTTCTTTCTTTCTCTTCTTTTCTTTCTTTCTAATTCTTATTTTTTATTGAAGTATGGTCGATTATAATGTACTTTCAGGTGTACAACAAAGCAATTCAGTTATACATATACATACATATATATATATATTTCAGATTCTTTTCAATTACAGCTCATTGTAAGAAATTGAATATAGTTCCCTGTGCTATACAGTAGGTCCTCATGTGTCCATTTTATATATAGTAATGTGTATTTGTTAATCCCAAATTCCTAATTTATCCCTCCCCCGTCTTTCCCACCCTGGTAACCACAGTTCATTTTCTATGTCTATGAGTCTATTTCTGGTTTGTAAGTAAAGTTTGTATTTTTTTTTTTAGATTCCACATCATATGATATTTGTCTTTATCTGTCTGACTTGCTTTACTTAAAGTAGTAATCCCTAGGTCCATCCATGTTGCTGCAAATGGCATCATTTCATTTTTTTAATGGCTGAGTAGTATTTCATTGTGTATATATGCCACGTCTTCTTTATCCAGCCATCTGTCAATGGACATTTAGGTTGTTTCCATGTCTTGGTTATTGTATTTAGTGCTGCTGTGAACATTGGGGTGCATGTGTCTTTTTGAATTATATTTTTCTCTGGATATATGACCAGCAGTGGGATTGCTGCATCATATAAGTCTGTTTTTAGTCTTTTAAGGAACCTCCATATGGTCCTCCATTGTAGCTGCATCAATTTGCATTCCTACCAACAGTGTAGGAGGGTTCCTTTTTCTCAACATCCTCTGTTGTATACTTATGTGAGGAGTTCCACAGAGCAAATTCCTAGAACCAGAATTGACAGATTACGGGGGTGACTGCTTTAACTTGTTGACAGATATCGCTGACTTGATCTCCAGAAACGCTGTGCCAGCTCAGGCTCATTCCAAGGCTGTCCTTTTGCACCCCATCCCCACTGGACGTCACTGTTGTATTAATCTGCAGTTTTAAGCTACCAGTGAGGTTAAGCTTTTTGTCACATATTTAACTGCCTTTTGTATTCCTGCTGCGTACCGTTTATTCGGATTGAGAAACTGATAGATAGAACCCCAAATATAAAAAACTAACTTCTATATTTTATTCTGTTACTTGAGTGAAATTTTTATGTTTCGATCTTTAATCTGACATTTTTTTTTTTATGAATTGGAACGCTATCTTTGTATTTAATATTTATTACTGTTGTATTTGTACAAGTGGTAAGTGAAGTTGTCCTTTTCTTACGTATTTGAAATACCAGCTTCATCACAGATTAAATTCTTACGCACCTGTAAGGCTATTTCCAGACTTCCTATTCTGTTCCTGCTGACTCTGTTTGTCTATTTTGGCTTTGCCCCATATTGTTTTAACCACTGCAGCTTTAAAACACATGCCTGGTACCGAACAGGCACTCAACAAATATTTGTTACTCTCTAAATTTACTTATAAATATACTTTAGAATCAATTCATCAAGTTATTTTAAAACCCACTGTTTCAAGTCTTTTACTAATAAACTCCTTGAGCATTTTAATTTTAGTCACAGCTTTTATTGGTAGTGTATGTTTTCATTAAGTTTTTTTAAAACTATATCTGAAAGTATTTTCTTTTATTTGGCAAGTTTTTCCCATTCAATTACTGCTATGCAGATAGATTTAGTTGTGTAATCTTTTATAGGTTCAGACTGCTTTTTAATGCCCCCTTGTTTCCCCTCAATTGCTTTCTAGTCTGTTTTCTTTGTTACTTTTCCTCAACCCCAACAATTTAAAAAATATACAATCTTTAGAAATTGATCTTTATCTTTTTACTCTTAAATACATATCCTAAAGCCTGTGTAATTCCAAAGTCACTCCTCTTAGAAGCCTAGAAACCAAGATAGCAAGACAAAAATTAGAGATATTGAAGATCTAAACAATACAATTAATAAATTTGACCTATTAAGATATAGTAGCACTTTGCACCCAGCAGAGAATTCACATTGGTTTTGAGCACCGGAAGAACATTTAAATTGGCCATAAAAGTAGTTGGAATAAATTTCACAGAATCAATACCATACAGACCGTGTCATCTGTCCATAATGCATTAAAATTAGAAATTAATAACAAAAGTAGGACTTAAAAGCACATGGCTCTTGCAATTTTGCCAGCTCTGCTGTCTCCTCTAATCTCTCCTACCTGCCCCTTCCTCTCGAATGGCTCGGCAGCTCCGGAAACTTGAAATTCTCAGTCTACACAGCAACTCAGCTTCTTTAGCCTCTCCTTGCAAGCTCAGCTCCTGGGCCAAATTTCTTCATCCAGAACCCATCCAGGTGCCCAGTAAAAATAAAAGGGTTATCTTCTGGTTTACCAGGATCCACCCTCCTAAGAAGATTTTAATGACAACTTCACACACAAGCAGTATCTACTGATTTCCATCCCCATCTCCATGAAAAATGAATAAGTAAGCTACAAACACTGTGGAAATTCCCTTCTCCTCTCTCCCTTCCTCCCCTACTTTTTGAACATGTTTTATGATTCTCATTCATTACTGAAATCAACAAATAGTACTGAGCACCTACTACATGCCAGGCACTGTGGAGGAAGCCGAGGGCAGAGATGAGCCAGGCCCATATGAGATGTAGTCCATGCTGTCTTGGAGCTTATGGTCTAGCTAGAGAGACATAAAAACATATAGCCATCCAAACCAGTGTAGCACTGCCCTTGTGGACAGCAAGGAGAGCCTGTGGTAAGGAGATTCTACCCAGCTAGGGAGGTCAGGCAAAGCTGGACTGCATGAGGGATGCTGCAATGATAGTAACAGAAGAGTAAGAGTTACCTTGGCAAAGAGGAGTGTGCCAGGTAGAGGAAAGAGCAGGTGCCAAGGCCCTGTGGCAGGAAGGAGCAAGCTAAAATACAAGAGACAGAAAGGAGGCCAGCTTGACTAGGCCATCATAAGTCAGGGAGAGGCTGTAGGGGTGGGCTAGCACCAGGTCATTTGGGCCTCACTCACCAGGATAAGGATGGTTGCCCTTATTCTAAGAGCAATGAGAAGCCATTATGATTCTTTTGTTTTTGTTTTAAATTTGATATTGTTAAATATAACACAAATTCAGAAAATCATACAAAGGAAATGTGTCACTTAATGAATTACGATCAAGTAAACATCACAGATGGGAAGAAGCTAAGGAGACACAATGACCAAATGCAATGTGGGATCCTGGATTGGAACTTGGGACAGAAAAAATGATGTTAATGGAGAAACTGGTGAAATCTGAATAAAGTCTGCAGTCTAGTTAGTGATATTGTACCAAATATTGGTTTCTCAGTTTGGACCAATTTACCTGTAAAATGTTAACATTAATGAAAGCTGGCTTACGGATATATAACAACTCTCTGTACTATATTTGCAACTTTTCTGTAAGTCTAAAATTATCCTCCAAATTTAAAATAATGTTTAAGCTGACAAACACCAAAAACATCCTCAAATCCAGAAAATAATGCAATTTTTAAAAACTAACCATCTCACATACTTTTGTAATATTTTTCCCCTACCATTTTTTGGTTTCATTTGATTATGTCTTCACATAACAATGATTTTGTAATATTTTCTAAACACAGGACAAAAGATCTTTTTTCCTTCAGACTATACTACAAAGCTACAGTAATCAAAACAGTATTATGCTGACACAAAAACAGACACATAGATCAATGGAACAGGATAGAAAGCCCAGAAATAAAGCCACACACTTATGGTCAATGAATCTATGACAAAGGAGGCAAGAATATACAATGGAGAAAAGACAGTTTCTTCGATAAGTGCTGGGAAAACTGGACAGCTACCCATAAAAAAATGTACTTAGAACATTCTCTAATACCATATATGAAAATAAACTCAAAGTGGATTAAAGACCTAAATGTAAGACTGGACACTTGAAACTCCTAGAGGAAAACATAGGCAGGACACTCTTTGATATAAATTGCAGCAACATTTTTTGGATCTGTCTGCTAGATTAATGGAAACAAAAGTAAAAATAAACAAATGGGGAATAATTAAACTTAAAAGCTTTTGCACAGCAAATGACACCATGAGCAAAATGAAAGATAACCTACAAACTGGGAGAAAATATTTGCAAATGATGAGACTGACAAGGGATTAATTTCCAAAATATACACACTTCATATAGCTTAATATCAAAAAAAAAAAAGCAACCCAATCAAAAAATGGGCAGAAGTCCTAAATAGACATTTCTCCAAAGAAGATATGTAAATGGCCAAAAAGCACATGAAAAGATGCTCAACATCACTAAGGGTAGAGAAATGCAAATCAAAACTACAATGAGGTATCACTTCATGCTAGTCAGAATAGCCATCATTAAAAAGTCTACAAATAATAAATGCTGGAGTGGGTGTGGAGAAAAGGGAACACTTGTACAGTGTTGGTGGGAATATAAATTGGTGCAGCCACTATGGAGAACAGTATGGAGGTTCCTTAAAAAACTAAAAATAATGTTACCATATGATCCAGCAATCTCACTCCTGGGCATATATCTGGAGAAAACTCTAACTTGAAAAGACACATGGGCTCCAATGTTCATAGCAGCACTATGTACAATAACCAAGATGTGAAAACTACCTAAATGTCCATGAACAGATGACTGGATAAAGAAGTTCTGATATATAATGAAATATTACTCACCTATGAAAAAGAATGAAATAATGCCATTTGCAGCAACATGGATGGACCTAGATATTATCACATTAAGTGAAGTAAGTCAGATAGAGAAAGATGAATATCATATCACTTATATGTGGAATCTTACAAAATGGTGCAAATGAACTTATTTACAAACCAGAAACAGATTCACAGACACAGAAAACAAACTGTGGTTACCAAAGGAGTATGAGTGGGAGGGATAAACTAGGAGTTTGGGATTAACAAATACACACTACTATATGTAAAATAGATAAACAACAATGACCTGCTGTATAGCACAGGGAACTATGTTCAATATCTTATATTAAGCTATATTGAAAAATAATCTGATTAAGAATATATGTGTGTGTATATACATATAATTGAATCACTTTTCGGTATACATGAAACTAACACAACATTGTAAATCAACTATACTTCATTAAAAAAAGGCAAAACAAATGTACTTTTCAAGTTTCTGGGTTCCTCTTACAGCTCTATTTTTTCCTTGTCATTTATTTTTTGAAAAAAGTGTTTGTCTTATAGTTTCCCACAGTTTAAATTTTGCTGGTTACATCCCTGAGCTCCTGTTTAACAGCTTTCTCTGTCCTATATACTTCCTGTAAATTTGTTGTTGGATCTAGAGGCTTGATCAGATTCTGGTTTGTTTTTGGGGGCAAGATAACCTCCTGTTGGTGGTGTGTTCTTCCATCAGGAGGTGTATAATTCCTAGTTATCTCTTTGGATTGATGTCAACAGCCATTGACAATCACTGCCTAGAATCATTCATTCACTAGGGGCTACAAAATGATGCTATTCCATTTCCGTCATTCCTCCTTTGTTCATTTGCTAGAACACTTCTATAAAAAGAACAGTCTTCTCCTGTTAAAATTTTTTTTCACCTAGTGTCGCGACTCATATAGGCAGGGCAGGAATTCTTTCCCTTTAGTTAGCAGTTTTCAAAATAATGTGTTGGTTCCTGGGGCACGTCACTCCATCGATGGCCAGGGTTGCCCTGGCTGATGTGGCTGGCTGGGTGGGTGTTCCATTCCCCCTAACTGCTCCACGTGCACGCACCCGGAAGCCACATGCTCACTCAGAGAGAAGGACCTTCCCCCAGAGAGGAGGACTGTTTTTCGTTAAGGGTATATGAGTAGCTGGGTTCTCCTGCTGGAACCTCTGAACAAGTTCCTTAGTAGCTTCTAATGATGACAAACTTAATTTAAAAAATCATTATGAAAACATTGAATATGTTCAATGTATTTCAATCCATTGATTTATTATCCTTGTTGGTGCTCGATCTGTTGCAGTTTTGGCCAGGGGAAGCCTCTCAAGTTGGCTCCTAAGTCCTTTCTGACTTAGTCCTAGTAATGTTTGATGACTTTCTTCCAATACGGCATCGAGGAGGCAGGCAAGAAGCAGATGCCCTCTGCAGCTTCTAGGTTTGGTGGGAGCACCTCTGCTTAGTCTCACCCTCCCAGAAGACAACACTGTACATTCTAGGTTTCTGGTTAGGGCTTTAAGAGATTCCCCAAGAGAAGGATCGCAGGAGATGGAACTGGTGGGGGTGGGGAAGATGATGAGTCCAACTTTTATCTTTGTCACGGGCTAAATTGTGTCCCATCTTCCCCCAAATTCCTGTGTTGAAGTTCTGACTCCCAGTATCTCAATTGTGATTGTATTTGGAGATAAGCCTTTGAAGAGGTAAATAAGGTAAAATGTGGTCATATTAATGGCCCCTAATCCAGTATGATTGGTGTCCTTTATGAGAAGAGAAGATTAGCACACAGACTGAGGGACAACCACGTGAAGATGCAACAAGAAGACCGCCACCTGCAGGCCAATGAGAGAGACCTCAGAAGAAACCAAATTTGGCAACACCTCAACCTTGGAATTCTAGTTTCCAGAACTGTGAAAAATAAATTTGTGTTGTTTGAGCCACATGGTCTGTGGCATCTTGTTAGGGTAACCTCATCAAACTAATACAAACTTGTTGAGCTTGAGGCATTTTAGGGATGTTTCATAGCATTCATAAGAGCGGGTTTGGGATTCAGGAAAGAGGAGTGGGCTGGAAGTAGATACATGGCAGGTGAGGACATATAAAGGGTTGATAAAATCCTGTGTGTAAATGTGAGTCTCCAGGGAAAGTCTGAGGGCTGAACAGAGAAGAGGGCTGAGAAATTAAGAAATGGAGGAAGGAAGACCTAGAAGTAGTGTTAAAATGTGCAAATGACTTGGCAGGGTTGAGGGAGAGGCAGGAGCAAAAGCAGGGAAGACCGGAGTCCCAGAGGCAGAGAGTGGGGTTGAGGGAGTCTGGAGAAGGGAGTGGTTAACTCCTGAATGCCAAAGAAAGGTCAAGTCAGATAAGGACTGCCGAGGACTCTGGGATTTTGCAATCACAGATGGGGTGTGAGCATGGAAGGACAGGCTGCAGTGCTTTGGAGTGTGAATGGGGAAGTGAGGGGATTAAGGCTAGGAGGGTAAATCATCTCCGGAAAACTGACAGAAAGGAGGACATGGTATAGACTGGCAGAGAGAGGGAGATGTTGTTTTCTCTGTTTTTATTGGGCGTGATTGAGCATATTTACATGATGAGAGGAAGGAGCCAGTGAGGATGAGAAGGATGACAAAGACAGAAATGAGGGAGAAGATGGAACCCTGACTGCCCCAAGACAGAGAGGAGAATTAAGCACACCAGAACACCTCTTCCTCTGAGACGGGAAAGATGCGGTGGTGATAGGTCTGGGGTAGGAATCTGGGGATGACTTCATACCCACTTTTTATGTAGATGCATGTTTTCATTTCTCTTGGGCATATTTCTAGGAGTGAAACTGCTGAGTCCTATGTTAACGTTCATGTTTAACAATTTGAGGAACTGCCAAACTGTTTTCCAAAGTGGCTGCACCATTTTATAGTCCCATCAGCAATGTATGAGGGTTCCAGGGTCTCCATGTCCTGACAACACTTGTTATTGTCTGTCTTTTTTATTATACCCACTCAGGCGGGAGCGAAGTGGTATCTCATTGTGGTTCTAATTTATATTTCCTTAATGGCTAATGTTTTGGTTTCTTTTCATGTGCATACTAGCTATCTGTGTATTTTCTTTAGGGAAAGATCTATTCAAATCATTTGCACATTTTAAAGTTGGGTTATTTGTCTTTTTATTGTTGAATTGTAAGAGTTCTTTAAATATTCTGCGTATTAGCCTCTTATCAGATATGTGACTTGCAAATATTTCCTCCCGCCTTGCAGGTTATTCTTTTACTTACTTGATGATATTCTTTGAAGGACAAAAGTTTTTAATTTTGAAGAAGTCTAGTTTATCTATTTTTTGTCTTTCGTTATTTGTGCTTTTGGTGTTGTATTTGAGAAGGCTTTGCCTAACCTAAGGTCATGAATATTTACTCCTAAATTTTCTTCTAAGAGTTTTATAGTTTTAGTGCTTACATTTAGGTCTACGATCTATTTTGAGTTAACTTTTGTGTATGGTAAAGAAGGGGTCCAACTTTATTCTTTTGCCTGCAAATATCCAGCTGTCCGAACACCATTTGTTGAAAAGTCTATTCTTTTCCCATGGAATGGTTTTTGGAAACCTTACTGAAAAATAGTTGGCCATAAATGTAAGGGTTTATTTTTGGAATCTCAGTTCTATTCCACTGATCTGTCTATCCTTTTGCCAGCACCATGCTGCCTTGATTTGTAGTAAGTTTTGAAATTGGGAAGTGTCAGTCCTCCAACTTCTTTTTTCACTTCAAGACTGTTTGGCTATTTTGGGTCCCTTGTATTTCCATGTGATTTTCAGGATCAGCTTGTAAATTTCTGCAAAAACAGCAGCTGGGATATGGACAGAAAATATGTTGAATCTGCAGATCAGTTTGGGAGTGTACTGGCATCTTAATACTATTAAGTCTTCCAACTCATGAACATGTCTTTCCATTTAATTAGGTCTTTGTTAATTTCTTTCAATAATGTTTTGTAGTTTTCTGTGTACAAGTCTTACATTTCTTTTGTTAAATTCACTTCAAAATATTTTATTCTTTTCGATACTCTTAAATGGAATTGTTTTCTTAATTTTATTTAAAATTTTTCACTGCTAGTGTGTAGATACACCTAATTTTAATATATTGCCCTTGTATCCTTTAACCTTGCTGTACCCATTTAGTTAGTTTCTTAGTGGATTCCTTAGAATTTTCTATTTACAAGGTCATGTAATCTGCAAATAGAGATAGTTTTACTCTTCCTTTCCAATCTGGATAGTTTTTATTTCTTTTTCTTGCCTAATTGCCCTAGATAGAACCTCTTACACAATGTTAAATAGAAGTGAAGACATTCTTGTCTTCCTCTTAATTTTAGGGAGTATACCATGATTTTTAATGGCTATTTTAAAGATGTCAATGTTTCTCGAAACAATTTCCCTTACAATTCCAAAAAGAATTAGAGCTCATGTGGATGAATATACAGGTGAGAGTAGCTATAAAATCTTTGAAAAAAGAGAAATAAGTGAAAATTTCCTCTGCCCCTGTAATAAAGCATTTAAAAGGCAACAATAATTAAAACAATGGCACTGGCAAAAAGATAAAAATCTCAGTGAAACAGAATACAAAGTTCAGACTTGGGCTATAGTATATATAAGAACTTGTATGAGAAAACCAATGGCAAAGGAACAGGGTTTTGCAGTAAGTACTGGGAAACCTGGGTAGCTGTTGGGAGAGTGAGGATTAGATTTTCACCTCAAATCATTCACCGAAATGGTTTCTCAGAGAATTTAAAGAGAATGAAAGAACAAAGAAAAAGCCAACAACATCTAAACTAGAAAAATATTTGAGTGTATGTTACTGGAACTGTAAGTGTGGAAGAACTTAAGCTTGAAACAAGGAAGAAATTCAAGGGTTTGACTACATAACTTATGTCAAAACACATTTGCAATAAATATAAAAGACTTAGTATTCTTAACATATACAGGGTTGATATAGATGAATAAGAAGTTAAGGCTTCCAAGAAAAATGGGCATAGAAAATAGACAATTCAGAAAATAGACAACTCATTAATAGAGGAAATGCAAATGATTAAAGCTGAAAAATGTTCAATTTCACCAGCAATCAAAGAAATGCAAATGAAACAACAAGGAGATACAAGCTCTGCTTTCAGCAAAGATTTCTAAGATGATATCACTCATCGCTGCTTAGAGTGTGTTGAGATGACTTCTCATACTAACCTTACAGAGTGACTTCCCATTATTAGGCCCATTTTATAAATGTGGAAACAGACTCTGGGGATCAGTAATTTGCCCAAACTTATACTGCGAGTAAGTGGTGGCACTAGGACTTGAACTTGGGCTGTGTGACTCTATTACAGTGAGGCTGCCTAGAAAGCAGACTCGGGAGGGAGAGGTGAAGGCCAGGCAGAAACGCAGCTTGGAGAGCCAGGCAAATATACTTGAAGTGCCTGTGTAGAAGGCTTATGACAGTGCAGAGGGAAGCAATGAGTGGAAATTACACAAAGAACCACTCTTTTAAAGCAAGAAGTGTCCCTAACGGACTGGAGAGGCCCAGGGAGGCAGAGAGCATACCCAGCCCTGGGGAGGAAGAGGAAGCAGGAAGGTCCTCTCTCTAACACCGGACTGCAGTGGGTGAGGGGTGAGTGGTCTCATCTTCCAGAGGAGGAAACCACTCTAGTGGCCGGGACCTCACTGTCTTGAGTTTCTGCTTTTTTTCCTCAACCACAGACAGCTGGCAGAGCTAGCCCTTTCTCCTAGGGCCAAGTGACCCGTGCATGCGGGAGCCTTGCCTGGCTGGCTTCACTGCCCTCTTAAAAGCTGTAATCCCAGGTCAGCAGGAAGCCTGAGCTTGCCAAACTATGAGGGCCCAGGTAGGAGGAAGGAGTGTAGGGGAAACACATCTGAGTTCTCTTTGCTCTTTCCTGGAGTCTTGCTACTTGATGGGGGAAGGGGAGGGAGGTAGGTGGGAGGAGACAATCCCATCCTGTTGGAGAGCTAAGAAACAGATGAAACACCACAGTTAAAGGATAGTGACAAATACATGTTTGTGGTAGCTTGGTAAAGATACCTTTATTTGCAAAGCCCTTGGGGAATCCATTTTTAAAGTGGGGGCTTCATCCTGACTCTGTAACCTTGGGCAGGTCTGCTAATCTTTTTTTACACCTCAATTTCTTCATCTGCAAAATGGGTGTGACAATACTTCCTGCTTTATTGACTTCAAATGATGTAGTGCTTAGATGACCAACAAGCCGCTGTGAGGGCGGAGTACCACAGGCTGTAGAGTCCCTCAGACCCGGGTTCAAGTTCCGTCTCTGCAATTTTCCAGGTGGAAACTTGGGGAAAATTACACAAGCTGTCTCTGCTTTAGTTTCCTCCTCAGTAAAACTGATGGTAACAGTAGCACCTGCCTTAAATAGTTGTCTTCAGGGCTAAATGAGATAATACACGTAAAGTAAATGGTAGAACCAGCACTGCACAGTCCACAGCTTTAATCTTCATACTACGGTTGCATAACCATAATGCATATAAAATAACAACACATAGTACAGAGAAAAGACTGGAAAGAAATACAACAAACTATTAACAGTGTCTATTTCTGGACACTGAGATTCTACTCTATTTATAATTTATAAATAACTTATAAATCTATTTCCTTCTTCATTTTTTCCTGTATTTTCCTAATTACTTTTATAATCAGAAGAAAACTACACTTGATTTTCAGATGCCCTGAGATCGTCTGTGATAGTCTCCACTGCGTTCAAATCTTTGACAGTATTTTCTCAAGTAATCTTCTCAGCAACTGTCTGCAGTAGGAATCATCATCCCTTTTCTAGGTGAAGAAATAAGGCTGAGAGAGCTGGCTTAATCTTCACGTCTCATTGCTGTTTAGTGGCAAAGAGCCAAGATCCAAAGGCAGATCTAGCTGTCTCCAAAGCTAGGTATAAATTCCCCGGGATGTTGGGCCACGAAGCTCAGTGGCAAGGACTCCTCTACCCCAGTCTTCTGAGTACAGGGCTAAGGTGGGAGGCTGTCAGGACTGGGCCCGTGGTACGTGTGCTCCCATGGGTCTCATGTGCCTGGCGTATTGGTTTCCTAGTACCCATATCCCTGGTGGAGGACATGGCCTGGAAAGTGGAGATTCTGACATCTTCTCACAGCTTAAGAAGTCAAGCGGTACTGTGCACAGTCTCCCCAAGAAGAAATAAAGGTTTCCACTATCGAAGTATCCAAGAGAGGAATTAAAAAAAAAAGGCCTAAGTACACATAGATTGAGGGAGGGAATTGAGTATGAACTAAATCATTATCTGTCATAACAGGAAGACAATAGATAATGGCCGGTCCTGACAAATCTAGATATGGCTACGTGGCTACGTAAGCATTTCACATAGAGATACTGAGGTAACCACAGGCCTGAAACACAAGTGGCTGTAAATGGTTATCTCTAGAATGAAGGATAGAGGAGGTTTTTTTGTTTTTCATCATCAGCGTTTATGTCCTGTTTGATTTTTTTTAATGTGTGTATTACATCTTATTTTTAAAATATTACTTTTAATACAGGCTCTGAAGGTTAAAAAAAAAAAAAGAACAGACCTTGGGGTCATCTCTGTGGATTCACATCCCTTCTCTGCCAGATACAGATCTTGGGCAGTAGTTAGCCTCTCTAAGCTCTGATCTTATCTAGTGCAAAATAAGGATAAAAACCACACTCACCCAACAGGGTTGCTCTGAGGATAAAATGAGGTGACTCACATAAGCCACACGGGCCAGCACTCGCTGAAATTCAGCGTCTGTAACTACTAACTATTGTTACCATTATTAATAATAAACCAAGCGTGTAAGTCACACTCAGGGCTTTGCACATAGTAGGCACCTAATGGGTGGAAGTAATGTTTAAAAACCCCACCAGAGCCTATAATTTTCGCCAACCCCTGACGCACCAGCCCAAGGGTTCCGAGTGAGCACTTAAATATTGATGTGGTTACTCATTTATTCATCACTCTGCTTTCCGCCGCAGTGTCCGCCAAGGGCGAGCCCAGCTCCCTGGTCCCTCCCGCGCGCGGAGGCTGGAGGCAGGGACAGCTCACCCGCTTTCAGGTCGCCGATGCGGGGCTGTCACGTGGCGTAGCGGGAACGCTTCTGGTTTCACGCGGCGAACAGGGGCGGGTGGGAGGACGGCGAGCGCGGCTCCAGATGAAGTGGGCAGCCGGGGTCCGCATCGCCCCTACGCGCCAGCGCCAAGGGGATGGCCCTCCCGGGAGGGGCGGGGCGGGCACCTTTAGGGCGAGGGCTTTCGGGAGGGACACCTTGAGGGAAGACTTGGGATTGGCCGGGAGACGCGGAGCGGGCATTTCGTACCCAGCCGAGGGTGTCGCGCTGCCCCCAGGCGAGGAGGGGTTTCCCTAGTGCCCCCCAGCCCGGGGCCAGACCAGCGCGGGAGCCCCGCCCCCACTCTGCGGAGGCCGCGCGCCCCGCCCCCGGCCCGCGCAGCGCGGCGCCGCGCTCGCGCTCCCGTTGGGTCTGCGGCCTCTGTGACGAGGGCGTGACGGTCAGCGTCCCCCGGCTCTCTCGCACCGTCGCGAGGGTGCGGGTCCGGGTCGCAAGTCGCGGACCGCCAGCCGCTGGGCGGGACGGGAGGCGGGGCGCTGACGTCGCGGCGCGGCCGGCGGCCGGGGAGGCGGGGAGGCCGGGAGGCGGGGAGGCGGCGGCCGGCTCGGCCCAGCCCTGCCCGCAGCTGCGGCAGCCGGGCTTGCGGGTGGCGGCGGCGCTCGGAGCCGGCTCCTGACCGCCCTCCGCCGCTGCCCAGTTTTTCATTCTGTCCTGGTGCCCACGGCCGGCTCGGTCAGCCCTCGCCCGCCGCCGCTTCCCCCGCCATGGCCCTGGTTCGGGGCGCCGAGCCGGCGGCGGGGCCCTCCCGCTGGCTACCCACGCACGTCCAGGTTACGGTTCTTCGGGCCCGCGGGCTGCGGGGCAAGAGCTCGGGCGCGGGCAGCACCAGCGACGCGTACACGGTGATCCAGGTGGGCCGCGAGAAGTACAGCACATCGGTGGTGGAGAAGACGCAGGGCTGCCCCGAGTGGCGCGAGGAGTGCTCCTTCGAGCTGCCGCCCGGCGCCCTGGACGGCCTGCTGCGGGCGCAGGAGGCCGACGCGGGCCCGGCGCCCTGGGCCGCGGGCTGCGCCGCCGCCTGCCAGCTGGTGCTCACCACCATGCACCGCTCACTCATCGGCGTGGACAAGTTCCTGGGCCAGGCCACGGTGGCGCTGGACGAGGTCTTCAGCGCAGGCCGCGCCCAGCACACGCAGTGAGTGAGGGGCGCGGGAGCGCGGAAATGGTTAAAGGCCTCGCTTGGCGGGGTTTGGGGGACGCAGAGTCCCGAACCTCCGCAGGGGCGGTGCGTCCTTTTGCCTCGAGCTCAAGGGCGTAAACTGACAAGTTGGTTCTTCTTATGTCGGGGCCCACTTCCGATCCCCAAATGTGCGCTGGGCTATGCTTGGCTGCTGATGGATCCTGGGGGAGGTGAGAATGGTGGCCTACTGTTAGTAGATTGTCCAGTAAAGTTATAAGTGGGATCCAGAGGCTCTTGGACTGTGGGAACCTCAAGAAGGAAAATCTTGGGGCCATTCCTAGGGCCTCCGGGCCTGTCTCACTTTCCTCAAAGGGGAGGGGAGCTGCCTGCGGGCGCCTGTTCTTTGCCAGGCCCGCAAGGGAGTGGAGAGGCACCGCCTCGCCCTTGGGGGAAGGAAGATGCAGTGTTGTCCTCGAGGGGGAGATCTGCTTCTTGCCTGGTCCTCGGATGCCCTCTGCTGCTTAGAGAAGCCCGGGATTCTGCCCCTCTGTGTCCCTGGTCTGAGAACAGGAGAACTTCTAAGTAAAGGAAGGAAACACTTTGGTCAGGCTTCAAGCTCCTGCCTGAGATGGAGGCAGCACGTGGTTAATGCACAGCGGGAGATAATCTCCCAGTCACTTATACCTAGAAGGGCCAGTGAGTTTATCACTGGTTTTTTTTTTTTTTAAATCGTTTATTTTGGCAGCATTTAACTTGCCCTGTGTTAAGATCAAGGCTTCAGACTTAGAACCTCATTTCCTGTTTTGGGTTTGGGCAGGGTCTGGAAGCCAGTCCCCAGGGCTGACAACCTGCTGTGCATCCCTCAAAGTAATTAACTGGGGTAACGCCACCCTGGGCCCAATGGGCCCTGGATGCGGAGGGTAAGGGGTTGAGGGCAGGAGTGTATCCTAGGTGGGGACAGGTTCTGGAAAGGTTTGCCCAAGTGGAATGGCATCCAACTGAGTAAATCTAGAAAGGCTTGCTGGAGAAGGATGAGCCTGGTACAGACTCAAATGAAAGCAAAATTAGGATAGAAAAGGATCTGACCTTGAACGTTTTAAAAATGTGGGTGGAGAGGGCCTTCATGGCTCTTTGTGGCCTGGGGTGGGAAGCCGGTTATCACAGGGCAGGTGTGGGCAGGGCTGTGGCCTGGCTCCATCTCCATCTCCCCCTCCCCGGCCACCTCTCCTTCTCTCATGACTTGCCCGGGTTTGGTTGCCAGGTGTGGGATCATGTGGTGTAGTTTGGCCCCTGTTTTGTTTTTTTCCTCCCCTTTTCTGTCCTCTCCCTCCTGCCTTGCTCAAGGAGCCTAAGGGGTGGGGGTGGGGCAGAAAGCTCTCCCTGGCTCTCTGAGCTCACTGTTTTATGGAGAGGCTCCTGTCCCCAAATTCATTCCACTCCTTTCTTTCCCAGTCGTTCAATCACCACCTCTCAGCTAATCTGAACAGACTCGTAAATAACACATCTGGGGCCGGGGGTGAGCTTAGGGGGGTCTAGGGGGAAGACAAAAAAAGACTAAGCTTGTGGGGAGGGGCTTCTGTGGGGCTAGTGACTTGAGGGGTTGGGGGGGTGTTCAGGAGGAGTTTGATTCTTCCACTTCCTGCTCTGACTTTCTTCTTGGCCTCTGGATTCTCCCGAGCTGAGCTGTCTGTGCCTGAAGGCCTCTGTGCGCTTGTTTTCAGTCAAGGACAGTCCCTCTTGGAGAATTTGACTTACCACCCTTTGATCTGAATGGGAGCGTTAATTTGTTTTGTAGAAGTCATCTTTTCCACCAGGATCGTCCCACACCCACCTGGCTGCCTTTTCTCTGATGCACTGACCTGGGTTATTTATAGAACCTGGAGGGGGCAGGGCACTTGTGGTGGGCAGCAGAAAAGTCTGTGAACTCAGCTTGATCTTTCAGTTTATTGGACCAAACAGCATACCCACTGACAGAGGGTGAGGGCTGCTGTCCCCACTCCATCTGCGCTTTCTACCCCAGCTCTAGTCACCACTCTTGGTGGCCCTTCCTGGAGCACCTTGGCGTGAGCTGCTAAGACAGTGAGTCTGCACATTGTCCAGTGGAGAGGGGACTAGGGTGTGCCCTCCTCAGCTCTGGATAATGGTGGAAAAGAACAGTGTCCACTCTTTAACTCCAGGAACCGGCTGTTGTGGTCTCAGGGAGAGCAGATGATGGCCCTATGTTGCCAAGACAGAGCTTGACTGGAGAAAGGCAGTTTCATGTTTTAAGAGGAGGGGCCAGTGGAATTACAGATGCCCTTCCCAGACCTGCCACCTTGTGGCCAGTCAGGTAAACTCTTAGTGCCTCAGTTTTCTCACCTGTAAAGTGGGGCTAATTTCCACCTTCACAGCGTTGCAAATGAGTATGCAGTTAAAGCATTCAGTGCAGTTCCTGGACATGGTTGGTGGTCAGTGATGGTGGAGGGAGGTTTTGGTAGCCTGGTAGCTGTGGTCTGGGAGATGTTCCTTGTCCTAGAGGACCCTCTTATGTAATGGGAGGAGATGATACAGAACTTTGAGCCTGGGAAAGCTGCAGGACTATGGGCGATAGGGTCCACACAGAGAGGTATGAGAGCTCCTGATGAAATGAGCTGGCCCTTCACAACCCTCCACCATTCTCTGTTCCTAGAGGTTTGAGAATTGGAGCTGCTCTTGGGAGGCCTCTGCATTTCTGAAGCCAGCTGCAGCTGTGTGGCAGGATAGCATAGTGTTGAAGAACGCAGAGCCTGGGGTCTCACTCCCTACTGTCGCTTACTAGCATGCAAGTTACTTAACCCTTTTCCTCATTTCTAAAAAAGTTATACATGGTAACAATCATAGAGTTGTACAAATTACATAAGACAGTGTCTATAAAAGCCTTAGTATAGTTCCAGATGCATAGCAAGCTTTCAAAATATTAGTGCTGGCTTACTCTCAGGGCTCTCCTTTCTGTGATGGTGGTGATGAAGGGGGTTGGGTGCCAGGCACCTCTACAGGCCCCGAAGCTCCTTTGTCAGTGGGGTGCTCTTTGAGGTAAGGGGTTTCACAGGAGGCGTCTGATTGAAGAGAACGTTGTCAAAACAAAATTTAATTTAATATACAAGGAAACTGATTATAACCCTCTCCCCTCAGTAAAGCCATACATGGATCATCATGAGTCTGAAAATTCCAGGAGATGCTGCTTTAGCTTCTTTAGATGTGTCCTTTCTGGTTTTTACCTCAGCACTCTTCCTAGTACTCCACAGCGGGT
The DNA here is from genome assembly GCF_009834535.1 of Camelus ferus. Classification (NCBI taxonomy): domain Eukaryota; kingdom Metazoa; phylum Chordata; class Mammalia; order Artiodactyla; family Camelidae; genus Camelus; species Camelus ferus. The sequence continues at coordinate 53,244,655 of NC_045710.1, read as the reverse complement.
GCTCTGTGTGGAATAAAATGGTCCCTTCTGTAAAGAGCCCCTGTCCTAGGCCTTTTGGGTAGATGGTTAGAGCCTGGCCCCTTGGGCAAGCTGCCTGTGGGCTCAGTTTGAGTTAGGACCAGTTTCCCTTTTTTCATCACAAACATTAAGATGTAATCTTGGACAGAGCTCCCTGACAGACTCTCTCAGCCCTAGGCAGTCCTGTGCCACTGATTTTTGTGGGGGCCTCTGGGAGGCCTGTGGCTGAGGAGGAATTAGGTTGGAGATCAGAGCCTTCTGCCTGGCTGGTGACAGTGGCCTGAGACCTCCTTGACGAGGGTGGGAGAGGCACCTGAGGGAAACGCAGCCTGCTGGCCCAAGGTGGGCATGGTCTTGGAGGACTTCCACCCGTCCCTTAGCCTCCAGATAGCCTGTGTTACTGTTGTGGGTAGATGGTGCATGACCCACGGCCTTCTCTCTGCTGGTTTCCAGATGTGACTGCTCCTCTGGAAGCAGCTGAGGCCTTGAGGGCCCTGGGCTCTGGCTCCTGCTCCACCCCGGACCTGGAGCGGGGGGCCTGTGGGGCTGCTGGGGAAGTCTGCTCTGGCTGCCAGGGAAGGGTGTGGTACTTAGAAGCCAGTCTTTAGGATGCAAGAGGCTCCATCTCCCATCGTTATGGGGCAGTCTTTATTTGGGATTGCTGGAGCAGCAGCATCTGCGGGAATGGGGAGGGGTAGGAAGTGACTCCCCCGTCAGACTGGGTGGCACCTTCTGGCAAGCACAGCAGCTTCCCCTTCCCTCTGCGCCTGGCCCTGTCCTCCCCTCCAGCAGGCAGCCAGGGCCAGGGCAGCTCGGCAGAGCCCCATCCCTGCGACCTTGAGGGCTGTCCCTTTCTTCTAATGAGGGCTGCCGGCCCTCTTATTGCTGCTGCCACTCTGGGGCTGTGACGTGCCCTCCAGTGATGCTGAACGGCTGGCCTGGCCTTGTCCAGATGTGTCCCAGCCCTTCCTGCTCTGCCCGGGACAGATATCGCAGTGACGGGGCTCTGTGCACTCTTGGGAATCGGTACTCTGTTTTAACCTGTGCAGGGCCAGTCCTCTGCAAAACGCTGTGGTTGTGGAGAAGCTTTGCCCTTCCCCTCGGCCAGGGAATCAAAATAAGTCCACAATGCGGGCTCTTTCTGCACCTGGCAGTCCTGATGGCTTTGCTCTTACCGAGCTGGCTGAGGACCCCTTAGGTTACTTCTTCCCTCAGGAATAGGGGTGGCCGGACAAGAGGAACTGGCCTTGCAGGGCTGCTGAGGCCCGTGGGTGTGGGGCTGGGCCCAGGTCTCTCCTCAGTGAGCACAATGAGCAAGTCCATCTCCCAGGAGGCAGCAGTGCTGTGGAGTTGCCAAGAGGGGCTTTGTCCCAGGCCACCTTGACCTTCAGCTGACCCTGGGGGTGGGGAGGGGAAGCACACCCCTTAATCATGGAACTCGAAGGTCAGAGCTAGAAGGATGCTGAGACATGTGGAAACTGACTGGGGAGGGAGAGTGACAGGCTCTCAGCTGCTCAGCAATTAGGGAGGGTGGGGCTCTGTGTGGTTTCTCTTAGGCCCTGGCAGCCTGAAGAGGATTTGGGATAAAGAAGAGATGGCATTTGGGGCCCTGAGTGCATCTCACGGTTTCTGTGGAAGGGCCTGAGAGGTTTTAGTGAAAGAGGGGCATTTTGGCTGGGAAGGGGGAGGGGGCCTTGGGGCTTATCTGAGACCTGGAGGAGCAGTTTAATCCGCAGGCCTTTCTGCCTGAGCAGAGGCCGAGGGGTGCCCACTGGCTAGGGGTTGGGGGAAGCCAAAGGAGGGGAGGACTTGGACACCGCAGCCTGTGTGCCTGGAGGATGCGGTCTTGTTAGGAGGATGGACCCCCGCCTTTGGAGAAGGGCCACAGCCAGCTGTTGTATTTTGGGGCCTAGCCAGGGAGCACTGGACCTGTTCAGAGCAGACAGAACCACTGGGCTCAGCGCTGGCCAGGGAAGGCCTCCTTGAGGAGGGGACGTACGAAAACCTGTTAGGCTGGCCATTGGAGATCCTGTCTGCCACCGCACCTTCTCTGAGTTCCCATACCGACAGCAGGTAACACCCTGTTTTGGAGGATTGTCATTGCCTTGTTGGTCTAGTGTATCATTTATTAAGCCCTTTGTTGGTTGCTGGCACTGTCCTAAGGACTTGACTTATATTAGCTTATAGCGACCCCTTGAAGTGTAGGTACTGTTACTGTGTTTAACAGGTGAGGAAACAAGCACAAAGAGGTGAAGTGATTTCTCTAAAGGCACACAGTACATGGCAGTCAGGATTTGTACCCAGGCAGCCTGGCTTCAGATTCTGTGCTGTTCACCACCACACCTTACCACCCGTCTGAGTTTTCCCCTGTGTCACCTGCAATTCAGTTTTGCACGGAGCCTGGCGCTCAGCAGCTGCCCTCCTGCGGGTTCCTCTCTCCTGCCCAAAGCTGATCTCTGTGGGTAGGCTTGGGGGGGCTCTGTAAACATGACTTGCTTCTCCTGTGTGAGGCCTTGGCTGGCTGGGGTAAGTGCATTTGGTCTGCAGCTCTTGTGTCTGGTCATGTCTGTCTCAGGGGATAGGGATGTTGCCTGGTACTTCGGGAAAGAGGTTATCACTGCCACTAGATTGTCTCACAGGAGCAGGAGTGGGGGCACCTGGAAAGCTCTGCCTTGGCCCTGGGCACCCTCTACCTGGCCAGGGAGATTTGCTCCCTTTGGCTTATGCAGTACAGCAGGGCTTGGGAGCATCAACAGATACAAGACTTACTGACCTTTCCCAAGAAATCACATGCTTGTCTTATTGTGACAGAACACTCTGAGCCATCCAGTTCCTCCTCCTACAGTCATGCAGTGCTTTGCTTCCCCCACCTTTCTTTTATTCAACACCTAGGATGCAATTACTGGGCAACTTCTGTACTTAGGTCAGGGCTTTGGAGGAAACATGAGAAAGAAAATATATAGCCTGTTTCCTAGGAGGGCAAAAATATGTTTGAGGCAAGAGTAACCACAGGAAGGGTAATTAACCTACAAAGCAGCGTATTCAAAGTATGACAGAGGGAAAGGGTCAGAGGAAGGGCCAGCCCACCAGGGTTGGAGAGATCAGGGTGGGCTTCCTGTGGAGGCAGGACCTTGAATGACAGGTGAGGCATGGTGGGGCTGGGGGAGTTTCTGGGAGGGAAGGTGAGTGTGGTGGGGCTGGGCCAGGAGTGAGAGTGGAAGGGAGCCAAGCTGTCTCCTGTGTGCTTCCCTCAGCAAAATGGCCTTTCTTTACTTATTTATTTTGAGTAGTTCACCTGGTTCAAAATTCTGAAGGCGCAGAGGGTACACAGTGAAAAGATCTCCCTCGCCCTGCCCTTGAGTCACCCAGCTCCTCTCTTCAGAGGCAGCCAACATTACCAGCTCTTGCGTAACCTTCGAAAGTTATTCCACGCTTTTAAAAGCTGATGCATGATAGATTTTCTTCTCCCCCTCCCTTTGCATTTGCACGAGTGCAGCCTTCTGCTCACACACTGGTCTGTACCAGTGATCAGTCCGGCTTCCCCACTTAGGGAGGCTTCTGCTTGTCTCCACCTGTTACAGGCCCACTGCTCAGTTTTGTCTTCCATGACCCAGGCTCCTGGTTGGGTTGAATACATGGTTAGCAGCAAATTGGAGAGGGGAGTGCGCTTAAGTAGAAGTTCTCCCTTATTCCCCCATCTACCAAAGACCCCCTGGGAGAGGTCAGCCAGCTGGTTTTCTCCTTTCCCCTGGGCAGGGTCATTGCTCCTTGGTCCTGGGCCACCTCACTCTTTCGGGGCTGATGGCAGCCCATAAAAGGCCCTGACAGACAGTAAACCCAAATTTTTATGTGTCATTTGACCTACTTTCCAGAACGCTTTCTCAGCATCACCTCATTTCCTTCTTCCCTGAGGGCAGGCAGGGTGACCCCCATTTTTAATGATGTGGAGACTGGGGTCTCAGGAGGTGGAATGACCTGTCCAAGGTCACATGACTTGTTAGTGGCAGCCAGATTTCTGACCTCTAAGCCAGTGCTTTTTCCCTGCATTGTGTTTTCAGCTGTACAGACTTCCTGTTGCTGTGTGGTTAGACTTGTCTCCAAGCAGGCATGGATCCCTGTCCTCATCTGAGGCAAGCTGACAGTGGTGGGCCTTTACAGCAGGAGGAGAACGAGGACTGGCAAGAGTTATTTGTGCCCAGGAGGGAGGGAGGATGGACCTGGCTGGATTCTGAGGTGAGCTGAGCAAGCCATGCCCACGGAGGCAGGGGGAGCTAATGAAATGAGGTTCTGGGCTCCCAGGACTGTCAGTGCTGGACACGGAGCAAGAGTAGGGGATAAAAATCATCTGGCCTGCCCAGTATAGGAGCACCTACGTACATAAAACAATTACTAACAGAGATAAAGGGGTAAATTGATGGGAATACAGTCGTTGGAGATTTTAACACCACATTAACATCACTAGACAGATCTTCCAGACAGAAAATAAATAAGGCAACAGAAATTAAATGATACAATACAAAAATTAGATTTGGTGGGTATTTTCAGAGCATTACACCCCCTAAAAATAGGATATACATTCTTTTTAGTGCACATGGAACATTTTCTAGGATTGATCATGTACTTGCACACAAAAGAAGCCTCAACAATTTTAAGAAGTTAGAAATTATCTCAAGCATCTTTACTGACCACAGTGCCATGAAACTAGAAATCAACTACAGAGAAACAAAGGAGAAAAAAGAAAGCATGGAGATTAAACAACATGCTATTAAAAAAACCATTGGGTCAATGATGAAATCAAAATTGAAGTTAAAAAAATACCTTGAGACAAATGAAAACACAACCACACAAAATTTATGGGGCACAGCAAAGGCAGTGCTAAGAGGGAAGTTTATAGCGATACAGGTCTTCCTCAAAAAAGAAGAACAATCTCAAATAAACAATCTAACCCACCAGCTGAAAGAATTAGTAAAAGAAGAGCAGAAAAACCCAAAAGCCAGCAGAAGGAAGGAAATAATAAAGATCAGGGAGGAAATAAATAAAATAGAGATTTAAAAAACAATAGAAAATATCAATCAAACCAAAAGCTGGTTTTTTGAAAAACGAAACAAAATCGACAAACCTCTGGCCAAACTCACAAAGAAGAAAAAAGAGAGAGCACAAATAAGCAAAATAAGAAAGGAAAATGGAGAAATTACAACAAATAACATAGAAATACAGAATATCATACGAGAATATTATGAAAAACTATATGGAACCAAAATGGGTAACCTAGAGGAGATGGACAAGTTTCTGGAAACATACAGTCCACCAAGACTGAATCAAGAAGAAACTGACCATTTGAACAGACCAATCACTAGAAATGAGGTCGAATTAGCAATAAAAAACTCCCTACAAATAAAAGTCCAGGACCGGATGGCTTCACCAGGGAATTCTACCAGACATACAAAGAAAGACTCATATCAGTCCTTCTCAAACTCTTCCAGAAGATTGAAAAGGAAGGAATACTCCCAAACTCATTCTATGAAGCCACCATCACCCTGATACCAAAACCAGGCAAAGACACCACCAAAAAAGAGAACTACAGACCAATATCACTGATGAACATAGATGCAAAAATCCCTTACCAAAATATTAGCAAATAGAATCCAACAGCACATAAAAAAGATTATGCATCATGATCAAGTGGGGTTCATCCCAGGGACACAAGGGTGGTTCAATACACGCAAATCAATCAATGTAATACATCACATCAACAAGAGAAAGGGCAAAAACCACATGATCATCTCAAAAGATGTAGAAAAAGCACTTGATAAAATTTAACACCCATTTATTATAAAAACTCTCACCAAAGTGGGTATAGCGGGGACATATCTCAACATAATGAAAACCATATATGACAAACCTACAGCCAGCATAGTATTCAACGGTGAAAAACTCAAAAGCTTCCCACTAAAATCTGGGACAAGACAAGGCTGCCCACTATCACCACTCCTATTCAACATGATCTTGGAAGTCCTAGCCACAGCAGTCAGGCAAGAGAGAGAAATAAAAGGAATCCAAATTGGAAAAGAAGAGGTAAAAGTGTTACTATATGCAAATGGCATGATACTATATATAGAAAACCCTAAAAGGTCCACACAAAAACTACTAGAAATAATCGAAGAATTCAGCAGGGTAGCAGGTTGCAAGATTAATGTTCAAAAATCAGTTGCATTTCTTTACACTAATGATGAATCAACAGAAAAAGAAAGTAAAGAAACAGTCCCCTTTAAGATAGCACCCAGAGTAATAAAATACCTAGGAATAAATCTAACCAAGGAGGTGAAAGACTTACACACGGAAAACTATAAACCATTGATGAAGGAAATTAAAGAAGACTTAAAAAAACGGAAAGATATCCCATGCTCCTGGATTGGAAGAATCAATATTGTTAAAATGGTCACACTGCCCAAGGCAATCTACAGATTTAATGCAATCCCTATCAAATTACTCAGGACATATTTCACAGAACTAGAACAAATCATAACAAACTTTATATGGAACCATCAAAGACCTAGAATTGATAAAGGATTACTGAAGAAAAAGAAAGAGGCTGGAGGAATAACTCTCCCAGACTTCAGGCAATACTACAGAGCTACAGTCATCAAGACAGCATGGTATTGGTACAAAAACAGACATATGGACCAATGGAACAGAATAGAGAGCCCAGAAATGAACCCACAAACTTTTGGTTAACTCATCTTCGACAAAGGAGGCAAGAATATACAATGGAATAAAGACAGTCTCTTCTGCAAGTTGTGTTGGGAAAACTGGACAGCAGCATGTAAATCAGTGAAGCTAGAACACTCCCTTACACCATACACAAAAAGCAACTCAAAATGGATCAAAGACTTAAACATAAGACAAGATACAATAAACCTCCTAGAAGAAAACCGTAGGCAAAACATTATCTGACATACATCTCAAAAATGTTCTCCTAGGGCAGTATACCCAAGGAATAGAAATAAAAGCAAGAATAAACAAATGGGACCTAATTAAACTTACAGGCTTCTGCACAGCAAAGGAAACCAAAACAAAACAAAACGCCAACCTGCGGAATGGGAGAAAATTTTTGCAAACAATGAAACCGACAAAGGCTTGATCTCCAGAATATAGAAGCAGCTCATACGATGTAATAAGAAAAAAAAAAAAAACCAATCCAATCCAAAAATGGACAGAAGACAAGCAATTCTCCAAGGAAGAAATACAAATGATCAAAAGGCACATGAAAAAAATGCTCAATATCACTAATTATCAGAGAAATGCAAATCAAAACTACAATTAGGTATCACCTCACACCAGTCAGAATGGCCGTCATTCAAAAATCCACAAATGACAAATGCTGGAGAGGCTGTGGAGGAAAGGGAACCCTCCTACACTGATGGTGGGAATGCAGTTTAGTGCAGCCACTTTGGAAAACAGTATGGAGATTCCTCAAAAGACTAGGAATAGACTTACCATATGACCCAAGAATCCCTCTCCTGGGCATACATCCAGAAGGAACCCTACTTCAGGATGACACCTGCACCCCAATGTTCATAGCAGCACTATTTACAATAGCCAAGACATAGAAACAGCCTAAATGTCCACCAACAGATGACTGGATAAAGAAGGTGTGGTATATTTATACAATGGAATACTATTCAGCCAGTAAAAGTAGTAACACCATTTGCAGCAACATGGATGTCCCTGGAGAATGTCATTCTAATTGAAGTAAGCCAGAAAGAGAAAGAAAAATTCCATATGAGATCACTCATATGTGGAATCTAAAAAAAAAAAAAAAAAAAAAAAAAAAGAACATAAATACAAAACAGAAACAGACTCATAGACATAGAATACAAACTTGTGGTTGCCAGGGGGGTGAGGGGTGGGAAGGGACAGACTGGGAGTTCAAAATTTGTAGATACTGACAGGCATATGCAGAATAGATAAATAAGATTATACTGTATAGCACAGAGAAACATATGCAAGATCTTGTGGTAGCTCACAGCAAAGAAAAAAATGTGACAATGAATATATATATGTTCATGTATAACTGAAAAATCATGCTTTACACTGGAATTTGACACAACATTGTAAAATGACTATAACTCAATAAAAAATAGTTTACAAAAAAAGAATCATCTGGCCTGGTAAGAGGCACTGTCCTATCCTGCAGTGGTATCTGGCTTGCAGTTTTACTGTTGATACCAAATCAAAGGCAGGGTTAGGTTGTAGGTGTTGGGAGCCATAAGGGATTGGCCTGTAGCCCATCTCCTATCTGATGGTGTGAGAGGGGGACTGCTTGAGTGAGGGGTTTGGACCAGAGGGAAGGCATCTAGTTGGAAGAGCCTCTGGGGAAAAAGCTTGTCCAGCTGTCTCTCCAAACTCTGAATAGTAACAGTTTTAGCTGACATCTTTCCCTGCCCCTAATCGGCTTACTTTATCACCACCCCTCATCTTTTTACAGAGGTGGAATGGCTGGTCAAGAGCCATAAAAGTCAGGTCCAGGGCTAAAACCTAGGTCTCCTGTTTCCAGTCCTCTGGGGTTTTTCCGCTATTCCGTTAAAATCATTTTTTTTCAAAGTTATTTTTGAGACTGAAGCTAAGCCCTGCCAGTGCCATCTCATTTATCCAGCAGGTGTTAGAAGGTGTTCCATATATCAGGCCCTGTCCCTGGGTCTTGGCGGGATGAAAGGCGATTAACCTTCCGTGCTGTCAGTAAGGACTGAGGGCCCAGGAGGAGTGGCTGCTGCAGGGGGCACTCCCGGGCCCTCCTACCTGCCCCACTGCTCCTGCCCTAGTTTAGGCAATTAAAAAAAAGAAAAGTCTCCTCCTGACTGTTAGCATAGCCGCTACAGCTTTTTTATAAACCAGAATGCCAGTTTACTGATTTGTGATAAGAAATAACTGTGAGGGCACAGGGAGCTGCCCGGGTCAGCCTGGCCGTGAGACCTGCCCTGGGTCGGCCAGCTCTGTGCCAGTCTCCTCTGCCTCACCTCTCTGAGCCTTGCCCTGCCCTCCTGCACTCCTCCTGCAGCTCAGCGGCTATGGAATAAAGTCACAGCTCTTCAGCCTGATGTTTGGGGCAAACCCTTATGTGCTCCAAAGCACTGTTCTGCCATCTTCACCTATCCAGCCCTGGGCATCTTTGTATTCTGTTCCTCCCACCTGGCGCATCTCTTTACTGACCTCCTTGCCTCCCTCCTACCCACTGTTCAAGGCCTAGTATAAATACCGTGTCCTTTACCACTGCTCCCCAGATCACCTCCCTCCTCCCCTTTAACTGTCCTGTACATTTCGTTTGTGCATTTTCGTGATGCTGATCACCTTCTTCTTTATCTATATGGCTGTCTTATTTCCCACCAAGATGTAAGCTTCTTGAGGACACTCCGTTTCTAGTTTGGGCAGATATTTGGGAAATGTTTTGACTCTGGCTGAGGCCTCCTCTCGTTGGATGGGATTTCACTGGCAAGTTCCCTGTGCCTCTAAGTTGTTGTGAGTGTCAGGCTGTCAGGATCTTACGTGCCAGGCCCAGAGTAGGAAGTAAGCACGAGGCTCAGGGATGTGACCAGGAGCAGGGCTTAGTCAAAGGACAGGGAGAAGAAACCTGTGTCCTGGCTCAAGGCTACCCCCTGACCTCCACTGGGCTACTGTTAGTCTCAGGTGGGACCAAAAGGAGAGTATAGATGAGTCAGTGCTGCTGAAAGGCTTCAATATGTGTTTCCAGCCATCTCCAGCAGATACGGGGGATTTTGAAAGAACATAACCATGATGCCTGTATCACACACACAAAATCGGTAGTTCCCTAATAATCATCCAGTCGATACCCAGTCCATATTCAAATTCCTCTGATACCAGAACTCTCTCTTCATAGGTGATTTGTTGAGCCAGGATCCAAACAGGGCTCCCTCCCGTACTGGGCCTGGTTGTTAGGTCTCCCGGGGTAACAGTTCCTGCCTTGAGGGTGTGGAGAAAAGGGAACCCTCCTACACTGTTGGTGGGAAAGTAGTTTGGTGCAGGCATTATGGAAAACCGTATGGAGATTCCTCAAAAAAACTGAAAATAGACTTACCATATGATCCAGCAATCCCACTCCTGGGCATATATCTAGAGGGAACACTAATTCGAAAAGATACATGAACCCCCATTGTTCATAGCAGAACTATTTACAATAGCCAAGACATGGAAGCAACCTAAGTGTTCGTCGGCAGATAACTGGTGAAGAAGTTGTGGTACACACACACACTAGAATACTACTCAGCCAGAAAAAAGAATAAAATAATGCCATTTGTAGCAACATGGATGGACCTGGAGATCGTCATTCTAAGTGAAGTAAGCCAGAAAGAGAAAGAAAAATACCATATCATGTCACTCATATGTGGAATCTAAAAAAAGAAAAAAGAAGACACTAATAAACGCATCTACAAAACAGAAACTGGACTCACAGACATAGAAAACAAACTTATGGTTACCAGGGAAAAGGGGGTAGGAAGGGATAAATTTGGGTGTTTGAGATTTGCAAATATTAACTATTATATATATGTTTATATAAATAAATAAAAAACAAATTTCTCTGTATAGCACAGGAAACTATATTCAATATCTTGTAATAACCTTTAATGAGAAAGAATATGAAAGTGAACACACACACACACACAACTGGGACATTGTGCTTTACACCAGAAATTGACATATTGTAACTGACTGTATACTTCAATTAAAAAAAAATGAACATTTCCCTCCTTCTTTGTTTTATACGCTTACCTGATGGAGGAGCTGGGTCACATGTCCTTCAGAATATCCCACTTTGTGGCTGATGGGTTTCTCATGGTGCCCTTCACCCTAATTCTCCAGCCCCCGAGTGCTAGTTGTTGGATCTGGAAGGCCTGCTCCCCAGGCCCTGCCTCCTGCAGGGAGGAGTCCTTCTGCCTGGGGAGGTGCACCTGCTGCATCTCAGCTTCAGTGAGGTTGAGATTAGCAGCAGGTTCTGGACTGTTAGTCCGGCCCAGCCGTTATGAAGTTCTCCATTCAGCCTTTCTCCCGATGGTTTTAGTATTGATGATTGTCGCCTAGGTCTCCAGTTCTGTTCTTTGTCAGCAGGAATCTGGCGTAAGGAAGAGTTTTCTCTCCCAACTATTTGGTCATTCTACAGAGGAGTGGCAGGATGGCACAGTTCACTCGGGAATAGCAGGAATGCCGATTCTTTGTTGTTATTTTTCAACTTGTGACAACCTTCAAATTAGAAATCCACCCTGCCCCACGACAGCGTGCCTGACACTAGTCATTTACGTGGCAGGAGTTTCCTGCCAAAGCAGAAATTGCAGGGCTTCGTGAGCCTGGGGAAGGGGGACAGGGTGAAATATCTCTGAAGGCACATGATTTAAAATACACAGCACTGCTTGAAGTGGCTGATAGCTGGCCTGGAGGAGCAGACTGTTATGTCCATAAGAATGTTATGGACAGATGTCTTGGCGTTTTCTCCAACATCTGCTTTTTGAGTAGCGTGTCTTCTCCCCCCTGGGACACTGCAGCCCCCCATTTGTACTAACTCCCTAGGGAAGCTCGGCGGGGAGAGTGAGGCGTGGAAGGGGAACTGGATCAGTATGTCTTTCCTTCAGGCTGCTTCTTCACTTTCCCTTCTAGAAGATTCTCCAGCCAGTACATTGGGCAGCATGACTATCTTCTTAGGTCCTCTTAGCCTCATTTGTCTTGGGGTGAGGTTCGATTCCTGCCATTGTCAGCATTGCGGGCCCCTCATCCCCAGCATAGTGGTGGCTGTTCCCTACCCTGGGGTGAGGCCTGTCTCTGAGGAGGCCAGGCTGGCGGCCGCAGCCTGAAGAGGGAAGCTGCTGCAGACCTGGTGGGCTGTAGCCATGGCAGGTGAGGCTCAGGTGAGGACCAGCATGGGGAGGGTGGAGGTTGTGGTGCTGGGGACACAAGCACAGCACGCTCCGGGAGCTGCCTGCTCGCTGGCTGGCAGGTGCACGGGGCTGTTTTTGTTTCTCTGGAGTCACCTTCATTGGCATGCAGGGTGTTTGAGGGTCAGACTGAGCACTGTGGCGTGACGCTTGGGAGCCTCAGGGCCTTTGGCCAGTTTCTTGCCCCTTACCAGGCCATGGCAAGGCCGTCTCATACCCCAGTGGGACACGAGGTGCAGTATCTGTCCTCTGCTTTGAGAGCTCAGCCTGGGTGCCGTGCGTTGGGACACGAAGGGGAAGACCTGCCCTTCTGCTTCCTGGTGTCCTCCTCCCTCTTCCAGGGCAGGTGTCTTCGCCCTTTTCCTGCCCTGGACCACTGGGTATCTGGTGAGGCCTGTGGACCCCTTCTCAGAACCAGGTCTTTAAATATATAAGCTTACAAAGTACACCAGTGATACTGAAGCACATTTATCAGTATTTTAAGACATGTGCTAAGGGGACATGTGCTTCATTACTGTATTAAATAAAGCCATCCGGTGGTGGTCTAATACAGGTGTCCCCTGCTTTTCAAAAGTTCACTTGACACCACTTCGCTTTTACGAAAGACCTACATTCGTACCTGTTTTCACTAATCGAAAGAAATCCGCAGAGGATTTTTGCTTTTACGAAAAGAGGGAAAAACAGCGCTCAGCATGTTTTGCGATGAGCCTGATAGAGGCAGCACAGCCCAGGCCGTGAGAGTGGCACCGCCCAGCTCCATCTCCGGGAACTGCACTCAGCATCTCACACCAAGCCCCCGCCTCAGCTTTGACTTGTCTGTGAGCATCTGTGCTTTAGCTCGATTTGTTTTGTGCGTCCGTTAGCAAGATGTGTCCGAAGGTAATTGCTTCTTCACTTCATGCCATTCCAGCTGATTAAAGATTTCATAGGAACGCACTGCTTTTGGATGGCGGGGGAAACCTGTAACTTTAAAGTTCAAAGTAGTAATGAGTGTAAACAATATTTTGCAACATCTGCACAACTGTGATGTGGTAAGAAAATATCTGGTTTCTCTTGGTGACACATTCATAGGCACTGCTACTATACTACTGCTGTTGCGAAAATTCATAATTGGAAGAAATGTTAAATTCCAGTTAGAGATTAGGAGAAATGAAGATGTAATTTTTCTCCTGTTTAACACATATCCCCTGCTTTAGAGAGCTTCCTTGGCTGAGCGGGGACATCGGGGTTTCTGGGCGTGTGTGTGTGTGTGTGTGTGTTGTACTTGCAAAGGGAGGCAGTCCAGTGCAGTGATCAAGGTCGGGGGCTATAGAGACAGGGAGCCTGAGTTCAAATCCTGTTCCCCTATATACTAAAAATAAGTGTGTGACTTAACCAGCAGACTTCTCTGCATCCTAGTGTTTGCACCCGCAAAAATACATAAGAGCTGACACGTGTGTGGCGCTTTCTGTGTGCTAAGCCCTATTCTTAGTGCTCCGCACAAAATTTGGTTAGTCATCAGAGTGGTCTTGGGAGGGGAGTGGACATCCATCACCCCCATTTTGTAGATAGGTACAGAAGTGCGTGGAGAGATTGGGGGACCCACCGAGGTCACACAGCCGGTATGTGATGGCCTGGGGTTTCATCAGGCAGCCTGGCTCGAGCCCAGGCTGGTAGCCATTCTCAGGGTCTGCCTCCTATACCTGCCCCACAGGGCTGTTGAGAGGATTGGTAGGATCTGGTTTGGTGTGTTGACTGCCTAGTATAGGGCCTGCACACAGTGAGCGCTAAATTAGAGTTGTTAATGGTGATAAGATTAGGGACCTAGTGATGGGCTGGAGTGGGATCAACACCGACCTCCATTCAGGAGGCGGGCACTTCCTGGATCTGGTTGGTGCCTTCTCTCAGGGAAGTTCATGAGATTCTTAGCTCAGAGACGGGGGATGAAGGCTTCAGGGTTAAAGAAGGTCCCCTTTTGGAACTGTCCTATCCCCATGAAGCCTGTTACGTGGTCCTTCTCAGAAGGCCCTTGTTGGGAACAGGGCGCAGGGGGCACCTTCTTTGGTCTGGGTGCCCCTTGTCTGATGGTTAAGACCTGTGGGTTTGTGGTGATACAAATATTACACAGTTGTTCAGTTGTGACAAACGAGTTCCTAGGTTAATTCCTAGATTAGTTTGTTAGTTCATTGAACAAATATTTGTCCACTATTTGAGGTCTGGTGATGCAGAGATGAGCAGAATAAAGTTGCTGCTTGTAGAGCAGGGGAAGAAAGACATCAAACAGCCATGTATATGTACATCATTTCACTTTGTGGGTTACATCCACACGTGTGCATCTCAGGCAGTATTAAGTATGCTGAAGAGAGAAACAGGTAAAGCATGGATGGCAGGGAGGCAGGTAAGCAGGGAATTGCGATGCTCAGCAGGGAGTTAGTGGTGGACTGTACTGTAGGGTGACAGTGGTGAGATGGGTTGCATTCTGGATATAATTTGTAGGTAGAGCTAACAGAGTTCAAAGTTTAGATGTGGTGTGGTGAGGGGAGAAAGACAAGGATGTTTCCTGGGTTTGGGGTCAGAAGTAAATGATGTGTGGAGGCTCAGGAAGCGGCACCGTTAATTTGGGTCATAAGCTGAAATCTGGACTGAGAATGTTACCGAACCGAACTCCAGTCTGCTTACCCAACATGCAGCAAAGCCTGTCTGCTGACACCACGTTGTGGTAAAGGGAAGTGCGGTGTTTTATTTCCAGGGCCCCACGCAAGCTCATGCTCAGAAGACCTGAACTCCCTGATGGCTTTCAGGCAAGGGTTTTAAAGACAGTGTTAGGGGAGAGGGTTGCAGGATGCCTGCTCAGCTTGTGGACCTTCTGGTCGGTTCGTGGTGAAGTAACAGGGTGATTCAGGAGTCTCAGTCATCAGCCTTCTGGTTCCAGACAGTCTGGGGTCTGCGTGCTTGTAGCCAGTGTGTAGTCACCGTCCTCTGCTAGTTTGTAGGGCGGAGGGCTTACTAGCTTCTGTAGAACAGCTCAGAGATATGCATCAGATTGTTGTTTTTATTCCTTCAGGAGGAACTCAGAGTCCTGTGGGTCTGTTCTAATCATTAACTGCTTGAGTCTGCTATTTGGAACTCAGGGAAGGCCTGGGAGACTAAAGCCGTTTTCTTCTACTAACAAGAAACAGGGAACATGGAGGGGCTTTTGTACCCAGGAAGGCCCCTCAGGGTCCTGCTTGGTTTCAGTTTCCTGTTCTCTTTGATTCTCCTCGATCCTAAGGTGAGCAGGGATGGGGCAAGGAAGGGAATAAGGTTTTGGATAGAGAGATTAATTATAAACTTGGCGGGGGACCTCAGTTTTGGGGGGACTTGGTTTCAATAAGAATTGGAGACAAGTCAGCTGGGCCTGGGCCTGTGGCTGTCGCGGCCCCCACCGCCCCCAGTCTGGCAGAAGCCACCCTGGCACTTACATGTGTGTGTTTGACACCTGCCCTAGGTCGGCTCTCCCAGAGTGGTGAGCTTTTCCAGTTATGCTACATGGCAACTGTCAGCCCAGCTCTGTTTATTGAGAAGTGGGTGGGGAGCTGGGTACGGTGGGCCTGGGAGCCCCACCAGCAGGAATAACTAGGGCTATAATCTTGGTAACAAGTGAGGCAGCTACCACCCCTCACCTCCAACCCCATCATTTCACCTTTGTCCTCTGCCGCTACAGAGGGTGGGGAGGGGTCCAGCAGGGGAGGAGGCTGAGGGCTGAGTCCTAAGTCCACACTGGGCCTGATGAACTTTGTCAGGCCGAGGGAGCTTGGGGGAGATTTGGTTGCTGAGCAAGGGCCCTTTTTGAGCTTTTCTGTGGTTCTGCCCCCCACCCCCTGCCCCATCACCCCAGCCCAGGAAGTCTGGGTGCTGATGGCTGCTGGAGGAGGCTGGGCTGCTCTCAGACATGGTTTTAATGGCCTGGTGACAGGGCAAAACCCCAAGGTTCCCTTCAGGGCTCTATCCTCCTGGGGTTGTGCTGACCCTTTGAAGGGGGTTCTGATCTTCATACCCCAGCTCTGTGCCTCTTCAGGCCTCAGTGCTGTACTCGAGACCTTTTCCAGCCTCTGTCCTTTCAGAGTGGCTGGATGCCCAAGGTTTGCATTCAGCTTAATGAGAAATGCTGCCCCTTGAAGGTTAAGGACATAGGCTGGGAGTTAGGCACCTCCAAGTTCAAGTTCTGGCTGTATCACTTACTAGCTGTGTGACCTTGGGCAAGTCACAAACCTTCTCTGTAACTTAGTTGCCTCATCTACAGAATGAGAATAATGGATCTTGTCTCCTGGACCATGTGGATAGTAAAAGAGACCCAGGGTCTGGCACACAGAGAGCATGCAGTCAGCTCTGCTGATCCTCTAGCCCTGGTCACTTGTATACCCCTGCTCAGGTGTGGTCCACAGGCCAGCAGCACGAGCATCTCCTGGAAGCCGGGTGGAAATGGAGCTTCTCAGGCCCATGTGCACCCATCACATCAGAATATGCATTTTAACCAGACTCAGAGATCCTTTTGTACTTTGCAATTTGAGAAGCACTGATATATGTCACTTCTGAAGAGCAGCGTTTATACCTCTCACATGCAAGACATTTTCTCTTACTGCTCCTTTCCTGATGGTGTCCATCATGTCTTGGCTGCAGTCATGCCTGGGACAAGGCCCAGATCAAGATCATCTTTGTCAAAGCCCGTGTTTCCTGAGCACGAGCTCCCCGGGCCTTGGACAGTTCAGGTGCCCAGCCAGCGCAGGAGTTGAGGTGGGTGCGATGCAGGTGGAGCAGTTCAGTACCTGCAGTGAAGGATGTGCGGGTTGGTGATTTACATGCTGTAGGGGCTGAGGAGCCCCGGCTTTGAGAACTGAGCAGGTGTCAGGGGAATGGTATCGGGGCAGGATCACGCCCTTCCTCCTGTCCGGGTGAGAGCCATTTCAGAAGTAGTTCCGCGGAGGCCGTGTTCATTTTAGCACTCTTTATTTATAGAAAGTACTTAATAATGCCCACCCCTCCCCCATGCGTGTGTTCCTCTGATAAACAGACAGTCTCCTCCTGGGGGAGGGATGAGCGTTTCTCGGGTCAGTCCTTTCAGAAGAGCAGGACTTGGGAAGGCAAGCCTTCGCTGGGCAGGGGAGAGTCGCAGCTTTCTTCTGGGTACAGCCTGAGTGTCCTTGACGATGCACCCAGGTGGAGGGAAGGTTGGTCTCTGATCCGTGAGGTGATGCAGAGCAGGCAGGGGACATCTTACTGTGGTTCTCACACTGGGTCTGGTGACTTCAGTCACCCTAGGAAGGACTCCCCTCCACCTGAAAGTATAGATTTCCAGGCCTGACCCTTCTAATTCAGCAGGTTTTAGGTGGTGTCCTTGGTAGGGGAAGGTATAAAAGAAACCCTACACTGATGCGTGCGGTGCAGGTGCCACAGCCGTAGAGCTCTGAAGACGAGAACTCTGCCTGTGAGCTGCCATCTGGATGTGTTTTGAGGCCGTGGTCAACTCCTGATTGGTTTCGGCCAGGTCTCAGCTGTGGATGGGAGTGACAGGCCTTTGTCCGGGAGCTGTTGGTTGCGTGGCTTTGCCATCTCAGCCTGTGTGGGGCACACTTCTGGGAGAAGTCCTGCCGTGGCTGAGTCCTAGGGGCTCTCAAGTGCCTGGCAGGGTCCAGTCAGTCGTGTCCTGGACCAACAGGGAGACAGATGGCAACAGTGACTGGGGGTCCAGAGGCAGGTCCCCGCCCATCTCATCCTCACTCTACTCTGGGTGAGGGAATCTCAGAAAATGTTGAGGAAAGTCTTTTCTTTTCCCTCCCGGCCTCCCTGAAGAGCAGGTTCAGAGAAAGAACCCCAGTTTCCCTGGGGAGAGCAGAAGCAGAGGTGACTTTATAGGGGAGGGGGTTGGGAAGGGCAGGGGACAAGGATCCTTTGTGCCGAGGACCTGAGCCTCAGCCTGGGCTAGTGATGCATCCTTCTTCATCGAGAGGCTGGAGGGAGAGGTACGCAGCCCGTTCTGTGACTCAGGCAACTGAGGGGATAAGATCGGAACAGGAATTTTCTTTTGTCTCTTTGTCCTCTTACGACAGTAATATATGCTCCTTATAAAAAATTCAAACAGGACAAAAATAGACAATGTAGGAAGTGACAGTTCCCTGCAACCTCACCCCCAGAGATAAGCACTGTTAGTGCCGTGGTGTGTGGAGTGCGCCCGGCCGGGGCTGAGGGCCCTGAGCTTTGTGCCCCCGTGCAGGATGTCTGCGCTTGCTGATTCCCGTTGCTCTGGGCTTTGTGGATCTGGGGCTGGAGGCCATATGTTTCTCTTTTGCCTCTCCTCCCAGGACCTTTCTGTTCTAAATGGGTCCCACTCCAGGTCTGGGCAAAGTGACCTGGCCTTGAAAGAGTTAAAAGGATCAGGCCCAGGGTGGGCATTGGGTTGAGAAAGCAGGGCTGTGGGGATGTTGATGCTGGCTGGTTCATCTTGCTATTAAACGTCCCCGCGTGCCCTGGACGCATCCTCACACAGCACACACATCAGTGTGTCTTAGCTCTCTTCTCTGCTCACTCCTCTCCTCACCCCGCCTCCCCCATCTCCCCCTGCACCTGCTTATTATGAGAGCACGGGAGGACTTCCTTTCAAGGTGGCGGAGTAGAAGGGGCTGGAGCGCACCTCCTCTCACAGACACACCGAGACCACGACTAACTGCAGAACAACTAGCAATAAAAAATACTGGAAACTACCAGGATCTTCTGTATGAGAGCATGGAGACACACCCCCTCTGAGCTGGCCCTCCGCCCTCCCTGCTTATGTCACCGTCTGTCCTGACCCAGCCTTTGCAGGGGCTGGTCTCTCAGGTTTGGGAAGGAAAACCAACGGCCCAGGCTCACTGCACTCAGGCCACAAGGGGTCACCAAGGAGAGGTCTGCGCATAGCCCACGATGGGCACACAAAGGGTTAGTCATGATGGACTTTTTCAAAGAGATGCAGTTGGAAGTGTCCCAGGAAGACTTCTTTTTTTCTTCAAAGTTACACCACCTTGCAGTGACTTAATTCTGGACATTGGGATGTATAGGGTCTTTTCACCCAGGTCTCCCTCTCCCAGCCTCTTTTATATCCATGAGAAGCTCAGGGAGCTGGTGCTGTGGGGTGGGCAGATCTTAGGGGGGAGATGACCGCCACGGCCCTGACTGACACATGTGGGATGTGCAGTGTTGGTGTGTGTGTGGTGTGGGGGCTATGTGTGTGCTGTGTGTGTGTGCACTTAAGGGACTTTGAGCCCTTTGGTGACCAGTTTGACCATCTCCACCCGGCTTTATTCCACAGTTCATGCTTGATTGGCTGGATCTAGAATTCTGTGCTAGAAAGCTTCTCCCTCAGAATTTTGAAGGCATGACTCCACATGGTGCCCACTGTTGCTAACAAGGACCTGGTACTAGGGGTATTCTGATCCCTGAATGTATGAACCTGTGTCCCCTCTGTGGGAGCCTTTTTGTGTTCTGAAACCTCAGTGGTGCCTATTGGGTGGGTCTTCCTGTGTTCATTGTGCTTGTGGGCCCTTCTGTACTGGAGCTGGTGTCCTTCAGTTCAGCAAACTTTCTTGTGTTATTTCTTTCATAGTTTCTTGCTCATTGTGCTCTCTGTGCTCACTGTCTCTTCTTCTTTTTTAATTAATAGAGTTCATTTTTTAGAGCAATTTTAGGTTTACAGAAAAATAAGTGGAAAGTACAGAGAGCTCCCGTATTACTCCCTCACACCTGCTCCTGCTCTGGTTCCCTCTGTTATTAACACCGGACATGAGTGTGATACATTTGTTATAACTGATGAGCCAATATCGATGCATTATTATTAATTAGAGCCTCCTTCCTGGCTGCTTGTTCTTGGATGAGTTACTTTACACTGAGCTTTGGCCTCCTGATCTGTAAAATCCAAGTAGCGCGTCAGACCTCCCAGGCTTGCGGGGTATAAATGGAAGTGAGATGAGAACCCCTGCGCTCCTTTGTAACACACGGTGCGTGCTCACAGATGAATGAGTGCCCTTTCCCGTCCCTGGGTCTCTTGCTTAAGGCCCCTTTATGCTGTCATTTCTGCTCCTCCCATCTTGCAGAGGTGTTCCTCGTAGGGCTTGGGGTGAGTCACTGAGCAAGTGAAGTGTGTGTGTATATGCACTAATGTTCCTGTGTTCCTGGCCCTGGTCCCCGGGGTGAGCTGTTCTTTCCTGGGCTCACTGGTGGCTCAGAGCAGAGCTTTGGCTGGGACTAGCCAGAGGAGATGATGTAAACAGGGGAAAATGTGGGTAGGTGTGTCTGCAGATCTGAGGCCTGGAGTCGTAGGAGTCCCTCTGAGACCCAGCCTTGCCCTTCTGGGCTTCAGAGTTTCAGATGTAGGGGGCTTGGGGTGGGGGAGGTCTCTGAGCTCCAGGGAAGGTGCCGGGGTGAGAGGGTGGCATGGCTGCCCTGCCTGGGAGTGCCAAGGAGCTTCCCCTCTCAGGATGTGGTTTCCTCCATCACGGAAAAAAGTTGTGGATAGTTTCTGAGCCATTCCTACGGCCTAGAAGGCAGGGTCTGTGTAAGAGCAGGAGCCTTCGGGGAGAGGCAGTCATGGCTCCCAAAGCAGGGAGGGGCTCTGGGAGGTGCCTGTGACCGGACCCCCCACCTCTCCCCCTGCAGGTGGTACAAGCTGCACTCGAAGTCCGGCAAGAAGGAGAAGGAACGCGGAGAGATCCAGGTCACCATCCAGTTCACGCACAACAACCTCAGCGCCAGCATGTTCGACCTGTCCGTGAAGGACAAGCCACGGTCCCCCTTCAGCAAGATCAAGGACAAGATGAAGGGCAAGAAGAAGTTTGATCTGGAATCCGCCTCTGCCATCCTCCCGAGCAGCGCCCTGGAGGACCCCGAGCTGGGCAGCCTGGGCAAGATGGGCAAAGCCAAAGGCTTCTTCCTGCGGAACAAGCTGCGGAAGTCCTCCCTGACCCAGTCCAACACCTCGCTGGGCTCGGACAGCACCCTGTCCTCGGCCAGCGGGAGCCTGGCCTACCAGGGCCCCGGCACCGAGCTCCTCACGCGCTCGCCCAGCCGCAGCAGCTGGCTGTCCTCCGAAGGGGGTGAGCCCGCGATGGCCGTGCCTCCCTGGGGCAGGGGTGGGGCGGGCGGCCTCTCCCCTCCAGGTGGGAGGGCCGGCCAGGAAGCGGGGCTCTCTTCAGGCACTAACTCCTAACTGCACGTGTGCTTCCTTTCCAGGCAGGGACTCTGTGCAGTCCCCCAAGCTGCTCACCCACAAAAGGACCTACAGCGACGAGGCCAGCCAGATGCGAGCCACTGCTCCCCGGGCCCTTCTTGATCTTCAGGGCCACCTTGATGGGGCCTCCCGCTCCTCCCTCTGTGTCAACGGGAGCCACATTTACAACGAGGAGCCCCAGGGCCCCCCGCGGCACCGCAGCTCCATCTCGGGCCCATTTCCACCCTCCAGTTCCCTGCACAGTGTCTCTTCCCGGCCCTCCGAGGAGGGGCCGCGGTCTGCAGATGACTCCTGGGGCAGGGGCAGCCGCCGCACCAGCAGCTCAGAGGCGGTGCCTGGACAGGAGGAGCTGAGCTCTCAGGCCAAAGTGTTGGCTGTTGGGGCCAGCCGCTCTACAGAGGAGGTGGGGGCCCGGCCCCCAGAGGGGAAGCCAGTGCAGGTCGCCACACCCATGGTGGCCTCCTCTGAGGCTGCGTCGGAGAAGGAGGGAGTCCGGAAGGAGGAGCGGAAGCCTCGGATGGGCCTTTTCCACCATCACCACCAGGGGCTGAGTCGGAGTGAGATGGGGCGCCGAGGCTCTCTAGGGGAAAAGGGAGGTCCCAGTCTGGGGGCCTCCCCCCACCACTCGTCCAGTGGGGAGGAAAAGGCCAAAAGTAGCTGGTTTGGCTTGAGAGAAGCCAAGGAACCAACTCAGAAACCCAGGTATGTCCTTGGCAAGACCAGCTTTGATGTTTGGGAAGGATGCTGGGGCGTTTGCACTGAACCCTGGGGCAGGGAGGATGGAGCAGACGGGCCCCTGGGCAGGCTGCTGGGGCTCTGGCTTTGCATGGTTGAGCGGGGGAACCCTGCCTCTCTAAGCCAAGGCTTGTCTGCACGTGGACACAGGTGAGTTGCAAGGGCACAGGGGCCTGAGGGTCCTGCGGGCCTCACTTCCTGAGTTGGCACACCCATCCCCTGAGGGAGGGGGAGGAATAGAAGAAAAGCAAAAAAAGCCATTTGTATTAATTCTTCGCTTCCCAGCCTCCACCTCTTGCCCACTGGCCTCAAGGTCGTTAAGCTTTGGCAGGTGGAGAGGTGGGGACAGGAGACTTATCCCAGACTTCCCCCACCCTCTCTGAAGCTACATGGCTTCCCACCAGCTCTCCCCGCTGGCTCTGTGCCCTCTTCTGTCTGAGAGATGGGAGTTGAGTAACTGATGCACCCACCCCCCGGCCCACACACTCACCCCTGGTTGCACCCCTGGTTGCTCCCCTGGCCTGGTCAGAGGCCTGGTCAGGCAGCTCCTCTGAAATCTATAACCCCCGTTTCTGTCCTTGGAGGCTCTTGTGACTCTCGTGTCGCTCAGGTCTTGGGTGGCGGGTGCTGATGATGGCTGCTGCATTGTGAATATTGCTGAGTCGTATCCAGGAGAGGGAGGTGGGAGTCATTCAGCCTCGGCCCTGGGCAGAACCCCTAACCCCTACTCTGGCCCTCTGGCCTCTTCCTAACTCGCAGCCAGCAGAGGCTGCTGCATTGTCCAGCAGGGCCCAGGGAGGGGCTCTGGGCCTCAGCCAAGAGCAGGTGTCCCCCTGTCCCAAGGGCCTGGGGCCAGCCCTGGAAGGAGTCTATCTGTGACACCCCCAGCTGATGTGGCCAAGGGCAGCTGTCTCCATTCTCTCAGCAAGCCTGCCCCTCCCCCTCAGTGGATATATGGGCTGGAGATGGGGTAGGAAGACTGGGCACAGTGGTAAAGGGTCAAGAGAGAGGGCAGAGGGATGGGCTCTAAACCTCTTCCCCAGCAGAGGGGAGAGGACTTCTGAAGTCCTGGTTCTTCTCTTTCCCTGTGAAGTTCTGAGTTTGCCCAGAGGAGCGGGGAGAGAAATGTAGGGATGTTCTAGATTTGGGCCATGGCCAGCTGGCAGCCCTCCGTATAGCCTCACAGACGTGGGGGGTCAGTCTCTGGGCGATGCCTCCCCTGCTTAGGAGTGGCTTTTGTCCCTACTGCCGAGCCCCTACTCACCGGAGCCCAGGGGAGCTGCTGGCCACTGCAGCCTCGGGCAAGGTGGGGAACAAGGGGATGGGCCTTTCTCAGATGCCCAAGCTGAGCCCGGTGGCCCTGGGACAACTCAGAGACATTGTAGGTGGTCGGGTGGAGGGAGGTGGCAGGAGACCTGACGGGGCATGTGCTGGGAGGAGCCAGACCATGGGCTCCGCGCTGTTGTCCGTGGGGTGTCTCTGGGCTTTTTCCAGACGTGGGGAACATCTCCCTGTGAGGTGGTTTCTGGGCGAGTGCCAGGCTTTGGGCCCAGACCTCTGTAGGCCGTGACTGTGAGTGATGTGGGGGTTGGCCTTGCTCCTGCTTACAGCCTCCGTTTTCCTTCTCTTTCTCCATGTCTCCTGATGGCCTTTCAGAGTCAAGAGAAGTTGGGTTGCTGTGAACATAAGGAAGCTGAGGTGGTTGTCCTTCTGAGCTTGTCCTCAGCAGCTTGGAGTGCAGATGGGGCCTCCTGCCCTCCGTGGGGCCCATTTGCAGGCGGTGGTCTTGCGTCCAGGCAGGGTGGGAGGGGCTGTTGTTTGGGTAAAGCGGCCTGGGCAGCAGAGGTGTGGGACCTGGACATTGAGCTCCATCAGCATCACCCTGGCCCTGTGTACCTTGGAGGGAAGGCTGGCCTGGAGGAAGCGACCCTTGGTGCTTGCCCACGGGGCTTGCTTAGGGCTTTTGAGGTAAGAATAAGAGGTGAGCCGACTCGAGGCAGGAAGCCATAGGTTGGACACCTAGAACTGGAGTGACAGTGTGTAGCTGTGGGGTCCCCAGCTGGGCCACGGGGAGCCTGTCCACCTGCCCAGAGGTTTGGGTGCCTGTGCCCTGGGGCTGCCGCTGCCCATTGCTGGGTGTTCCTCACTAGGCAGGGCAGTGGCGCCCTCTAGTGCTCCCACATGGCACTGAGGCCCTGTGGAGAGGCTGGAAGCAGTGTGTGCTGTGCACAGAATCCAGAAAAAAGCTGTTACTATTGGAGAAGGCAGCAGCTGGAAGAGAAGGAACCAGAGTACGAGAGGCCAGGAAGATGGTCCTTCTGTTCCCCCTGACGTGGCCCTCGTCTGCCAGGTCCCGTGACTGTTACACCTGCCCCCACCAGTTTGTGTGCATGGAGGGGAGTGGATGGTTGACGTCTGGGCCATGGGACTCATCCCTGCTCACCAGCCCTGCTGCGACCCATCCGCCGTGAGCTGCAGCCCAGGCTACTTAGTGGGTGTTAGGACCATCAAGACCGGGTGTGTTAAACCCCCCAGGGCCAAAGTGGACTTTCTCTGTGTCTGTCCCTTTCTGACCCTTCTAGGATATGTATAAGGTCACCTCAAGCCCCTCTGTCCCCTCTCCTCGCACTCACCATAGAACCTTGTGCACAGTAGCAGATCAAGTGTTGGGTACAAACATGTTTTTTCACTGGGGGTAAGTGTGGTCCAACATAGAGGGCCAGGTGTGTCATGGTGGCCTTAGCAATCTCTGCATGCACCCCGGCCCCTCACCAGGTGGCGGACAGCGAGGTCCTGATGAGCCTAGAGTGTGGGCTGGCTGCTGAGGAGCTCGTGGTCTCGGGGGCGTCTCGGTGGTGTAAATGATGTGTGTCTGGTGACTTAGAGTTAGTGTGACCGTAAGTCCTGTTTGTGTCTGTCTTCCTGGCATAGTTACTGGTGCCTCTTTACTATATTAAAAATGTTCTGGTTTGGAAAATATGGCCTCCCTATTTACAGCTTACTAAAAGGCTCCACCATGTCACCTCATTGTACCCAGATGAAGGGAGAGGATGTGTCCGGTCACGTTTCCTAGACATTGGGGCACTTCTCAGACAGATGCCAGAGATGGGGCCTTAGGAAGGCTGGCTGCAGGGCATGTTGGCTGGGGCGGGGATGCTCAAAGGCTGCCCTTGGCCTTTTGGGGGACTGCCTGGTGGAGAGCCTTTACAGAGCCACGTGCCACCTCTGGGGCCAGTGTGTAGAAGTAACAGGGACACACAGCTCATCTCAGCCTAAGGGAGAGCTGTCGAGCAGCGAAACCTGGCCTCCAGGGGCGCATGAGCCAGCCACTGCTGTGTTTAAGTAGAGGGGTGCTGTCACGCTGTCGGAGTGGAGAGGCGATTGCTGCAGTAAGTGGCAGGTTCGTCCAACTGTTCTCAGGTTCCTGCGCGCCCTGAAATTTTTCTCCCTCTGGTTGAAGGGGCAGCGATGTTTGGACTTCTGATTTCTTTCCCCAACTTTTGGTCCTAAAAGAAAAGTCAGCATGTGTTGAAGCCTCTGCTGCTTGGTGGGGGGACGGACTGTGCTAAGCCAGCCGGTGGGTTTGTCCTCAGAGTGCACCCTGCAGAGATGACCACACGTGGGAGCATGTCTCTGATCTGTGCCAGGTGGAATGGTAGGGAGGGGACTTTCTAAAGGGAGGGCCTTCAGAATGTGCACTCGGTGTGGAGCAAGGGCGAGGGAGGCGTCGGGAGAGGAGGACGTGTTCCTGGGTGAGAGGGATGGGCAGGATGCTCTCAGAGGTAGCGCTGGCCCTGGGGAGCCTGCCAGGCCTGGCACCCGGAGCGTCTTCCTCCAGGGAGAGCCCTCTGCTGGTTCCATACCAACGGGGTTGTGTGCACCTCTGGGGAGCCAGCGTGGGGAGGGTTGCCAGCTGAGCCGGGGCTCCCAGCTCTTTCCCTGCCAGTCTCCTGCCCTGTGGTTCTGACAGTCAGCCAGGTTGCTGCCAGACAGCAAGGGTGAGTGGGCCCGGGCCAGGGCTGAGGGGGTGTAGAGCTATGCTTGGTGCTGTTTAATGTTGATAGAGCTGCTTCCCTCAGACTCCTCTGTCCACTTGTTGTAAAGGGGACTGGGGAGAGATGGCTAAGGGTGTCCCAGCCCTGTTCCTGGGGGCTGAGCCCTGCCAGCAGGGCTGGGCTGTGTCTGGAATGGGTGCTCCATGGTGGGGGTGGGCTGAGGGCACGGAGTTCACCCACGTGGTGGTGGTACATTGCTCTCCTTGGTCCCCAAGGGAGACATGTCTGGATGAAGGGAGAAGGGATGTTTAGGTGTGTTGAGACTCTGGGCCCAGGATCCTTCTCCTTTAATTGTCTTCACCATGTCTGGCCCGTAGAGACAGAGCCATGCTGGGAAGCCCGGGTAGGGTGGGAGAGGCCAGGACTTTTTACCTTCCCCTTCTCCGTCTCTAGGTGGGGATGTGAGACTGAGAACCCATTCTTGGACTGGGAGTTATTGTAGGGCAAAAACAGGGTCAGGAGAGTCTCTGGAAGCTGGATTCTTAAGAGAAGCTCAGAGGTTTGGGACTGGCTGTGTCCTGCCTGTGAGGCTGGGTGCGTAGACTCCAGCCTGTCTAGAAAGCCCACCTGTGCTGCTGGTTAACCTGGACTCCTTCCCATTGCCCATCTCGGTATTTGCGGACATGCTGGCCCTGCCTTTGCCCAACTCTGTGTGGGGCCTGCTCCGTCTGGGCCTTGGGTTCCTGGAAGAATCCTGGCTCCAGACTTCAGAGCCTCTTTCCATAGGTGCCCCCCACCCCAGCCCTCTTCCTTGTGGGCTGACTGGTGGAGCCTGGCTTCTGTGACCACAGGGCTTATCCCCAGAGCTTCCTCGTGGGAAGGAGCAGCTTGAGTGAAGAAGCTGGATGTGGAGGAGTTCCCCAGGACGTTTCCACCTGGGCAGGCAGGGGTCGAGGAATGGGGTTCTCGGGGCTTGGAGCGAAGGCCGGAAGATGGGGCCACTGAGGTCTGGGTCTGAAGGTGGGTGCAGCTGCAAGGCAGCTGCAAACCATTGTCAGGCTGCTGAAAACAGAAGTGTTGGTTGCCCCTTTTCTCCCACACAGTCTTTCTGGCCTTCTGTCTGTGTCCTGGGGAGTGTCCAGGTGGACGCCTGATAGCAGAGGTCCTTGGCCATGTCTTGTCCTGCTTGGCCAGTTATGGTACCCCTCCCAGGAGCGAGAAGGCCAGGCTCTCTCCGGTTGACACCTTGTCACGCCTGATGACAGCCCATCATTACCTCCCATTTCTGCAGGGGCTCGGGAGAACCGGGGCTGTTTCAGGAGTCAGAATGCCGGCTGCCTGCTGCGTTCCACTGGTGCTGGCTTCGTCCAGCCAAATACCTGGGCCTGGCTTTTCTCTGGTCTCTTTATCCAGTCCAAGTCAGCTGGTATTTTCTTTCCTCTGTCTGAGTCCGTAAAGGGATGTAAGGTGCTTTCTGGCTGGTTCTTCAGAAGTCAGTCTGGCCTCATGTGGTCTTCAGCATGGGGTAGTGGTTGGGGTCCCACCTGGAAAGTAGGTTTTTGCTCCTCGGGGTTGGTGGGAAGATTAAAGGAGCTGCCCAGAATCTTCCCCCTTGGGTGATGGCCTCTTCATGTTGGGGTCATCCCCCGTGCCCTGGCCCAGGTCCCCAGCCCATCCCGTGTAGCACTGTGGCCCCCACTTCCACAGGCACGTGGGGGGCAGGGGCGTGGTGTTCAGCAGGGGCGTTTCCAGTCTCGGCATTAACCAGGAGGCTCACGGTTTTGTCTCCCTCCACAGCCTGGACGTGTCTCCTCAGGTAGAATCTGACCCAGCTGCTCCTCCTCACCACCTCCCCTGCTCCCCCTGTGCTCCGGCCCCCCCCACTCCTGCTTCCACCACTGCTCCCATGCTAAGCACTAACCTTCCTTCAGCCGCCTCTCCCCGCTGCTGCCACTGCTGCCGCTGCCACGGCCATCCCTGAAGCCACCCCAGCTGGATTCCTGGGTCTCACCAACCCGTTCCTCACCTCCCTGCAGAGCAACCCTTTCTTCGAGGAACTCATAGCCGACATAGCACTAAACTCTCCTTCACCTGCTCCCTCTCTCCCTAGTGCCTCGAGGGCCAGCCCCATCCCCCTGGCCTCCCCTGGGAAAGCCCTGACTGAGTGGGACGACACCTTCAACGTCTTTGCTGCCAGCAGGCTGCGTCCAGAGGCCAGGAGTGAGACACTGGCCCCTGCAGGAGTGGGGCTGGAGGTGACTGGGCTGCACGACCCAGACCCCGGGGCCGTGACAATGAAGGCAGCCGAGCCCCAAGGGGACCCCGGGGGAGGAGGAAGAGGTGGGAGCAGCATGTGGCTGGAGCCCAGAGCTCCTCTGGACTTGGGACTGGACCACCAGAGCACGAGTGCGGCTGACCTGGGGCCCCTCAGGGTCAGAAGGGGCTGGCCTGCCCTCCTCATCAGCTCGGCTGCACCCAAGAGCCTCAGACTCCGAAGCAGACAGGGAGTTGCCGGCCCCAGGAGGGGAAGCGGGGCTGAGTCCAGCAGACAGTGCAACGTCTCTCTTTAGCTCCCCAGAAGTGATCAGTGTGTGGGAGAGGCTGCCTGGCCCAGACAGCGCCCCTGAGGACCAGGACAAGGAGGCCTCCCGAGGTGGAAGCCAGCTTTTCCACGAGCTCAGTACAGTCGATAACTCCTGGCCGTGGGATGTGGTCACCATTTCGCCTGCAGCTGAGACATCCTCACCAGTCCTGCGGGGAGAGTGTGATGAGCTGCCTCCTCCCCAGATGCAGCCAGAGTCACCAGAACCTGTGAGCCCCAAGAGGAGCGAGGGGCTTCCCTCACTGGAGCTGGAGCCAGAGCCCAAGCCCAAACCCCAGTGGGTGCTGGGTGAGGGGCTGCAGCCCAGAACGCCACCTCCCAAGCCACCGCGTCTCTTCACACCGTCAAATTCCCAGGAAAAGGAGGAGGCGGCCACAGAGGAAGAGATGGAGAAGGCAGTGGGGGTGCTGAGTAGCAGGGGGTCAGAGATGGGAGAAGATGGCTTCCCAAGTACGCTGGTTGCTGGTCCCCATGAGGCCAAGGAGGAGGGTGCGAAGCCTGAGCTGGAGTCTGACAGCCTCCCTTCTGGAACCACGCTGGGTACAGCAGACCTGGAAGATCTAATGGAGGAAGCCAGCCCTCCTGTGTCTGGGCCCTGCCAATCTCTGCCCACCAGCTGCCCTCAGGGCCCTGCCCCCACACCCTGTTACTCAAAGAGCTTGGCTTTTCAGAATCAGCAGATCGGAGGGGCTCCAGAGAGAAAAGAAGGCCCTGAGGCTCCTGAGGCCCAGAGCCAGGAACCAGCAGGAGAGGGGCGTGGGTCCCTGCCAGGCAGCTCCCTACAGGCTGACTTGTGGGCCTCGGAGGGGGATGCCTTGAACCCCTTCTCGTCTCAGGGGAGCCAGGATCCCCCCAGTCTCCCATCTATATCTCCTCCAGGGTCCAGGGAATCTTCCATCCACTCCGGTTCAGAAGAGCTGCCCACTCCCCCAGAGCCTGCCTTTCCACCGCCCCCTCTCCCACCCTGGGCCAGCCACCGCCACGGGGGGCCCAGCCCTCCAAGCTCTCCCCTGCCTGGAGCCTGGCCCCTGACCTCTTCCTCCCAGCCCCCCGGGGAGCCAGCCTCCCCCACTAGGAGCTCCCCAACCCCACTTGGGGAGGACCACGCTGCAGTCACCCCAGCCTCCCCGCTTGCACTTCTGCCCTTGGAGACACGACCAGCTGAGGAGCCACAGCCCAGTGCCAGGTGAGCAGCCCCCGGGAAAGCACTCTCCAGGAGGAAAGGGGTGGGGGTGCAAAGCAGCCCAAGGGCTGTGCTGGTCACATTCCAGCCTCAGCCCCTCCAAGGGTGGGTGAGGGGCTCCTCCACCCCAAGGCAGGATGGTGGAAGCCTTCCGTGGTTCTGGCTTTGAGGCTGCTTCCTCTTGGGGCCTTGGACCAGCAGGTACCCCCATAAGCCAGGAGTTTGGGGATGATGCTGATGAGGTGCAGGGGGTGAGGAGTGGGGTGAGGGGAAGTGATGTGGGCCAGCAGGGGAAGGGGGATGAGAGCCCAGGCGCTCAGCCTCAGGGTGGGCTGGGGGCAGTGCAGCTCGTCAAATGGAGGCTACTCTGGGAGAGCAGGTTGTGGAAGGCAGAGAGCCGGAGGGGAGGGACTGGTACTGAGGTCAGAAGGGAGAGCCAAGGTACCTTTAGAGGACAAAGGAAAAGCTCCGGTGCTCCCCGCATACATGATCGTCAGAAAAACGTTTGTCTAGCCCCATCAGGTGCCTCACTGGTTTGCATTTGTGCCTTTCAGGGGGTGGCCCTGAAGTGTTAAGACTGTGCTCAGTGGACAATGGATGCCTATGTGACTGTGGTCACTGTGGCATTGGTTTGTTTTGCAAAAATTATGAGGTCCTGACCTCACCAGATGGCTGGCGAGGGGTGCCCAGTGCTGAGGCCTGGAGATGCAGGTCACTCTGGGGAATGCGGGATGACTTAGCAGGGCCAGCAAAGTCCAGAGGGAGTCTAGCGCTCTAGGACCTCGGTGAGGAAGTCGGCCGGTGGGGAGCAGAGGGTCTGCTGTCTGATGAGCAGGGCAGACTCCAGCACTAGCCTCTGGATGGCCAGCCCCCTGGCTCACACCTTTGGTCATCCAAGTTTCACTGAGCGTCCACTGTGTGTCAGCCGCTGAACAGGGCTGAAAGGCGCTAGCCCTGCTGTGTTCCCAAGGGCTTCCCAATCCAGTGGGGAAGACAAAAGTGAGCCTGTGAAGGGGAGCCCCCGGGGGCGGTGCTGGTGCGTGAGAAGTGGGTGGGAGGAGTCGGGGCTGCTCCGACTGCTGTTCCAGTGGGAAGTGGGGATGCTGTTCCCAGAGGTGACGAGTGGAGGCGGTTCCAGCTTCCTTGCTCTGATGACAGCATCCTCAGCTGGCCCTGCCGCATCCCAGCACCACTTCTATTTATACTCTCCGCTTTCTGGAAGTTTTATTCTCTTCAGAGTTGGCTTCATGTGTGTACTTGGCACGTTCCTTACATCATGAGGTAGATGGGCCAAGTAGAGCTGCCCCCATTTCTCAGATGAGGAAGTGGAGCCCATGAGAGCTGCAGGGTCCAGGCTCCCTCAGATGTAGGGAGGCGATCTTACTGAGAGCTGAGGCCTCCTGGCTCCCCATTCAGGGTGTATTTATGCCCCAGCTGGTATTCCTCCCCTCCCCCGGCACAGCCCTAGGGGGCATGACAGCTGTCTTTACACCCCCGTCCTTAACATGAACTCCTAGGTGGGCAGGAGTTGCGTCCTTTCTCTACTCTCCGCCCCCTGCCTGGGGTCTCTGCTGCTCCTCTCGGGGCTGTGACACTGAATCCACTGCTCTGTGCTGAGTATCAGAGCTGGCGTCTCTGGGTCTGGGTGAACCTCCCTTGGGTGGAGTTCAGGGCCTTGGGCTAAGCCATTTTACTTCCTACACATGAATGGTCCAAATCCTCGGTGAAGCAAGTGTAAATTTAAAGAGATCCCCTAGAGGCAGGTTACGTGGTTTGGAGGCTGCTGCTTGCAGTTTGGGTGCCTGTGACAGGTACAGGGTGCTGAGGGATCCCAGGGCACAGTCATCTTAGACAGCACTGGGGAATCAGGAAGGTTTCCTGGAGGAGGTGGACTTGCACAGCTTTGAAACGGGAGTAGGAGTTGGCAGGCCAGCCGGCAAAGGGGCAGTGTTCCAGACAGAGGAACAGCTCTGATAAGAACCTAAAGCTGAGAGAGCACGTTCTCCTCTGGCTGGAGTGCATGAGAAAGTAGAGGGCCGGGAGGAAAGCGCAGGGGCCAGGTTGTGTTTTCTTACCTTGATAGGGAGCCCCTGGGGAGGCTGAAATCATTATCCCACAGCAGAACGGAGGGGGGCAGGGCTGCCCCAGAGGAGCGGACTTAGCAGCCGGGTGTGGCTGGAAGGTTTAATCGGCGCTGGCTTGGAGAGGAGTGGGTGCTGTGAGAGACGGTAGCAGGGCTTAATGTTTGTCAAGGCTGAAGCAGAAGAGGAGGGTTCAGAGGGGACCCCAGGTTTTTGGCTGGAGCCATGGGAGGCTAACGGTGCCTGGCACTCACCTCGGGGGAGCACAGGAAAGGGCAGGCAGGCTGGAGAGGGGTGTGGACCCTGATGGAGCCAGGCTGCAACTCTCTGCGTGGGTCTAGAACTCAGGGGTGAGGTCTGGGCTGGAGATGGAGATCAGGGGTGGTGGGAGCTGAAGGGGTAGAGGGGGGAGAACTTCAGGGCCCACCAGCAGTTAAGACTGGGAAGGGGCTGCCAGGTGTCAGGAAACCAGGCGGAGGTCTTGGGAGAAACAAGGAAGAAGGAGAGCAGCGCAAAGGGAGGAGTGAGTGGTCCAAGGGTCAGCGCCACAGAGAGGTCAGTGAGGTGAGAACCGAGGGGCTGGTGGCCTCAGCAGGATGGGCCAGTGGGGGCCCTGTCCTACACCCTGCGGATCCCCAGTCCTGGAAGAATTAGGAAACTCAGAGGGTTGATCATCCTCCTAGAGAAATGTTACACTAGGGAAGAGGAGGGCGGGAGGGTAGATGGACGGGGCGGCTCTGGTGAAGACTGAGTGTAAGTGCAGAGGAGTTTGTATGACTGCCTCTGCTGTCCCTGTGAGGGGGGCGGTGATCTGAGGGAGTCAGGCGGGGAGGGGGCAGTGGTGGCGTGAGGAGGAGTGAGGGCAGAGGCGAGGATGGACAGCCGCCACCAGCTGGTGGGTTTCTGTCCAGCCGAGCTGCTGGCCCCACGGAGAAGGTGGCCCCCTTTTCCTTGCGTCACCCATCCCTCCCCATAACACATCTCCTGTCTGTCTTCGCAGTCCCCACCCTGTGAAGCCCCTCAGTGCTGCCCCAGTGGAGGGCAGCCCTGACAGGAAGCAGCCCCGCTCCAGTCTGAGCACAGCCCTGAGCAGCGGGCTGGAGAAACTCAAGACAGTCACATCCGGCAGCATCCAGCCTGTGGCCCCGGCCCCCCAGGTGGGCCAGACCGTGGATGCCAAGAGGCTGAAGGTGAGGCCCAGCAGGGTGCCAAGGGCGTCAGACCAGAAGCATGGTGCTGGGAAAGAGAGGTCAGGAGCAGGGTGCCGGCAGGGTGGGCCAGCCAGCAGGCCTGCTGTCCCACGCTGGAGCCTTGAGGCCAGTTCAGCTGTCTCTAGCACCAGGGATGGAGGCAGCTCCAAGGGCCTGTGTGGGGAAATTGGGGTGTTGGTGGGCGGGTAGGCCTGAGGCTGCCCTGCTCACTGTCACTGCGTCTGGCCTCAGGACTCAGGGGTGCAGGACCAGTCGGCCAGATACTACCACCTGACGCACGACGAGCTTATCGGCCTGCTCCTGCAGCGGGAGCGGGAGCTGAGCCAGCGGGATGAGCACGTGCAGGAGCTGGAGAGCTACATCGACCGGCTGCTGGTGCGGATCATGGAGACCTCACCCACACTGCTGCAGATCCCCCCCGGTACCCCCAAGTAGTCCCCTTAACTCCCGTTCCCGGAAGGGGTGGCCTAGCCCCACTCCCCAACAGGGCTCACGCCATCCCTCCCTCCCGCTGAACTCACTCTCACCCGGGTCTGGGTGCAGCCTGTCCTCCGTTGTCACCCCCTCCTCCCCCTCTCTCCTGCCTCAGCTGGGCTGCTGGAAGTGGGCCCTTTGGACTCCCATTGGCAGCATCAAGTTCTGAGTACAATTTATGTGTCTTTTGGAGCCCTGGGTTTTTCCCATCTGCCTGTTTTCATACCCCTTAGCTTTGGGGGCTCCAGGGAATGAGAACAAAGAGTTTAGCCCACAGGATGGAGCAGGGGTGAGCTGCAGTTCGATGTGGTGTCTGGGACATACTTTATGACCCCCAGTTTTTCCATGGCTGAACCCTTGTCCTCTCCATCTCCCTCCAGCCTCTGGAGTGCTCCTAGTATTACTGGGGCTGTGGCAGGGACCAAGCTGCTCAGTTGTCTGTGAGTTTTGGGCAACCAGGGCACCTGCTTTTCAGCCTCATGTCTGTTCCTTCCCCCAGGAGCAGGGAGTCTGCGTGGTCTAGTCTCGTCTCTGCCTTGTCCTGACTGCTTGTTTTTCAGCTGTTTGCGGTGCGAGTGCAGGGTGGAAGGAGGGAGGTGATGTGTGTGCTCCAGGCCACTCCCCACCATCCTCTTCTGACTTTTGCATTGAGTGTCATGTGTGAATGTGTGGAGAGCTGGGACAGGTTGGCAGGAAGTGCTCCTTCACCCACCTCCAAGGGGTGGGCGCCTCTGGGCTTTGGACTGCTTATGCTTGGGGACCAAACCTCCAACTCTGTTCTGGTTGCCTGTCCAGATGCCAAAACTCTGTGCTGCTGCCGGGTTTGAACTTTTGGAAACCGATTAAAATGTGCCTTTTGTGGGTGGGGTCAAAAGCCTCTGGATATAGACCTCTCCCTCTGTGTGGTGTCCCCCTTCCCTCCTGTTGAGCACATGGGGTTGGATCTGTTCGGGTCCTGGGAATAAGAAAGGAGGATGGGGGCAGCCCCGCCACATGCTCTGCCCCTGCCTTAGAATTCATTTCCGCTAAGGTTCTGGCCAAGCTGCTGCTGCTCCCTCACCCTCCCTGCCATCTTCTCCTCCTCCCTCAGCCCCAACTGACGAGTGTCCTCGCATAAAAACTAGAGTCTGGAAGTTGGGGGGGGTCCCCACTCTGCCTACACTTAGCAAAAAGCCTTTGTTGCCCTCCCATCGATCCACTAGGTGCTGACCAGCCTGCCCGTTCTGCCCCATTGCCTTGCCTGGCTTGGCTACAGTGCACTTTGAAACAAAGTGCCTGTCCTTTGGCCCAGCCCCTGGTTTGCTTGAAGAAAACATGGCAGGCTTCCCTGTGGCTCCTGCAGGGAACCTTTGGTGGCTGGGGGCACTCTGCCTCAGCAGAAGTTGTTGGGGGCAGGAGGTGCTGAAGGAGGGTACTTTTGGCCCAATGAGGAGGTGAGAGCTTCCGTGAGATTCCCCTCTTCATGAGATGGCCTGTGGGATCACTTGGAAGGCCTTGGAAGGGGATGTGTTCTGTGGGTGATGTCTTCCTTCTAACAGCAGGAAGCAGAGGAGCCCCACACATGGGGAAAAGCCCCTGTCATGTCATCTACCTTAAGAACCACTTGTCAAAGCTGAGGAGTGTCCACAGGTGCTCAAGACTGTGGCCATGTTTTAGGGGTCACTGGGGGTTGGATGGATGTCTCTTCACCCCTCCAATAGGTGTCCCTTTGGACTCTGTTCAGTCCCGGTCCTGACCCTGGTCTTGCACTCACCCTTGATTATGGGCCTCCAAAATGCCCAGAGCAGGGGGATGTCTTCAGAAGAGATCTGAGCTGAAGCCCAGGGTTCTTGTTGGCCGTTTCGGCTCCGGGCCGCAACTTGGTGGAGAGCTGCAGGTGGGGTGGGCAGGGAGCAGGCACAGTTCTGCTTTTGCTGTTTGTCTTCGTAGTTGTAACTCCTGTTTATAAAGAGCTTGTTCTTCATGTTTTGAGCACTTTATGAAGAATAAAAAATTAACATACTGCAGGTGGCTCTGTTGTGTTACTGTTTTGATAAGCGTATGAAGGAGGCTTCCTGGGAGAGAAGGCAGCCTTAAATCAAGATGATGGTGCATGACTGAAACCAGAAATTGACACAACTCCTCCAGCTAGGAAAAGTCCATTTCTTGTGGTTCAGCATGGATGAGGAACTGACTGCTACAGATCGTACAGTGTTCAGAAGGCATGGACATGGGCAAGCATGAGCTAACCCTGCACTTCGCCATCAGCCTAAGGAGACCCTAAGGATGGGGGTTCTCTAGAGTCAAAATCAAACATTTCTGCTGTCTTCCTGGGCAAAACAGGCAGCTTTCCCTCTTATCCTTCCTCCAGTCTGGCTCGCTGACCAGATAATTAAGCTGGGAATCTGCTGCTCTATTTTGCATCAGTGTGTTTATTGTCCCTGCTGGTGCCTTGCTCTACAATCTGCAGTACTCCCCTTTACCCGAAGTCCTTGTAGCTGTTACTTGTGAAGCATTTCTGAACCTCGCCTCCCAGTTCTCTTTCTACCCAGGAATTGGGCCCAGGAGAAATTTCTGATTGGCCAGGGGAAGTGGAGGCTGCCAGGGCTCTTAAACCCCTGCTGTTTAACTCCAAGGGCAATAAATATTTGAGTCCCTGCTGTCAGTCTTCTCCTGGATAGCAGTGAATCAAAAAGTTACGACTCCTGCCCTGTGGACCTCACAGTAGGAAAGGCAAATACTCAAAACCATAGATAATTAAAAATGCATGGGCTGCAAAAGGAACGTGCTGGCTGCTGTAGGAGCAGGTAGTGGATTTTGCAGAAGCAGGGCAAGGATTGGAAAATGTAGTGTTTAGGCTGAGGCCAGGAAGAGCCAGTGTCGGGCGAAGATAAAAAAAGTTAAGGTCTTATGGGCGGGGAATGTTCAAGGGTCAACGGTGGCGAGAGCCCCACATGCTCCAGGAACTGTCAGAGTGGCTGGAGAGAGCAGGGCGATGGGCAGGGTGGCAGCAGAGGAACCCGCATGAAGATTCTGCAGTGTAATTCCTTGTAGAAAGCTTTCCAAGGTAACCCTACTCCGTCTGGAGTCCTTGCCCATCTGGTCCAAGGGTTGGACCCACTTCAGTAGGGCTCTTTTTCTGGACAGCATCTCCAGGAGCGACGCCCACCGCAGCAAATCAAACTTCTAAGGGCAGGTAACCAGCGAGGCGTCGCCCAGTGGCCCTCCATCGAGACCTTAGCGTCGTACGAGCACGCTGTTCCCCGACTGCCGACGCCTGCTAAACTAGCGGCGGGAACCGAGATCCGGCCTCAGAGTGCAACTCTCCGCAGTCTAGGGTTGTCGAGCTCCATGACGAGAAAACTACACTCCCCACAACCCATTGCGCCTCCAGCTCGCTGCGGTTGCTTATGGCCAATCCGGAGAGGCAGCTGTGGCGGGGGCCGAGGAGGGACGTTTTAAAAGGGCCGGAGATTGCGGGCGTCAGTGGCCATGGCGGATACAGCGACTACAGCATCGGTGGCGGCGGCTAGTGCCGCTAACGCCTCGACCGATGCACCGCCCTTCTAGCTGGGCAAACCCCGCTTCCAGCAGGTGAGGACCGGGCTGCGGTTTGAGGGTTTGTGGGTGGCATAGGGAGGACGAGCAAACTCCTCTCCAAAATCCTCTTTAGCCCTAGGGTCTCAGTCGCGCCGCCACCGGGAAGCCTGCAGCTACTGCCTGGGGGGGACCTCGGCCACAGCCGCCTCTTTCCCATTGGTCAGCGGGGAGGGCGAGGATTCCCACCTTGGTTCCCTATTGGCCGTGGGCACCGCCACTCCCCAGCTGCCCGCGCCCTCCAGCCTTTCCTGCCTGAGGCACTGTGTGATTGGCCACTGCCCACCGCGGCCCGGGATTCGGGTACCACGGTCCGAGCGGCTTCTGCAGGGTCGCTTGGGCAGTGCAGCCGCCCACTCCAGGTGGAAAGTTCGAGTCCGGCCCTGGATGAGAGTTGGCGTGGCCGAGATGCTTTCTAACTTTTCTCTGGAAGGCGGCTTTCTGAGCTGCCGGCGGAGCCGCCTTTGGGCAGCATCCGTGCCCCGCGGCCCCGCTCCCATCCCTCCACCCTAAGCCAGCTCCGCGGTGCGCGTTGGGTTAGGGCCAAGAGCCGAGGGGTGCCCGCCTCCCGGCTACCTCTGTCCCCTCCGGGAGGGGATTCGCTGACGCAGCGAGTCGGCCGGCTGGTGTCCTGCCGGATATTGAGCGAGGACGTGCGGGGAGAGCTGGGGTGCGGAGGAAACGCTGTGTCATCCCCGGGGACCGCGGGCCGCTCGGAGGGTCCACATCCCCAGGAGCCCGCTCCAGCCCCCCACCTCCGCTGCGACCTCCATGGAGGGTCTCCCTCACCTGGGCGCTGGCGCCGTCGAGTGCTTGGCTCTGTCTGACCTGGTATGAATTCCGGACACGGTGACAGTGGTCTTTTTCCTTCGGGACCCCCGACAGGGCGTCGCTAACTCGCCCTCAGCCAAGGAGACAGAGATCGAACCCGCAGCCCAGAAGTGCGGTCGGGGTTGCAGGCTGCGAGGGGCCGTTTCCACGCCGCGGGCAGCCGCATACCCCGGTCCCCTGCTGCCTCCAGCGCCGAGGAAATGGACTTTGTTTGGAAAGGGGGCAAAGAGACTTGGCCGAAGCGAACCAGGCTTGCCTGGGATAGGGAGCAGCCGAGGCGGACAGAAAGAAGTTTGCAGGAAGAAATGAAATTGCACAAAGGTCGGTGCGGTGGTTGGTTGGTTGCTTTGACGATGGTGGGATAGGGTCTGCTCCAGCAAAGTGATGCACTGAGCCTTGCTGATAATTAAGGAGCTGCACTCCTGAGTCTTCTGAGAAAATGTCCCCACTGGTAGCTATGTGAGGCATCCTGCCAGAGAAGGGTGCCACCTCCTTCCACCTGTCAGGGATGCCTCTGCCTGGGCTTGAGTGACCCTTCATTAGCAGACCCCCTTCCCTGCCCTTCACACACATTCCACTCTCCTTCAAGACTCAGGCCTGCCTCCCAAACACTTCCCCCTGTGACTTACCCCTTGGTGGGACCAGGTCTCAGATTCTCTCCTGCCTGCCTCTTTGGCTACCCGAAGTGGGATCCTCACAGGTCAGCCTTTACTGCAGTCGGCTGTATGGTCCTCTAACACTTCTCTGTGTGGTTACTCCAAGTAAAGACCATCTCTTCAACCCCTGTGAACCCCTCAGAGAGAGAGAAGGGTCTGATCTTGCCCTTCCCGTGTCTCCATCTTACCCTGAGGTGGGGCAAGCCACAGTAAAGTCCTGAATAAAGATTTGTGAGTTGGTTTTTTCCCAGTAGCTGTCCTGGGACACTGCATCACACAATGACCTTTGAGAAAATCTGAGTGGCTTTAATGACTGCGCACTTTGCTGTGATCACCACTCAAGCCATAAATGCACAGCTGAGGCCACTGTGTTTGGGCAGCCATTGCTGGCATCTCTTTTTGGCAGCACTTTTGAAGACAGGAAAATTGTTTGTTACATTTGCTTTTGAAGCATCCCCCCTTCAGCACAGTGACCTGCATAAAGCATGATATTCATTCATGTCGAGGAACTTCTCTTTCCTCCGAATCTGCTCCTCCCACGTGACTCCCTGGCTGTGCAA
This sequence comes from Camelus ferus, assembly GCF_009834535.1. NCBI lineage: Eukaryota > Metazoa > Chordata > Mammalia > Artiodactyla > Camelidae > Camelus > Camelus ferus. The sequence continues at coordinate 53,205,580 of NC_045710.1, read as the reverse complement.
GTGGCCCAACCTGCCACCCAGTTGACTCTCAAGAAACGGAGTCACCCGTATACTTGCCTTCCTCTCCTTTACCCTCTAAATACAACCAGAGGCCCAGTGTTCTCATCTCCAACAGCTCTCAGATCCGCTCATCTCCACTTCCGGAATCCTAGACCAAGCCCCCATAATCTGTCTCCTGAGTCACAGCAGAAGCCTCCTGACCTGTCTCCCTGCTTGCCCTCTGGCCCCTTCCAATCCCTTCCACTTCCGCATGGCGGAGTCCCAACAACGCAGATCTAGCCAGGCAACTCCCCACCCTCTCCAATGCAAACGCTCTTAAACACCTTCCAGTGGATTCCCCTGCTTCTGAGATAAAGACCTCTATTTTGAAGGGCCTGCATGGCCCACCCCTGCTAGCCTCTTCTTCCTCCATTGGAACCCTCCCCCAAACCCTTGAACCCTCCTTCCCACCACACTGGCTGCTTTCAGCTCCTTGACCCCTGAGTGATTCATAATCCAGGGCTCATTCCCAGGGCTCCACTCCAGGAACACCACTCTTAATCCCCAACCAGTATCAGCACTTCCTGCAAGACTGGGCATCCAGGTCTTTCCTTAACGCCTGGAGTCTCCCTAAAACCCGCTTCCTTTCATTCCTCAAAGATCTTGTGCAGGAGGGGCGCTGAGCAGTGTCAGAGGGTGGAGAAATACAGCCTGCCTTGATGGGCTCTGGTCTGCGGCCATCTTTGTCCCCATAAGATGATAATGATAGCCAAGCATCGTTCTAACTTTTCTGTGTATTGACTTCTTTCTTTGCATGACAACCCTGTGAGACAGGTACAATGATCCCTTATATTATAGCTGAGAACACTGCCACACAAACAAGTCCAGTAACTTCCTGGGCAGCCTGGTTCCGGAGTCCATGTTCATTTGTTTACAGTCAACTTTTTTATTATGGAAAATTTCAAACAGACAAAAGTGGAGACAATTGTCAATAAACCCATCACTCAGCTTCAACAATTACCAGTGTAAGGCCAGTCTCATTTCATCCATATGCCTCCCCCACCCCCAAGCAATAAATTATTTTTAAAACAAAGCCCATTATTTCATTGTACCTGCTAGTAGGTATCTCTAAAACAAATAAACACTTTTTGGGTTAGATTTTCTAAATAAACTTTTTAAATTTTGAAATAATTTTGAATGTGTGGAAGTCAGATAGCAGAATTCTGGTATAACCCTCATCCACGTTCCCCTAATATTGTCATCTCAGATTACCACGGTACATTTGTCAGAACTAAGACCCCAACACTGGAACATTCCTATTAACTACACTCCAGACCTTACTGGATTTCACTATGCTATGCACTAATGTTATTTCTCTGTTCCAGGATCTCATGTTATATTTAGTCATCATGTTTCCTTAGTCTGTCCTCTGATCTATGACAGTTTCTCAGACTTACCTTGTTTTTGGCGACCTTGACAATTTTGCAAAGTACGTGTCAGATATTTTATAGAATGTCCCTCAGTTTGGGTTTGTCTGGCGTCTTTCTCATGGTTAGGTGGTTATGGGTTTTTGGGGAGGACTACCACAGAGCACTGTGAAGTGCCTTCTTCTTCACATGGTACCAGAGGGTTTCTCATTAGTTTTAACACAACCACTACCGTCCCATTAATATATCTAAAATAATTATTTCTTAGTATCACCAAATATCATCCAACCAGTCACTATTTGTCTTAGTCGGTTTGGGCTGCTATAACAAAATACCATGGATTGGGTAGCTTATAAACAACAGAAGTTCACTTTTCACAGTTGTGGAAGCTGGAAGTCCAAGTTCAAGGCAGGGGCAGATTCGGTGTGTGATGAGAACCTGCTTTCTGGTTTGTAGACAGTACCTCCTAGCTGTAACACGACCTGGCACAAGGGTGGAGGGACGTTTCTGGGCTCTCTTTCATAAGGGCACTAATCCCAATCATGGGGGCTCGGCCCTCTTGACCTCGTCACTTCCCAGAGGACCCTTCTTCCTAAAATAGTCACCTTGGGGGTTAGGATAGCAACATATGACTTAGGGGTGGGGGCACAAACATTCAGTCCAATGTGCTATTAACATTTCCCTGATTGTTATAGCATTTTTAAAATAATTGGTTTGTTTCACTCAGGATCCCGCAAGTGCCATACGTTATATTGGATATAAAAGACATCTCTTTTACCTCTTTTAGTCTATTGGTTCTCATCCTTCCCTCCTTCCTTCCTTCCTTCCTTTCTTTCTCTCTTTCTTAGAAACTGGGTTGTTTGTCCTGTAGAATGTCCCTCATTCTGAACTGTGGCTGTTGGCATCTCGGTGATCGTATTTAAGATGACCCTCTGTCCTCTGTTGTTCCTGTAAACTTGGAGTCCATGCTTTTAACCACTGGCCCTTGTTGCCAAGTGAAGGGAAGATGGCAGGAGTACCAGGGGGAGCTCTGGGACCTGATCGCTTCCTTCCCTCCTCCTTTTCTCTTCCTTTCCTGCGCTCCCTCTTTTCTTCCTTCAAGCCTGCCTCCGGGTTTGGCCAGTTGGGGCCCCAGGACAGGAAAGAGACACACATGATTCTTCCCACTGTGTTTCAGTCTATCCAGAAATGTTTGCTTGCTTTCTTTATTTTTTGAACTTCCTTGTTCCTTTGGAAACCAGACTTATCTGCTAAGATGACTGGGGGTATGGGTGTCCTGTGTGCGTGCTGGGGTCCGAAATCCAGAGCAGGCAGGTTTTGTAGGACACCCTCTGGACGCCGGGGAGCCTGTGGGCAGGAAAACGCACTTCTCAATTCAAGATGGAGAGGTTCATGCGGGCTAAGAGCCAGGAGGCAATGGGGAAGTTCCTCATATAATTTGCCCGAAATAAGGGCTAAAATGAAAGTGGCTTGCACTTGTAGTTATGTTTTAATCATCTGTGTCCTGTAGGCTAGAGGGTGACTGTTTCGCAGGGCTGGTCCTGGAGCTTGTTGGTGCTGTGGGCAGGGTCTACGCCTTCTAGTCCAGTGGCTCCCAACCCCTGCTGCACTTGTATCACCTGGGCAGGTTTTTAAACAGATGCTGATCCCTGGGGCCCTCTCCAGGCCAATAGACTTCAAATCCTTGGATGTAAAGCCTGGTGTTAAGAATAGCAGGTGATTCAGCATGCAGCCTGGTTGAGGACTGCTGAGCTGGTCCAATCTTTCTGCCTCTGGGTTTACAGTTTCAGCAAGTATTTTATTCCTAATCCAGAAGATTTAGAGGTCTGTGTACAGCCGGGCTGTCTGCTTCTTTTCAGGCCTTTAGGCTCAGTGGCAGCCCCCAAGGCCTGCCCTCCCGCTCTGCTATCCCTGGGCGTGGAGTCTGGAGTCTGGGAGGCAGCCTGCCCTGAGCCCCTGCTGAGAATCAGCTGACTCACCTTTCTTGTGAAGGGAAAGGGAAGAAATTACATGGCTGTCTAGTTCTTCCAGAGAAGAAAAAGGGAAGGCAAAACATCCACCGACTGTCTGATGGGGTAAAGGTGGGGGCTGAATTTTGGAGGGAAAAAAGGCCAGACGTGTTAAAATTTCATTGAGAAAATAAAAGCTAATCAGGCTGAGAAAGCAGAAAGCTTCCCCACCGTGCATCAGGCCAGGACAGTGGACACAGGAGGGCAGCTACCAGGATGCAGCGTTCCTCCCTTGGGCCTGCTCAGTCATGAGAATCAGATGTCTTAGTTAAAGGTTTTAGCGCTTTTCCAAATCTGGGAGGGTGCGAGAATCCAGGTTCATAAACAAATTTCTCTTGAATATATTTAAGTCTCCAGAGGCCTGTTCTGCCTGTTTCCCCAGAGCACAGAGCGCCTCGTTCCTGATCTCTGCCCTGACTTCCTTTCCGGGTGTGTTGAAGGCCAACGGCTGCAGTGGCTCATGGGTCAATCCTTGTAGGACCAGGTGGCAAGTGACCTTCTTTAGCTGCCAGTAGGAATGAATCATCTCCCTTTTCATTGGTGAGTCTATGTCACTTTGACTCGGAGAATCATCCCAAATGCAGAGCTTCAAATGAGGAGTTTCTGGACACCCAATGCCACTTTATCTTAACTTTATAGTTTCCAAGAAATAAGACCTTACGTCTACTTCCCAGTCCAGACACGTGGACCTCCTTCCCCAAAGCCCTGCTTTACTTTGAGCCTGTTAATGCACCACTTCATTTAAATGTTATTCTACCTTTCCCCTCAAATTTTTCCCTTTGACAAAGTGCCTCATAGTTCCTTTACTGTGTGGCCTCCCTCACTGCAGTGAGTCAGCCTGACTTTATCCCTGGTTGGGGGGCGGCCTGAAGCTGATGGGGTTAGGACATCATCATGTGTGCTTAGCATTTCCAACTTAGAACCCTATTCTTGAATCTCAGGCATACATTTTTAAATGTCTCTTGAAAAGTCACATCCGGACGGCCCTTTAAGTGTACATGGCCGATACAGAACTTTTCTTTTCCCCTCCACTGAGTCATCATGCTTCTTGCTTTCCTTATCCTGGTTAATAAGCATTAGCTGTCCGACTAGAAATCTAGGCATTACCACGACTGTGTTCTTCCTCAATCCCCCGGTCCATCGACTTTGTTCTACTGCCAGGACCTAGCACAGCCTTAGACACACAGTAGGTCTGCAGCAGCTATGAATGAATGAATAAACCGCAGGAGTCTCGTGCAGTTTCTGACCTGAGCTTTCATGTCTTCGAGCTCTTGCTGACGCCCGTCTCTGCTTGGCAAACTCATCCATCCGCCCATCCCGGCTCCTCTAGGAAGCCTCCTGACTCACTAGGAAGAAGTAACCCGTGTCCCCACTGCACTGTCATGATGCCTCAGTTAGCCAGTGGCCCCAGTGTTCTGTGATTAACTGTTTACCGTCTGTCTCTCCGGATGGTCTCAGCTCCCTGCGGGCTTGTTCTTCGCGGTCTTCCCTGAGTCCAGCGGGGGTTTGTAGATACCCATGGAGCGAAACGTTTTACCTAGGACCCTCTCCCAGGGGGCACTGGTGGAGAGTGACATGGAGGGCTGGCAGTGCCGGGACAGGATGAAGACCGTGACAGACCACAGGGCAAGTCAGAGGCTGCAAGGTGGCACTGGATCGTCTTTTTTTTTTTTTTTTTTTAATTTTTGTTTGTTTGTTTATTTTATTTAATTTATTTTGGGGGGATGTAATTAGGCTTATTTATTCATTTGTTTTAGTGGAGGTACTGGAGATTGAACCCAGGACCTCGTGCATGCTAAGCATACACTCTACCCCTGAGCTATACCCTCCCTGGCACTGGATCATCTTGAAGAAGCTGCTCCCCCAGTCCTTCCGGGGCCCTGAGCCCTGCCCCTGCTGGTCCTCCCTCTTCCCTCCTTGGGCCTCTAACTGCTGTATTCTTGTCCCGTTCAAATCCTCCCTTCCCTTCGAAGCCCAGCCCAGGCCCTCCCGCTCCAGGCAGCCTCCAGGCCATCGGTGCTCACCTGCCCACTCGCTCATTCAGCGCCTGGTTGTTTGTGGAGCCTCCTGTAGATGTAACTTGGGACCAGGAGCCAAGGAGGAGATGGAAAGAGCATCCAATAGCCCACATCCTTCAAGAGCTTATAATCGAGTAATATGCCAGATTGTATTTTAACTTAAATATATATTTTTAAAAATTGGAATATTTGTTTTGTTTTGGGGGGTGGTAGTTAGGTTTATTTCTTTATTTTTAATGGAGGTACTGGGGCTAGAACCCAGGACCCCATGCATGCTAGGCATGCACTCTCCCACTGAACTAAAACCTCCCCTAGAATATTCTTTATGTTACACATAATGCTGATTTTTTTTTTCATTTTAAAAGCAATGTAAAAGATAGGGAAATAAAAATCAACCATATGCCTATTACCCAGAGGTAATCTCTGTTAACATTTTAATATACTTTAATCTAGCTTTTTAAAAAGTATAATTTTTAACTTTCTCTTTTGAAACAGTTTCTGTCTCACAGAAAAGTAGCAAGAAGAATACAGAGGAATTCCATTTACCCTTTGCCCAGATCCCCCGGCTTTTAACATTTTGTCCCATTTCCTTTATCACTCCCTTTGTCTACAGGTGCTCATAAAGTCTGGAACCACAGCAAACATGACACCATCAAGGACATCTTCAGTCTGTAAATAGAACAATAGTACCTACATCTCCAGATTTGAGTGCCACCCTGTGTATTTACACATGTTACTTTTTCTCAACCATTTGAGAGTAGGCCATATTCATTTATTCCTTAATACTTCAGTGTATCCTTAAGAACAAGGGCATTCTCTTATGTTTCTGTCTTAGTCTGTTTGGGCTGTTATAACAAAAATACTATGGACTGGGTGCCTTGTAAACGACTGGAATGAGTTTCTCCTGGTTCTGAAGGCTGGGAAGTCCAAGGCTAAGGCACTGGCAGTCTGTCTGTGGAGGGCTGATTCCTGACCACAGATGGCCAACTTTTTGCTGTGTTCTTACCTGGTGGAAATGGCATAGGAGTTCTCTGGAGCCTCCGTAAGGGCATTAATGCCACTTGTGAGGACTCTACCCTCATATATAATCACCTCCCAAAGGCACCCCCCTCTAAATACCATCACCTGGGGGCCGAGGATTTAACTTAGGAATTTTGAGGGGGCACATATTCAGTCTACAGCAGTAACCACAGTGCAGTTATTATGTTCAGTACTTTTATTAATCTACGATCCTGTTCCAGTTTTGTCCATTGTCTCAGTAATATCCTTGAGGGCATTTTCCCTTCCAGCTCGGGATTCAATCCAGGATCATGTGTTGTATTCAGTTGTCTTGTCTCTTTAGTCTCCTTTAATGTAAGACAGTTTCTCAGGCTTCCTTTGTCTTTGTGACAAGGACATATTTGGTGAGCAAGGCCAGTTTTTTTATGGAATGCTTGTCATCTTGGGTTTGTCTGATGTTTCGCACGATTAGACTCAGTCTGTCCTGAGTACTATGTGAACCCTACTGGGAACTGCTCAGGGCATCGCATCTGGAGGCACACAGTGTCCATTTGCCCATCACTCGTCCTTTGAAGACTCCCCCACCGTTTTGGGGAGTGACACTTGGTTACTTTCTAGCACAACAACATGCGCTGGTCTCGTCCTGTCCTCTCGCTCCCCAAGCCGTGGAACCAGCCGCGTCTCTAAGGAGCCCTGGCTCGTTCTAGTGGACCAGGATCTGGGTGTCATCTTGTCCTCACTATCCATTTAACGTCCATCTAGCTCTATTATCTCCTGTCTATTAAGTTGGAATCATGCCGTTTATATGCATTTCACAAATCATCAGCAGTTTTGCATGTCACAAACATCTGAGAACATGATTTAAATGGCTGTGTAGTGTTCGATGATGTGAATGGATCATTCTTTCAAATGATTCTTTATAAATGACACAGCAGTGAGTGCCCTCAGCATTTTGCCCTGGACGTCTCTGATGGGCAGCACGCATAAGTGGGAAACCAGGTTAGGCCATCGGAGTTACAAGAGATCAGAGAAGCACTGTTCTAGTTAGGGATGTGCGGAAGCTTGATGGGTCTATGAAAGGCGGCTCCTCCAGGGGGTCGAGGTGGGGTTGGAGAGGCTGCTTCATGCACAGGTGCCTCATGAGCAGAGAAACACAGGCGGCAGGGGGCCTGGTGTCGGCAGGGGGCCTTGAGGTGCCCCGGGGACTCTCCCACTGGCTTATTGGGAGGGGGAAGGAGCAGAAATTGGCTGCAGGGTCTGGTGTCCTAGTGAGCAAGGGAGAGAGTGCAGAGGCCGGGCCTGGAGAGCTGTGGGGCTCCAGGGAGGATCTGGGGCAGAGCCCCGAGTGGTGAGGCGTGAACCCCGAGCGTCTGCAGATTTCCGTTTTGTCCCCTAGCTCTGCGCCCTCTTTCCTCCCCTGGAGTTTGGTTTTGCCAAGCTGGCTCTGGCCCTCGGGCAGAAGGCCCAGCAGTTGCTCGGTTTCCTGTCATTGTGCTCTAATGCCTGTTGTCTGTTTAGCACAAAGCCCTCCTTTTCCAAGGCCCCTGCTCTGGGGCAAGGCCGGGGGCTGCGGGCGGGGCGGGCTGGCCCCTTGTGCTGGGCCTCACAGCAGCAATGGGGCTCTGGGGGAAGGAAGGCCTGAGGGCTGGGGGCTGGGCACTACCGTGTGAGCTCTGCCTGTGGGGAGCTTTCCCTGGGGGCAGAGCCTGGGCTGGACTTTGGGGAGGGACCCTCCCTCACTAGCGGGTAAGCCAAGCAGGGAGGCTGGGAGAGGGCGGGGGCCCACGCCTCCCCTCCAGCCTGCGTACTCAGTGGTGCTCGGGAGTGCATCTCAGGGAACGGAGCACAGAGGGAGAGAAATGAGAAGCACGTTGAAGACACATTGGGACAATCACCGAGGGTCTTGATGGTCTGGATTGACTTTAGAAAAGCCCTTGGACCTGGAAAAGCTGCCCTTGGGTCACTGAGGAGTGAGGCCTTGTTGGCATTCATCACCCACATGGGGAGTCCTGGGGACTGGGGGACCCCGACAGTAAGGGTGAGCAGTGGGTGGGGTTCCCCAGTGTCTAGAGGATGGGGTACGGCAACTGATCTCTCCTCTCCCTCCCCTTTCTCCAGACATCCTTCTATGGTCGCTTCAGGCACTTCTTGGATATCATCGACCCCCCGCACACTCTTTGTCACTGAGGTGAGTCACGGCTGTCCCTCTCAGTGGAGGCCCCTTGGCCTTCCTACCGTGTGACTTGAGAAGATCCACGGGTCATCTGTGTGTGTGTGTTCCTAATAGACATTATCTCATTCATCTGGATCTCACAACATCCCTTCAAGGTAGATGTAGACGATTATTATTATTTCAAACTTCAATAAAATTATTACCAAGTACATGAATTATATGCTCATTACAAAATTTCAAACAGTACACGTGTGTTTAAGGAGAATCCTTTGTACACTCTCCCCACCCTCCTCTGATAGGTAATGTTGGGTTTTCTGAGGTATAATTTACCTTTCCTGTGGAAGCCATCCTATGAGTTTTGACAAACATATTCAGTCAGGTGTCCACACTATATGGAAGATGTAGAACCTTTCTGTCACCCTAAGAGATTCCCTCATGCCCATTTATAATCAGTCTCCACCACCCCCTGCCGAGTCCCTGGCAACCATTCATCTGTTTTCTTTCCCTCCCGTTTTGCTGTTTCTAGAATTTGCTAGAATGCCGTATCAGTAGAGCCCTACAGGATGTAGCCTTGCGTGTCTGACTTCTTTCCCATCCCACAGTGCTTTTGAGATTCACCTGTGTTGTTGTACGTGTCAGGACTTCATCCCTCTTTATTGCTGAGTAGTATTCCATTGAAAGGATGTTCCAGAATTTGTTTATCCATCCAACTTGTGGATGAACCCCTGGGCTGTTTCCACTTTTTTGGTTATTATGAATAAAACGGCTGTGTGCATTCTTTGTGTGGGTGTATGCTTTCATTTCCCTTGAATAACTTACTAGGGCTGGGGCTGCTGGCTCACGTGGTGTGGTAAGTATAGGTTTAACTTCCTAGGACACTGCCAAACTGTTGTTCGGAATTGCCGTACCTTTTACATGTTCATCCACAGTGTTCCACTGAGCTGCTCCGCATCCTCACCCACCCTTGATGCTGTCAAATTTAAATGTACTTGTTTCAGCCATCTCAGGAAGTGTGTCTTTATAGCCTTTATCCTGTACTTAGATTAGAGATGTGTACAGGAATGCATGCACACACAAAGTAGTAAGTATTTATTAAGCACTTTCTGTGAACAGGGCAGTGTTCGTAAGCATTTTACATGTATTAGCTTATCAGATTAACTCAAAGCAACCCTACGAGGTAGATTCTATATGAGTTCCATTTTACAGATGAGGGAACAGCCAGACAGACAAGTTAAATCTCATGCACATGGTGCTGGCCAGTGATGGAGCCAGGGTATGAGCCAGGTAAGCTTGTATTCAGAACCTTTAATTTGGCCAGTTTGCGTTCCTGTTCGGGTAACTTGAGTTTAGGGAACTCTCCCAAGATTACTCAACTGGAAGAAGGCCTGAGCTCCTGCCCTGGGTCCCCACATACGCTGAGGCAAGTCGCTGAGCCCCTGAGTCAGCTCCCGGAGTGGGCAGCACTGCTTCTCTGGGCTGAACGTTGGCTTGCTTCAGCTCTGGAATTGATCACCTCTGGGAGGGAGAAGAAGCACGAGGCCTGCTAGGCTACCTGGGCCTAGGAACCGTCCCCACTGTGCCCGGGAGAGCAGCCCAGTAGTGGGAAATGTGAGAACTACCCTGATGCGTGGTTTCCTACAGCATCTCAGGAAGGATGAAGGACTTGCATATTTACCTTGTTGTACCACCTCTTAAGGGCAAGGCTATTGGACTTCTGGGCCCTGTCTGGATTCTCCTAAGGGGTAATCAATGCGATTACATAAAAATTTTGTAGAGCATCAAACTAGGGAAACTGCTTACCTAGCCTAGGTTATGTGTCTTTCTAGAAAGTTCCAGAATGGAGCAAAACTGGATAGAGTTGCAGCATAAATCCCAATGTAAATGCCACCTATTTGACAGAGGAGGCAACAGAAGCCAGTGCTTATTTCAAAAGATAGAGGTGGACTTTGAGGCACGTTGAGAGATGGCGGAGGGAGCCTCGGGAGGTCAGAAGGTATTTCAGACTATCTCCCCAGATTGTCACTAGCAGGCAGGGCCTTCGGGGATGGATGGGCACCCACAGAGCAGCATGCCGCCTGTGTTAGGGGGCCCACACCCTCCCTCCTCTCCGGCACTGCACTCCTCTCATTCCCAGACCGTTTCATTTTACTACTGTTTCCTGTACCACATCTTTTTCCTTCAGTTCTTGCATTTTGAAAGGCCCTGGCATCCTTGTACATCACTAAACCATCTTTTGCCTATTTCCCCACCAGTAAATTTAAAAATCTCATTCTTTTGTTTACCATTAATTGAAATATCAAGGAAACTTAACTATTAACTGACTAGAAAGTAACCGATATGGCAATAATTTTAGACCATTTTTCAAATTTCACAGTTTCCTCGCCTCCTCAAGGATTCTCATAGGCTTCCTAGAAAGATCCACAAATCCTCTCCTTCCTGCATCCCAGTTGGGGGCCATTTCCAGTACTTCCTGCTGGCCTTTTGGAAATTGCCTGCTCACAGGAGACTTTCTAGGCCCCCCACCCAAAATCTGGAAGGCCTATGAGTGGGGCCCTTCAGGCCCTCAGTGGCTCTAGTCCAGGCAGGTGGCTTAGCAAGGCCATCTGCATGGAAGCAATGAGAAATTAGAGGCACCAAGAGGAAAGAGCCTCTTACCTGAGCCCCTCCCCAGTGAACCATGGTGCTACCAGGAGGGCCAGCTTTCCTTCTGCTGGGCGCAGTCCACAGACCTCAGCTCATGTCTACAAAACACTGTTTCTCTCCCAGTGCCCTTGGCCGGTGTCCTGGGAGGGAGGGTGGAGTTGTGGCTGCCCAAGTGGAGGAGATCTGGACAGGCCTGTTTGCTTGTGAGGGCTGGAGGATAGTGGAGGCCATGAGGAGGTAGCTCTGGAAGCCAGAGTTTCCTGAGGTGGAAAGATCCTGGGCAGTGTGAGCCATCCGGTGACCCGGTTCTGAGGGGCATTGGCTGAGTCGATGGACAGACTCATCTTGAGAGACTTTGGCAGCTACTTGTTTACAATTTATAACTGACCAAGCTTTAAAAAGATTGCGACCCTTGTATGTGTAATGAGGTGGAGTAAATTTTATTCACCGTAATTTCTCTTAGGAAGAAGGCTGTCTTTGTTCTAAGAATTTCTTGAGTAAGGCTTCAGAGAAGGAGGTTGGGCTGCTTGGCAGAATGAGAAGAATTGTGCTTTTTGAGCCTCCCAGGAGAAAGGAGAAAGAAGGAATAAGAGGGGAAAACGTGGCAAGGAGAGCAAGTAGCCACAGTGAACTGAGAGGCCAGTGGCTGGAGGCTTCTTTGACATTGGTCATACATGCTTGTTAAAGTTGTTGACAATTTGCACTATTGTCCACTCCCCCATTATTCCTGTGACACTGTCATAAAATCTGCCTGGTTCATGGAATCCCTGCAAGGGTAGGTTCTTTGGGGGGATCCTGTGGTGCTGTGAGTCTACTGTTAGGGTACAGTGTGTGCAGGATTGGGCCTGAGGAAGGAGCCCACGGGCAGAAGCCCCGGCTTTGTGCTTCTACCTAGGTCACGGAATTAGATCTAGATCTCTAAGGGCAAGGCTGTACCAACTGACACCCAAGTTACTTTTAATTATGAACCAAAGATGAAAGGGATTTGCTATTCCGAATTCAGCAGTTATTTAAGGGAATGACTGGTTGACAGATTATCATCCTGAAGGGCATAGAAAAGAAATGGAAACAGTGTTAATAACACCAGCTCATTACTAGTATTGGTGTAGTCATCTGAAACTATTTGGGGTGTTACATAAGTCAGAATAAGTAATTACACTGATGTTGGGGACTCGGGTTCTCACCATGGGAGTAGGGAGGTACAAAAATGGAGCAGAGGAAAAGACAAAGAACTGTGCGATGTATTTGACTTGAAGGTATTAATATGAACTCATGATTTACACACACACACTTATATTTCCCAGTTTGCTGGTTCTGTTTACTGAAAGGGCCTAGAAGCAATGACAGTCCAGTAACCATAAACACACTTAGCACTCAGATCTTGGTTTCTAAATACCACGACTTACTAAAAGGACCTGGGGCTTCTTGGAGAGATGCCCAAAGCTGCACCTGAGGCAAAGAGAGTTGCTACAGAAAGTAAGAAAGTGTTCATAGAATGATGGCGACACAGGAGGTGGCCGAGTCCCACGGGCCACATTTGGGACAAGTTAAGCATTAAGAAGAATAAAAGCAATGGATTATAATACATTGAAGAAGAAGAATCCATGAGTTGGTAGTAGAACTAAAAATGTGGGAGAGAGGAGCTCTTCTTCACAGAGGAATGTCAGCTAGTGTTTAAGGAAATAACCACGGTGTAATTCTCAGTGAGATAACTGATTCTGACTAGGATCATCAATGGATGCTAAAGTAAAAGGTTGCTGTGAAACAGGATATTCTTATGCTTTCAAGTAAGTATCACTCCCAAAAATTACTTAGCAATTACAAAGGGGAAAATGTACCTTTACAATGGAGAGCTTGGATGAAAAATACTGATATTGTGTGCCTCTTGATGTGATTTTGGTAGTAATCTCTAAATGCTGGAATATATGAAAGTCTAAAAAAGAAAATAAAAACTGCCCATTGTCTCATCTATAAGAAATAATCGCAATTAACATTCTGGTTTATGTATATGTACAAAATTAGGGTGGTTTGTATAATGTGTGTATATACATGTGTCTATATTTAGCTCTGTCTCTGTACAGATGGTCCCCAACTTAAGATGGTTCAATTTACAATTTATGGACTTTACAATGGTGTGAAAGCACTACACATTCAGTAGAAACCACACTTCCAATTATAGATTTTGATCATATCCTGGGCTTTGATTGGTGGCACGATCCTTTCTCCTGAATGCTGGGCCACAGCAGCCACTGTTCCCAGTCAGCCACACGATCACGGGGCAAACCACTGTTACACTTCAAGCCATTCTGTACACATACAGCCATTCTGTTCTTCACTTTCAGTACAGTATTCAATGAATTACACGAGATATTCAACACCTGATTATAAACTAGCCTCTGTGCTAGATGTGTCGCACATATATTTAAAATCATATACAATATATGTATATATGACATATATATTTTCCATGTAGCATATCATGAGCATTTTTCCTTGTCATTAAATATTGTTTCAAAATGTGTTTAATAACTCATAGTAATTCATCATGTGCTTATTCTATAACTTAATCATTTTCTCTGTTGACCATGTGGGTGGCTTCAAGTCTTTTGCCTTTATAACAAATATTTCAATAAATACCCTTGTACATAAACCTCCCCATATTTCCCTTTATTTCCTTTGGATAAATTCCTAAAAGTGGAATTTCTGAATGAAAGACATTTTAAGGCTTTTGATTTATATTGTCAAGTTTCCCTGCCAATTGTACCAACCTGTACCAACCAATATACTATCAGTTTATGCTCTCAATAGCAGTGAGTAAGGATGTCCATTTAAATGCATTCTAGACAGTATCAGATATTCTAATTTAAAAATCTTTAATGGAATTTTTAATTAAAAAATGCCCCAAAGTCAGTACCCTTGTACACTTCAGGTTTTTGCCCTTCCGCACACATTTTTGGCATACTTATTATGAACATGGGCTTTTTATTTGCTTTTTTCATCTATTTCTGTCTTTATAATTTTAGAAAATCAAGGTTTATTGTACAAATAACCATCCCTGTCAGACTTTTAGTTGTAACAGGTAGGTTGTTTGCAACCTTTTGCTTTCCTGCAAGAAATAGTCTCAGGCATATTGTTTTTCACTTCTGCTAAATTTATTTTTTAGAAAAAATTCCCAAGAGTAAGGTATCCAGGCTGGTGACCATGATCGTGTTTACAGTTCTTGGGATAATTGGACAGTTTTATTTTCTAAAGGGTTATACCCACTTGTCATGCTGCCAGAATTATATCGGTTTACCTCACATCGGTGCCCTGAAGTCAGAGGTCAGCCACAGGGAAACAGAGCCTCTCTCCCCAGGTGTCCCTGGTTTCCCCTTCCCTCGGACCTGCCAGAGGATAGCTCATGGCTGATGGGCGCCAAGAACCAATCTCAGCGCATACAGATACCCCTGTGGGTCCAGGGACTGCTGGGAGGGAACAAGAAAGGGCTTAGGAAGGCCAAGGGAAGACTCCAGAAGGGCTTGAGACTGCCGCACATTAGCTTTAGCTTTGGACCCTAAGTCCCACACCTTGGGAGCCATAAAGGAACGATTCAGGCTGTGGTTGCAGACAAGGTAAGAATTGTACGGCCCTAAGGGGGTAGGGTAGAGCGCATGCTTAGCATTCAGGAGATCCTGGGTTCAATCCCCAGTACCTCCTCTAAAAACAAATAAACTTAATTACCTCTGCCCTGACAAAATAAAAATAATTAAATAACACAATAATAAATAAGTGAAATATTTTTTTTAAAAAGAAGGGGGAAAAAAAAAAAAAAGAATGCAAGGCCCAGCCTGTGGCGTAGTCAAGACTGGCCCAGGCTAGAGCAAGCAGATGCTGAGTGATGATGGATGATATGACGTAACCTGCAAGCCCCGCCCCCTACCGCCAGTCCCGCCCCTTCCTGCGCTCCCCCGCCCAGCAGCCAGTTCTTTCTTTAGGGACCATCAACACTGCTCTCACTTTTTTTTAGTTCTACAAGCTTTGGGACCCCCAAACTTTTGACTTTGCTTGAAATGCTTGTGTTTCAGTTGTATCCATTTTGACTAAACTCCAGTTTCTGTGTTAGATTGGGCTTGGGTTTGAAAGAGAATAAAGAAGCTCCTTCCTTTTCTTACCTAGGAGGCCTGGCCCCAATAGGCATCAGCTTTGGCGGGCTGCCGGCAGTGCTGTGGTTTCTCTGGGAGACCACCTTTCTCTCAGTTACTGTCATGAAGACGAGAGGCTCTTCTGTGTTCATGTGGGTGGAAATGGCCCAGAGCTGGGACTGAGGGAACTTGGGGCTCCTAGGTACCACCCACCCACTCTGTGACCCTGGTACTGAAATGCCCTCCCCGCTGGGGCACCAAGTGTCTCAGAGAAAGAAATGCCTACAAGGTTCTGTGATGTACACACAGAGAGAAGTACTCTTATCCACATCCTGTGTGAACAGGACACCATCTCTTGGGATCCTGGGATTCTGTAAAACCAGCATCACCATCAAGGGACTCTGGCCTGCTGCTTTAGAACCTGGATCTCTATCCCTGACCACACCCACCACTTCCCCACAGCAGCCTCAGTCATTCATTTTTGTTAAATGCCGCTTATGTGTGGTGATGGGCTGGGGTACCCTGGGTTCTGCAAAGATACCTCAAACCAGTCCCCTGCACCCTGCACTTTGCAGTCTCTGACAGATAATATGGGCACATGGTGGTAGGGAGTCGGGGACCTCAGAGATGTGCAAGCCAAATGCTTGACTGCTCAGAGGAAAGAGGGAACATCTCTGGCAGATTTCTGGAGAAGATGGCCCTGAACCTTGAAGGATGGATGGGGATGGGGTTGGGGAGGAAGGGTGTCCTGATGAGGTGAACAGTTAGGGCAAGATCAGGAAGTGGGAACCTGCAGGGACCACCTGGAGAGTGGGTGGGTCCCTTTACCAGAAGAGGGGATGAAATATTTCCAGATGCTCCTCACATCCTGGCCACGTGCCATCACTCCCATCATATATTTAACATATTAAATATTATTATAATAAATTGAATATTTAAATCATTTTTACATCCTCCCTTGACCAAGCAGGGAATACACTCAGTTTGCATTTAGTTTGGGGTGGGCTATGATGTCCCCACCTTCCCCTTCAAAACAATTAGCTTTGCTTCTGATGACTTTCCCCATCTTTCTTTTTTGTACATTTCCTTCCTGTGTCCCACCGTCCCCATTCCTGTCCGGCATGATCTCCTGTCCTCTCTGCCCCACCCTAACACTCCATGCCTGCCCCTTTGCTTCCTTCTTCCTCTCAGGGCCTTGAGGTGGGACCCTCAGGCCAGGATTCTCCTCCGTTCAAATTCTCTGCTGCTGGAGCAGACCTCCCAGGGGCCTGTTTCCAGAGGTACCTTCTGGAGACCACACCCCATCATGTACAAGGAGAGATCCTTGCTGTGACACTTTCTGGCCTGCAAGCCAGAGGCAGGCAGACCAGTGTGGAGTCTGGGAAGCAGCAGCCTGGGCTGTCCCACCTCCCAGCCCAGCGCTCTGGCTCCCAGGGCTGCAGCCTTGACTCCAGGCCAGCTGGGCTCCTCTCTTTGCTTTCAAGGCCTGGCTGTCTGTGTATTCCTGGTTGAAAAAACTTCCTGCAAAGTTCACCCTGCCACCAGCCAACTTCCAGCTTTCCCCATCCCTCAAGGGCCCAGGGCTCTTCCGCCAAGCCTCACAATGCAGCAGGGTGAGTGGAGGGTTTAAAGCAGAGAGACCTTCCTATCCCTGAAAATGGCCCCCTTCTCTGCAGTGACAAGACCAGCCCCCACAACAGCCAGCCCTCAGGGATGTCTCAAGACAAGGGGCCTGAGGCCTTGCCTGCCTGGAGCCCTAACCCCTCAGCCTCTGACTGAGGGGGCCAGGCTGAGGCTTAGCAAGGCCCAGAGACAGAAAAATCACATCCTAGTTTCCCTCAGTGCTGCACTGGATTTGGTTCTTTCTCAGTTCATGCCAAGATCAGGGCTCTTTGGAACTTACTTTTGTGGCAGGAGGCCTCCCTTTGATGACCGTGTCAAATGAGATGGAATCTGGCCAGATTGTTAGAGGAACTCCGGACAATCCCTGGAGTGGGGAAATAATGAACACGGGCCATTCACGATTCAGGGTAGAAAGCAGAGCATTCATTGTCGGGGCAGAGGCTGTGGCCCGGAGGAAGCCGGCTTGGGCTGGGGGAGCTTGTCTCATTACTAGGAGGCTTTGTGGGGAGGGGGTTGCAGGGACAGTGAGGGTCTGACTACACTCCGGGTTCAAATACTAAACCACGCACTTTCTATCTGTGTGACCATAAGCAAGTTAAAACAAACGGCATGAAAAACAAATGTATTAAGTCAAAAAGGAAAATCACCCTCACTTTTGCAGTGGTTATCTCAGTGGTATGTTTACAGGTGGTTAAAAAAATTTTTATCAGTTTCCAGTTTTTCTGACATTTTCTCTAAACAGGATGGATTACTAATATAACGAGAAAAAACAAAAACACAAAGCTATCTCTACTTTTGGAAACAGATTCTGGGAAGGGACTCTGGAATTCAGGGATTAATATGCATACGTTTGAAAGGGGAGGGGCAGTCAGGCTGCTCCCAAAAAGACGTTGTCATGGCCCCAGACTGCCCTGGGTTAGACCAGCTGCTGGCCACAGTTATCTCACACACAGGCCCGATGGGTTAGGGTGGCCCGGCTGCCTTGTCTGGGCTGGCAGTTAGTCCTGCTGTTACAGTATAGGAAGTGGCTGTTCATTTCCCATCCTATGAGACCTCAGTCAACCAGCTCAGCAAATGCCCCGGGGGCTGCCCTCCCTGGGGCTGCATCCTGTCTTTAGTCCAGGGGCTTCTGCTGAGGTCTTTCTGCACTCCTGTCCTCAACCAGCTTTCCGTTCCTCTAGAGGAGAGGTCCAAAAAAACTATTGCTGCAATTTATGTCAAAGAGTGAATTGCCTATCTTTTCCTCTATGAGTTTTATGGTATCTGGTTTTACATCTATGTCTTAAATCCTTTTTGAGTTTATTTTTGTATACGGTATTAGAGAATGTTCTAATTTCATTCTTTGATACAAATCCGTCCAGTTTTCCCAGCATCAATTATTGAAGAAACTTTACTCCATTGTATATTCTTGCCCCCTTTATCATAGATTCATTGAACGTAAGTGCATGGATTTGTTTCTGAGCTTTCTATCCTGTTCCATTGATCTATGTATCTGTTTTTTTTTTTTTTTTTTTGGTGTCAGTACCCTACTGTTTTGATTACTATAGCTTTGTAGTATAGTCTGAAGGGGAAAAATCTTTTATTCTATGTTTAGAAAATATTACAAAATAACTGTTATGTGAAGACATAATCAAATGAAACCAAAAACGGTAGGGGAAAAATATTACAAAAGTATGTGAGATGGTTAGTTTTTAAAAATTTCATTATTTTCTGGATTTGAGGATTTTTTGCTGTTTGTTAGCTTAAACACTTTTTTAAATTTGGGGGATAATTTTAGATTTACAGAAAGTTGACAAATATAGTACAGAGAATTCTCATGTATTTGTAACCCAGATTCCACTAATGTTAACATTTTACAGGTAAATTGGTCCAAACTGAGAAACCAATATTTGGTACAATATCATTAACTAGACTGCAGACTTTATTCAGATTTCACCAGTTTTTCCATTAACATCATTTTTTCTGTCCCAAGTTCTAATCCAGGATCCCACATTGCATTTGGTCATTGTGTCTCCTTAGTTTCTTCCCATCTGTGATGTTTACTTGATCGTAATTCATTAAGTGACACATTTCCTTTGTATGATTTTCTGAATTTGTGTTATATTTAACAATATCAAATTTAAAACAAAAACAAAAGAATCATAATGGCTTCTCATTGCTCTTAGAATAAGGGCAACCATCCTTATCCTGGTGAGTGAGGCCCAAATGACCTGGTGCTAGCCCACCCCTACAGCCTCTCCCTGACTTATGATGGCCTAGTCAAGCTGGCCTCCTTTCTGTCTCTTGTATTTTAGCTTGCTCCTTCCTGCCACAGGGCCTTGGCACCTGCTTTTTCCTCTACCTGGCACACTCCTCTTTGCCAAGGTAACTCTTACTCTTCTGTTACTATCATTCCAGCATCCCTCATGCAGTCCAGCTTTGCCTGACCTCCCTAGCTGGGTAGAATCTCCTTACCACAGGCTCTCCTTGCTGTCCACAAGGGCAGTGCTACACTGGTTTGGGTGGCTATATGTTTTTATGTCTCTCTAGCTAGACCATAAGCTCCAAGACAGCAGGGACTACATCTCATATGGGCCTGGCTCATCTTTGCCCTCGGCTTCCTCCAGTGCCTGGCATGTAGTAGGTGCTCAGTACTATTTGTTGATTTCAGAAATGAACAAGAATCATAAAACAGGTTTTAAAGGTGGGGGGGAAGGGAGAGAGCAGAGGGAATTTCCACAGTGTCTGTAGCTTACTTATTCATTTTTCATAGAGATGGGGATGGAAATCAGTAGATACTGCTTGTGTGTGAAGTTGTCATGTAAAAGCTTCTTAGGAGGGTGGATCCTGGTAAACCAGAAGATAACCCTTTTATTTTTACTGGGCACCTGGATGGGTTCTGGATGAAGAAATTTGGCCCAGGAGCTGAGCTTGCAAGGAGAGGCTAAAGAAGCTGAGTTGCTGTGTAGACTGAGAATTTCAAGTTTCCGGAGCTGCCGAGCCATCCGAGAGGAAGGGGCAGGTAGGAGAGATTAGAGGAGACAGCAGAGCTGGCAAAATTGCAAGAGCCATGTGCTTTTAAGTCCTACTTTTGTTATTAATTTCTAATTTTAATGTGCTATGGGCATATAACATGGTCTGTATGGTACTGATTCTATGAAATTTATTCCAACTACTTTTATGGCCAATTTAAATTTTCTAGTGCTCAGAATGTGAATTCTCTGCTGGGTGTGAAATGCTACTATATCTAATAGGTCAAATTTATTAATTGCATTGTTTAGATCTTTAATATCTCTAACTTTTGTCTTGGCATCTTGGTTTCTAGGCTTCTAAGAGGAGTGACCTTGGAATTACACAGCCCTTAGGATATATATTTAAGAGTAAAAAGATAAAGATCAATATCTAAAGATTATATATTTTTCAGATTGTTGGGGTTGAGGAAAAGCAACAAAGAAAACAGACTAGAAAGCAATTGAGGGGTAATAAGGGGGCATTAAAAAGCAGTCTGAATCTATAAAAGATTACACAACTAAATCTATCTGCATAGCAGTAATTGAATGGGAAAAACTTGCCAAATAAAAGAAAATACTTTCAGATATAGTTTTTAAAAAATGAAAACATACGCTACCAATAAAAGCTGTGACTAAAATAATGCTCGAGGAGTTTAAAAGTAAAAGAACTGAAACTCAGTGGATTTTAAAATAACCTGATGAATTGATTCTAAAGTATATTTAAAAGAGTGTGTTTAGGGGATACAAATATTTGTTGAGTGCCTATTCAGTACCAGGCATGTGTTTTAAAGCTGCAGTGATTAAAACAATATGAGGCAAAGCCAAAATAGACAAACAGTGTCAGCAGGAACAGAACAGGAAGTCTGGAAATAGCCTTACAGGTGCATAAGATTTAATCTATGATGAAGCTGGTATTTCAAATACGTAAGAAAAGGACAACTTTACTTACCACTTGTACAAATATAATAGTAATAAATATTAAATACAAATTTAGTGTTCCAATTCATAAAAAAGGATGTCAGAGAGATTAAAGATCTAAACATAAGAACCTCACTCAAGTAATAGAATAAAATATAGAATTTTATTTTTTATATCTGGGGTTCTATCTCAGTTGCTCAAAGAATGTGAATAAACGGTTCACAGCAGAAACACAACAGTTAAAGATATGGTAAAAAAAAAAGCTTAATCTCACTGGTTCTCAAGATTGCTTTGACTATTCAGAGTCTTCTGTGTTTCCATACAAATTTTAAAGTTTTTGGTTCCAGTTCTGTGAAAAATGCCATTGGTAATTTGATAAGGATTGCACTGAATCTGTAGTTTGCCCTAGGTAGTATGGTCACGTTAACAATATTGATTTTCTTCAACCCAAGAACATGGTATATCTTTCCATCTGTTTGTGTTGTCTTTCATTCTATCATCAGCGTCTTACAGTTTTTGAAGTACAGGTCTTTTGCTTCCTTAGATTGGTTTATTACTAGGTATTTTATTCTCATTGATGCAATGGTAAATGGGATTGTCTGCTTAATTTCTTTTTTCTGCTATTTCGTTGTCAGTGTATAGAAATGCAACAAATTTCCGTATATTAATTTTGTATCCTACAAATTTCCCAGATCCATTGATGAGCTCTGGTAGTTTTCTGGTAGCGTCTTTAGGATTTTCTGTGTATAATATCATGTCATCTGCAAACAGAGACAGTGTTGCGTCTTCCTTTCCAATTTAGATTCCTTTTATTTCTTTTTCTTCTCTGATTGCTGTGGCTAGCCTTCCAAAACTGTGTTGAGTAAAAGAGGTGAGAGTGGGCATCCTGTTTTGTTCCTGATCTTAGAGGACATGCTTTCAGCTTCTCACCATTGAGTGTGATGACAGCTGTGGGTCTGTCATATATGGCCTCTATTATGTTGAGGTATGTTCCCTCTAAGCCCACTTTCTGGAGAGTTTTTATTATAAATGGATGTTGAATCTTATCAAAAACTTTTTCTGCATTTATTGAGATGATTTTTACTCTTCAGTTTGTTAATGTTGGTGTATCACACTGACTGATTTGTGGATATTGAAAAAATCCTTGCATCCTTGAGATAAACCCCATTTGATCATAGTGTATAATCCTTCTAATGTATTGTTGGAGTTAGTTTGCTAGTATTTTATTGAGGATTTTTGCACCTATGTTCATCAGTAATATTGGCCTCTAAATTTCTTCTCTCTCTGTCTCTCTCTCTCTTTTTGGTATCTTTGTCCGGGTTTGGTATCAGGGTGATGGTGGCCTCACAGAATGAGTTTGGAAGTGTTCCTTTCTCTGCAATTTTTTGGAATAGTTTCAGAAGGATAGGCATTAACTCTTCTCTAAATGTTTGGTAGAATTCACTCGTGAAGCCATCTGGTCTTGGACTTCCGCTTGTTGGGAGTTGTTAAATTACTGACTCAATTTCAGTGCTGGTAATTGGTCTGTTCATATTTTCTATTTCTTGTTCAGTCTTGGAATACTGTATCTTTCTAAGAAGTTGCCCATTTCTTCTAGGTTGTCCATTTTATTGGCATATAGTTGCTCATAGTAGTATCTCATGGTCCTTTGCATTTCTGTACTTCTAACTTCTCCATTTCTGATTTTATTGATTTGGGCCCTCTCCCTTTTTTTCTTGATGAGTCTGAGTTTATCAATTTTTTTTTACCTTTTCAAAGAACCAGCTTTTTGTTTCATTGATCTTTTCTGTTGTTTTTTGTCTCTATTGTATTTATTTCTGCTCTGATCTTTATGATTTCTTTCCTTCTACTAACTTTGGATTTTATTTGGTCTTCTTTCTCTAGTTGCTTTAGGTATAAGATCAGGTTGTTTATTTGAGATTTTTCTTGTTTCCTGAAATAATCTTTTATCACTATAAACTACCCTTTGAGAACTGCTTTTGCTGTCCCATAGGTTTTGAATCGTGTTTTCGTTTTTATTTGTCTGTAGGCATTTTTCAATTTCCTCTTTAATTTTTTTCAGTGATTCATTGGTTGTTTAATAGCATATTGTTTAGCCTCCGCATGTTTGTGTTTTTTGCAGTTTTTCACTCTGAACTCTTTCTTGAGTAGATTGCCTGTGTCCACCAACTTAGTTGTTCTTTTGGAGTTTTATCTTGTTCCCTTATCTGGGACATATTTCTCTGTCACCTCATTTTATCTAAATTTCTATTTGTATTTTTAGATATGTGGTTACTTATGTTTCTTGACCTTGGAGGAGTGCTCCTCTGTAGGGATGTCCTGTGTGTCCCAGCAGTACACTCCCCTCTTGTCCCTCCATGGCCAGGGCCCAGCTGGTCCCAGGGTAGGTCTACCTTGCCTACCTACGGGCTTAGTTCCACAGCCATGGGATCGTAGTTTTCTTGCCTCTGATGTCTGCCCCCTGGTGGGTGAGGCTGGTCTAGAGGCTTGTCCAGCTTCTTGGTGTAGAGGCTGGTGCCTGCCTACTGGTGGGTAGAGCTGGATCCTGGCCCTCTGGTGGGCAGGGCCATGTCTAGAGGCAGCTGTGGTCTCAGGAAGTCTTTAGGTAGCCTGTCTGCTGATGGATGGGGCTGTGTTCTTGCCCATCTGAGGCATCCCAGCACTGGAGCCTACAGGCTGTTGGCTGGGGCCGGGTCTTGAGGGCTAATGACCCAAGCAAGATGTTAGCCTCCTGGAGAGTTCATGCAGATGAATACTCCCTGATATGTCTGCCACCAGTTTTTACGTCCCCAGAATGAGACACAGCCGCCCCCACCCCCAGCCTCCCCAGGAGACCCTCCAAGATCAGCAGGTAGGTCTGGCTCAGGTCCCAGTGCAGTTACTGCTTTTGCCCCTGGTCCTGGCGCCCATGAGATTTTATGTGCTCCATTTAAGAATGAAGTCTCTATTTCCCGCAGTCCTGTGGAGCTCCTGCAGTGAAGCCCCACTGGCCTTCAAAGCCAAATGTTCCGGGGCTCCTCCTTCTGTCTCACTGTGGTTTCTTCTTTATGTCTTTTGTTGCAGAAGATCTTTTTTGGTAGGTTCTGGTCTTTTTTACTGACAACTGTTCAGCAGTTAGTTGTGATTTTTGTGTGCTCGTGAGAGGACGTGAGCTCAAGTGCCTTCTACTCTGCCATCTTGGCCTCCAGCAGTTCTGGCTTGAAATATGTTTATAGCCATGTAACCACCAGCCAGATCAAGACACTGAACATTTCCGTCATCCCACAGGGCTTCCCTTATGCCCCTTCCAAGTCAGTACTCCCCACCCAAAGGTAACACTATCATGACCTCTGCCACCATAGATACGTTTTGCCAGTTTTTGAACTTCATGTATACTTTTTGTGTGTCTGCCTTCTTTTGCTTATCATTATGTATATCAGCCTTCCGTTACTGTGCGTCGAATTGCCCGGAAATATAGGGCTTGAAACAATGAGTCAGTTCTTTTGCTCACTGATGTTCAGTTTGGGCAGGGCTTAGAGGAGATGGCACATCTCTGTTCCATGCAGCATGGGCTAGGGCAGCTTGACTGAGGCTAGAAAGTCCATTTCAGGATGGCTTACTTTCATGGTGGACAAGCTGGTGCCGACCCTTAGCTAGTGGCTTAGCTGGAACTGTGGACCAGGCCCTCAGTTTTTATCCACGTGGGTCTCTTCACAGCCTGCTTGGGCTTCCTTAGAATGTAATGGCCGAAGTCCCAAGACAGCGGCCATCCCAAGAGAACACGGTGGAGGTGCAAGGCATTTTTATGACCTAGCCTCAGAGGTCACATAGCCTCACCTTGGCCATACTCTACCTGTTGAGGCAGTCACAAAGTCCTGCCCAGGATCAAGGGTAGGGGACAGACGCTCATCCTCTGGATGGGGGATGTGAGAATGTTCTAGAAGAGCATGGGGGATGGGAGATATTGGGATGGTAATCTTTGGAAAATACTTTCTGCCATATAATGTTTGTGCAGTTCATCCACATTATAACATGTACTTGTAGTTTGCTTTTTAAATTGCTGTGTAGTATTTCATTGTGTGACTATACCACAATTTACGTATCCAGGCTACTGCTGACATTTGAATTGTTGGCAGTTTGGGGCTACCTGAGGAGTGCCACTATGAATATTCTTATACAAATCTTTTGGTAGACAAAGGCTGCCTTCTATCACTGTTGCTGTCTCTTTAGCTTTTAAGATTTCGAAAACCATACAATTCTATCCTCTTTTGTTTATTTTTTTTTTGTTCCTCCATCAGTTACTGTAGCCATATGTATTTTAGTATGTAAATCTCTGCTAGTGTTTTCTAAATGTTGAAAAGAAATTATATAAGTATTACATAAATACGTTCTCTTTATAAAAACTTTCAATATTACAACCAAGATTAAAGCTCCTTCTAACACCGCTTGCCAAGTCTGTGTCCTTTCCTCCTACTCCAGGGTAACCCCTGTCACAGTTTGATGGGTCTCCTTCTAGAGGTTTTTTTGATGCATTTACACACATAAATATTCTCATAGAAAATACTGTCTTCTGTGTGTGTGTGTGTTTTGTTTGGTACAACGAATGGCGTCATACGGCTCTGCAATTCTCTTTCTCACTTAAAAAATATTTTGGAGATACGGCCATGGAATCGCATGTAAATCTACGTTACTTCCTAAACTGCTGAGTAATGTTCCATAGTGTTATTTTGCCACTGCCATTTAGCCATTTCTCTATGAAAGGACATTTAGGTTGTAGCCTTCTTTATTGTTTTGTGCGTGTCCCATGAATCGGAGGGCAGGCTCGGTACTTGATCAATACTGATGCACCTCTACAAGGGAAAGAGTTGCTGGAGCCCTAAATCTGTGCCCCTCAATGTCCCTTTTCTTTGCCTGCAGAGACGTCTCAGAGAAGCTGTGCAGCTGTTGGAGGACTACAAGCATGGGACCCTGCGCCCGGGGGTTACCAATGAGCAGGTAACTCTACTGGAGGTGGGGAGGGGAAGGAAGGTGGCGAATTTACAACCACTGCCCTGCAGCCAGAAC
The DNA here is from genome assembly GCF_009834535.1 of Camelus ferus. NCBI lineage: Eukaryota > Metazoa > Chordata > Mammalia > Artiodactyla > Camelidae > Camelus > Camelus ferus. Next base: position 53,179,637 of record NC_045710.1, on the reverse strand, counting down.
CACTTCTCTGCCCTTCAGTATCCACTTCTACTGCTGCTCCATCCCCTGTGGACTTCTGTCTTTTTGGAGGGGCTCCTCAGGTCTCTCCCATAACCTGGGTCTGGTGGGAAGCATGGAGGTTGGTAAGGCTAGAGAGGCTTAAGGCAGTGGTTCAGTGGAGCTGACATGTGTATCTCTTCCCAATTCCACGTTCAGTGATATCACAGTGATTGCTTGAAATGAGCCACGATGGGAGTATTTGCACCCTGGAAATTGGTATATACTACTGTTTTCCCCAAAGAATCAATTATTAAACATTTACCAGCATTCCACTACCCAAGAGCTTAGATTGAAGGTGGGAAAGATGGGGGAGCCTAGTGAGGATTAAACTAGGACACTGTAATTTCATTTTTTTAATATCATGTAGGAGCTAGAATTAGGGATAATTGAAATGCTAACGATTTTGTTTGATTTGGGGGAAAGTTAGGGGGATGTAGTGTAGGTCAGTTCTAGTGACTGCAGAGCATGATGGTTAATGTGCTAAAGTTTTTCTTTTTGTTCATAATCTTCATTTTTAAAACTATTAAAATTAATTTCATACTTCTTTTTAAAGTAAAATACATACATAGTTCAAAAAGTCAAATAGTACTAAAGCACTTATAAGGGGAAATAGTATGTTTCCCCCTCCCTCCTCAATTCCCATTCCTGTTTCCCAGAAGCAAATACTGTTAGCTGTTTCTTCAGATAGAAACCTACATTTCAACTAATATGCTTATCTGTACTGCTATTGCTCAGCTAGTTCCCTTGTATTGTCTATTATGGTTGTTGAGGATTCAGCTCTCTTATTATTCACCCCTATAAACACATTTCTCTCTCTTATCACCCTTATCATCCTCCCAAAATAGTTATCATAGCTTTGGAGTTTGTGGATATCCAATATTCACATTATTACAGTTAGATGAATAACTTTAGAAGTTTGTTGTGCATGATTATGTTTCCTCTCCTTTTCAACCTTATGTTTTTTCTGGATTTATTAATTGCCTCTTTTTTTTTTCCTCATTGACATAGTTTCCTTTGTACCATCTCTAATTCTTACTGCACCTTCTAGCAGCTTTTTGATATTTGCAGTGCCTCCTTTCTCTCTGAAGACTCCTGTCCTTCAGTTCCACTTTTTCCCCTGAAATTTTCCTTTCTGGGGCCCACCTCATTCCAGCTCCAGGCCTTCCTCTTGGTGTACCCCTTCATTTTGGTGGAACACCTCTCCTACGAGCTTCCTGAAAAAAACAGTAAATGGGAAGAAAAACTTGAGTCCTTTTATATCTGGAAAAAAAGTTAATTTGTAATTGTAATTCTACACTCAGCTTTAAGTGATAGTTTGGCTGAGGAGAAAATTCTAGATTGATAATCATTTTCCTTCAGAATTTTGAAGGTATTGCTCTTCTGGATTCCAGTATGGCTATTGAAAACTCCAATGCTATTTCATTCCTGATTCTTTGTGAGCGACTTGTTTTCTCTCTTTAGGAGTGTTTAGGGTTTTCTCTTTATCTATATGGTTCATTTCTGAAATTCCACAATGCTATCTCTTTTAAAATTCATTACTTTGGGTTCCTGGTGACCCCTTGCAATTTGAAGACTCATGTCTCTCAGTTCTGGCAATTTTTCTTCTATTGTTTCTTTGATAAATTCTTCTCATTCTGAAACTCCTATTAGTCAAGTATTACTATCTTAGATTAACACTCAGATTTTATCTTTTTGTTTTTTTTCCTTCTATTCCATCCCTTTGTCCCCCTGTTTAGCTTTGCAGGAAATTTCCTTGAGTTTATTTTTAACATGTCTATTGAATTTTTAACTTCAGCTAGTGCAATTTTAATTTCTGAGGGCTGTTTGATTGTTTCTTTTCTTTATTCTTTTTAGTAGGATCCTCTTCCTGTTTTATAAATACAGTATTATCTCATCTGCCTGCATTCTGGAAGCCAAGTAGGAAAAGGAGTTTGGAGTCCCAGAATTCACTTTGCAGACTTTCATAAATTTCCCTGCTTTTAGCCTCACCAGCTCCTGCTCTCCACTGTGTTAGTGTTTCCAAATCTGGAGTCACTTGGATTCAGTTTTTCCAGAAGGTCGAAAAACCTCCAGTGTCTGGGGGATACAGGTGAGGGCAGTAAGAGTCACCTTGCTGTGCAGGGTAGACCTGAGGGTTCCACTGCTTTGAGTACAGATTTTCAACCAACTCTCTGTGTTAAGCCCTACAGTTAATTAGCCCTTTTTTTTTCCTGGAATGCCTGGTTCCTCCAAGTCCTTAACTTTGCTGATGTCCTGGGGGTGATGTCCTGGCTTCTAAAGTGTGCCTTCTGCAGGCATTTAAGGATGGTTTCCTCCTTCCTGCTTGATCCGTTATTAAAACTCTACTCATTTTCCATCCAAAACAGGTTGCTGTCCCTCCTCTTCTGTTGTCTTCTCTTCTGTTCTGTTGGTAACTTTGTGAGGCACCGCCCCTGCCTTCTTCTGACACCTTTAGGCACAAAGTCCAAGCTGAGGCCCTGTCCTGCCAGCACGACACACTGGTGCCTGGCTGAGTGTTCCCTGGGGCAAGTGGCTTAGCCATCAGCCCTCCCCAATCCATTTCATTTCACTGTATATGTATGGGGTACCTTCAGGTCAGTGTTGGTGCCAAGGCCTAGGGGAGACAGCAGGGGAGAAGCTAGAGGAGGGTCTGGCCTCGTGGACTCCCCAGAATCTAGGCAGTGCTGGAAGAATATTTGATGCTGTGGGAAAGCAGAGGAAGGAGTAACCTACCCAGACTAGGGGTGCCTGAGATTTGAGTGATGAGCAGGGGCTGGTGAGGAGGAGGCACTGAGTATGAGTTGTCCAGGTGAAGAAGCACATCCTGAACACAGAGAAAACAGGACCACCCGGAGGAAGGGGCGAGCCAGTGAGCTGGGCTGCAGCCCGGATCTGGAAGGAGGGCAGAGGTGCAGGCAGAGGCAGCCCCTTGGCCGATGTCCTTGTGCGGGTCACTAGAAGTGACTGAGGTGCTGCAGTGCCTGGTTAGACAGGGTCCATCTCCAGGTGTCTGTGTCGCCTGCTGAATTGGGGGCAGCCGTCAGCAGCTAGGGCAGGCTGGGATCTCCTCGTTCCTGCGCGCGGTGCTGCTCGCTGGCTGTGGACGCCGAGGAGCCTGGGTGACGTGACCTGACATGCCCACTTCTAGGCCGAAATAGTCTTCAGATTGCGGCAGGTCCTCGTGGACTTGTCAGGGGAGGTCCAGCCTCCGAGCCCTTCCTGACCCTGTGTCTGCTCCCTGCCCAAGCTCCCCTCTAGCCCATCTTGGCCTCTTGGGACTCCTTCCAGCTTCCAGAGTTTGGGGAATGAGGCCATGTTTCCCCTCCTTGCTCCCTTCAGTAGTTTAAAGCTGCCTGTCTTGTTTTCTGGGCCTCCTTTGTTTTCTTTCCTGAAAGCCCCCATGTGCCTCTAGGGGGCTGGGAGGAGGGAAGATTGGGGAGGGAAGAGGGGAGGTTGGGGGGAGGGGGGAGGTTGGGGGGCGGACCCTGGCACTAGCTGTACTTCCTAGTTCTGGCTCCTGTTGGTGATGCCTGCAGTGTCCATCTGGAGGCTGGGTAGCACTGTGCTCTAGATGTGAGCCTGCGGCTCCCCTAACAAGCAGATTCTCCCTCTGCCTCCCTCCCCCTGCCTTCCTGGCTCCACAGAGCATCAGGCTTGGGCTCTGCTGCAGCTTTCGCAGTGCTTCCCTCCTGGGGCCTCATCAGCAGAGCCATGCCCTGCTGTGGCCTCCACAGACACAGGAAGAGGGGATGGATGATGACACACCAGCTCAGGGTTCGGGGAAGCTTCAGCGATCTGGAATTAATGAAGTCCCCGTTCCTGGTTCAGGCTGGCCCTGCTCAAGGGTCATGACCGTGCTGTCTGAAAAGGCCCAGGGTGGCTCTTGACCTCAGAATAGACAGTGGCTTTGTCTGCTCTTGGATTCTGTGCCTGCTCTGATGTCCTTTTGCAGGCTTGTGGGTCAGAAGCCTGTGGCTGTGCTTTGATACCCATGGGCCTTCTTGATGTCACAGGTACCACTGGTCACCACCAGGTATCCTGTATGCTGGTTTGTTATCTAATCTGCCCTCCAGCTACGACATCCTGCCAGGGGGTTCCTGCAAGTGGACTGATAGGTTATTCACGCCTGATGGCCTTGGCTGGTGGGTGGCTGGTACCTCCTCTGGAGACTGTTAACTTGTTGAACGGTTGCTATACCAATGAAAAAATCAGTTCTGAGAATAAACTAAAAATAAGTATAATTTATCCTTTGGGCTTGACAGGTAGATATTTGATGTGCTGGGAACCCTACTAAGACTGTAGCTGTCGGTTAAACAACAAAGCCGTAGATGAGAACAAAACATAAGGACAGGCAGCTAAGTTTCTGGATATTTGCTGTGCTGTGTGTATTTTGTCTGCCAGCGCTTTGCTGGAATGGTTCGGCGGGGATAGAGATGGGTGGGCTCAACATGGAAGACCCCCCCATGGGAATGAGCCACCGCTCACAGGGCGCTCACCGAGCCCCAGGCACTGCGCTGAGTACTGGCACTTTACATGTATTGCTTCAATGAATCTTCACAGAAACCCTGTTTGGTAGATGCCTGTCTTAACCTGATTTTACAGGCAAGAAAACTGAGGCTCAGAGAGATTACATTACTTACCTCAGGTCACATAACCTGTATGTGGTGGGACAGGGACCCGACGCTGGGCCTCTAAGAGACCATGCCCATCATTCACCCATTATCTGAAGGTGGATTTGGAGAGGAAGGTGATACTCTGGGGAGTGGAATGTGTGTGCAAACACGGCGCAGAGTGAGTGGGTGGGGTAGGGGTGCCGCCAGAGGAGCTCGGCGGGGGGCAGGTCTCGCAGCCCCTGTTAATGCTGCCTGGGCAGGCCATGGGCATCTGCGGGGTGACCGGTGCGGGTCAGGCGCTGGCAGGTGGGCACCGGGCCGGGGGAGAAGCAGAGGCCTGGCCCTGCCCTCACACGGCCGCTCCTGTGCATCAGCCGGCGGCGGCTGGAGGCTAGGTGTGCGGAGTAAGGTAGGCAGGCGTTCAGTGGTCCTCAGACCATCCTGAGAACGCAGGTGCTGAGGAAAGGCTTCGTGGAGGGGACACAGAGGTGACGGATGGAGAACGTAGAGAGATACCCAAGTCATTGGGAGGGATACAGACAAAAGCCAAGAAGCAGAGTGGAATGAAGAAAGAGAAAGGGAGAGAAGCAGCGAGAAGAGATTAGAAGAGAAAGTTGGAGAGGAAGCTGGGCAGTTACAGGCCAGCTTGTGAAAGTTTTGGAAACCCAGGTAGAGATGCTGGATGTGCTGTGTGGGGCAAGAGGAAGCAGCTGGAGCCGGAGCAGGAGAGCAGAAATGTGCTGGATCCTTCTGCCCGCGCACCAGGTCCATGGTGGGGAGGTAGGCGGGGGGGGGGGGGGGAAGGGCTATTAAGTAAAGCAGTTTGGGAGCAATTGGAGTGGTCAGGAGCGAGGGGGAAGGCGTCTGGGAGCCACTGTAGGCTTCTGAGCGGTGGTTCTGAGCCATCGTCCCACATTCCCCAGGGGCTGGGAGCCAGCCCACCTTATTAAGTGCCTGCTTAGCACCCAGCATACATATTACTTGCTCAGAGGCCCCATGCAGGATGGAGTCTGCCTGCAACCCACCACGGAGAAAGGGCAGCTGGGTTGTGCGAGGTCCTGCGAGGTCCTGCCCGACTCCTCCTCTGGCAGAGCGCAAATGGGTCAGCTGTGTTTGGGCTTTGCTGCAAACAGCAGAGAAAATATCAGAGAGTTAAAAATGCTTGCACCCTGAATCTTCTCTGGGTATCAGCAGGTTTGTCAGAAGCAGACATTCCCCCCTTACCCTGACCCCTAGCTGCAGACTTCTGGGATCCTGATCAGCACCCTGCCCTTCTGGGCCAGCCCCAGATTGGCCCTGACCATTAGCACAGAACAGGCAAGAGATCAGTATTAGCTGAAGCACCTGTGTGGTGTGCTAGGCGTTGTGCTGGGTGCTGTAGACGGACCTCTGGGCTGGTGACTGCAGTGGCCTCCTCTGCCTATTCCCAGCACAGCACTCAGAGTGATTTGTGAAAACACACACTACATGGTTTGTCCCTCTGCTCTAGGGTTTCTCAGTCTCTGCACGATTGGCATTTGGGGCTGGATAATTCTTTGTTGTGAGGACTGTCCTGTGCACTGTAAGATGTTTAGCAGATGTATCCCAGGGTTCTACCCACTGGGTGCCAGTGGCACACCCTCCAAATTCATGACAACTAGACATTTCCAAATGTCCCCTGGGTGAAAAATTGCCCCCCTGTTAAGAGCCACTGCTCTAGTAGAAACTCAGAGTAAAAGCCACCGTCTTTAGCACAATCTGCAAAGCCCCCATCCCTCTCTGACCTTGTCTCCTGTTGCTCATTCCCTTATTCAGTCCACTTCAGTCATACTGGCCTTCTTACTGTCCCTCAAACATGCTGAGGAGGCTTACTTCTGCCTCAGGGCCTTTGTACTGGCTGTTCTTACAGCCAGAACAGTCTCCCACCAGGTCTCTGCATGGCTTACTCCCTCTTTCAAGTATTTCCTCCAATGTCACCTCAATGAAGACCACCCTGACCATCTTACTACTGTCAGGCCCTAAACATCCTGCCTGAGAATCTGTCAGGGGCAAGAAAACTCAAAGAGAGCAAGGGAAGGAGGCACTAGGGCCAGAGGCAGGACAACAGATGGAGTTTTAGGGAGTCATTGCAACTGAGGGAATTCAGAGACTAGAGGTTCTTCCTGGGGCTGGGAGGTTGTGGCCACAGTGTCTCCCCATTCCCTCTCACACCCTAGCTCCAGCCCTGGCCTTTCACCCCTCTCCCCCATGACAGGAGCTGTGGCCCTGGTCATGTCATCATGTTCCTGTGTCCCCTGAATGTTCCACATCCTTCATCCCTCCTTTTGCGAGGACCCTATTAAATAATTTTTTTTAAATCCATCCTTGCTGCCAGCACATACTCCCTATTCTTACCCTGTTCAATTTTCCCATGTTTCCTGAAGCACTCATCCTTCTAACATATTGGAACATTTACTTATGTATTATTTTTACTGCAATAAGCAATAAATTTGTCCCCACCAGTAGGTAAGCTCTACAAAAGCAGAGATTTGGAGCTTTTTTTTTTTTTTTTTACTGATATGTTCTTAGTGCCTAGAGCAGTGCCCAGCACCTAATAGGTGCTCAATCAATATCTGTTGAATAAATGAATTTTCTTTAATCATCACAGTAGCCTTGAAAGTAAGCATTCATATTCCCACATTACAAGTGAGGAAGTGGAGGTGCAAAAAGGTGAAGTAAATTGCCTCAGCTCACATGGGCAGCAAGTGGGAGATCTGGAATTCCAATTCCTAGAAAAGGGTTTGATGCCAGGGTCCAGCCTCTTAGCAGAGAGAAGCTGCCTGTACCCAGGAAGTAGTGACTGCTGCCCTGCGCTGTGCGGCAGAACGGGGCGCAAGTTCTCTCTCCTTTCATGGAGCAGTAGAATTTGGGGGTATGGGTACCTTTATCCCACATAGATTTGCATATGTACACATTACCTGGGAGTAACCATGGCAACAAAATTAATAGTGAGGAACAATGGGATTGGCCCAAATGATAAATTAAGATTTTTTTGTTGTTGTTTTATGGAGACATCCTCTGCTTTACAGAAGGGTCCCCTTCAGCCTCTATTTAATTACCTTCTGGAGGTTGTTTTGAATAGGCTCTGTCTTTGCTGCCTTCAGAGGTTTGGAGAAGCAGCCTGGATGGAGGCAGAGGGGAAGGGAAACAAACCAGAGTGGGGACAGAGCCTGGGCAGTGACTCCTCTATCTGGGTCCCGGCACTGGAGGTATGCCTGCTGGGCTTCTCCTGGAGCTTGTTTGGGGCCCACCCTCTGCCCCTCCCTTGGCCTCTACACTGGGATTCTAATAGGTTCAGATGGCAGCTCAGCTGAGACTTAGGCCATTTCTGAAATCAGCAAACTTCTGCATTGTTGCAGCAGCCTGTCACCCAGACTGTGTCCCACACCCTCTATGTCCTCATTCTCCAAGTTGAGAACTCAGGAAAGGTCCAAAATCTCACATCCACACTGGTTTGTTGCTGCAGCCAGGAAGTTCCAAGGGATTGGGGATTAATGTTCAGCCAGAGGCACAGAAGGAGATGGGCTGAGCCCAGAGGAGATCAGGTCACACCGAGGAACTGTAGTTTAAAGTGGAGCTGCTTCAGTGGGGTGACAAGAAGACACGGGGGGCTCCCTGTCCTAGATTCTCCGTGTGGTTGGACTGTCCACTGCGCCTCTTTCGGCCTCCTGTCAAATGCTTTACATTCCAGGTTGATCCTTGCTTGTAACCTGTTTGCAGGGCTGGCTTGTTAAACTTCAAGCTAGCAGCCAGCTCTTGGCTTGTGGTGGCACCTGCTGCCATTTCTGCATCGGGTGTCTGACCCATGGGTCCAGCAGGTCCCAGGGAAAGCCCAGACCCAGGGGGTCAGACCCGAGTCCTTGTCCTGCTCTCTCTGTAAGCTGGGCCTGGCATCATCAGACAGGAAGGGGCCCGGTAGAGAGTTGCTTCCACCTCCTGTACAATTAATTTAAGAACAGTTAAGGTTAAGGAGTGAGGTGACTTACACAGGAAGACCATGAGAGTTAGTGGCTGAACCAGGCCCCACATCTGTGACCCTGACTGTTGTTGCTGCAACCTGGAGGTGGGATGAGTCCAGATGTCATAAGGTCATGACTAGGAAGTTTAGTTTAAAATGGAGCTGTCCCTCCCACCTCACCCCAAACCTCCTGAGGTGGGAGCATTGCCAGATGCTGGGAGAGAAGCCTCAGCTGAGTCTTTCCTCTCTCCTCTGGGGAGGCTTCCCTTCTATCATGGGAGACAGGTTCCCAAAACCCTTAGTTACCTTAGTGAGGGTTATGCTAACTGCAGTAATGAGAAGATCTCAAAATGCACCAGCTCAAATAAGATGGAAGTTTATCTCTCTCCCATGTAACAGGTCACGTTCCAGGTAGGCAGGTGGCTCTGCTCCATGGGATCATTCAGGAACGCAGGCTCCTTCCATCATGTTTCTCCACTATCTCCTTGGGTCCTCCTCTCTGTGTGGCCCAGGCTGGGCTGCAGCCACATCCTTGCTCTGGTTCACAGGCAGGTGACAGAAAGCATGGGGTGGGAGGTGCTAGCCAGGGAAAGGCACATCTCACTTCCCCTTAGATGCCACTGACTCAGTCACATGGATAAGCCTAACCGCAAAGGAGACTGGGAAATGTAATGTAGCAGGTCAGACACCTGCCCTGCAAAGGAGGCTGGGAAATGTAGTCAGCCACCTGCCAGGCTACCTTTCTATTATTCTGGAAGAAAGGCACACAAATTTTGTGTGACAGTTAACAGACTATGCCATAGAGGTCAGTAAAGGGCTTGGAAGTTGTGCATCCTATTTCTACTTTTCTAGTGGTTACTCTTAAATTTTTAACTGTTATTTTTCAGTAGGTAACACATCAACAATCTACTAGAATTATAAAGGTGCCAAAAAAGTATAGAATAAAAAACAAGTTTTCCTTTCCCTGTCTCCCATTTGCCCACCTCCTCTCCCTAGAGTAACTGTGAGTTTCTTCTGTATCCTGCCAGAGATATCTGCGTGCATTTATTCTTTTTCTTTAAATCTAGATGATACAATAATGATAACTCCAGGGACACTCACTGGAGTACTGCAATAGCAAACGATGGGGCAGTCACAAGGACAAATATTGTATGCTTCTGCTTATATGAATATCTAGAGTGATCAGATTCACAGAGATGGAAAATAGAATGGTGGTCGCCATGAGCTGAGGGAAGGAGGATTGGGGAGTTAGTACTTACTTGGTAAAGAGTTTCGGTTGGGAGAGATGAAAAAGTTCCAGAGATGGATGGTCGTGATAGCGGTACGACAATGTGAATGTACTTAATGCCACTGAACTGCCACTTAAAAATGGTTAAATGGTAAATTTTTATATTATGTATATTTTACCTCAATCAGAAAATGACGGGAAATAGCTTAAAAGTCCACTAACAGGGTGCAGTTTACAATATATCCATTCAACTTTTCTGTTAGGAAGAAAAAGCCTGCTCTCTGTGCACTGATGTGAAAAGATCTCCAGAATAGACTAGGTGCCTAAAGGGACAGGACAGTGTCCACTGGTGTGCTGGCATTTAGAGATGGGTGCACTGGGTGGTTAAGAGTGGAAATTCTGGAACCAGGTTGTTTGAGTTCAAGTCCTAGTGCTGCTGTGGGACTTTGGGCAAATCACTTAACCTCTCAGTGCCTCAGTTCTCACATCTGTAAAGTGGGGGACATACCAGTCCCTGCTTCATAGGGTTGTTGAGATTAAATAAGTTAATATGTACCAAGTCCTCAGAAGGGTGATGCATAGCACTCGTTCACTAAATGTGAATGAATGAATGAGGATGAATGAATGAATGAATGAATCTGAGTAACAAGTCATGAGCTGTAGTTCTGGCTCCACCTCCAAGACCGTGGGCATGGATCTGAGCTTTGCTTTTCTCATCTCTCCTACGGCTTTCTGAGTGTGAGACTCACATGGTTAATGGGACCATTGCCTCTTATCTGTGGCACTAGCCTGCCTGGGCTGCGTGTGGGGGTGTCATCACCGGTGGGGAACACATCTGTGAGCTCTGGGCTCCTGGCCTTGCCTGCTGACACCCCTGCTGAACTTCTGCTTTGTTGCTGGGCCCATGCCTGCCTGAATCTCCCATCACTGCTCCCTGGGTTGGGGCGGAGGAGGCAGTCCTTGACCCTGAGGGACACAGGTGTGGCCTTGGATTACAAGTGCTGCTTGGCTGGACTTGGGCAGGAGGGGAGGAATGGGTGCTGGGGAGAAGCATCTGCTGCTCGGCTGCAAAGGGAAGTTCCGGGACCTCAGATGATGTCAGCCAATCCTCCTCCTCTTCTTGTGCCTCAGACCTGGCCATCATCCTGGTCAGACCAGACATCAGTCTGTTCCAAGGCCCCTGGAGAGTAAAGGGGACACGAACCTGGAGCAAAGGAGGTCTGGGTACCCATCTCCATCCTGCCACCAGGTCCCGGGAGCCACGGCTGTGTCACTTCGTCTCTCTGAGATGAGGTGCCTTGTCTGAAAGTAGTCTGCCCACCTCATAGGCATGTTGTAAGAATAAGACAGAGATCAAGTTATTTTGAAAAATAATTAAGTCCTTTAAAAAACAAAACTGCTCATTTGAATGGCTTCCCCTCTGTATTAGGCATTTAGGGAGCATGATCTATGGGCCAAGTATTTTAGATATGCATATCTCAGTGAACCTCTGTATTGGTCAGGGTAAGCCAAGTGCTGTAACAAACAATCCCTGGATTTCAGGAATTTATACAGTAAGATGTGTTTCTTACTTGTGTCGGAATCCAGTGCAACTCAGGGACTTGGCACATGCCATTCGTTGTCCAGGGGCCAGGCTCCTTTCACCTCATGGCTTTACCATCTCCTAGGGCCTCACTCTCCTCCACTGGATCCTCTGTGCGAGGCTTTCGGGCCAAGCCTGCAAGTGGAGAACCCTACTTCTACCCACACAGTCCATTCACTATCACCTCGTCATGCGAGCCCACCTGACTCTGGGGAAGGCTGGAAAGTATAGGCTTAGCTGTGTGCCCAAAGGGAAACTCCAGCTGCCGGGAGCACCATGCACAGAGTCCCTCCTTACCCTTACCACAACCCATTTTACTGATGGGGAAACTGAGGCATGGAGGCAAAGCGACTTGCCCAAGGCCACACGTCCTGTAAGTAACGGGAATGCAGGCTGCCCGGTCCTAACACCTGCTCTTCACACTGTCCTCAAATGTCTTAGATCAGTGTTTCCAGCAGAATCATGAGGACATTTTTTTTTCCTTTTTAAAAAAAAATTATAGGAAGAGATCTTGAGTTTTTAAAAAGTAAGTAGTTTCAGATTTGCTGTGCATATGGCTCTGTGGGAGATGCTGAGGGCCGGCACTCCAAGGCAGGGCCCTGCTTTGGGGAGCTGGGCTGTGACTCCACAGGGCGAGGGGACCCGGATCCAGGACCTGGGAGACTCTGCTTTACGGTGGAGAGCGTGGGGTGTCGGGAGTCTGTGCCCAGGGCCTGGGGGCACACCTGGGACAGTGCTGTGACCTGGGGGATGCACTTCAGGAAGGCCCTTTCTGAGCAAAGAAGGATCAGCCTTTTACCATTTTTTTACCACTTTGCTGTTACACTTTCACATACCTTCTTGGGTTAACAGTGATTCTACACTTGTTTTTTCTTTCTTTAGTCCCCTCTGTCCCCCAGTTACATTTTTTTTAATCTGCTGCTTCTAATTTTTCTGGATCTTCAGTAACAGTTAATCAAATATGTTTGAAATGTATCTAAAGTGAGAGTAATTAGGCTATGAATTAGACTTGAGGGACTCTGCTCTGAGTAAAATGCAGAAACTTTAATAAAGATGGTTCTTGATTTACGATGGTTCAACTTAAAATTTGTGGACTTTATGAGAGTGTCGAGACAATATGCATTCAGTGGAAACCATATTTTGAATTGTGACTTTTGATCTTTTCGTGGCCCAGGACACAGGGTGTGATGCTGTCTGGTGATCCTGGGTGGGGCAGTGCACCGGGGCTCCAGGTCTGCCCCAGGATTACGGGGGTAAACACTTAGAGCCATTCTGTATCCAACGACCATTGTATTTTTCACTTTCACTACAGAATTCAATGAATTACTTGAGATATTCAGTACTTCCCTATAGAATAGCCTCTGTGTTAGATGATTTTGCCCAACTGCAGGTGAGTGTAAGTGTTCTGAGGTAGGCTAGGCCAAGCTTTGATGTTTGGTAGGTGAGAGGTATTAGATGCATTTTTGACTTAACAGTAATTTCAACTTTTGATGGGTTTATTGGGACATAACTCCATTGTAAACTGAAGAAGATCCACGTATCAATTTTATAACTCTATTATTGCTGCCCAGTAGCATCCTGCAGTGTAATTTATATCCCAGATGACAACGCTGCCCTATAAATGAAGCAGAACTCTTCTACTGTAAAACTTTAGACATCAGTTCTGACCACATCTCCCCTCTTACCTCATACGCTTATTGCTCCATTAAAAATGCACTGGCCTGTGCTTTGCCCACAATGTAAATTTTTACTTGCCAATTTTTCTTCATTCTAAAAAGGCTACTTTATCACATTTTAACATCTCTTAAATGGGACAAGTCTTTTAAATGCTGGGTGACTTGCACTATGTCATAGTTATCTTGTAGTGTGTCTTAGGATCAGCAATGTCCTAGAGTCAATGAAATACGGTATTTTTCTTTTATCATTTGAGGGAATTGATAAATTGTTCTGTTTCTCCAGCCTGTCCCCTTGCTGTGCTGGAAAGAGAAAACCTCATCACTCATTTGAAAGCGTACAACCTTCTTATAACAACGACAAAAATAAGAACAATACATCTACAAGAGTTAGCACTTGTAAAGCAACTACTGTGTGTCCGGGGCTGCTCCAGACACTTTTCATGTACCTCTTCAACAATGTTAGAGCACAGATCTTATCCCCATTTTACAGATGGGGAAATTGAGGCTCAGAAGGTAAAAGTAGCAAATTTAGGAAGCCAAGAAGTCTGTCTAGCTCTGAAAAAATTATGCTATGCCGTCTCTAGGGATCCTGGGAGACAACTGAAGGATCTTCATTTAAATCAGGGCTCCTTACCTGGCTGTACCGCAGAATGAATGAGGGAGCTTTAGGAAAATGCTGGAAGAATTCTTTAAATAATTTTACAGTGCAACCAGAGTTGAGAACCACTGGTTTAAATGATCTGTGTGAGATTCCCCAGCTCTGCTGTAGCGGGATCACCTGCTTCCTATCCTGACGCACACCCCCCGGGGCAGCTGCCAGGCCTGGGGCAACCAGGACAGCCTGAGCCCCTTCAGCCCTTTGGAGCCAGATCCCGTGGTTAGAAAATGTGGCTTGGAGACCTTAAACTGATATGTGCTTTTAATGTTTGTTATTTTCTTTTCCTTTTTCTCTCTCTCCTTTCCTCCCAGCTCTGGAGTGCACAGAAAATCAAGCAGGTAATTTAATTTTGGATTCAGTTCCTTCCCTTCTGTTGTTGTCCGAGACCCTGCCATGGGGATCCGCGGCTGCTGCGTGCTCAGCCTCTCTCCCTACCCCCGACCAGCAACCCCCCCCCCCCCGCGTTTGCCCTGGGCTGCCTCACCCCTTCTTCTTCCCCAGCACCAGGGCCTGAGTTTCTGAAGTCAACAGCTCAGGTCAGCGTGCCTTTCTCTGGGCCCCCTGAGCTCTTTCCTTGTGAGATCCTTACACAGAATCCTCAGTGAGTGCCTACTCTGTGCCCTGCATGGGGGACAGTGGACCCGCAAGGTAGACACAGTCCTCTCTGCGCTGCGTTCAGCTTTGAGCGTTAGACATGGCTAACGTTTTGGTTTTCTCTTGCCCTGAATGGGGGGAAACGATTGACCAGCCACAAGGCAAGGCAGGATACAGCCACTGGTCACCTGAGCCTTCCTGGGGCAGCGCTCCTCTCCCTCCTCCCCCTCCCTCCTCCCCTCGTCCCTTCTCCCTCTCTGACTGACACCCTGTGCTCTGTGCCCGCCTCTTGCCAGGCTATTCTACACCCGGACACCAACGAGAAGATCTTCATGCCCTTTAGAATGTCAGGTAAGCCCTGGGGACCCTCTGCTTCTGCCCAGCCTGGGGTGCTTACTATGTTCACAGCTCCAGGAGCGTCCAGACGTGCTGGCCTGAAGAGGGCACATGGTCACTTTGGCTCAACCGCACCAGACTCTGGCCGGGCCTCAGAATCACGCGTGGAACTTTCTAAATGTGCCTGCCTCTGCCTTTTCTGCCTGAGCAGTTGGGGTAGAGTCCTCCAGGGGTGAATCTGGTGCCCCGCCCTGGGTCACACCCTGCTCACTTAGGGATGACATCGTGGCCTGCTGGGGCAAGCCCTGCCTTCCACGGGTCGCTCCTCTTCTTACCAGTGCCTGTCGCTCTCCCTCCTTCCAGGCGGCGCTCCCTGCGCCCGTTTCAGGCAGTTAATCCCCAAACTAACTCCCTCATCTCTGATCTTGCTATTAACCTGCCCTTCTGAATGTAGGCACTCATTTGTACTACCTCGCACACAGGGAGGCAGATTCCCGTTCTGCGGAGGCCAGTGGGCGGGGGGGTGATGGGCCAGTGGGTATGAGATCCCTGCCCCCAGGAAGTCCCTGCCTGCGGTCACTAGAGGCATGGCACTGGATGTCTGAGCTTAATGGCCTGAAAGCACTGGCCCTGCACTGGCTGGTTATCCTGCCTACGGTTCTGAGAGGCTGCAGGCCTTGCCCAGAGTCACACAGCAGAGGTCAGACTCACCAGACCAGTGTGCTGTTGCCTCCTCTGTGCCATTTCTCAGTGCCACGGAGTGTCCCCACCTCTGAGTTACAGAGCGGGTGGGAGGGCTGCTGGCTGCTGCCTTGGGAAGCCCTCAGGCGGTGGGAGAAAGGGATCTCTACCAGTGGGTGTTCTCAGTCCAGGAGGTTTAGTTGTGTTCCCCACCCTCAGAGAGCTTGGCCTCAGGGGGATGAGAGAATAGACACCCACGTGACATCACTGTGCAAACCGGGCAGTTAGCGCCCAGGGACCCCTTGCCTCGTCCATGAGGAACTCCAAGACAGCGGAGGCTCCGAGCATCTTGTGGCTGTAGCCCTAGGTGCTCCCCAGTGCCTGCATGGGGCCAAAGCGGGCTCTCCCCGCAAGGCTGGCTTCGCCTGCAGTTCTCCAGGCAAAGTTTGGACCTCTCCCCAGAGGGGTGCAGATCGAAGAGTGATGGCTCGTGTGTACAAGTATGCACACTCAGGACACCAACCTTTGCTTTAGATGTAACTCATACAAGCTCGGTTCTCTGTTCAGTCACCAGCTGACTGCCATAGAGTAGAGGCTGGGACAGGAGGCGGTCTACTTACAGCAGTGAGGGCAGCGGAGGGAGCCTTGCCATAGTCTGGGGGCCCGTGAGCAGTGGGGAGACGGCACCCGGAGCCTTCTGGTATCTCAGTTGAGGGGTAGTGGGGCAGAGTCAGGTGGGATTATAAAACCTGTCTCTCTTCTCTGCCCTCTCACAGGTTACGTTCCTTTTGGGGCGACAATTGTAAGTATAACCTTCAAAGGATTTTCTTTTCTTAGTTTTTTTTTTTTTAATGTATAACTTTGCATCACTTTTTATAAATATTTAACTGAGTTGTTGATTCAGGATAAATTCCTGGTGGGGGGGAATTATTGGAGAAAATATTGTATATTTCTTTATTCTTCTTGATGTGTATTGTCAAACTTGTTTCCTTAGAAGGTGTGCCAATGTACACCCAAGAGAGCTGGGAAGAGCCTTCCTTCCTGCACATTTTCCATTCTGAGTATTGTCATTAATTAGGACATGCTGGTTTGGTTACAGGAAGTTTTCTCAGAAAGCTTGGAAAGTCAGAAAATAAGGGTGCCTTCCAAAAACTAAATAATTCTATTTTTGTTCAGTTTTAAAATCAGGATTATGTTTGCTCTTAATTTTTTAATATTGAAGTAAAACAAATGTACAGAAAGGTTGCATTTGTCATAAAGGTACGGCTTGATAACTTTTCACAAAGGAGATCATCTAAGTAAACATCACTTAGAGGAAGATATAGGGCATTATCAGCACCTCAGAAACCTCTCATGAACCCCTCTCAGTCACTGCCCTCACAGGGAGCCACTTTCCTGACTTTATTCTCATTTTGCCTGTTGTTGAACTTTGTACACATTGAATCATTTAGATAAGTTTAATTTTTTTTGGCTTGGCTTCTTATTCTCAAAATTTTTGGTAAGACTCATTGTATGTAGTAGTAGTAGTAGTTTGTTCTTTTTCACTGCTGCATAATATTCCATTGTTATAATTATATGGAAAATTCTTTATCCATCCTACTGTTGGTGGACATTTAGATTATTTCCAGTTTGGAGTTTATAACAGACTGTCTGCTTGGAACATGATTGTACAAGCCTTTAGATTGTACAAGCCTATATATAACTAAATGCAGTGTGTGATTCCAGAATTGGGACTGGGATCAGGGCAAGTGTATGTGTAAAATGGTATTGCGTTTTCTTATAAAGTTAAACACACACCTACAATGTGAGCCAGCAATCCTACATTTAGATATTTACTTTAAGAGAAGTGAATACATATGTCCACACAAAGATCTATCCATGAATGTTGATAGTAACTTTTTTCGTATTAACCTAAAACTGGAAACAGACAAGACTAACAGATGTTAAACACGTTAAAACCACTAAGTGAAAAGCTGGTTGGGTACAGGATATTTATAAGGGTTTTCCCTTCTGCCTGTCACTTTATTGTTTTTTTAAAACTATCAGTATGGTCTTGTGTATTTTTTGTATTCAGAGGATAAAAATTTACTTTTGTCATTATTCATTTTTATGTACAAATTGTGTCAAATTTGACCAATAGAAACCCTTTAAAGTAGTTTCTCTGTCCATTTGACGTGTCTTTTTTATTTTTTGAGTATGCACTCCAGTGCTTTCTAGCACATTATATGGATATTCCAGACTCATCTTGTAGTTTATCTGCCCCAATCTGGGAATTATCCATTTCTCCAAAGAGCCCTGGCTCCTTTTGGAGGAAAATAGATTTAGAAATACCTCTCTCCTCTCTCTCTCCATCTGGGTAGCTAGGTGTGCTCATTGTAACTAGGGTGTCATTATTTCTAGGCCATCTTAGCACACAGAACAAGGACACAACTTTTTAAAAATCGTGAGTTCATACTAATACCTCTAGCTCCAATCCAACATCTCAGTGTTCTTCCCCTCCTTCCATTACATTGTTTGCATTTTCCTTCTCCCTGAATGAGAATCCAACAACAATGTATTTATTTACTTACTAAATCTTATGCGTACAAATAAAAGAGTTTCAGAATTGCTACATTAATGCCACTCAAAATGTATTAATCCCCCCAAAAATATTTTAAGTAAAAATAAAATTTTCTTTGAAGTCCTTTTTCTCCATTAAATATATCCTAATGAGAGTATATAGTAAGAGAATTGTGTTCAAAAGTCATTTGAATTAATTATTTCCTTCTGTGTATATGTTATTTATTTGATATACAGTTAAGTTTGTTTGTTTCTGTTGCCATTCAATTTCAGATGTTTCCCGATTCTTATTGATTTATTTTTGGAAATATATAAAATATCAACATAGTTGAAAAGTCAACTCTGTGTAAAAAGACATAATAAAAGTTTCATTCCCCTCTCTGTCCCTTCTACCTTCTTCCCACCCATCTTCTCTAAGTAAATAATTTTATCCTTTCTATTTCTTTCTGTAAAAATAAGCAAATGCAAATATAGTTCCCTATGTTTCTTATTAAACCCTTTTGTGCAATGTTTTTTTTTTTTTCACTTAATGACATATCCTGGAAATCACAGTATATTGATTTATAGAGATCTTCTTCATTCTTCTTTTGAATAGCTGCATGGTAGTCCACTATGTGGAAGTACCATAGTTTATTCAGCTGACTTCCTACATACAGACATTTAGATTATTTCCATTATTTTGCCAATATGAATAATGCAAAAATAGATAGTCTTGTGCATATTTTTTGATATTGCTGGAGATATATCTTGAGGGTAAATTTCTAGCTTCTATGGAAAGATTAATTAAATAGATATTTCTATCAACATTGAGTAGGGAAAGAAAAGATGCAAATAAACAACATTAGGACAAAAAGTACAATAACTACAGATAGAAAAGAAGTTTAAAAGATCAGATACATTGAACAATCTAGGGCAGTAAATTTGAAGACTTAGAAGAAATGGACACGTTTCTGAGAAAGCATAGTTTACCAAAAACTGCCTTGCAAGATGAAATACAGAATTTGCAAAGATCTATAGAAAGAAGTTAGGTCAGTTGCTTAAAATATATGCACCAAAGAACCAACAAACAAACCAAAAATTGCCACTAGGCTCCCATGTTATTTCAGGTGCCTACACTCAAAGGAATAGCCAAACTCAACCTTTGAAAAACTCCTGAAAGAAAATAAAAAAGAGGAAATGTTCCTCAATTCATTTATTAGGCACTTTGAGACCAATAACAAAGAAGTAAGTTTAAGAAGGAAAAATTATAGGTCAATATCACGCATGAAATTACATATAAATAGTCTAAATGAACTAATAGGTTGAATCCAGAAATGTATTAAAATACATCAAATAATTTTTACCAAAAATAGTAAAATTAGGGAGTATATTAATATCATTTGTCACATTAACAAATTGAAGGACAAACATGATCATCTCAGTAGATACAGAAAAATCATTTGATAAAATAAAACATAACTCCAATTTTTTAAAGAGAGAAGGTTAGTTAGGTCTAGAAGGGAGCTGAACTTAATAATATCTGTCAAAAAAGATCTCAGCCCCATAGCAAGTACCATTCTAAAAGATGAAACAGATAAAGGTAAAAACCTTCATGTCTGGAAAAAGTAAGAATGCCTGATAATACTGCTTCTATCCAACACTTTCCTAGGAGACTAGCAAGTACAGTTAAGACAAGAAAAAATAAATAACTAGCATTAGGATTAGAAACAAAATCACTCGTGAGAATAGATAAACTACTATTTTAAAAGATTTCTGAGTGTTAGACAAGTATACAAAGTAATTGTTGTATGCCTATAAACCTAAAACAGACATCTAGAACATGATTTTTTTTAAAGAAAATATTTATAGTAGCAGTTAGAATGCTAAGTTACCTGAAAAATAAATTCAAGAAAGGGATGTGCAAGGTCTTTATGGAAAAATGTATAGAACTTTCTTGAAGGTCATTGGAGATCTAACTAAATGGAGAGATGGGATGGGAATACTCATTGTCATCAAGATGCCCATTTTCTTCAAATTATATTCAGCTTAATTCCAGTCAGAGTCTCAGCAGGATTCTTCATGGAATTTGACAAGCTGATACTAAAAATTATATGAACACGCCAAAGGCCAAGAACAGTGAAGACCGTTTTCGAGAACAAGGTGGTGGGACGGGACTCACCCTACCAAGGAATATGAGATGGTTTGGTCTGGGTTTTGGGCTAAGCAAATTGACCAGTGGAAAAGAATAGAAAGTTTGGAACCATGCCCAGGCCCATATGGAAGCTTGATATTTGACAAATCAATGGAGAAGAGAGACAGACCATCTCACAAATGGTGCTAGGGCAGTTGGCTACCTATATGGAAAAGAAATAAAATGAGATTTTTACCTTGTACAAAAAAAAAAACAAAAACACACACACACACACATTTAAATGTGAAAAGAAAATATTTGCAGTACTGTTCAAAATAATAAAAAAAGGAAACCACTGAAATGTCCATCAACAAAAAAATGGATAAAATAGTGATTTTGTCATACTATGGGATGCTTCATACAGGAAAGGGAATAATGAAAGGGGCTACATTTATCAATATTGGTAAGTCTCAAAACCAATGATGAATGAAAAAAATAGAAGTAGAGTAATAATACTGTCTGATGTCATTTATGTAATATTTTAATATGCAAAGCAGTATTATATGTATTTATGCATGTATTTTTCATGGATCCCTGGAAACATTCATGGGAACAGTTGGCGACAGATTCACGATACTGCTTCCCTCTGGAGAGAGAGAGGAGGCAATGGGATTAGCTGGAGAACAGGAGGTGCTTCGTTTGTATCTGTTATGTTTCATCTTTTAAAAAGATAACATTTTCACAAAAATTTGACAAAAGGATAAGATTTGACCATAGGGGGATGTTCATTATATTACCTTCTAGACCTTTTCTATATGTTTGAAATAGTCCACTTTATGCACATATTTTAAATAGATATCAACATGTAGAGAGGTGATCATTTACATTTCGATCCTTCTGTAATTTCCTCAAAACTGCTACATTGTTCTGAAATATTCTGAGAAAGTATTATAAGTTTCCCCCAACTGTAATTGTGTAAGTTTAGTTTCCACGCATAGTTGTTGCTGTATATATTTCAGTGCAGTGGGGTTTGGTGTGTTCATGACATTTTTATCTTCTTGATGTTATTATAATCTCTACCTTCCCACTTCTCTTTCTCTCTTTTACACACACACACACACACACTAGCCCTGTTTCATTGAATATTGTCTGGAATTCTACTTCATCTCATAGTAATATATCTATTCCCATTTTGTTTATTTGCCTCTTGTAAATCATTGCCTACATGTTTATATCAGACTGATATTTAATTTCTGTGTCATTTTATAGATATGTCTCTTGTAGACAAAATTTAGCTGAATTGTACTTTTTTACCCAGTTTGAGAAACTCTGTCTTTAACTTTAATAATTAATATAACCCATTCATATTTATTGTGCCATTGGTTCTTATGACCACTTGTCCCAGTCATCAAGTGGTTGGTTGGTTGGTTGGTTGGTTAATCAAGCTTTGTTATTGCTTTCGTTTCTTTTCCTGATTTGTTCTAGAGTGATCATTTTGATTGGTCCTTTTAGTTTCTTAAGTAGTTTGGAAAGGGAGCATCCTTATCATCTCTAATTATCATTCACCTATAATATTTTATGGAAAGATTTCATTATATTTACCTTGTTAATATCAGTAATTGAATAATAAATATGACCTTCCCAACCCTACCCATAAAGGAAGAGACTTTTAGCATACCATTTTACTCTGTTCTCCATTTTACCATTTCATCCATACACATTTGCCAAGATTTTGGAAATAATCTGGAATCTCATCAGATTTTTGAATCCTTGCTTGACACCTATATTAAACTTCACAACTATTTAGACTGTGTGTGTGTGTGTGTTTTCTATGTTTGGCTAGAGTACATCTTTGAATAATATTAACAGTGTGTGGGCAGTACTTTCTGAGTCCTTGCGTATCTGAAATGTCTTTTCCCCTCTCATACATGAACAATAGTTGGCCTGATTCTCTTTTTCCTTATAGATAAGCCTCCTCCCTCCCCTTGGGATCATTCGGTATCTTTTTCTTTTTATCTTTGGAGTTCAGAAACATCCTCAGGATTTAAAAAAAAAAAATTCTCTGTATATTTCATAAAATTATACAAGTAATACATGAATATGTTCTTTGGAATTCAAAAATATCACCAAGAATTTTTTAAAGAATATTTTTAAAGTTATACAAGTAATACATGAATATGTTCTCTCAGCTCCAAATTCAAACAATACAAAAAAAAAAAATTGAAGTTCCTCTGATGACCCTCAGTTCCAGATCCGCTCCCTGAAGTAACCTCTGACAGAAGTCTGGCAAGAACTTCCAGGCTTTGTTTCTGGGTATTTGCATGCATATGAATCACCACTAAAATTTTTGTCTTGTTTTGTATTTTTTTCCATTAAAATATAAAAATATACTCATTTATCTACAAATAGATTATCACACTTAGCAGTTTGCCTAATAAAGATTTCCTCCCTCCTTTCCTTCCTTTTTCCTGTTGCGTTCTCTCCCATAGTGATAGATTTAGATTTAGGTTGTTTCTGATTATTTGCTATTAGCAGTAACAGTGCTGTGAGGAATCCTTATAAAGCCCTTTTTGTGCAAGTGTGAGAATTTCTCAAGGGCCCATTCCAGAAAGTGAGTTTGCTGTGTAAAAGGCAATACACATTTAAATTGCTTATAGCTATTGCCAAATTTCTCTTCAGAAAGGCTATATTTCACCACACCTTTGTAACACTGATATTCATCTCTTTTGTGTTTTTTGTCAGTTTGAAGAGAGAAGGGCTGCATCTCATTATGGTTTTAATTTTTATTTCCCTGAGCACCAAAAAGATTTCACTTCTTTTCCTATATTTATTGGCCATTTACATTTTCTCTTCTATGAATTAGCTGTTAATATCCATTGTCCATTTTTCCCTTGGCTGTATTTTCCTAATTAATTTGTAAGCTTTTCTTACATATTTCGGATATTAATCCTTTGAATTATATATATTGCACATCTTTTCTCTCAGTTGTTTTTCCTTTACTCTCTGGTGTCTTTGTTGTAGAAGTTTTAAATATTGATTTTTAAAATTTAATGATCTTTCCTGGATTGATTTTTGAGTCTTTTCCCCACTTCTCACCTTTATCTCCTTTATTAAAATGACTGGATTTGTGAGAGTTGTGTCTGGGAATCAGTTCTTGGTTGTATTTAGCAATTCTTCTGTTTTCATTTTCTAATTAACTCATTTCTGCTCTTTGTTTTTTATACTATCCTTTTTCCCTCTTTTCTTTGATTTGGTTGTGGTTGGTTTTTTTTTCTTTTTCTTTTTTTTAACTTTTTGCCTTGAATTTATTCTTAATTTATTTATTCTCATTCTTTCCTTCTAATGAAACTGTTTAGGGCTCTAAATTTGCTTCTGAGTATGTTGAATACTTGGCTATGTCTAATATGTTTTCATATACAGTGATCTATGTTTTTGATTTCTAAATAAGTTTGAAATTATAGTTTGAATCCTCTTTGATCAATTAGATAATCAGAAGAATGCATTTTAAATTCCAAGTGGTTGGGTTTTAAAAATATATATTATTTTATTATTATTTTCTAGTTTATTTTATTATTATTTTCTACTTTATCTTATTATTATTTTCTAATTTATCTTATTGTCAGAGAGTGACCTCTACAGTTTTGCCATTTGAGATTTATTATGGTTTTCTTTATAATATAGTATATGATTATATCAGTTAGGAGTAGAACCATTTGCATATAACAGAAAGTTCAAAATAACAGTAGCTTAAACAAAAAAATTTATTTCTCTCTCATTTCAAAGAAGTTTGAAGGTAGGCAGAGCCCCACAGTGTCATCAGGAACCCAGACTTCCATTTTTCTGCACCATTCTCAGAGCTGGCTTCTATTGTCAGTAACCTCATAGCCCAGGATAGCTACTGAAGTTCCAGTCATCACATCCACATTCCAGAGAGGAGAAAGAAGGGAAAAGTAAAAGGATGTATCTCCTATCTGAGTCAGTTCCCTTTAAGTAGACTTCTTCAAAGTCTCAAGCAACAGTTCTGTATATATTTCATGTAGAATTTAGCTGAATATATAGCCAACCCCCAATTATAGGGATTCTTTTAGTGAAAAAGGAGAGAAGAATAGCTATAGGTAGGAAATAAGAATCTGTCATAATATTTTTTCATAAATATTCCATCAATCCTTTAAAAAAAAAAGATATATCATTTGGCAGTATCATCTCTTCTAAACTAGAGAAGTTGAGTTTGGGGCTGATTCCTTATAAGAGGCCAACTGGACCCTTTCAGAAGTAATGACTTGCCGTCGCTGGGATAAGCTAGCCAGCGCAAGGGATGCCAGCACTGTCTCTAGTTCACAGGCGTTACTGAGGACACCACGTAGTTTCTACACTCTCCTCTTCCTATCTAAGGCAAGTCGATAAATTTGGGTCACTATGGCCTTGTAGGCATCATGGGAACTTGTGTGCTGATCCGCTCCGATGTCATTCAGGGGTTCACTGCTGAAGCAGGCGCTGTGAATGTCTCATCAGGCCCAGTCCTCTCCCAGCCTGGAGCAAACATCCCTCTGCGAATGGATGTGCAGGGTGTGAGAATAGGAAGCCCTGTCCCTGAGGTCCTGTATGAACACTGGATTGAGATGAGTGGGCAGCATGACCTGGGGTGGCCTCAGTGGCACCCAGAGCCAAGATGACAGTGCTCACCTAGCCCCACTTCCATATCCCGGGATTTAGAACAGCTGGGCCAGGGGCCAGACCCCAAGAGGAGTTACTGGTTGTGGAGAATCTGTAGTCTTCCCTCTGGGCACTGTGACATGGATAAGCAATGTGAGGACTCATTGGTCCCTCTCCCTCCCGGGGCCACTGCCTCACATAGTGTGGGAGGAGCACTGGCTGTCCCGGCCCTTCTGCCTGAGGCCCGGCTCCCACCAGCCACGTCGGCTGCCCTAAGGCCTTCCTGTCACCTGGTAGCACTGAACATCCCGGCAAATGCCTGGTCTGAAGGCGAGTGAAGGTTCCAGTCCGTGCCTTAGGGAAACCCCTGGTGTGATAGAATGGGTAAGAAATGTGCACATGCAGCAACCACTAAAATGCTCACCAAAATAGAAATGGAGTGCCAGCGAATGTGCTAGGAACTGGGTCCCTGAGCGATAAAGGGAAGGGCTAAGTAAGGCTGGCAGGTGCTTTGACTAAGACGCTTCCGGAAGCAACATCCGGCTGCCTCCTGCCCAGGTGAACATCCCTGGCTTGACCCCCGACGCTGTTCCCGCCTTGCCTGGGAGTAGCCCTGCCCCCGTCCTGCTCACTCCCAGAGCTCGGGAGAGACGAGCTGGTTTTCTCCCAGAGGCTGGTGCCAGTTTAGTCAGCAGATTTCACAGATCTACTGGCACCCGTGTAGTGTCTTATTTTAAGCTTAACATTTGAAGATGGAAACTTTTCCCCCTTTGATGTGTGGCAAAGAGATCCCAATTTATACATAAGCATGGCGGCTAAGCCAGTGCACCAAGGCTGCTCCCGAGGCGGGTGCAGTTCGTGGCTCCCCCTTTGCAGGTACCTTCCCCAGAAGAACCTCACCAACTGTGGTCAGCTCTTTTAACTGGCATCTCTATTCCCATGTTTCCACTGAGAAGTGTGCTGCCCTGTGCTTTCTGCGCACGTGTGGCTGGGGAGAGGCAGGGCCAGTGTACCGGCCCCCATCCTGCATTTCCCCAACTGCCAGCCTGTACCCTGTACCCTGAGCTACCATAATGTCTCAGGTGCCAGGAACTGAGTTTCCCTTGTGGGCCTTAGTTTCTCCCGGGTGCCCAGGTGGCATCCGTGCCTCCCTTGTCAGCCCTGAGCTCCCTGCCACCCCTGTCCCCCATCCCCTCCCCTGTCATTCTGGAACTCTCAGAAGTCAAGGCCCCCATCCCCCATATCCAGCTGGGAGACTGAGGAGGGCAGACAGGGAGCATCCTGGCAGTCAGGTTATGTCCAAACCAGATGTCCAAGACATTCAGAGCTTGGACTTTACTCTGAACCTTCTCACTTTAACACTGCAGATGATCGTGTGGCCTTAGAAACCCCGTTGCTCACAAGGTGCTGGTTTTAAGTCACTTTGTCTCTGGGGAGAAGAGGGGTTGACCACAGAGGGTTCACTTCATGTGAGGATTTGGCTGTGTCCCGGGTCCTTTCTGGTATCTCCCAACTCTTCTCACCCTACACTCTGCTTTTTCACATATTTCAATCCCAAGCCCAAAGTTCTTCCTGGCCATTTTAATCGGACACCAGTCATTGTGGCCTAATTTATACCATCCAAGAGGTGCTGCTCAATTAAGCTGGAACTGACCAGTCAGGGACAAACATTCATTGGATAAAAAGTATTTTCTTTAGCTGGCAGAGATCCTTTGAACAGCAGCTCCCCTAATGCACCGAAGTGTTCCTTTTCAGATCACTAGCTGCAGAAATCAGGAAGATGGAGACAAAGTAGAAGGAAAAAGCAATTTGTTGAGTACTAGGGCCTGTGGCAGGTCTTTTGAAAATGAAGAGGAACGTTTTAGATTTGAGTGAGTCGGTGTGGAGGGAGGGTACGATGCCAAAGGACTGTTGCTTTACCGCTGGGGACTCCCAGGTACGTACGAAGTGAGTGTCATATGGTTTCACTCCTCTGAAGCTTCTGGAAGCTCTCAAGGAAGACAGACTTTAAACAGATACTTACTACTGAGATGAATACTGCAAAGAAGGCAGGCAGGGTGCTGGGGGATGTATAACGGGAGGCCTGACATCATGGGGGGTCAGGGAAGGCTTCCTGGAGGAAGTGACAACTAAGTTGAAACTGGGAGGATGAGGAGGGATTAGTCAAGTGGAGATGGGATGGAGGGTGGAGGAAACAGTTTTTTCCGCAATTACTTTGCCAAGCAAGATCATTTTGTACCTTGTCATCTGCCCCTGACTTAAGTTTCACCACCCAGTTGTTTTGACACACAACCTGTTTCCCCTCTGGATTTTCTGTGCTTTTAAAAAGTTTCCTTTCTCCTATTAGTTGAGCCACTTTTGCATGGGTGGCAGCCAAGGGACTCAGGGGTTGCTCAGTTCTCTCTGAGTCCCAGGATCACAGTACACTCCTCTGTCCTTGTCTTCAGCTGTTCATGTCTCACTTCTGGCTAAGCAGATTAAGATATGTGGTGGTGCCTCTCTCTCAGACTGAGGCCTCATCTCTCTGCAGAGGTTAGAGCACTCTGAAGGAGGAGGCTTGAAGTGACAATGTGATTTTTTCTTGTAAGCCAGTTGCCATATGGGTAGGATTGGCCCCATTCCTTATTCTGTCCAGATACGAGGCTCAAGCACAAACTTCCCTTCTTCCTGGACCAGCAGGGGTGGCCCCAGAGTTGGGCTAATGGTTACCAGGAGGAGTGGGTTGACAGGCTGCTAGGCTGCTCAGGAACCAACACCACTAGCAAAGATATAATTCAAGGTACATTGAATGGAACAGAATTTTGCCCAGGAAGGACAGAATATTCATTCTTCATATAATCCTTGTATCAATCAGCTATTGCAAGAATAGTGCTGTGTAACAAACATCCACAAAATTTCATTGCAGCCACAAGCACTTATTCTTAGGGATCTGTAGTTACCTGAGGTTTGGCTGGTCTAGACTGGGCTTGACTGAAGCAGTTCTTCAGGTCTGGGGTCAACTGGGAGTCAGCTCGCCAAGGCTGGACTCTGCTTCTCATGTCTTATCGCCCTTGGACCAGGACACTAGTCAGTGCATGTCTCCTCTTGGCAATGTTAGAAGCACAGAGGGCCAGTAGAGACACCTGAACCCTCCGAGGCCTGGGCTCAGAACTGGCACACTGCCACTTCCTCCCATATGACTTTGGCCAAAGCAGGTCATGTGGCCAAGGAACAGCAAGAGCGTGGGAACACATTCCTCCCCTGGCAAGGGTGTGGGTGTAGGGAGGAGTGAATAATCGGGACCCAAAACTCAATCTGCCCCTCTCTCCAAAGGCCAACACCCCCATGTGATTGGACTTAAATAAAAGGAATAAGGAAGAGATGGGCAGTGGTGGTCATTGCCACAATCCCTGGCCAAGAATTTAATGTTCTTCATAATAAATTAGCGATATTCTTCTAGTGAGTGGTGTGGGCCCAGCTTTGTGCTGAGTGCTTTGGGGCGCATCAGAAAGAAAAGCCCTGAATTCTGCCAGCAGGAGTGCACCATCCTTTGAGGGATAAGCCTTGGGTTCAAAGACAAGTTGGGGACTAAATGATGCTCAGCTGTGTAATGTGGAGTTCAGAGATAGAAGGAGAGGAATGTTACTAACACCTAGTGAGCACTTGCTGTGTGCAAGACACTGTGCCAAATTCTTTCTGTCCTTTACTTCCTTTCGTGGTCATCCGGAGAGGTACCAGGATCGCCCCCATTTAACAGATTAAAAAGCTGAGGCACAAAGAGCTCAAGTAACTTGTGCATGGTCAGACGGCGGGTAAATACCAGAAGCAGGATTTAAGTCCAGCTCCTCCTGCAACCAAGGCTGAGTGTTGATCACCAGGGCCTGTGGCCGGCCACCCGAGGGGAAGGGGAAGCAAAGGTAGACAGCTGTGTGGAGAGGACAGCTGTCAGGGGCTGGGAGCTGTGGAGGGGACCCCAGTCATGTTATGAACCAAAAATGGGAGCAAAGATAGGATGTGCGATTTGGCCGAGGTCCTGCAGCAAGATAGGGTGCAGGCTGGGCTGGAAATTCTGGCTGTTGGCTCTCCTTCCATGTTCCCTGGTCCCAGCCGCATTCTGGGCGCTCTCCACCCGCTGCGCGGCCACGCCTGCAGCGTCTCCCTCTTGGAAGAGGTGCAATCCACTGGCATTGGAGCTGGTGGACTGGCTCCCTCTCTCTGCTCATCTCTTTCCTCCTTTCCCCTGCCATGTTCTGGAAAGGGCAGCGTGAGGGAATGTGGGCAGGTTGCACCAGAGATATACATCTGAGAACTGAAGGAACATTTATTTTTAATTTAGACTTAAAAAGAAAAAAAGGAAGTTATAAAATATCTGCTCTTGCTCCTGGGATTGTGCAGATGGTGCTGCGTGTTGCCTAATACGGAAGGGGGCTGGCACCCGTGTGCTTGTGGCCCCACCAGCCTGACTGTAAGACCTGCAAGGCGCGATCCCTGCTCCTTGTGCTTGGGCCTCAAATGGCTCCCTTGGGCCCCGCCTGATGTTCGTCTGCCTTCTCACCTCACCCTCCCTGGACTCCTGGCTGCGGATTTCCCGAAACTCTTCCTTCATGGAGGCCAGTCTCTCAGCTGTTCCCCCTCCCAAGAGCGCGCACGTGCGTGTACACACACACACACACACACACACACACACACACACACACACCCCCCTCAGCTCCACCCTACTGCCTCCCTTGGCAGATAGCCAGAGCACCCTGACCTCTCCCTTTCTGAACTCCTGTTTGGATGTTAGAATTGATCAGTTTTACACACATCTGAGTACCTGCTTAAGCCGTCTTGTCATTTTCACGCCCGGGTGTTATAAAGGACGTTCTCAGACATTTTCCTGTTTGGTCTTTGTGTTCATTGCCGTTGGGTGCTGTGTATTCCTCTCCTCTGGTGATCTCCACTGGGAGCGGTGTGCAACTTGGTGCACAGAAGATGCTCGAAAATGGGCATGGAATGTGGCTTTTCCCTTGTCCTCAGGGGGATGAGCTAGAGAAGAAACCCCTAAAATCAGAGTTGGGGACCACAAGCCAGGAATCAGGAGACCTGACTCTTTCTCTAGTTCGCTTTGAAGCCTCGGGCAGATCACTGAATTTCTCAAAGCCTCAGTTGCCCCATTTACAAAATATAGAAAGTAATCTCTATTTTATCTGAGCCCCAGAGTTATGATAAGAATCATGGTGACATAAGGAGAAATGCTTAGCAAAATCAATCAACTGATCGGTCTCTTTAAGAAAGCGTTAAGGAGTCCAAGGTGCCCAGTGCGGATATCATGCCTCTGTTAGGGCACGAATTTGGGACAGAGGCTGGTCATGTTGGCCAACAAGGTGAAAAGATCACTGGTTACACTGTGTGAGTGTGTGTGTGTGTTACGTAGCCTGGGTACTAGTTTGGTTTAGTTTAGGGCAGTGGTTTGTTCTGGACAAGACTCGATAGCCCATAAAAAATGCATGCCACAAATAAAAACGAGTGAAGGTAAAAATGAGACAGAAGGAAGTTTAGGGAAGGAAAGATAAAATGAAGCCAGGAGTGACATTTAAACACAAAGCACGTGCAGCGAGGTCTCTATACTTGGCAGATGTGGGCCATGGGGATGTGGCCGGAGCTCCCTGACAGTCAGTGCAAAGAGAAACATAGTTAAATGCCCAGTGTCTGCAGGACAGATGCAACCCAGATGTTCAGAAGCATACATTTCTGATCTGGAGACCAGAAAAATTTCCCCCAAGAGAATTCATAGAGGGGACCTTGTGACATAATGAGCAGCAAGTGTCCTGGACATCAGTTACACACAGTGAGTCCCATGAGCTGCATCTCATGACATTCCTGGTGGCCCAAGCACAGTTTTGGGGTGCAGTGGGGGAAGTGGGGAGAAGACAATGTCGTTCATAACACACTGGTGTTATATAAACCAGCAGATTATAGGGAGTGATGGGCTGTGTTCCCAAGAGTGGAAAACAGCTTTTATCTCCTGGGCTTTGGGAGGCAGTCAGACATGCGCACGTGTATACATACATCCGCGTGTGCTCACATGCGCACGCGCACACACACACTCACTGGCTCACAGTGTTCCCTGCTTCACTGCTCCTTAAGCTCAGCTTCTTCTCTATGATCTGGCTCCTTCCTGACGGGGGTGCTAGGAAGGGGCCCTGGGTCCCCTGGGATTACTTCTTGCTGGGCTGGTGGGGGGCAGTCCCTTTACATACAATGAGACTATCTGTATTGATTTCGCATCTACTACTTGGAACCTAAGAATAGAATTTAAACTGAGATAGCACCTCCAAAGTCAGCCCTTCACTCTATAGTAAGAAAGCTAGAACCCCAAAGGTAGGCTGTCTTCTGCTGGACAGGGACCGAGCTGAGGCTGAGGCCCACGGTCTCCTGATTCCCACTCCAGCACCCTAAGCTGTCATTGCAAAGGACAATCGAATTGGGATCTTATTTGGGGGAGAAAAATATCATAAGATAATTCCTCACTGGCGCTATGGAATGGCTTTCCGTTGTGTAATTTTATTCAAACTGATATGGGCCAATAAATATAACTGTGTGTGCGTGTTCGCTGTTTTAAAACATTTTAATGTTTAAAACATGATTTACTAATGCTGCTAAGGATGTCTAGAATTTGATCTACTGCATAGAATTGAATGTTTATACTTGCTCCTTGCAGAAATTCTTGCCAAAGAGCCATTTTATCTACAGGAATAATAAATAAGTCAATATGTAGATGGTTGTGCACATTTTTTTTCCATATGCAGTGATAGTTGGGAGATGTTATTTTGCACACAAGCACTTCAGAGGTAAACTTGGGAGGTTCACGTGGGTCCCTGAAGTCCAAGACTTGGCCAGTGTTGAGATCAGGCAATTTGTCTTGACTTCAACCAGAAAAGCAAAGTCACTGAGTGTAGGTCTTAGGTGATAATTGGGCGTTACGAATAATAGATTCTCACCTGTACAACCAGACTTGGCCATATGTGTGCATTTGTTCATTCATTCACTCATTCAACAAATACTCATTAGACATCTATGTTTAA
Organism: Camelus ferus; assembly: GCF_009834535.1. Lineage (NCBI taxonomy): Eukaryota > Metazoa > Chordata > Mammalia > Artiodactyla > Camelidae > Camelus > Camelus ferus. The sequence goes on along the minus strand of NC_045710.1, from coordinate 53,147,886 downwards.
TTCAATAGCATAAACATAGTGTCAGTTTTGCTTTGTGGGGGCCCAGAGATAACATATAAATTTCCCTAACCTGTCTTTGTAAAGTACTTCAGGCCTTTGAACTGATTTTTATTTAATTCTCACAAAATTCCTATTGGCTGGATAAGATGTGAAGAAGCTGGATTAATTGGGTGGAAGTGAAGGTGTTCCTTTTGTTTGCTGATTTTTTTTTTATTGTTTCCCCACCCACCAATGATGAAAAGACGCATGTCCACGATTAAAAAGAACACAGAAATATTTAGGAAGAATATGAGAAAGTATCGTGTTACCTGACCTCCAGGGACACCTACGTGCTGTGTTACAATTTTTTTCACGCCTGGAGATACGATTATGTATGTGTGTTTGCATATATGGATAGGTCATATGTATGGATGTGCATCATATATCAAATATATGGTGAGTTTTTTTCTTTGCAAAAATGGGCTGGTGCTGTAATACAGTTCTGCAGCTGGGTTTTTTGGCATGTAGCATCTCACTGTGGGCAGCGGTTTGCATGTACACACCGTCCACGTCCGTGGTACGGATCCAGCTCACTTTTGCTCACGGCTGTGTCGTTTTTCTTTGCAAATTGTAGGGCGTTCCTTTTGCCTTCTTCAGCCGTTTCCTTCTCTTCATAGGTGGTCGGCCTGCTCGTGCCCCACCAGAAACTGGCGTCCCCTGTCTTCTGGCTGGTAACCGTTTCCCTGCAAACAGAGGGCTCCCAACAGATGCTGATTAGAACCCCCTGTCCCAGTGTCTCCTCTCCATCCAGGCCCCCCAGAGAAAGTCACCCCTCTTCCCACTCCTCCCCTACCCAGGAGCCACTGGGAGAAACCCCAGGACTTGGGGCCCCGCTGATCAGGTCCCAGCAGCTCAAGCCTTGGGGCACTATGTGTCCTCTAACCTTCGCATGGAGGTGATGAGAGCTGGCTGGTGCCCTCACCTGGATGCTTGTCCGATGGCTGGTGACCTCGAGGCCCACTGCCTCATCGTGACATCAGCCTCCCCCGTATCTGTGGGGCAGGTTAATGCATCTTCAACCCCAAGGGAGTGAGATGGGTGGAAAAGCATCGCAGACCCTGGTCTCTGCCCTTGGAGACAGTCCGGGTTGCAGCTCTCTGAAAACAGCTGAAGCTCCGTGTGTGTCTGTGTAGAGAAAGAGAGGCAGGAAGGAAAACCTGTCTGTCTTCAGGATGAATTATCAGAGTCTTCCCTGAAAAAATCTCCTAACAGTGTCGGTGTTTGGGCACTGCTGGTGCTGCCAGACTCTGGGCTGGGGTATTTTTGAAAGATGCTCAGGGCTGTCAGCCATTCCAGGAGCCTAAGTGTCCACCTTCTGTCCAGTAAGTAATAAGGATGACATGGCAAAGGCAGCAGGGTCCATTTGGGGCATAATCGCCACAATGCCAGGGGGGTGACCGTCTCTGGATCGAGACGAACTACTGGGCTGGGTGGGACCAGTGTGTTGGTTTGTCAAGGACTGGGGACTTTTGGTGCTAAAACCTGCCCAGTCCTGGCAAACCAGGACGGTGGGTGGGCCATGCTAACTTGTGGATGGATGGAACCACCACTAACTAGAGACCCGTGGCTTTCTGGAGGGGTGTGGCCTCCCAGGCCCAGGCCTGGCTTCCAGGGAGGTGACCACACCTCCCCTGACGACTCCTCCCCCATTGCCTTTCAGTGGCTGAACCAGAGCCACAACGCTCGTGTCGACTACGGCAAACCGCAATGCTACCAAGGTGAGCACCGCAGACCGCTGCCTGTGACGGGCTTCAGGCTGGGGGAAGCCTTCCCCCGACTACAGGGTGCTCAGGGCTGCCTCCTCTGGGAGACACTGACAGGCCTTCAGGAGGGACCCCGCTGGGGAGGGGCTGAAGTGACAGTGGCCCGTAACATGGGAGTGTGGAGGAGGCAGTGAAAAGGTACAGCTCCACTGGCTTCAGAATTCTCCTGGGGCAGCTCTTATACCCGGGTCTAGGGTCAGGACAGTATCAGCCACAGGGGGACTGAATTCCCCTAAAGCTTCCTCCACGCTTGCCTGGAAGCTGCCTTGGTGCCCCAAGACTGCTGGCTGCAAAGAGAAAGGGATGCTCTTGAGGGCGAGGGTCAGAGAGGACCAGCACATCCTTCCCAAAGTCCCCTGCACCCCTGGGACGAGCTCCCAGTGGAGGCCCAGTCACCCTTCTCTTGTCTAGGAGGGGGCTGGGCACAGCTGCCTCTCCCCTCTCTCCATCCTCCCACACTTCCTTCCAAAGGCAGCAAGAGGAGAGGGGGAGTCTAAGTCCCTGGGGGGCTGTCAGTTTGGGGAGGAGAGGGTCTGGGCATTTCTCACGTTGTGGGGAGTGATGCGGGAGTTACGAGCTGGCCTGGGAGGTAGGGACTTCAAGGGCCTGATACGCTGAGGACACCCCCCTCCCCCCATATAAACCTTCAATCCACGCCTGACTCATGAGCATCTCGGCTCGGATGGCTCCCATCCACCTTAAACCAAACATCTCCAGGATTGCTACCATAGCAGAGTTAAAGGCCAATTCCTCAGCTCTTTCTTAATTTTCTGTGTTGCACCTTGGAATCCATTTCCCCATGGAAATGTGGAACAGCTGTCGTCTGTTGGCCTGGAAGCCCAGCTTGGTTGACCTGGCTGGTGAGAGCCACCGTGACACTGCCATTTCCACCTGGAAAGAGCTCTGCGTGCCGAACTTGCAACACTTAGTCTTCCTGAACTGGATCCTCTTGCCCAGCCATAAATGACCCCTTGCTGGTTTCAATCTCCAGCCAGTGGTGTCTACCAACAACCTTTCTAGAACAGGGCAAAGTGCAGTGGGCCCTGCGGCGTCTCCCAGGACATTGCTGCCCAGTTTTCCCGTGTGCGGACTGAGCTGAGGGAGGCCTAGACCCCTCTGGCTCCCAGAGGGGCTAGCTTCTCCCCTTCCCCTCCAGGCTGGCGGGCAGGAAAGCCTCTGGTGGCTAGGGCGTTAGCAAGGGTGAGGTGTGGGAGCTTTGGGCACCCAGGGGGCCTGATATTCTGTCTCTGTCTTCCAGCCTTCGCCTATGTCCAAGTTCATCCAGGGCTACCTGGGAGCTGTCATCAGTGCCGTCTCTATCGGTGTGAGTAACCCCGCACTCCACGTCCCCCATCCTCTCCATCCGGCTGCCCTGCGGTTGCACCACCCAGCATTCTCAGACCAGACCTTGCCTGAGGGTTGGGGCCAGGCAGGGGGCCTGGGAGGCAGAGGTTTCTGTGTGGGAGCCATCACGGAAGGCTTTCTAGGCAGAGAAGAATAGACCCCAGTGACACTTTCACAGAGGGAGAGCACAAGTGGTGCTCTGGGTTTGGGAGAGCAGGCAGGGAGGGGAGGCGGTGCCCATGGGCCGTGGGAAGGGCTGCACTCTCCAGCTGGGGCCTGCACCCTTCTCAAAGGAGCTGGTCTTCACGCTCAGTAAAGCGGCTGATGCAGGAGCGGAGGGGCTCGGGATCCATCCGCAAGGTTGGTCCGGATGTCAGCTCCTCTTTGCTCTTGGCCTGAGTTGCCCGGGTCCCCTCTTCGTGGCCTTGGTCATGTGGTCACATGTCCAAACCCTCCTGGCGTCCTGTGAATTCCTCAACACAAGGGCAGTAGGCTCATTCCGAATCCCACGGGGCTTCGAGGATATAGCAGATACTACGTAGGGGAGGTCTGTAGATTGTATGAGCATAAGGTTGTGTCCCGGATGAGGGCAGAGGGCAGGTGACCCAGCGAGGGGCCTGGGCCAGAGCCAGGGCAGAAGCCCAAGCTCCCAGGACCTTGGTGTGTTCATGTCACCCCCGAGCCCACCTCCGCCTCCATCCGGTACTCTCCGGATCCCAGTGGCATGTCTCCTATAGCCCACTTTGGAGGGCAAAGGTCACTGCACAACTTTGTTATTTTATTCATCACACCATAAACACAGGTAACTGGTAAGAAAAAATAATTCGGAAATGCAACATTTAAAAACATTCGCATATAACCAAAAATTTCACGTATAATAATCTTCTGGTAAAACCTACTTTTCTCACCTTTCCCACGTCCTTAAGTAAATGGAATGATTGCGCACACCTACGTACTCACGCATTGTACCTACCGCTCACCATCATGTATTTCACTGTTCTCCTGAAACGGGGCTTTGGGGCTGTTCTGGGATGGCCTCATTTACTCTGCTCTCACGTGGACCAGGTCACCTCCAAAAGGCTGTTAGGGCGGGGGGGCCCATTTGGTGCCCAAGATCACTCTGCTTCCCTGAATCCTGATGTCTTGGCCCAAGCATGAAGCAGACACTGCGGAATCTATTCAGATGCTCATCAAGAGTCTGCTGAGGGGAGGGTGCAGCTCAGTGGTAGAGCGCACGCTTAGCAGGCACGGGGTTCTGTGTTCGATCCCCAGTATCTCCATTAAAACAAACCAACCAACCTAAATTTCACCTCCCCCTACCAACGAAAAAAAAAAAAGAATCTGCTAAATAACTTCGCTCTAGTGGTCCTGCAACCCAGCATGCGACTTCATTTGAGGGCCATACAAATTGGGGATCTCTGATTCTGGGGGGTGGCTGACCAAGGTCAGGGGCTCTTGTGAGAGAGGGGAGGACTCTTGTCACCTCCTTCCTGCTCCTGTGACAAGAGGAGCTTATCACTCAGCCTATTTTAGCAGCTTGAAAATCCCATGTTCCTTCTTTGAAATTTAAAGGAAGATGCCGATGAGCCAGGAGGAGGAAGCCCTGGCCCTGGCTGGGATGGGCTCGAGGGGAGGGGTCGCTGTCCCAGTAGGACATCTTCTTCCTGCAGGCCTGCGGCTGCGGGAATGAGGACACAGCTTCTTCCCAGGCTCCGGGCTCTCTGCGTACCCAGTCCTCACTGTCCCACCCAAGGGGCCTCAGTCATTCCATCGCAACCACTTCACAAGGCCAGAGCCAGCCCAGATTGTGGGGTGGGGCGTCTGACGCCCCAGCCACAGTGTTACTGGGGGCTAGGGCCCTCCAGGGCTCTCAGAGCCAAGGTCTTACCCGCAGGGATGGGGGCCTCACACTGGGCTGCCGCGGCCCCCAGCGGGTGTATCTGTGCTGGGGACACCCTCCTCCCTCCTCCCCACCCAGCCGCAGACCCCCTCAAGGTGGTGTTCCCTGACCCGCCAGCCCCAAGTCCTAGAAACTTCTGTCCCTCCTCAGTTACACGCGTGTCCTGTCCTCTCACTGTCACACTGGATTTCAGGTTAGCCAGGGACAGGCCAGTGTCTTCCCCACAGAGGGGGCCTGGGGCTGCGGTCCATAAATACTTGTTAATTAGCTGGCTGGTCGATTGCTGGCCTGGAGGCCTCTCTGCGCTCCATCCCCGAGTGGCGGCGTCGCTCTGCCTGCCGTCTCCACACAGTGAGGGTCTAACTCTGGCAGATGGAGTGGAGTTTCTGACTTGGAAAATTTGCAGCTTTTGCTTGCTTTTCTTTTGTACGTGTAAATCACAAAACCTCCAAAGAAAGAGGCTTTCTTTTCTTTTCTTTTCGCTTGTTCTCTGGGAGCCCAGGCCCCACGGCCTCATTAACTGATCTCTGCTTCAATTAGTGACAAATCCCCCCCTGCCCAGGGGGGGCCTGTTAGGAGGAGATGACCTGCAAACAAGTGTCACGGCCCCAGTGGTTGGCCCGGCTCTGGCATTAATTAAAATGAGCCCCTACAAGCAGGCAGCGTGGATGGGGGCTGACAGGCCAAGGGCAGATCCCAGGGATTGAGGACCAGCTGTGGGGGAGGCCAGGTCCGGGGGGTCCAGCCTTCTCTCCGGGAGAGCCCTTTTCCCCTCACAGAAGAGCCCCTGACCCTGGCCAGCAGCCCCGAGAGTCAGGGGTGCCCAGCGCGCATGCCCCCTAACTGCATCTCCTGCTGGTGGCAGGGCCACTGGCGGGGGCTTAGCAGCCTTTTGGTGAACCCTCTAAATAGATTTGGCAATGTCTGGCTTCATGCTCGGGAATAAAAAAGAAATTTCGTCTTAAGTTATTTTTGAAAACTAGCAGTTTGTGTCTTTTAACAAAGGAAGCTCTGTCAGTGCTCACTGTGCTTGAGTTCGGGTGTCTGTGCTGAGCACGTCTGTGATCACCCCCCACGAGCCCTGGCTACTGGAGGGGGACCCATCACTCCCTTCGGGGGGACGTGTGTGCCAGGCACTTTGCAGGTGCTGGGGGCCCCAACAACTGTGTGTCCCCCAAGATGCCGAGACGGAAGCTGATGGCACTCTGTGGTATAACCATAATTAAGATGAAGGTAACTCTTGGGCGTGCTGGGACCAGGGGCAGGGCCCCCTCACTCACACAGGGCTGCCTCCTGTAAGGCAGACTGGAGAGAGGCAAAGGCAGGCTTGGGTGTTCCAGAAAGAGGGTACAGCACACAAAGAGGCACGTAGGAGGGGAGCATGACAGACTCCGGAAGCCGTCAGAAAATGGGTGTGGCTGCCATGTAGGGAGTGATGGTGATGAGGTGACGATGAAGCGGGGTGGGGATGGGGTCGTGAGTGCCTTGCTCAGGAGTTGGGAGAGTCATGCCAGGGACCCCTGCCTGGGCTCAGGGACCCAGGGCATTGCAGGGGGTGCAGGCAGAGGGGGGCTGGGGCAGAGGTCGTGGGGGGTTGGCAGGCCCAGAAGATGGATCAACTCGTGGACACGAGGTCCTGGATGAGAGGGGGCTGGAGAGGAAGGCTCAGGGCTAATGTCCCACGTGGACAGTCAGGCGCTGGATGGTGGAGCCAGAGTGTGGGGGTCGCTTCCTGCCTGGTCCTCAGATCTTCACCTTTAGCTGGTCCCAGCTGGCCCACGACTTTCCCTGCTGGAGAAGCACTGACCTCTTTTCCTAAAGGGCCTGGGCCCTGGAGGAGCCTTTCTGTGTAGGATGCCTTGATTATCTGTTAACCTAGACAGTGGGATGCAAGGAGGTATCCCAGGGGACCCTGGGCTGAACCCCTCCCCATCGCAGCTCCCGTTGCTTCCTGGAGCTCCAGGTCCCCATGATGGTCAGACTGGCAAATAATCATAATGGCGAACCCTTATGGGGGGTCCACAATGTGCCAGACACTGTTCAGGTGTCCATCTCCTAAAATACACCCTGAGCTAGCCCCTGAACCACAGGAAACACCAAACGAGGACACTGAGGCACAGAGGTGAAGTCGGTGACAGAACTGGGATTCAATACCAGGCTTAACCAGACACTATTCGGCTAACAAAAAGACACTTTTTCTACCTGCTCCCCTGTGCTGTCAGGAGGTGGGAAAAGCCAAGTAGTGCTCTTGGCTTCACGTTGGAGGAGCTGTTACTATGGCTTCTAGTAGACAAGTCCCGCCCCGATACCCTGAGAACAGTGGGGACTGAAAGAAAATTTTTGAGGGGCTCTTTAAGTATAACAAGAGGTTGCACCTCCACCTACCTTCGTACTTGGTTCCCAGGCGTTCTGCAGGACTGCACCTGGCTGGCCTCGTGCTTGCGGGTGTAGCTCAGGTCCGGGGTGCACCTCCGGCTGCCCTCCGTGGTCCGGGGTGCACCTCAGGCCCAGCTATTCTTCTCTGAGCCTGATGGAGGTAGGAGGCCGACAGCCTGAGGATTCAGTCCAGCCCGTGTTCTCACTGCTGTCACTCTGTGCGGCTTCCAGGTTGGAGGGCCTTTGTATGGACCCCATATCAGAATCCGCAGTGTTCTGAGGCCTGCAGATGGTGATGCTGGCAGTGGCAAGTCTGATGGGAATATTGGCCCCACATCTGTTCCGGGGAGGACAAGTTATTGTCCCTTCCTAGAGGGCAAGGGTCTGATGTAATTGGTTTTCTAGTAGGTGGTCGGCAGGTTCCTGTGGAGTGTGGTCCGGGAGTCAGGGTTGGTCACTGTTGCAGCAAAAAAAAGCCACACAGCTGCAGCCAGAGCTGACTGGCGTGTGAACCTGTGCATAGCTCTGTCTTGGCCGCCTTGACCCTTTGGTCTTGAGCCTGTTGCCAAGCAACAGGGTGGCTGGGGTTGCAGGACAGCTGACCTCCACAGAGGGTCAGGGGTCCACTTAGTTATTACCCAGAGTTTCTTCTACAATGCACGCCCTCTGGTGGGCATTTTTGGTACCTCACAGGTTCCTTGACCTGCCCCAGCCTTTGCCCCACTAGGGCCCACAAAAACCCCTGGCCATTTGATTACATTATTATCTCTCACCCAAGAGCAGATCTCAGTTCTGACCTCATGCCATCCCTCCTTCCAGACATGCCCCTTCCACTGTTCTCCAGGGCCCCTTGGACTCCCCTGTGGAAGACGCTGGTAGAGTCTGCAGGGCCAGTTACGAGGAACGTGTTATTTCATGCTCCTGAAGCCTGCCGAGTCCCCTCCCTTCTTACCTGGCTGCCTCCTGCTCTCCCTCAGGGCTCAGTTGAGCATCCCCTTTCTCAGAAGCCTCATAGCCCTGGGGGCTGCCCCCTCAAGGCCCTTCCTCCTGGCAGAGGGGATGAACCGTCCACTCAGGTGGCCTTAGACCTACGTGTGCAGCATCTGGCCCCACAGAGCTGTGTTTGCCAAGGGGGACAGCAGTGGCTGCCCAAGGCAAGTCCTCTTTGTGGCTCTTTTTTTTTTTCCTGCCTCAGAAATCATTCCCTTGATTTATCTAGAAACATTCATTAAGGACATACTCATTTCACCAGGCATGAGACATTCAGTGAGGAATAAGAGAATGTATACAGGCCCTGTGCACAGCACTTGGGGCCTGTTGGGAGAGATGGATATTTAGTAAAGAGGCCGCAGGTAAAAATGCTTCTGTTCAATTCTGTTTTTCCTAACATGCATGCGTTACTCTGATTCCCTACATGTTAAGAAGGCAAATGGAGATACTTAGGGTCTGTGCTAGGTACCTGGAATGAAGAGTTCCATGTTCTGCGAGAGGCTGCAAAATGGGAGCCCTGAGCAAAAAGGAGGCCTCTCTGTGGGCCTGACATTTAAGCTGAAAAGTGAGGAAGCCAAGGGAGGGCTTGAAGGTCATGGAGAGCGAGAAGGAGGGAGGGAGAGAAGGGAAGAGGGACCGGGCTCACTGGAGGAGCTGGGTGGTGATGAGGTGGCTGGAGCCTCGCACCCGGGCCAGGCACTCATGCAGGGCTGTGTGAGTCTTTAAGTGCAGTGAAAAGCCGCTGAAAGGCTGATGCACATTGATATCCAATTTTAGAAGACCACTCTGGCTGCTGTGTGGAGAGTGGATTAGAGGGGCCAAGGGTGCAAGCAGGGAGCCCAGGGAGGAGGTGGACGGTTGTCCAGGGAGAAGTGATGGGCACTTAAGCTAAGTGGTGGGAGCAGAGAGAGAAGTTGCTGCATTCAACATATCCAGCAGATTAGAACAGGGAGCTCTGCGTGATGCCTGGACGGGGGGCACGAGAGGCTCCCGTCCAGGTAGAATCCTAGGTTTCTGGCTTGAGGAGCTGAGCTGGGAATGGGAGAGGCAGATAGAGTGTGGGTGGAGGAGGAGCAAGTAGCCTTTGCGTGCAGGGTGTGCAGGAGGAGTGCCTGAAGCCCACCGAGACAGAGGCATCCTACAGGGGCCCGATGTGTGGGCTGGAGTGGAGGACACAGCCTTGGTGGTGCAGGCACTGCTCCAGCCGCATCCAATGTCTCCTCGCCGGCCTTGCAGAAGCTGGGCTGCTGTTGGCTTGGAAGGACCTTCATCCTCCAGCCATCAGCCGTGTAGCTCACGATGCTGAAGGTCTCGCATCATGGAGCTCCCACCCCACCCAGTTTTTGTGCTGGTCAACGCTCATCTCCTTTTCAGGGAATTGCCAGGAAGCCGGTCTTCCCTCTTCTTCTCTGACCCTGTCAGCTGCTCATGGCAAATTCATCGGCCTGGGAGCCAGAGCTTGGAGAGAGGTGGTCAGAGGAGGTCCACTGCTTCCTCAGGCCATGGCTGGTGTCCCACTGGTCCTGGGCCCTGGCTTCTCCCAGGACCCCTGTCTGCTGGTCACACGGGGAATTCTTATGCAAAATCCACACCCTGTTTGGTTTCCCCTCCACCAAAATGGAGCCCCCTGTTTGGTTAATTTCTATTTTGTGGCTTATCTGGAGGCTGTTAAAAAAGACCCCGGGGGACCCTCAGCAGTGATTGTTTCATGTCTCATTATCTTTCCTGAACCCGATTATTAGCTCAGATTTTTCTGATCGCTAGCTGCTGTTCATGATGAGTTGTGTGCCATTAATGCCAGCTGGTTCCCTTAAACAGGACCCACCATGCCAGGGAAAGTGAGCTGGCATTCAGAGCCACCAGCCACTTGGCTTTTTAATTTTAATGGGCTCCACCAAATGTTCCAGGCCAAAGGGTACCCAAGGAACCAGAACAGACGGCTCCCAGCCCCCAGTCTGCAGCCCACCCTGGTTCCTTCCAAGGCTGAGGCCATCCTAGCTGCTGGGACAGTAAGGTCTGGATGGGGGCCTCCCCTGTATTTGTGCCTTCCTGCCACCAGACCCATCCTTGGTGAGTGGACAGGGTGACCTCTCCAGCTCCTGGCGGGCTCTCAGCTACACACATGCCCAGGCCTTTGCCCCATGTGGCTGATCCCAGCCCCTTCCTGGGGCTCAAGCTCATTGGCCATGCACTTAGAAAAGTGTGGTGCCTAACTAAATCTCACCCGTTCGTGTTGGGGAGATGCTGGTAGGCTTCGGGGAAGGGGAGGCCAAAAGAGACCCTAGACCCAGGCATTGTTTTCTCTTTCCTCCCACCTGGGGTGGGGAAGACAGGCTGGGTCACTCACTCGGCGCTGTGGGAAGGGAAGGCTTGAGGGCCGGAGGCAAGTCTGAGTGTTTGCTCTAACCACCGGCCACTATTCCTTCCTGCCCTCCCACCACCATCCAGCCCTGCCTGCCCCCAAGAGGCTGTTGGTGGAAGGGTTCGAGTTCCCTGCTGGCTTCTTGGCGAACTCCTGCTCCGCATTCCTCCAGCCCTGCCTGCATCTTTCCAAACAAATATGTCGGGTTTTGAGCCCAGGCCTGCTGTTTCCTAGCTGCCCAGGAAGAGGTGGTTCGAGGGCCTGTCTTCTCGGCCTGGAGCTGCCTTCCACTCCTCTGGGCCCCAGCTCCAAGCTGGTCTTTTCAGGGGGCTAGCTTTAAATGGCATGTCAGATGTTCCCCTTTGAGATGGAAGACAGCTGGAAAGTAAACAGCAAAGCGGTTAAGAGCAGGGCTTTGGAATTAGCAGACCGTGGGTCTGGGTCCTAGTTTTGCCTGGCTATAATAGTCTGTCCTTGGACAAAGTTACTTAACCTCCCGGAACCTGTCTGAACGTCTCTGAATCTGCAACAAGGGGCAACATGCCCCATCTACAAGCCTCGTAGTGGGGATTTAATAAAGACATTGCGATGTGCCCAGCACTTGGCCTGGTAACCCCGCAAGCCCCTTTCCTCCTCTTCTTCCTCATCACCAATGCCTGCCTGTGGGTCCTCCGGCCTTCCTCCACACTGGCAGTCTGTAGGAACATGGTCCCTGATACTTTGAGGGGCACGGGGGGACCATTTCTGAGTCCCTTGCCGCTGAGAGTGGGGAGACCTGGACTTGGTGAGTTCCATCTGCACGGCAGGGGCAGCCCTGAAGCAGGGTGTTGGGCTGTACCCCACAGGCCTGCAAGGCCTTACTTGCCCAGCCTCAAGACCAAAGAAAGAGCGCGGAGTCAGTGACAGAGACATCAGTGGTTTAATGGGTAGGGGGTCTGGCATGTCTGGAGCGAGGTCCTGGAGCACCAGCCCACTGATAAGTGGCGGACGCTGGGCAGGACATGGGGGCAGTCTTCCCTCGGGGCAGGGGGAGGTTGGCCGTCACACGGGGAATTGATGTCAGGTTGGCTCACCGGTTCCCAGGGAAACCAGCAGAGGGACACGCCCCTCGTCCCCCCTTCGATAAGAACAATCACTAGCTGGGCTGGGGGTCAGTATGTAAGAAGGCCAGTCCTGCGAGTAGGTGTGGGTAAAGCCCCCAGCCTGCCCCCGGCCCCACCCACTGAAGTGTGTCCAAACTGCCGCGTGCCTCTCTGCCTCCCTGCCTCCCTTTGAGCAGGCTGAGAGGACAAGGGTTGGACTCAAATGGAGGCCGGGCACCTGAGAGCCCAGGCCGGGTTTGCCTGGCAGCACCCTGGCTCCGCGGGGTCCTGGGTGCCCAGGGGTTGGCGGGCTGTCCCTTCATATCCTGCCGGGTCTCACAGCTGTGGCCTGGCCTGGGCCATTCCTGCCGTGCTGGGCCCTGATTTGATGGCTGCGGGCACCATGCAGCCCTGGAGGCCTTCTCAAGGCTCTGCGTCTTCCCCAACAACCCAGGAGTTTGAGGCTAGAGCCAGGGCTGCACCAGACCCCCTCAGGCCAGGAGTCCTGCAGCGGCCTCGCTGCTTCTCCTTTGAAGAAGAATACACAGGGGAGGGCTGGCTCTCGCCTCAGCATGGGGGAGCAAAGACCTCTTCACACCCATCTTCTGGTCTGGCCACAGCATCCTCTTTTGTCTCTCCGTGCCTGTGCTCAGGCTGTTTCCTCCACCAAAGTGTCCTTCTCTCCCCAGTCTCATCCCGCCTTCCCCTCTTCCGAGAAGCCCCTCTTCCAGCTTCTGCTGATCTCTCCGTCCATTCACTTGTTTGCTGTTTCTTGCATTTGTTCCTCAGCCACTGATTTCTTGAGCACATGCTATGTACCATCCATTGCCCTAAGGGCTGGATGTACAAAGGTGACGCAGGCATGGTCCCTCCCTCTCATTCTGGTGGAGGCATCAGACCCAGGAACAGTGTACTGAGCCCTGGGAAGGAGGGGCTGCTGATGGGCGAGGGAGCGACTTTCTGCCTGGGAGAGGTGACGTCATTCTCATACAGCTTCATGTATTGGGGCCCCTAATGCACCAAGCTCACACTGAACAGTTTTACAGGTAAGGAAACTGAGGCAGAGAAAGGTTAAATGACCTCTAGTGTTAGTGCCACAGCAGGTGGCGCTCAGAGGTGGGCCTTAAAGAACAATTGTGGACTGAGCAAAGGAAGGAAGGTATTTTGGGGGCAAAGGGACCAGCACGGGCAAAGACCTTGAGGTGAGAAACTCCCAAAGCACCAGTAAATAGCTGGCTAGACTCTGGAAGAGAGGATGTGGGGTGTTGGGGGAGTGGGGAAGTGAGGTTATGGAGGCGGAGACTGCTGCATGGAGGAGGCTGCACCTTCTTGCACAGGTCGTGGGGAGGAGGGGACATGGTGGACGTGATTGGACATGGAGTGTTCTAGAAAGGTGAGGGTCTGCAAGGGAGATGAGCTGGAGTGGTAGTGCCCCAGGCAATGGCAAGGGGGGGCCCTGGTGTCCTGGGCTGGGTAAGGGGAGCTGGAATCTGGGTGAAGACGGACAGTGAGCCCAGGATGCCCGCTGCACCGCCATCCCACTCCAGGCTTAGCTCTGCAGTCGCCTGTGGGTCTCCCTCTGCTGAGCCCTCCAGGTCTGGCTGGGCCCATGCCTGGGCCCACGGTGCGGCCCCAGAAAGGTGTGCTTAAGAGGCTGGGTGGGAATGAGGGGGTCCTACACTTTATTTATTCACAGGTTATATAGTTTTCTAACAGCAACCACCCCACCAACCCTTTCCTCTCCCCAGAGAGGCTGTGTGTGTGTGTTCGTGTCTGTGTGTGTGTGCGTGTGTCTGTGTGTGTGTGTGTGTGTGTGTGTGTGTGTGTGTGTGTGTGTGTGTGTGTGTGTGTGGTTAGCTGATGCTTTCCCCTCCCTCTTTCTCAGGGGTGGTTAACTGGGACAACTGGGCAGTGGCGCTTTAAATAGCCACACTAGGGCTCAGCGGCGTCAAGTGATGCTAGGATTTAGGGTCTGGGGCGCAGCTGCAGGGCAAGACGGTGCCCCTGACTCTCCGCTCTTCTCACAGCCTGCCCCTTCCTCCCACGGGCCGCGGCAGCACCACGCACTCTTTGTTTTCTCTTTCTAAGGTGAGCCTTAAGGTCCTGGTTCAGAAAGCCAACAAATTCACCCCGACCACCCGCCTTCTCGTGCAGAGATTTACGCTGCTCCCCTCCATAGGTAAGACTTGCACATACGGAGCGTCTGTGCGCATGCGCGCAGGCACGTGTGACCCACGTCCGGGCGCGCTGGGCTGCTGGGCTCTGGGGTAGCCGGGCGGCCCCTCCACCCCTCACTGACACGGGGGGCTGTCTCCTGGCTGGGGCAACAGGAGCAAAACTTGTAGATAGAAAAACAGGTGAGAGGGGCCCCACTTACCAGCTCTGTGCCTGAGATTCTGCTTTTGGCACAGGGATTCTTAACCTGGGGTCCCCAGATCCTCAAAGTGTCAGTGGATAGAACGCAGCTGATCGCGTGAACTTAGTTGGGGCAAATATTTATAATAACTTCTAACTGAAATTTAACATTTCCTTCTATTCTGAATGTAGGCAGCAAATCATAGTATAAGCAGGACCTGTGACTGTCACCAGTAAAAATCACAGATATTTTCATGTCACATTACAGTTGTTACTGGAATCTTAAAATATCATATGTGCTCAACACTAATTCAAAACTATGATATTGAATAGATCCACTGGTGGATCTTGCTTATGAGTTCATTAGTTTAAAATCACATTTATTTCTATATCAAAATGGAAAAAATATTTGGATAGCTTACTTCAATGCAATCCCTTTGTAATCCTACATATTTTGCTTTATGCATTTAGAGGCATTATTTGGAGAGGGGTGCACAGGCCTCACCAGCCTGTCACGGGGGTTCCTGACACAGCAGTAGGTTCAAGGCTCCTGCTAGTCTAATACTCCCAGCCTCCGTGAGGTGGGCCCTTTACATTTCACGGGCCTCCAGTTATAGGCAGGTAACTGTCCTTGCACATGTGTGTGTGTGTTGGGGTGCTTTCACCTGCCTTCAGCAGAGTCTTCTGGTCTTGGGAGTCCCTGAGCTCGCCATAGATGCCCCAAGTCTGGGCCCTGGGATCCCGCAAAGCCCAGCCTGGCTCTTAAGAAACGAATGCCTTATTTGGAGATAGGGCACCACAGTGAAAGTTTTTTTAAAAAACTAAAAAAAAAAAAATACGCAACACTGAAAGAAACACAAGGCCAATTGCAACTAATCATCAAAGGAGGGAACTATAGTCGATGTCTTGTAGTAACCTACCATGAAAATGAAAAAGAATATGAAAAGAGTATATGTGTGTATATGTGTGCCTGAACATTATGCTGTGCGCCAGAAATTGACACAACACTGTAAACTGACTATCCTTCAACTAAATAAATAAATAAATAACTGAAATTGAAAAAAAAAAAAGAGAGAGAGAGAGAGAGAGAAGGAGAAGCAAGTGCTTAAATCATGACATTGAGTTCCCCATCTGATGCCGGAGGACAATGATGGGGCAGGCCCAGGAGGGGCATGAGGTCCCGTGGCCTCCCTGTTGCCAAGGCTCAGTCTGAAGACCCACGCTCATGGTTCCAACCTTGTTCTTCACCTCCAGGGCTCAGCTTCCCCATCTGTAAAATGGGGGCTCCAGTACCTACCTTCCTACAGCCTTGAGCTGAGGATCAGACGAGTCCACAGACCACTTCCATTCATAGGAAAGTGCTTTGAAGCACCTTAAAAGCTCCTGTGAGAAGGTGGGAGACCATTACTGAGCAGCCCCACCTCCTCATTGGCCCAGAGGCTAATGAACTCCCGG
Source organism: Camelus ferus (assembly GCF_009834535.1). Lineage (NCBI taxonomy): Eukaryota > Metazoa > Chordata > Mammalia > Artiodactyla > Camelidae > Camelus > Camelus ferus. Next base: position 53,132,220 of record NC_045710.1, on the reverse strand, counting down.
ACCAACCACCCGGCTCAGCCGACCCAGATAATTGCTATAGCAACTCCACACTTTTAATGAACTCTCAGCTATTTCTGGCATGGGCCATTAATGGAATAACTCTTTCGATCTGACTTTGTTAAGGGACCTAATTGAGTGAACACAGCTGCCGATCTCGTGTTCCTCGCCAACCCGAGCTGGTGGGTCAGATGCAGCCCGAGGTGGGGCAGCTCTCAGCTGCACTGGACTGGATCTTGGTCTCAGTCAAGATGTAATCTGTCCTTGAGCCAAACTTCAGATAACAACTCCACCAGGGCCAGGGTTCTGTTCCAGCCTTGCTCTGCCAGCTGTCTTGCTGTGTGACCTTGGAAGTGGTCTTAACCTCTCTGGGGCTCCCTCAGGAGGAGGGTCTCTGCTTTCAGGTTTGACCCTTTGTGCCACTCCCACCTGAGACTTCTGACCTGTCCCTCTTTGGGCTCCAGCCGATTCCTCTCCTGTCTTCTTGTTGGGGAGGAGGCACGGCCCCTAGCGCTGGTCCAACCACCACCAGCGCTAGGGTCTTGAGACCTGCGTATCCCTAGCCAGTGGTACAGGGTACACATGGTGAGGTTTGCAGCCCTGAGAATCTTAGCTTGCCAGGATCCTGAGAGAAGCAGGCCCCTTCTGGCTGTTTCCTCAGGCCCACTCTCCAAGCCTGGCTGTGGGCCTCCTGCCTCAGTCTCTCCGCCCAGACATGCGGGCTTCCATCTCTCTGGCCCTCAGTGTCCATCTCAGGCCCGTCTGCAAATGGGCACTTGCTGACGCCCCTGGTCGACACTAACACAGGTGTACAGGGTGAACAGGCATGGACCTCACCCTCCAGTACCTTAAAAGCCCCCTGGTCCTCTCAGGCCACCGACGAGTCCCTGCACTTGGCCTCCTTGTGCCTTATCCCCAGGAGCCTCTGGCTGGATAGAACACCTGTCAGCCCCACTACATGCCGGGAGCCCTAGGTCCCACCAGGCGTCTGCCTTCTGCCCATGGCAGGTGAGCCAGGCTGTGCCAGGCCACCATTATGGCCACTGAGAAGCCTGCTCAGGACTTGCTTTACCTTGTAGAGGGTCCTTGGCCATCTGGCCCCCTGGCCTGATGGAGACACAGGACTCATGGAGCCATGAGTGCCCTGGGGAGTAGGTTGAGGCAGATGGAAGTGATCGGATGAACCCTGGTTGCTGGGGTGGGGGATGGAGTAGGAGGGGGTCCTGAAAGGGTCTGTGTGCCCTGTGCTCAGCAATCACACCCCTCCTCCCTCTCCCCTGGGTGGGCTGGGAACTCGGGCTCTGGGAAATAAGGAGACTCCTGAGGGTCAGTTGCTTCTTCCCGCTGCTCTGCTCTTAATGGTGGCCTGGCACAGTCTGGCCTCACCTGCTGTGGGAAGCAGAGGTGGAAGCCTGGCTTCAAGACCGGGAGGTGGGAGGAGACCTCTCTTTACTGAGCCCCACTGCTGTCCCAGAGAGAGGCCTGGGGCTCCAGGGACAGGACTCCTGGTTCCTGCACCTGATTCCGCCGCTCCCACCCATCTCTGGTCTCAGACCAGACCCTTCCCACGGGGACTTCCGTGACAGTCACTGCAGGCCTCCCCCGGGTTTGCAGAGCTGTGCATCTAGGGGCCCCACCCAGCTCTGCACATCTCCCCCAGCAGGCCTCTGTCCCCCTCAGTTCTCCTCATCCTCACTCTGGGGGGACCCTCTGGCAGAGCGAGTCATTCTCATTTCTCAGAAGAACAGACAAATTCAGCCTTGCTGAATGTTATCCTGAGCTGGCCAAAGCCCAGGCTGTCCAGACTCAGCCCAGGGCTACTTCAAGTTCACCCAGCGAGAAACTGAGGGATGTGGTCCAGGGGCAGCTGGGGCTCCTTGGCTTCCCCCCACGAGCACTCTGCTAGTTCACCTCTGGTTTTTCAGCTGGGTTGTGTCCACGTATGTGCAACTGATGTGTGTGCATGCGTGTGTGCTGAGCACATGGGAGCCCTGCGGATGCTCACTGCAGCCAGTTCTCTCCCTCAAGGTGGTTTCAGAGTCTTGCTGTGCCCTGGTCTAGAACAGCGATCATGTGGGAAATCTCAGTTTCTATTTATACATGGAGATGTTAGGAAAGACGGTGCACCCAGGAGCGTGTGTGCTGGCATTGGAATTGATTGGGGACTGGTAATTAATTTGTTTAGACCTTAATTAATTCTTCAGTTCTTTCTTATTTGTGGACTGTCACGCTTAATTGTGTTCAGAAGCTCAAGCTTGGAGCAGGCCCTCCATTAATTGATGTGTGGTTGCTGTGAGGTGAAAGTTAATGGTTTGGGGAGCTGGACAAACAGCGTAATTGAAGGTCAGTCGAGGAGGCACTGGAAAAATACCCCCACCCCCTGGTCCAGCCACCAGTCTCCATGAGCAGAGTCCCTTCCAGGGGAAGCAGGCTCCACAAACAGCCTTCTTATGAGGCCTTGGGGTGGGGGCTGGGATGAGTGACGGGTAGGAGAGAGTGCCAGGTCCCGGGTGCCACAGCGGGGCACCGGGGAGAGGCGTAGACTCACCTTGGGAGAAATGGGCAGGGTGGGGGCTATGACCTGGAGCTGAGAGGTGGACCCCGGGGATCACCTGGCAAGCACCCGTGTATGTGGGGGGGGGGCAGGCAGGAAGCTCTGAAGGTCACCCGCAGGCTGTCTGGCTGAATCCACAGGGAGCCGGGGACAAGCACGTTTATTAGTTGTGTGCTAAGGAAGAGCCCCATCTGGGCCCGAGCTCCCGGCTGGGGAGACCTGACCCTCAGCACCAGCCAGCCGACTCCTCGCCCTGGGACTAACCTTGCTGCGTGGACCGGAGATGGCAGCCTCATCGTGCCTTCGCCAGGAAGTGGCTTTGTCCTGTGCGGTTGGCTGCAGTCCCTTGCATTAAATGTCACAGCTTGTTTCATCACCATGAAGAAGTCTCTGTGTTCGGCAGCGAGTCCCTCCTCGGGTGTCTGGGTGTCTTTGGGAGAGGTCTTCTGTTCATTCGCACCAGTGTGCACCACGTCTACCCCCAGACCATGGTGGTCTTCTGGGCACTGATCCCCCTTCATTTGACTGCTCTTCCCGGGTGCTCAGTCCAGCCTTCTTCCCTTGTCCGGGAGGTGGCCCCGCGGGGTGCCCAAGCCCAAGGGTCAGTCCCTGGACCGCACCCCCTCCACCCCTCATCCCTTCTAACCTGTGGTTAGAAGCCACAGGTGCTCTTGTGTCTGCTGTCTGGGCCTCGTGACTTACACTCCCTCCATCCAGGTCAGTGATACTTCACGTGGCATCCACGGCCCTGAGGCTGTCCTGGAGGCCCTCGAGTCACTTCCTTGACCTGGCCTCTGGCCTTGCTTGTACCCCATCGCACTCTGCTGAATCTTGTGACGTCCTTCCTGCCTCCCTCGCTGGGCCCCAGGGCTTTGCACATGGCCCTGCTTGCCTGGAGTGCCCGCTCTTTCCCGCTACCTCAGTCCCACCCCCTGCCTTCTCTTGGCTGCCAGGTCGTTGTTTCTCACTTCAGACACCGCCTCCTCCAGGAAGCCCTCCCTGGTAGCCCCAGTCGGGGTTAGACCACAGCACCCTGTGTGTGTCTGTGTCTATCCCGAAACTACTCATTTTGTTTCTCAGTCTGCCTCCTTTATCAGACTGTGAGCCTCCCTCAGACAGGGGCTCGATCTCATCCATCACCAACCCCCAGAGCCCCTATGTGCTTGGCACACAGTCAGTGTTCAGCGTGGGGTTGTTCGGTGATCAAATGAGTGCTTTGGTAGAAAAGGTTTGAAATTGGGCTCCCGTAGTGAAACCCCACCCTGATGACACTGGTGAACACATTCTGCGGCTGCTTGGACATTTAGTCTGGGTTTTTTGTTTTTTGTTTTTTGGTTTTTTTTTTTTCATTTTTAAAATAGTTTTTTGAATGTTCTGTTTTCTTACATACTTTTCTTATATTCTTGTATTTCTTATATTCCTTTCTCTATCACTGTCATTCACGCAGCCGGCAGGCCTAGGGGAATGACCAGGTCATCTTGGGCACATTCTTCAGCCTTTCTGGGTTGGATCTGAATGGGTAGGTGGAACTGGGCGGGGTGCCAGAATCAGGGGCAGCCCGAGAACTGACATAGGGCCCCGGGGTATGCCAGGCCCCAAGAGGAAAGGGCCAGTGGGGCCGAGTCAACCAGAGGGGCGTCTCCAGTGGTGTGTCCTAGGGCTCTGCCTTCAGTCTTATCTGCCTCGGTCAGAGGAGGCCTATAGGTGACGTTCAAGGAACAGGGATAGCAACTTGGCAGTGGTTATGAATTCACGAGCAAGAGGACCAGGATCTGGAAAGATCTCATAAGGTTTGACGTAAGGCTTGCTGTCCAAAAATGCAGCTATACAAGTAGAGAGGAGCTCAGACCTCATCTAACCAGCGTCCTTGGGACAACGACCCCGGAATTTTGTGGGCTGTACACTCAGGGAAGGTCTGCAGTGTGGAGTGTGGCTCTGATGAGGCTCCCCCCGATTGCAGCTGCCTTGTTAGAGACAGAGAGGCCAGAGTAGAGAAGCCTGGTTAGTTCTGGACCCCACACATCCAGAATAGCAAGGGTAAGTGGGGCCAGACAAGAGTAGTGAGATCCTCTGAAAAACTGACAGTCTGTTATTAGAATGAGCTGACTGACGCCTGGGTTGGGGAAGTGTCCGAGTTGCCACCTGATCCAAGAACCTGAGAGGGGCACTCATGTGACCAAGTCACCTGTATCTGGGCAGCTTGCATACAGTAGGCGCTCAGTGATTGCTTACTGAGTGAATGGCCTTCCAGTTCAGATATCTTATAATTCCTGAAATCCAGAAGGCAGAGAAGTGCAGAGGCAGAGAAGGGGGAGAAGCATGAGGCAGGGGAGGAGGGGTTGTGGGTGCGGGAAGACGGGGTCTGGTTGGGACGGGACGGGACGGGCCGGGCCTGTGGCGGAAGGGGAAGGGGACACGGCATACTGGGGCCTTAAATATTAGCTGAGAGTAAGAGCTTTTTCTGATGATGACTGGGGAGCCATTGAAGAACCCCCAGCTAGGGAGCAGCTGCGATCAAAGGGTACATTGCAGCAGGAACCTTTGATTAGGAGGTCCCAAACCTCAGGGTCAGCCTTCGCCTAAATTTATAGGCTGATTTTTCTAATCCAGAAATCCCCAGTCCTGAGTTTGTGACACTTCAGTACAGGTTGTGAAAGTCTCCCCCAATTCTCAAGATATTTAAAGGAAGATCTGTGCCTTATAGCCCTGCCTCTCAGGCAGAATGGTGGCGAATATCATGAAATCAAGCAAATATTAGGGTGTAAATCTCCTTACTCCCCTAAAGACCGAGGGGCCGTAGTCTGGTGCGATTGGAGTGAGTGTGCATATGTGTGTGTGTGTACACACATGTCTGCTTGCAAATACATAGACTGTGTGTGGCAGGGACATGAGAACCTGGCTACAGTGGTTGCCTCTGGGGATGGGAGTGACGCTAAAGGTTATTATTTACCCTTTCACGTGGTATGGATGGTTTACTGGGTGTACTTGTTACCTACAAAATAAAAGAGAGAGAGGAAGTAGAGCTTGGAGATCTTTGTCCAATGTCAATGTGGAGCCAAGATGGAGGCTCAAGTCTCCCGGTTGCCTCTGGAGTGTTTATGTTTTAATAAAAAAGAATTTTTTTTCTGATAATACATGATGGCTGTAGAAGTTAAACAATCCCCAGAGATGAGTTTCATAGATACCCCTCCAAATTCAAACAAGCATCTACAAGTGTAGCCATCTCTGCCTGTTTATTGCACCTATATAAACAGAAATATGCCTTTATAAATATATATTTAATACAAATGAGCTCATACTATGTATAAATCATTTATTAACCTCATGATAAATGTTGAATGTCTTTTGATGACAGTCATAAAATTCCAACGTATCCTTTTAACAGCCACAATAATTCATTCTGTGACTTTTTAAAATTATGAAATATTATTTCAAACACATAGAATATTATAGGAAATAGAGAAATAAAATATCAGAGGCGCCCGCAGCCTTCTGTGCCCTCTGCCTTTCTGATTCTGGTTTCCTCCTTCTCTCTCTCGGGGGCGGTTGTTGACGTGCATCCTCCGCATCTGTACTTTTACGTTGTATCATATACGCATATATCATAAACCAGAAATTGTATTGTCTGTGCGTTAAGTTTACATGAACCGGGTCGCACTGTACATGTCCCTTTAAATTTGCTCTTCGTTGTGGTTTTGAGATTTATTTATGTTAATACCTGTGCGTTCATTTCAGCTGCTGTAGGCTGTGTGACTCTTCCGCAGACTGACTGGGGACATCCAGGTTGTCTCCAGTTTCTCGCTAGTGTACACAGTGCTGCACCGGACAGCCTTGCACACATGTCCACGTGCACATGAGTAGGAGCTTCTCCAGGCCACAGGTTTTCCAACAAACACCTGGGGAGCTCTAAAAAGAAATGCAGACATCCGGGTCCTACTTGGGATTTGGTTTCAGTTGTGCAGCGAGTGTTGAGAATACCAGTCTAGGGTCTGTACCTCGATGTGGAATGACCATGTCAGAGGGATTGCCGGTCTCTGCTTCCTCCTTTTACTCCACCTGCAAGGTTTGAATTTTTGTCCCCCTACATCCTCTTCAACATTTTGGTGTCATCCATCTCCGAAACAGTTGTCCGTTGGAAATGGTTCTTTTCTCATTTTAATGTGTATTTTCCAATTCCTGGTGTGGTTGAGAATCTTTTCTTAACTTAAGTATTTCTTTTATGAATTTTCACTCGAGTGTTTTTCGGTAATTTTGCTCACTGTATCTTTTTCTTAATAATCGTTAAAGCTCTTTATACATTTTGATGGATATTTTTGGCTGAAAGTAACAGAAACCCTCAACTCAAGCCAGCTTAAATAAAAAAGGGATTTATTACTTTGCAGAGGTCGAGTCTCCGTCGAGGCATCCGGGGTCATTCCTACCATCCCTCTGCTCTGGCAGGGGCTTCATCCTCAGGCTAGCTCCCTTTGTGGTTGTGAAGTGGAAGCAGCAATTCCACACATCCCATCCAAACCCACCACTGCCCAGAGGACCGGAGGCTCTGCCTGCCACCTCTTCTTAAGTGGGAGAAGACCTTTCTCAGAAGCCCCCGCAGACGTCCCTCTTTGGCTAGGATTGGTCACGTGTCCCTTCCTAAATCATCCACTGGCAAGGAAGGGGTTATTACAATTAGTTTAGTCTGGTCTTTTGGGGTTAGAATAGCTACGGGGAGTCAGTCACCATGACCCTCCATAGATTAATATCGGTAGTCCTTCGTCATGTTTAATAAATACGTTTTCCCAGTTCCCCATTCCTTACAACATGGCTCTTAAATAGATCTCAAAGGCCATGTTTCTCAGTTCTTAGATGCCTCGGTCATAAGAGGCATTAATGTAATAGCCTTCCAGAAGAGGAGAGGGTTATATTTCATGTTCATCTGAAGGAATAAACAAGCATTCACTACACATTCAATCCAATTCCACAGACTCTGAGTCTCTGCCTTTTTCACATTCTCCGATTCTCTGTTGGACATTGATTGTTAAACACAGCATCACGGCCACCACTGCTTTTTGTAATCCCTGCCTCTAATCTTGACCCTTTTAGCCCCTTTTAACTTGACAGGATAATTTCAAAGCGTATAAAAGATTATTGGGTTTTTTTTTTTTTCATTCCCTATTTGGTTATACTTGTGGTTGCATTTTTTTTTTTCTTTACTTGAAGGAAAAAATATTCTTGAAGTTCATCAGCTTCTTTGGGAAGTTTCTGACGTATAGATGCCGAAGTGTAAAACCCATGAATAGGTCACACCAACCCCTGCTGGTTTAAACATTTTTCCAGTCTACTTCAAGAAATTTGGCATTTTCTTTTCAATTTTTAGACACGTAAAACATGATTACATTCCCATTGTAAAAATGCAAACAGCATAGAAAAATTTAGGGTTAAAAAAAAGTGGAAGTCCTTCAATAACCTCTAATTCCCAAATTTAGTTCTCCTCCCCAAGGGGATGACTCGGTGAGGTGTGAACCTTCCAGAACATTACCCAGGGATTTATGCACACGTGTGTGTGTGTGTGTGTATCAGTTACAGGGTTTTGCAGTCAGTAAATCATCCTGCACATACTCAGTAACTTTGTTCATGTAAGTTTGCTTTGGCCATCTTCCCATGTGAGTTCCCTAATGGTGGACATTTAGGTTGTTTCTAATTATTTGCTGTTACAAACACAGCTATAATTAACATCCTTGTAAATGTCTCTTTGTGCATATGGGCAAGCATTTCTTTAGGGGAGCTATCTATGGTTTGGCAATTTCTGCTGCCTTTAATTGCATTGCCTGGTATCTGGCAGACGATCTTGTGCATGTACAATAACTTTTCATGTCCATGCTCCATTATAGTGTAAGTTTTAAAAAGATGTTTTAGGCAACAATTAGGAATCTAAGTTTAAGTTCAAATTCTGTGTGGATTGCTGTGGGCAGCTGACGTGGCACTTGCATGAACAGATACCTCTACACGTGGCTGATTTCACCTATGCACAGGCAGTTGTGATGGAGAAAGGGTAAGTTCCCCCCTGCAACACACACTGTAAGGCACATGGTGATTTTTATAATGTTAAATATGAGTAGATGCCTCTTAAAACAGAGGAGTTATGGCTTTTGATTTTCCCTAGATGAATAGCCCATTGCTCCACTCCCATATTTGAATGGTCCTTTCCATGGGAGTTGATACAGCTGCACTGACGCAGTTCATCTCCTCTACAGGTGGGGGTGTTTCTGGACTATTAACTCCATGGATCAATGCATCTGTTCCGGTGCGGGTTCAGGGGGCAAGCTCCCCTGCAGTCTTCTTTTTGAGACTTTTCTTGCACACTTGTCTTTCTGTCTGACTGTGCTTTCTTCCTCCCCACACTGTCCCTTTCACATGGGCACTTCATTAGCCGTTCACAATCTGCATGATTTTGCATCACGTTGGGTCTGATGTGAGAACATCTGTAGCAGTCAAGAGCATATTTTCCTCAGGACTTGGCATCAGCTTGGCATCAGCACGAAGCAACCTCTCCCCCCCCCTCATTCTTTCCCTCTCCCTTTCTCTCATCCCATGACATCTCCCGGCATCACTGCTCCAACATCAGTTATGCCTGAGTCTTGAATGGTGTCAATCTGAGATGAAAATGTGCCAGCTTTCTTAACATTGTCACTAACAGACTGCTTAATTAACCTGCTGATACCGTCAATAATAGATCTTTTTGGTGTGCTTGAAAGGAGACCCATAGCCCCTGGTTGGTCTCTCTCTCTCTTTTTCATTTGCTCAGTCTCTCAGTGTCTGTGTCTCCAGAGCTGGACTTCCCTGGAGTGCGATGGGAGGGATCTGGGAAGGTTTGAAAGGAAAACAGCAGACCTGAAAGTTCTGGAAGGGATCATGTAAGTGAAACCCCTGAAACAGACTGGCGCTCTCATTGCTCAAAGGCTAGTAACCAGTGCATACAGCAGGTGCTCAATAAATGGCCAACCGTTATACACAGTCAACAGAAGAGATCGCAGGGCACGCACCACTGGAGTAGGCAGTAAGAACTGTGGGTGTTCCAAGGGAGAAGCCTGGGGTTGCCATCATTCTGGCGTTTAGGGTTTTCTCTGTCTTTTCCCCATCTGGGCAGCTTAGATGAGAAGTGGGCTCCGTCATCCCCAAATGTCCCGGAGGGGAGAGAGACTGGGTCCTCACTCCCTTTCATGCCTTGTCCTTCATCTCAAGTGGTATTGTGTTTGAACCAAAGGCCTGCTCTGTCCTGCTGAGGCCACATCGCATATCCAGAAACTTCAGAGAGCAGGAGATGCCACCACAAGCCTGGGACAGCTCCATCACCTCCAAAACCACACTCTCTCTTCTCTTTGTCTCCTACACACACACACACACACACGCACACACACACGCACAATTGGGCTAGACGTGTCTCCGTCGTCCCTGGCTTCTCTCTCCCTGGCCAGCCTGTGAGCTCAGCCAGCACCCGGAGATCCCTTGGTGACACTAAGTGCAGCCCCTCCTTTTACACCCAGGCAGAGGGTGGAGTTCGCAGAGTGAGCTGGTGGCTCCTGGCTTTAGGTAGATGCTCCTCTCCAGGACCACATTCCTGTGGCCTTGTCTTTACTGAGATGGTGTTGATGTTGGTGTTGGTGTGGTGGCGGTGGAAGAGGTTCTCAGAGGGCAGAGACTGATGCCTTTCAGGGCAGAAAACCCCAATATCCTCTCCAGTGGTTTTGTTGGGTCTCCTGGGTACCACGGACCTGGCAGTCCCAGGGGTGTGATGAATGCAGTACATTCACGCCACCACTAGAGGGCGTGTCACTAACACAGGCCAGGTGCCCCATCCCAAGGCCTCTCTAGGGGCCCTTCTGAACCTTGAGCACTGGGGGGCCCTGGGGCTGTCAGGAGCTCACCTCTGAGGATGAGGAGGGGGAGACACAGGACGAGGATTCAACCCCAAACCCAGCTGGCCCGAAACCCAGGCTCCCATTCTCTCTTCCTTTACTTCAAATTCACCTGTTAGTCTCTGAATGTGTGTAAGTCTTGGGTTTTTCAACATCAGCATTGCTGACATGTTGGGCCAGATAATTCTTTGTTTTGGGGACTGTCCTGTGCATTGTAGGAAGTTTAGCAGCATCTCTGGTCTCTACCCACTAGATGCTGGTAGCAAGGTACCCCCTGCTCTGCCCCGCCCCCGGTTGTGATCACCAGGAACGTCTCCAAACATTGCCAAATGTCTCCTAAAATTGGCCCCAGTTGACAGCCCCTGTTTGAGACAGGAGAGCATGCCTGCTGTGGAGACAGGAGGGATCAGTGCCGAAAAGGTCTGCCCGTGGTTCCCACTGCGACTGTGTCGTGTGGAAACATGAGAGCTGCTCGGAGATGGCATATGTGCTGTAAATCCATTTGAAATTGTATTTGGTCTCCTGCTTTTCTTCTCCAAAGACTGCAGAGCATCTCAGTCTTCCCCTCTGTTTATTCCACCTCCCCACTTTATTGAAACAGGAGACTGAGGCTCCAAGAACCCCAGGACCTCAAGCCGCCCCTCACCTGCAGAGCCCTGTCCCCCAGCTGCAAGGGCCCTGGACTGCTCTGCTCCCCAGGGTTGGCTTGGGCACCAGGAGCATCTGCGGTCCTCCTCCCTCTCCACCTGCCCACTAGGCCCTGCCGCCCTCCAGCTCCCCAAACCCTGGTGCTCCCCCCTCCACTGGAGGGAGTGGGGAAGCAGCAGGTGTTGATGCTAATCAGCGTTCACAGCCCAGAACTGCAGTCGCTCCCAGGCTCACACACTCCCCAAAATTAAACACTCATTATACAAAATTAATTGACATTAATTAGCAAAAATTAAAACTTTAAACACAGCAAGGCGCTTTTGGGGGAGGAGTGAAGCAGGCGGGCTCCACATTTGTCACCCCCCCAACTCCCCACCCTCCCACCACCCCCGAGTCCCCCCACTTCCATCTTGGAGCAGGGCCGGAGGAGTTCAGGTGAGGTCAGCACTCGCACCGCGCCCTGGGCTCTGGCCTAGCCGTGTGAAGCCCAAGGGAGAGGAGCCGAAAGAGGCTCCCTGTGCTAGTCACCAACTGATGGGAGCCCCCCCCCAACTCTGGCATTCTGTGCTTAACTAAGGAGCCAGGAGCCCTCCCCTCAGTCCAGGTACCCATGATCTCAGCTGCGATGGGGAGGCGTGGCCAAAGGAGGAAACCCACCCATCGGAAGTAAGAACGCAGAAGGTATGCCTTTACTGTGCCTGACCCCCACCCCCCTCTCCTGCCCCAAGCCCTTCCATTTGTGTATCCAAAGGATTAGGCACTGTAGCCTTTCAGCTCGGTCCTACTTCATTGCGTGACCTCAGATAAGTCACCCCCCCTCCTCCGAGCCTCAGTTTTCCATCCATATGATGAGGGGGTGGTGCTGGGTGAGCACTGAGGTTCCTGCCTGCTCTGGCACCTGCTGTCAGGAAAGCAAATCTCTGGGAACTTGATCCACTCTGAGGAGCGAGGGGCTAAATGTAGGGGGCTGGCATTTCAAGAGGATGCCCAGAAAGGCAGCCCTAGGGACTGAGGTGCTGACAGTGGAACATCAGACACCAGTGGAGGATGCATCTTCAGGCCAGAGCGCCTCCCAGAGAGGCCTCCACTTTGCCTGCCTGTGGGGCTGCCCCTGAGGAGTGGAAGGCAGGTTCCTTCATAACCGCCGCTCTCAGCCCCGAACAGTTTCCCCCTCCTCTCCGACACTGGTCATTTTCCACCTTTGCTCACCAGGTTCCCAAAGGCCCCTCACCAGGCTGATAGGCAAGCGGGCAACAGAACCACACCTTCAAGGACTGTGTCTGAACACAGACTCGGCGTTGATTCAACACCTTTGTTGCTTGCTGCGGGCGGAGCCCAGTGGTCTTCACAGGGTAGAATGCCACCCTCCCCGCTCATTCCTGCTCCCCTGTCTCTCTCCAGCCAGTGCCAATATCTGCAACTTGGTCCTAATGCGGTACGGGGAGCTGGAGGAGGGGATTGATGTCCTGGACGGTGATGGCAACCTGCGTGGGCTCCTCCAGGATCGCAGCCAGACATGTGGGTTTTCCCAGGGCTCAGGGGGCAGGCCGGGGGGGGGGGGGGCTCTGGTTGATTTTTCCTGAGCATTTTCATTCCACAGGGCTTCCATCCACAGCGCCCTTGCTTCGTCCTCGTGATCGCTACTCCTCACTCCGCCCCTATCCCATGTGTATGAGCCCAGGGCCTCAGGTCTGGCCCCAGCCACACCTGCCCCTTGATCATCCTTTCTTCTCTCTAATGGCCTTCTCATCACCGCTGTGAAATGTGCCCATCTCTTGTCCCAGCCCCTCAGGAAGAGGTTTCTCTGATCTGTTAATTGGTGAGGGCAGAGGAGACCCCCCCAGAGCTTTCTTTCCCTTCCCCGGGACCTAGGGCCCTGCTCCTGGGACCTTCATGTCCTCCTGGGTAAGAAGAGGATGCTGGGCAGCGAATGCTTTGTGGTTTTGTGCTAATTGGCACTCCTGCAGGTGATGCGTCACTAGGGAGTTAGTGTGGCCGAGGTGCAGGGATTTCGGGCTTGCAGGAAGCCACAGGGTGGTTTAGGGAAGAATATTTTGTTACAAGAAGGCCCTCTTTCACTTCTGGTTTCCCCAGCCTCACCCACTCTAGCAGTTGTAATTAAAAAAAAAAAAAAAATCCAGTCTGTTAGTGCCTCTCCCTGTGCTTTCCAGCCTTCATCTTCATGGCTATTGGTGGCTCGTCCTGCTCTGGCCTCCAATTGCTGGGACAGGGCGGTCACCTGTGAGGTAGCTGAACATTCATCTCTGCTCCAGCCTCTGTCCTGCCTCAGCTCCCTCGTGGGGCCCCGAGACTCACTCTTCAGTGACGGAAGAGTCCTCTTGGTCCTGGTCCTTCCCTCCCCACTGATCTCAGGGAAAGTGAGGGCCCGTCCAAGGCTTGTGAGGGCCAAGGGGCTCGGGGGTGCCAAAGCCAACACTGCGTCCTCTGCTCCCTGCACTGCTCTGGGGCCCCCGGTCATTCTCGCACCTGTTCCAGAGACTGGAGGGACCCTCTCCCAGGCCTTCTTGAGGCTGATCATGAAGGACTCAAGTTCCTGGGAGAAATATTCAGCCCTGAGCCCATCATCAGAGAGGATTTGGCCTCAATTTCTGGCCTGACCCTGGCCTCCTATCCCACCCTGTCCTCTTCCCGGACTTGCTGTGAGGGAGGGCGACCATGATCAGGCCTCCTCGTGGTCCGAACAGCAGGCAACCAAGCTCTTCTGCGGCCCTGGGCTTCCCTTGTCCTGGCCCTGTCAGCCCTGGCTGTCTGGGGAAAGACTCCAGGGACCCGTGGGTTACAAGACATTCATGGAGCCTTCTCTGAGGGCCGGGAGCCCATGGGGTTAAAGAACTTCTTACCATGATGGTCAGAGTGCAGATCTGCCACTGAGCTTTGCCTTGACCGAGCCCTGCCCACCCAGGAATCCCGAGGGAGCCCCCAGAGCCAGGCCCCGGGAAGACAGCAGACCCTCAGCAGAAGAATTTCCCCCTTTGAAAGCCGACCTCTTGTCACTCAGGAAGACTCTCATCCAGAGCCAAGAGATGCCAGATCCTCTAAATCTTTGTTTTCAGGGGATGTCAAAAAGAAAAAAGTAAATCCCAGAATTTCTGTTCTCCCTGGGCCCCGGGAGCCTCACGCTCCCCAACTGTTTGTTCGGGTCCTTGCGATGCCTGCTTTGTTTTCAGAGCATCTCAAGTCCTCCATGTGCTTCCTCCCCAGCCCCTGCACCCCGCCACCCACCCCGCCCAGGGCACCTCCCTGGGCGCAGGCCCCATCCTGGGGGCGCTTCTGCTCTGCCACCCCTCCCTCGTATGTGGCAGGTGACGGGGATCTGCTCTTTTCAGATGAACGTGCTGGGAAGACGGGGTGGCTTTTTTTCTGTTGTTCAGAATACAGCTTTGTGAGCAAGTCCATGAATTATTCTGCTCAGCCAGATGTGCTTAGCAGTGGTACACACACCTAGGGGCTCCGGTGCAGGATTTGCTGCCAGGAGGCTGTCCCACCCCTAGAAACTCCCCCCCCCCCCACTGCTCACCACAGCCTCTGCTTGCCCCTCAGGCCCTGCTGGAGACGGCGCTGACGCAAGTGGTCCTCCCCATGCCCGTCCTGGTGGTACCCCCAATCATCCTGTCCATGCTGGAGAAGTGAGTGGGGGCCCAGGACAGAGGGCCAAGGGCAGGGGAAGGGGGGCCTGCTGGCCCAGGTCAAGGGGCCTGGTTTGTTCAGACTCCCCCAACAGGGCTGCTGGAATTATTCTGTGTGCTGGAGCCTACGCTGGGTGCTAGGAAGGATGTCCAGACGGACAAGGTGGGCCCTGCCTAGGAGCCATCGGTTCCGGGGTGTGCTTGCATGTGTGTGCGTGTGTGTGTGTGCGCATGTGCTCTGCTGGTGCAGAGCGTGGGGACCAGTTGTGAGGACAGAATCTGAGGACTGTGGTGGGAGGACCAGACTTGGGGACTGTGCGCCCCTTTCAGGCGTCTGCCATGAGGCAAGCCACCTCACTGAGCCTCAGTTTCTCCATTTATAAAATAATAGTGCTAACCGCCCTGCCTGCCTCAGAGGGCTGTTCCGAGAACACACATTTGTCCTGACTGTAAAGAAATCAGGGGATACGACAGTCAGAACAAGGATAGAGTGATTCTGTTAATTAATGAGCGTGGAATTGAATCATGAAGATGGAAATGCTGCTGGAAGGAGAGGCTGAGGAGAGGAGGAGGGAGCAAGGTTTGGGCAGGAACTGAGGCCTCGGGTAAGTCTAGCAGGAAGAGACAGGAGGGAGCGAGGAAGGGTTCCAGGCTGGGGGCAGAAAGATGAGCAGAAGCCTGGAGGGCTGGTGCAGGTAAAAGCGAGGAGGGGATCGCCCCCTCCCCCCGGGGGTCCAGCCTGGGAGGGGGCACCTCAAGGCAGGCTTTGGACTTGGGGGCTGTGTAGGATAAGGACGGGGTTGGGGACACTCCATCTGGGGTTCTGGGGCAGGGGCTTCTGCCCAGTTTGGGGACCTTCTTAGTCCCACAAAACCAATTACAATAACAGCTAATACTTATGAAGCACTTGCTACATCACCCAGTCCTCTCTCAGTCAGGTCTCTGCCTGAATGCCGTCTCCTCGAGATGTTCCCTGACCACCCCATCGAGAATACGGCCACTGTGACTCCCTCCCCACTTACACTGCCTTATTTTTACTCACAGCATTTATCAATATCTGAGGGTCTTTATCTAGCTGCCTGCTCCATTAGAATGTTACCTCCACGGAGGCAGGTAAATTCCCTTTTTTCCTGCCCTGTGCAGCATCTAGCGTAGTTCTTGGCACATAGCGGATGCTCAGTACATGTTTGTTGAATGAATAAATGATCTCATTAAACGTTCGCAATGTTGCAATGGGGTGAGTATGGTAACCCCATTTTACAGATGAGGGAAGGAAGGCAAGGAGAGATTATAGCACCTGCTTCCAGTCATACACTAGGAAGTGGCAGAGCCAGAGTGGCTCAGGAATATGGCTGCAAAGCTGCTCTTCCTACCACACTGGCTGCCTCTTGGGTTTTCAGATCACATCACATAATCAGCATGTCTGTGGAACCCACCCTGCATGGAGATGCAGGAGGAGCAGATTTGGGGGCATAGCCTGAGAAAGCCTGGTTTTGGTAAGGGTGTGACCCACACGCAGGTCAGCTGCAGGACCCGGCAGTGTGTGCACAGGGTGAAGGTGACCTTGAGGGGAGGGAGCATTATGGGCTCAGAAGCAGGTAGGATGTTCCAGAGGAAAGGGGCTGCAGCTGGTTCTGAGAGCAAGACAGGATTTGGGTGGAAGGGAGGGCTTTCTGGGCAAGGGGTGGGCCTGTTGTGTGGACGTCATTGTCGAAGAGCCCAGCCCAGCAGAAACAAAGCACGCTTGTCGAAGCCAGCTGGGGGGGTGATCGCTTTCTCCCTTTACAAGAATGGGGAGGTGCAGGATTGCGGTGGGCACCTGATCAGGGGATGGCATGTTGAATATTGAAATTTAAGAAAATTAATCTCCTTCAGAAATTGCAAAAATAAACAAACCCTGGGAAGCAATAGCTTTTGTGCCCCTGAGCCTTGTAGACACAGCTCCTTGGTGAACCGAGTCTGTCCCCGAATGCCAGTGACTGTAAGTGCACATGAGGAGACCACCAAGCAAATTAGGAAGGGAGGGTTTCTGTCCTCAAGGCTCTTGACTTCTGAACCTTGGAATTTGCTTGGGGAAAATGTGGTCTGTGTTGCCTTTCTTGTGGCATCTGTGTTGGGTTTGCAGAAAATTGGAGTGATGGTTAGTGTACCTTTGGTTTGAGTACTTAAACTTGGCTTTGGGAGGCATGGGAGTTGAGGCGGGATTGTTCTGGTCCCAGCCTGGAATCTGCCTGGAGCCCAGGCACCCAGTCAGACACTCCCTGAGTGTCTGGCTCAGCTCAGGGTCCAAGGAAGCCCTCGGGTAAGTAGAGGCGGGTTAGCTGCTGGGTCTCCTGCCAGACTTGTGTTTGGTCGATCTGTCCCCGAAGATAGAGCTTGGCACTTCGCACCGTCCAGCAGGCCCCTGGCTCTTGGCTGGGCCCCCACGGAGCACCCGCTAGCCTTCCCAGGCAGGGAGGTATGCTGATGGTAGGGCGTCTGCTCAAGAAGCTGATGGGGGAGGCAGCCCCCTGGACCCTCAGGGAGCCCCGGTTGGGTGAGGGAGTCAGGACAGCCAGGGAAAAAAGACAAAAGAACACTTACAAAGCAGCCTACTTGCAAATTAATGGAGTGCAAAATGAAACCCGCTCCAAGTGCTGAGGGAATGCGCAGCAATGGGGAGACAAGCTGTTGTGTGGCGGTTGCGGCTGGGCCGGCTGGCTTCCCGGCCTCAGTTTCTCCTCCTCTTGGGAGGATCTCTCAGCATGAGGTCCCTGGGTTTCCTGCTAGGACAGGAGAGGTGGGAGGGTGTGTTCAGGTGTCCCTGGCTCCCCGACGGAAAGGAAGAGTCTCAAGTCAGAAGCCCAAGGATCCTGCAACCCCCACCCTATCCTCCCCAGTCTACAGGGAGGGCCTCCCTCTGGGGGGCTGCACACACGGAACCTCCCCTCACTCTCCCCGCAGGCCGAGGGCTCACACTCCAGCTCCAACATCCTGAGGAGGAAGCTGGTTTTAGACTCAGGGCTCGGAGAGCAGCCCCCACAACATGATCCCCCCAACTAAGAGGCAGGTGGGGAGCTCTCTTTCCCCACAGCCCTGCATCCCTGGCCCTGGCCCTGGAGCTCACCGGCCCTACCCCCAAGGTGGGTCTCAGCGGGGTCGAGGTTCAGGCCACGCTCTCCACGGTGGTTCCTGAGGCTGCTCCCCAGCCTCCCTCATTCCCTGGCATCCGGGTCTTTCCTCTCTCCCAGGCATTCGCACATCTCTCCATCTGCATATTTTAACTCCCCCAGCTGCCTTTCCAATCCCTCCCTGCCATCTCCCTCTGCTCCTCCCCTCCCCCGTCCTGCTGTGTTCACTCTCCCGCCTGGGCGGGACTTCAGAAGCTCCTGTTTGGCTGCTGTCTGAACCCACCTCCTTCCTGAGTGGGGAGCACAGGCCTGGGGCTTCCTGGGTCCCCTTCACAGTGGGGGCTTCAGCCAGCCACCCGGGGAGAGGAGCCAAAGTCCCAGCTCCACGTGGAGGAGCTCTGTCCAGTGTCCCCACGGAATGAGCCCCTGGCCTGCCCCTCACCAGCCAGGGAGGGAACCTCCCTCCAGGACCCTCGAGACTGTACCTTCAGGGACTCCACACCCTCCTTTCCCCTCCATTCCCAGTGTGCTGGTCCCCCTCACTGCCACTGGGGCAGGAGTACTCATCTCCTAGTCCTGCTGGAGAAGTTGACCTGAGTTGAAACCCATCTCAGGACCCATCTCAGCCTTACTCCAAGCCCCTGCATGACTCCCGTGGGAGCCCAGAAGGCCTCAGGCTGAGTCCATGGGGAGGGGGGCGTGAGGCTCACCTGGAAGATGATGGGGCATCTGGACCACGGTAGAGGGGAGGTCAGAAGGGCCTAAGCTTGATTTAGGCACCTTTGTCCCTCTGCTCTTAGTCCTGTGCAAGACCCCCCCCCCAGTAGCTCAGTTCAGGCCTAATTCAACAGCTGGACAGATCTTGGGGTCTGGGCCAGCAGGGAGGGCTTCAGGACAGCCCAGCCACCAGGATCCGCCCTCCTACCTGCCCGTAACAACAGCAACACTAACATACAGTTACTGAGCACTAACTGTGTCCAGGCCTTTCACTTGAACAGAATTTACAAGTAATTGGATCTTATTGTTACCTTAGGAGGAACATCCCAGCCCAGAGTTTTGAAGAAGTGTGGTCTGGGGTCACCTGTTTTAGACTCACAGAAGGTTCCCAGGTGTAGTACCACCAGAATCGGCATCTCACAGGGGTAAAGGATTCTGCATTTTAACCAGCTGCCTAGATACTGAAGTTTGAGAACTGCTGCTCCAAATTTTGCTGTCTGCTTAGAGCCAGTTGCTCTTGGGGTTCATGTCCCAGGAGGTGAAGGTGTTGCGGGATTTGCCAGCCCCCAACCCCACTAAGGCCCTGTCCCCGGAAGGGGAGGGGGCAAGAGCCCCGGTTGTACCGTCTTCACACCAGGAGCCAGTCCCATGAAGGCTGACGCTTACGGAGGGCACATTTAGTGCCCGCCCAACGTGCCTTGGCAAATCCATCAAACCAAGTGCAATGCCTGGTGGTCTTGACCAGGGCTCGATGGATTACACAGAATGAAAAGCTCTGATGGACAACACAGTGAAGGCGGACTTGCCAGCTGCTGTGGCCTCCCCTCTGCCTGGAGAGCCGCTTTTATCATGGGGCTGGGGGACCCAGGGTCCCGGGGGGAGGCTTTCAGACCTCTCTCCCCTGCCCAGGAATCCTACCCGTGATGCTCGCCATGGGGAGGGGTGCCCGCTGTGAGCTGGTGATGAAGCTGGCAAAGGGTCCGTAAGGCAGGAGCTGGAGCAGCTCAGTGACAGTGCTCGTTGGGAGTCAGGAGTCCAGGTGGCAGCCCTGCCTGCCTCCTACAGACTTGACCCTGGCCTTGGGCAAGTCACTGCCCCTCTCCATGGCTCATGGATAGAAACTGACCAGGTGGTCAGTGGGGTGTGTTCTGTTCCCATACCCAGAAGAGGATCATCCCCTCCTGGCTGTGTACGTGTGTGCATGTGTGTGCGTGAATGTGTGTGTGGTCTGTTCACTATTTCAATATGTGCTGCCTTCAAGGACCATCTTCCCCGGCTGTGTCGCCGCCCCCCCGTGGTCTTCCCCACAGGTGGCCTTCTTTGCACAGGGCTCGACACCAAGTTGGGTGGGTGCCCCGCAAGTGCTCATTGATGATTTATGGTTGAGATTTCAACCAGCAGTAGCCTTCAGGGCAGGGCCTGGGGAGTGGGACGCCCACAGGGGAAGGTCCCAAAGACAGAATTCCTCCACAAATATTTAGCTACGGGCTGGCACTGGCCCTTGGACTCAGTGGGACCCAGCGTGGTGGCTAGCGGCCAGTCACCCTGTCTTTGGGTCTCACGGGCTCCCCTCTTCTCTCCCCCACAGGACGGCTCTCCTGCAGGCGCGCCCCTGGCTGCTCCTCCCCGTGCAAAGCCTCCTGTGCCTGGCAGCCTGTGGCCTGGCCCTGCTGCTGGCCATCAGCCTCTTCCCACAGATGTCAGAGGTCAGTGGAGGGAGGGGCTTAAGGGCAGGACAGGGAGGGTTGCGGTTTGGTCATTTATGAGCAAATACTTACTTACTCAGCGCTGATTCCTTAGCCCTGGGCGAGGCACTGGGGTTAGAACTGTGAAAGAGATGGGCCCATGCTCTGGCCTCTCAGAGTTGCGGGTCAAGCAGTGAACACAGCCACGAAACAGGGACCAGCAAGAGAAGGGTGAGGAGTGGCAGGATGGGAGAAGTTCGGCTGGGCGTGGGAGGGAACAGTAAGGAGCCTAAACTGGAGCCTGGAGGGAAGCGGCATTTCATGGGGCCTGAAGGATTGGCCAGGTGTGTAGGGGCTAAGGGGACATGTAGGCTGAGGTCACCTGGTGTGAAGGTTCTGAGGGGAGGTGTCATACAGCTGCCCTCAGAGGAAAGTCTGCGTCTTGAGCAGAGAGTAAGATGAGGTGGGCCAGGTAAGGGGGCCTGGGGCACTCGGTGCTGGGATCTTGGAAGCCAACGCAGAGACGGTGAACAGTCACCAGGAGGGCTGTGCAAAGCAGGACCGCAGATTCCTGATTCTGAAGGGTCCCCATGGCTGCCTCGTGAGGCCGGGTTGGAGCTCTGGAGGAGAAGGAGCCATCAGGAGGCAGTGATGGGCGTCCAGTGACAGACGATGGCGGCTTGGACCAGGCTGTTAGCAGTGGCCATGGAGAAGAGTGGGTCCTTTAAGGGAGAGTTAGGCAGCAGCTCCATCCGGATTTGATGAAGAGCCGCGTGTGGTGGGAGGACCGGGAGTCGGCAGGATGTGCAGCAGGCTTTCTGGTTTGGAGCAACCAGGCAGATGTAGGTACTGCTTAACAAGATGGAGGCAAGGAGGGGCCAGTGTGAGGGAGGAGCCTGTGGAATGTGCCCTGTGGGGGACTGGCTTTGGGTTGAGAGTCCAGGAGAGAGGCCTTGGCTGGAGGGACAGAAGTAGGGTCCGCCAGCATGAAACAGTGATGGAAGCCAGGACCAAGGGTGGGACCAGCCAAGGATCCTGTGGAGAACAGAGGCCCAGGGAGGGGGGTGGGCTGCCCGAGGACAAGTGGCCAGGGAAGTAAGGACAGAGCCAAGTGGAACTGGACTAGGGAGGGTGTCCACCGGGTCAGATCCTCCCAAGAGGTCAAGCTCCGGGAGGTTGAAGAGTGTGCATTGATGTCTCAGGCAGCGAAGGCAAACCCCATCCTGAGGGCTGGGGTACAGCTGAGGGGTGAGGAAACGGGGTGGCAGGCTGACCTGCGTGGGCTAGGGCTTGGCGCTGGGGAGAAAAGGAGAGCAGACCCACAGCTGGGATGAGATGGGGGATCAAGAGAGGCTTTTATTTGTTTATTTTCACACTTTTTAAGTGGGACAGACTGGCATTGCATAAATGCAAAGGGAAGGCATCAGGAGAGAAGGACATTGGAAGAGAGGAATGGAGAGCAAAGTCCATGAGGTGGGGGCGGCAGAGAACAGACGAGGGGTTCAAAGGATTCCCCAGGGTCGGGGAGACCCCCCCACTTTAGTAGGGGAGGCAGATGTAGTAGGGGGTGCAGTTCCAGGATGGGGAGGTTATGGATGCTGTTCTGATAGCCCCTGTGTTAAGCAGAGAGGAAGGAGGAGGGTGGGAAGGGGAGGTCACAGGCTGGAGGACTAGGGAGAAGGTTGGAGACATTCAGATGGGAGAAGGGAGAAACAGCAGACCAAGGAAGTCAGGGTGCCTAGTGGGCAGCGCCAGGGGTCAGGCGAGGGAGGACACAGCTCTGTGGTGTGGGGCCTGTCTACCCAGGTGCTGGGGTCTGCTCCAGTTTTGTCTGGCTGGGTGAGGCATTCAGGGGGCTGGTAAGAGTTCAGGAGGAGCAGAATACCCCAGAGTCTTAGCTGGGTGGGGATGAAGAGGCGCAAGCAAACTGACTGGGAAAAGCAAGGTTTGGTGCAGAGACAGACCCAAGGAGGTCAAAGAATGACCACGGTGTTTGGAGTCACTGAACTCATGGGAAGATGGAGGCTGCGGCTGCAGGCAGGCATTTCTAAATTTGTGACTGCAGGACTGACCCTGCTCAGCAGAGGTGGTGGGAAGGGGGCAGGTTCCTCCAAGGAAGTCAGAGAAGGTGAAAATAAGGGGCCTGGGGTGTTAGACCTGGACTGTGAGGACTGGAGACCCAGGGTCTTAGAGCAGGAGGTAGTGACCCAGCCTCCAGGCCCTGGTCTTAGGAGAGTGAAGACTGGAGTCACCTTCCTCCACTGAGCCCGAGTTTAGGGAGAAACTGTAATGGGATGGGGCTCCTGTCTTGGGGCCAAGCCAAGGCACACTGGGATGGGAAGCCTGCTGTGTGATATGTGCCAGCAGAATCCTCACTCCCCTAGGGCCCAGCCTTGCCCCGAGGCCAGGGGTACCCCTCCCCATCCATCCCCTCACCCCCAGAGCTGAACAGCTGTATCCTGATGCTTGGGGACTCCAAATGGAGCTGAGGGCTCCAGGTTGCCTGGAAAGTCTGAAGATGGGATGGAGAGCACTTCACTCTGGTCCTGGCATCCCCCTCCCCAAAGCCACGGCATCTCTTTGTACCATCAGGCTGAGTCTGCAGTTCTAGGCGAGAGTCAGAGCACGCCATGTGCCCGTAGGCATCACCGTGATCTGAAGCTTCGGGTAGCTCTCTTAGCTCTGCCTGTCTGCACAGGGGAAGGACCCGGGGCAGAGAAACCCCAGGACAGAATCGGAGTCTGTTCTGTTGGAAGGATTTTCAGGGTCGTCCAGTTTACCACCCTCTTGGCTCTTTTGAGGAAGTAGGGGCCCAGAGCAGCCAAGGGTCCAGCCCAAAGGCACAGAAGCCAGGTGCTGATATGGGAGGAAAGCGCTGAGGCCCACTCCCAGTCCACAGCTCCCAGGAAATGCTGCATCGGCTTGCTCTGCGGGACTTTTCTCTTCTTACTCAACCACCTCAGCCCAGCCTGGAGCAGCGGAGGGAGGAGGAAGCTGGGGCCTCCCTGGGGTGGGACAGAGTCTAGGAGCTCCCGTGTTCCTCTGGGTCAAATAATGGAGGCCTGGCCGCAGCCCACTGACTTGGGCGTCCAGCTGTGGCAGCAGAGAGGCGGTCTAAGCGAGCAGCCCGGGCCTAAGTGAGTCAGCGTGCAGGCTCTTCCCTCCCCACTGCCTGCCTCAAACAGACGGTTAGTTCTTCTTTGGTTAGCTTAGTCTAACCGACGTCCCTCTCGCTGCAACTCAAGCCTTTCTCGAGAATGGACGAATACAGTGATCTTGTAATAAGCCTGTTCTCTGGGAAAGGAGGGTCGGAACGTGCTTTTCAGAGCCCCTTCCTCACTTACATCGACCCCAGCAGGATACAGGCGGGCCTGGGTATTATGGGGTGTTTTGAGGCCTGTCTGTGACCCCCGGCACCAAGGCCATCAGCCAGTTGGCTGAAAGGACCTCGTTCCCCCATTCTACCTCCCAATTAATTCTCTCTAACGAGGCGCTGCTTCTGCCACGTGGGGATCATGTCTCACATCCCAGAAGCCAGTGGGATTTGCCACAATAAGCCTGGACTTGCTTGGCCTGACCCAACCTTGCCAAGTGCCACCAAGGTTGTCAACAGGAGTAATCACTGGAACACTAATTAATTAATTAGGTGACTTGGAGATAGAGTTTAGGAACTGGTTCCTAGAATGGCTGGCCTGCAGTGGTTGGCGCGGGGTTTCCAGCCCACTAACCCCAGAGGTTGAAGGAAGAACTCCAGTCCCCTCTTCAATCCCCAGGGGAGAATTTTGTCTGCTCTTTTCAAATTGGTCTTTCTGTCTGTTAAAATAGTGCTAATTTGAAAATTGAAATTGCAAATAATAATAATAAGTACCATTTGCTAACGATCTAGCAGGCCAGGCGGCGTGCTGGGAACCCCGCGTGCCTTGTATTAAATCCTCCTGAAGCCCCTCAAGTCCAGGGTGCTACTGACTATCAAGGGGCATTGCCTAGACAGGGTGATGTGTGTGTCTCTGGCTCTGGGGAAAGATCATGGCTGGGGACATGGAACCTTCGGAGCGTGGGGGGAACTGAAGCCAAGGAGGGGTTGCGGTTGTCGTGGGAGGAAGAAAAGCTGTCAAGAAAGGGCAGAAGCAGTGGCCGGGAACCCCACTGAGTAGTCAATAACACCCTGGACTTGAGGTACCAAAATGACTTCCTGTTTACAAATGACAAAACTGGGGCACATCGAGGTTAAGTATCCTTGCCCAAGGTCCAGAGTTGGTAATGATGGAGTGGGCTCTGTACCCACAGAAGAGTTCCATAACTCTCCCCAGCCCACCCCCACCGCACTGTGAAATGAGACGGCCCAAGTCTCAGCCCCAGGTGGCTCCTTGCTAATTCATCAGTAGGAACATTCCAGTGCCCTCACGCAGCCCTCGTCCTTCACGAGGAGCTCACGTCCATATTCACAGGGACCTTCTGAGGTGGGTGTTTGTGCCTCGATCTCTAACCCAGAGCTGAGGTTGGGGATGGTGGGGGTGTGTAGTGGGCCAGCAGTTTGAGTAGGCAGCTCCCTTAAGAACTTGGGTGTGAGGACAGGGGGCACCCCAGACACTGGGGTACTTTCCCCTTTTGCTTGTAACTGAGGGGGTCAAGTCACAGTCCCCTGGTCTCAGGGAGCCTTGGTTCTGGTGGGACAGACAGAAACCCAATAAACAAGAAATGTCAGGGGATGGATGGTGCAGTCATGATGGAAATAAAGCAATGGGCTGTGCTTTAGTTCACACAGGGCTGCACGGGGTCAGGTGGGTTGTAGGGGCCTCCTGGTGGCATGTGGGGCCTGATTTGTGGTGACTTTTCTGGCCCTGTCCTCTCTGGAGATTGGGGCTCTGGGTTCTAGGTCAATGGTGGTCATCTCTGTCCTCCCCCAGACACACACATAGACACACACACACACACACACACACACACACACACGCTGGTGCTTCAGGTCCCTCGAGGGAGATGTCCAGGGTCCAGAGTCTGGGCCCATGGGCTTGGCTGACACAAGAGGCCAGACCAGGGGATGGGGGATGCCCCT
This sequence comes from Camelus ferus, assembly GCF_009834535.1. Classification (NCBI taxonomy): domain Eukaryota; kingdom Metazoa; phylum Chordata; class Mammalia; order Artiodactyla; family Camelidae; genus Camelus; species Camelus ferus. The sequence goes on along the minus strand of NC_045710.1, from coordinate 53,106,911 downwards.
CCTGCTCTGACAGCCAGTGTTCCCCACCTGAGAGCGCTTCCAATCCCACTTAATGAACCTTATGTCTCCCCAGAGCAAGAAACAGTACCTTGGCCAAGTACCCTGCCCGTGCCCCTGCCCGTCTCTTCCCTCCCTCTCTCTTTGTGCCTCTTTCTTCCTCGATTCCTCTCGGGCTCTCCCCCACCCCATCCCCTCCCTCTCCCCCTTGATTCCCCCCGGGAGCTCAGGGGCTGGGGGACCGGGCTGCACATACAAGCCGGAGCCATTGTTCGACAATCTGTTTTTGTCTTCATCTTGTTGGCAGGCGGCAGGAGAGGAGCAAAAGGTTAATGAGACACTGTGCAGCGGGATTACCGCGCGAGCGGCGAGCGGCGGGCGGGCGAGCCAGCCGTGGTGACAGGGAACTAATTAGGAGCAGTTTAACAGGAGGAAAAAGTGAAATCTCCTCTTCACCAACTGTCAATAATTAGCTGATTTGGTGAGGCTGAAATGTGTCCACGGGAAAGGGTGGGGCTTTTCTGTGGATGAGTGAGGCACGGGGCGGTGGGGGCCACTTGGGGGCTCTGCCTTGTCCCTCCGTGGGGTTGAGGCCAGGGGCCACCCCATGTCCCCCAGTCTGCCCTCCTCCCCTTTGACTGGCATCCTCCAGCCTCAACTCTCTGTATGACCTTGGTCTTCACCTCAAGGACCTCAGTTTCTCCTGCCATAAGGTGAGGTGTTGCAAGGAGGCTTTTTCCTGGTTCTGCCCATTAGGATTCTGGAAAGCGTGAGACCAGGGCCTGGTACGGGGGTAGGGAGAGCTGATGACAGGCTGTGTGACCTTAAGTCAGACGCTGACCCTTGGGTGTCTCTCCGGCGGCACGGGTGTGCCCTCTGAGAGCGGCCCCCTGGGGCCGGGCATGGCTGTGAATGGTGCCAAGAACTTCACCTTGCTCGGAATGTGCCTGGTAGCCGCTGGCCCCTCACTCAGCAAATCTGTCCTCCCAGCAGCAATAGGGGCTGCGGTGGGGGCACAGGAAAGACGGGGCTGCCTCTGTAGGGCTGGGGACTCCTCACTGTGTCTCCCTCCCCTGCACCAGCTTTGCAGGGGCCGAGTCGGGGCAAAGGAGTCGGGTTCACTAGCAGCGAGGGTTGTTCCCTGCGGGGCCTGTTTGCTCCCTCCGCCAGCCCTGCGGTTGTGGTTCCGGTTGTCGGTATTGGTTTGCTGGCCTCTGGCCTTTGGCCTTCCCTGGCCCTTCAGCAGGGGACCCCCTCCTCTCCCTCCCTCTGCCCCTCCAGCTTCCGCCAAATACTTTGACTGCAAGAAAAGACATCATCTGAGCCGCCCAGGGCTTCCTGCTCAGAGCCTCCCTGTCCCTGCAAACCCCGCCAACCCCCTCCCTCTCAGCCTAGCCCCTCCTACCTCAGCCCTGGAGGGTCTAGGGCATCAGAAGGCCAGGCCCTCCTCATGTCCTCGCACCATTCACCCTGGCCCCAGAGGTTGGCTCTTAGAGGTCACCCGCATGCTGTAGGTGAGGGGCCTGCAGGTCAAGTTCAGCCACCACCCTCCTCATTCCCTTACCCCTTCCAACTACCCCTTCCAGCTTTCACAGTTAAAAAACAAAGAGGCACAGCCTCCCAGTATGGGGAAGGAATGTGGGTGCGCTCAGTGGGTACCAGAAGCTCCACCATCTCTCTTTCCATCACCAGCCCTGGAGAAAGTGGTAGTTTTGATGAGCCAGCTTGGCTGGGAGCTGTGACCTACCAGAAGCAAATCTCTCCCCCAGCTTGCCTCCCTTTCTCTGAGAAAGCATGTAAACTCCCAACCAATAATAAGCAAGAGTTGGGAATGAGTTGAGGTCCACATTCAAGCTGTTCTAGAAGTGGCTCCTCCTCCAGGGAGTCCTCCCAGATGAGCCCCACTAGGATCTGTCTCACCCCAGACATGTAGACTCTGGTTGCATGTGTTTCCTGCATCTCATCCCCCTCCCCAGGACAACAGTCCTTTCTCCGCCCCGTGACTCACAGGGTGTCCCCAAGGCTGAGAACTGGCGCTCTTTAGCAACACCGAATACAGAGCATGGGTCATCTGGGCCCACGCTGACTTTTACACTTCCTGTTTCTCCCACTCCTCCAGGGCTGATATGAGGCCAGAGGCAATGTCTAGGGGGTCTTGTGTCCCTCTTGCATCCACAGAGGTACCTCCTCCCCTCCAGTCTCGGACCCGTCTCCTACTTTGCTTGGAGATGTTTGTTTGGGGCGCTTCTCCTGTTCTGCTTTAATCAGTCCCTATTGAACTCCAAAGTGGGCTATTTTTGCCATCAGAAATCTGCCGCCTCCCCGCCCGCTGCTTTCTTGGAGTTTGCCCACAGGACCCCCCAGGAGGGACGAATGGGAAAGGCAAAGCTGCTTGGAGCCCAGGAACGCCAACGCCACCTGTCATGTTGCCTGTTCCCCACCCCCCACCTCAAACCTGCGCGTGCCCGCGGGCCCACGTATGAGTACAGTCACGAACAGGCACGTGTGTGCCCCAGTGACAGGCTGCTGCAGGGCCACCTCTCAGCCCGTCCCTCCCCAGTTCTCTCTAGGACCTTCTAGAACACCTAGCTGAATAGAGGACAGGGAGAGAGGGGGCTCGATTGTGCAAAGCTTCTGCTGAGAGGATTAAAAGCATCAGTATGTGTCAAGTGTTTAGAACATGCCTGGCCCGCAGCCGGTGAGCCGTGAAGAGACACAGGCGAGCCAGACCCGGGCCGGTGGTGAGATAACTGCGGAGTCCTGGTTTCCTTAAGCAGCGTCACGTAGGTTTTCTAAGCCGCCAAAGACTCTCTCATCCCTTTCTTGGTATTATCCTCATCCCAGCCCCAAGAGTAGAAAATCTTCCCACTGTACAGATGGGGAAACTGAGGCCTTGAGGGTGAGAAGATGGAGGATGGAGAATGGTTCTGAGACTGCCCACCAGAGGGCACCCAGGAATGGTGCAAAGCTGCAAAATGAGGAGGGGGTCGAAGCATTCCCTGGGTACACATTACACAGGGGAGATGGACAGTATAAGGTAGGGCCCCTGCCCTTGGGGAATTCAGTTCAGTTTGATTCAACTTTTACGGAGGACTGGCTAAGCCCACAGCACAGGGACACTTGAGCTGCCTCAAGTGGCTCACACTCGGGTAGGGGACCCTGTGTTCAAAACTGGCCCGAGTACAAATCAGCCTGTGACTAGGGATGTGATGGGGATGAAAACAAATGCTGAGGGCACCAGAGGCAGCAGCAATGGATTTGGTCTGAGATCAGGGGAGGCTTCCTGGAGGAAGCAGCCATAGCGGATTAAGCCTCAAAGCCTAAACATAAAATTTACCGGAAATGGAGTGCAGCTGGTGGGTGAGGAAGCTGGAGAAGGTCCCAGAAGGCCTTGAGTGTCCAGCCAAGGAGTCTGACATTCATTGAGAAGGCAGTGGGAGCCCAGAGCCAGCACCAGAGGCCTGACCCAGAGATCTAGGCCCAGGCTTCAGCTGCTCCCCAGCCCCAGCCGAACACGCCTGCCCTCCAAGGACACTCGGGAAAACACTCAGGCCTGGATATGAGTATCTGAGCAGGGCCTGAGCCCTACCCAGCCCTGGTGAGAGAGGGTGGGATGTGACTGCCCAGTAGGCAAGTTGGTTCCAGGCCTGGCAGAGGCCTCGGGCACACAGGGTCAGCCAGGTGCCGGCCTGGGCTTTGGACCTGTGTCAATGTCACCACCACCTGTGGACCCTCAGAGGCCCAGACCTCTGGCCAGGAGCAGGAGGCAGCTTTGAGCTATGTCACAGGGTCACACACAACACCCAACCCCCCCCCCCCACCTCAGCCCTAGGCCTTTGAAAAGGAGGCGGAAAAGCCACCAGAAGAAAGGCAAGGAGGAGGAACTTCTTTGTAGTAGGTAAAAGCCCCTGAGAATGGGGCACAGGCCAGGGATCCAGTTTCCTGTTTATGTCTCGGCACCTTAGCTCCAGGTTCAAATATGTAAACTATCCTGCTGGCTGCTGGCTGCAGGTGTGTGTGCTCTGAGGCTGCAGAGGCAGAGGTGGCCCCAAATGCATTCCTGACTCTGGCCGCCCACCCCACTCGAGATGGGCCAGGAGACAGAGGCAAATAGCTCAGGGTTAACCCTTCCCGTGCCACAAAGGAAGCCATCAGGCTGCTCTAGGGGGCTCTGGGGCCAGCTGGGTCTTGGGGTGCTCCAGGGAGGCTGGGTACTGGGCATGGTGCTTGTGTTTGCTGCCTCTGGCCTTAGATGCAATTGGAAGTCAGGGCTACCTGCTGGATCTGGAGGCGGGGGTCGGGGTTCTGATGAGGACAGCAGGGAGGCTGTCTGGGCGCCAGGGTGCAGGTTCTCCCTCAGAGTCAGGGCGTGTGAGCAGGGCAACACCGCTCATCATCTGGGAGCAGAGCAGGCCTGCTCCCAGCAGTTCCATGTCTACTTGGCACCCCCAGTTCTGGCGCAGAGCTACCGTCAGCCAGTGCTGATTGAGAACTTCGGTCAAGGCTCTGGCTTCCCATCCCGGACACCCGCTTCCCTCCCGGGCCCCTGCTGACTGGCCATCAGGTACCCAGGGAGGAGTTCACCAGATGAGTGGACAGACCCCTCTCAGGTCCCTGCTGCCCCCCCCCCACTGTCTGCCTGGACTGGGTCACCCCTTCTCCCTGTGTCCACCCCTTGCCCAGCCTTCTTTCTCCTTGTCACCTTCTCCCCAGAGGAGGCCCCTCAGAGCTTATCTGTGGTCAGAACCAAGCCCTGGCCCTGGGCCCACTATGCTGGGGCTCTAGCCTTTCCTGGGCTGATGCTAGTGGCCCCTCCTGGATGCAGCCGCTCTCTCACTGGGCCTTGGCACCTCCCACCCTCCATAACCCACCCATGAGCCACTGTGGCCATCACACCATTTGTTCTGCTGCTGACATGGCACACGAAGCCAGTTTCTGCTTCGTCCCTTACTCCAAGCAGCAGGGGACCTCAGGAGAACAGCATACCCTTGTCCCTACCCCCGGGACCCTGGAACTGGTTAGTTGCCCTCCCTCGGTACCTGAATCCCATTCATTTACCAGCACAGCCCTGGATGTGACTTCTGTGGAGGGGACTCAGGCCCCCCATATCTCAGAGGGGTGATCATCAAGGGGGAGGCAACACAGGCGTCCCCAGCCTCCCCTTCTGAGCCTGATGGTGAGGACCCCCATGGTCCCGACATCCATGGGACCCCAAGATAGTGGGCTGTTGGCTCAACCTCCGGCTATGGCCAGAGAGCTGGAGAGGTCTTGATAAACGACCCGTTGAGTTGACCCAGGATGGAAGTGAGACGCTGTGACCAGGGTCAGCACTGAGTAGGGGTTAGGGAATCGGGACTCCAGGATGTCTCCAAATCCCACTGCCAAGATCAAAGCCTCTCAGCCCTCATCAGGACCATTCGGGAAAGTCTCCGTTTGCCTGTTGTCTGTGGTGCCATCCGGCACTGCTTCCGCCCCTTGAGCTGCTCCCCCAAGGCCGCCATCACGGGCCTGTTCCCTGCACCCACCCCTCAAATGTGCCTGTTCCCCAGGCCTGGCGCCCTCCCCTGCCATCTGCTCTTCTGGGCAGCTGCTCCGCTCCGGGGCCCGGCTGTGCTCACACATCCCAGGCTTACTCTCCTGCCCAGGCCCTGCCCAGAGCTCTGCACCCAGGACCTGTCTGCCTCCCAGGCCTCACCACCTGGGGGACCTGAGCCTGTCACCCTCCCACCCTGACCCGTCCCCCTCCCATATTCCTCTGCCTCTGAGAATGGCGTCACCAGCCACCCCGGCTCCGGAGCTAGAATTAGGAATCATCCAACGCACAGTCATCCTCACCACCTCCCTCTCACCCCCGCATGGAGTTGGTCATCAACTCCCATGGATTTTGTCTTCAGAAAGGCTCCCCAGTGCACTGTCCTGTCATCCCCCACCAGCAGCATAGCAGGGTAGAACCTGCAACTCTCTCTGATTCCTGCAGCTGCCCCTTCCTCTCCCCCTCTGGCCCGCCCTCCACCCCTGCTCAGAATCCTTCCATGGATCCCCATTGCCCTTAGATAACATGCTGACACCTTCATGTGGCCTCCAAGGACTTGCCTGTCCCAGCCCCACGTCCATTTCCTGCCACATACCCAACCTGCCCAGAACTGCCCACCGCAAACAGGCCATGCTGGCCAGCTTCATGCTTGTCCCTTTCTCAGCAAGCTTTTCTGGCCCTCTCTTATCAAAATCCCCATTTCTCCCTGGCCTCCCTCCTCTGAGAAGTCTTCCTTCCTTGTTCTTTCATCAGTGCGTGGTAACCCCCACCCCCTCCCCAGTTTCCATGGCACTTCGTTTGTCTCTCTGGGATCCATCTGCTTTCATATCTGACTCCTCCCCTAGACTTGGAGCTTCTCAAGGGCACGGGCTGGTCTTGTCCATCTCGGTGTGCCCAGCCCTGGTGTATGGAGTTGGCAGCCGTAAACATCTGACTTGAGGGCCAATTGAATTGAAATGAGAGAAGCCTTGGATGCCAGCTCTGTCCCTGAGCGCCTGCTCTTGAGTTGAGGACCTCAACCACCACCCTCCCCCGCAGCCTCCCCATTGCCTTCGTCTCCCCCCGCTTCCCTCCTACCTGCTGCCCTCAGCATGGCGGGGAGTCTGGGGGGAGCCTGGGTCTGCGACAGCCCCACTGGGAGGGTGAGGCCTCGGTCTGAACCCGGGCCAGTGCTCTCCAGGGAACGGGCCGAGGAGGCCGTGGCCCTGGCCCGTGGTCCTCCACCGCGGTGGTGAGCAGCCTCTCCGATTTTAATGCAAGCCTCAGTGCTTCAGTGAAAGCCGGCATGGGAAGTTGCTAATAATGGCACTAAAATAAAATATGCTACATCTGTTATGGGTAGCAGAACAAAATTAGCTGCTCACACCTCTGACATCCAAGATGTCTTAACTTAAAATACTCCTTGGCTTACTTTACATCATTTACTGATTATATTTAAAAGAAATACAATTTTGCAATTACTGTTCTTTCCAGCGTGATATCTATGCATCATTTTCCTTTTATGTTTATATATTTCTCCTTCATTAGTGCAGTCTGAAGGGTGATTAGGATTCTTCAAACATTTTACAGAGGTTAAACGTTGATTAAGATTTAATTATTACTGTAAATAGCTTGGAATGACATATGGTGCAAAAGCCTGACATATGTGCATTTGAATAAATGAAGTGCTATTTCCCAGGATGCCTCAGTAGCTGTTTAACAGCTTTCCCGAAGGGTTATGTTACACCTCATGGTAAGATTGCTGGGATGTTATATTTTGTTGGTTTTTGCAGCTGAAAGCTAAGAACAGTTTTCCAGTTTTTTAAAAACATTGAATATTTTAAATACCTAAATTGTTTTGCACAAATTTTTGCTAATTTGTCTAACTAGGTTAAACATTTTCAAAAGCATTGAGATTTTTAAGCGTGGGCGCTGTGCATTGTGTCAGTGGCGGCGTGGGGACGAGGGTAGCCGGTGGGGTGGAGGGGACTCGGAGGCCGGCAGGGGTGTGGAGGGAGGAGCTGGTTTGAGGAGAGGGGGTGGGGAAGAGGCCTGGGCCCTGAGCCTAGCTCTTGTCTCTTTGGCCCTCTCAAGTGGCCTGGGTATTGGGGTACCAGGGACTACAGGGAAAGGGCCCCCTTCTCCGGGAACTTCACCGTGCCTACCAGCTCTGGTCCACCCCGAATTCCCTCTTGTCTGGCCTTGGACCTGTGTGGCTGGGTAGGACTGAGTTCTCTGAAGACTGGGCCAGTCTGTGTCACCTTCTGCCTACTCCCCAGGGTCGCCACGTCTTGCCATATAGCAGGTACTTGGGCCCAAGTTCAGTCGAGCAGAGTTACGAAGGCCTGGTGCTTCCTTGACTCTGCCCGGGGCAGATGCCAGCCTGGGGCTACTCACGGAGGTAGCTCTTCCCTTCCAGCTCCCTCAGGTTTGGGGGCTCAAGCATCCCCCCGACCCGGTCCCTGGAGGTGCAGATCAACATCGGGGCTGCTGTGGCACCTCCAGGGGGGGCCCCCATCCTCCTACTGCCTTCTGCTGCTCTTTTTTCCACTCAGCTATTCAATACTTAAGAACACCCTTAGTCTACTGGCCCTAGGCCTCAAGGATGCGGTGGGGTGGAGGGGCCAAGACCCCACGCTCGCTGCCTCAGGGAGCTTGTGATCTAACGTGGAGAAGGGGGGATGAGTGAACTGTCGGCCTCAAACCACGTGCTACAACGGGTACCTGAAGTGCCGGGGGTTGTGGGGCTGGAGAGGTGGCCACACCCCGCTTGGATGAGGGAAGATGTCTAAAGCTAAGGCCTGGAAAAGAAGCCGAAGTCCAGGGAAATCAGGGCGGGGGAGGAGGAAAGGAAGTGGCTGAGGGAGGGGCCAGCTCAGGCAAAGACTCGGGATGGGAATAGCCCAGTGTCCCTGTGGCCCGGTGACAGGTAGGTGCGCCATATGTCTCCCGCCCAAGGGGCAGGGTAGTGAGGAGTAGGCAGGGACTGCATCTCAAGGGAGCTAGACTGGGTCCCTGAGGGCAGTGGGGTCACTGAGCCATCTTATAACAAAGAGAGGCATGATCAGACTTGCAGCTGAGAAGGCTGGAGCTGGCTGCAGCGGGGGATGGACTGGCACGGGAGAGACTTGAGGGGAGGGAAGGAAAGTGGAGGTCAGGAGGCCTGAGGGTCTTCCACTAGAGAACCATTAGGTGGCTGGGGTGGGTAGCTGCGGTGGGTAGCCGTGGTGGGGCCGAAGGATATGAATTCAGTTCTGTCTGAGACATGTTGAATTTAAGTACTTGTGGGGTGTGTGCAGGGAAGAGGGCCTAGCCAGACAGAACCCAGGGACCCCGAGAAGTGTCCCAGAGGGTGTCACAAAAAGGCAGCTGACAGTGACCTTGGAGAAAAAGAGTTTTGTGGAGTGTGGTGGGAGCAGAAGCCAGATGTGCTGTGGGTTGGAAAGTCAGTGGGAGGTGAGCAGGTGGAGCTGGCCAGTGTGGACAATTCTTAAAAGAAATTCAGTTGTTGGGGAGGAGAGAGCCCAGGTAGTAGCTGGAGCATGATGGGGGGCAAAGGGGAGGCTTTGTCAGATGGAAGGTTCTACATCTGTGTTGAGATACTGATAAGCAGGAGTCTGAAGAGAGTAAATACGCGGGAAGAAGGAGGTCAGCCCAGGAGTGCTCTCCCCGGATGGGCAGGGGGAAGGTGGAGCTCAGGGTGGGGTCTGCCTTCGTGGGGAGGGATGGCCACAGTGGGCCAGCAGGAGGGCAGGCCTGGAGCAGAGTGATGATGAGAAGCTGAGGGGTTCCTTCTGATGCCTTCTGTCCTCACCAGAGGTGGGAAGATGAGTGGGGAGCTGGGGGTGGGGTGGCTGAGGAGAGCAGAGGAGGCTCAAGGTGGCCTCTGTGGAGAATGGGAGATGGAATTGACTGGCCGTGTCCCCAGGGTTGGGGGGCTTCCAACCAAGCCAAAGTCAGAGACAACGGTCTCTACTAGGTGGTCAGGTTCAAGTGGGAAGAGGTGGATGCTTCTGCCAGTCAGGCTGGAGGGGCTGAAGTGATGGCCCCTGGGGTCCAGGTTGGGGAGGATGTAAAGACAGCTGTAGGGAGTCTGGGGCCTGAGATCTCAGTGGTCAGAACACAGATAGTGGGAGTGAGGGGGCACTGGAGAGACAGGGACTTGGGGGAGAGGGGGGTCCAAGAGGGGAGGGTTTGGATTGAAGGAGCCTGGGTGGAGCAGCCCTGGGTGGGGACCAGGTCCAGGGTGTGGCCTGGGAATTGGTTTATGCAGCATGCTGGACAAGGTCCATGGAGAGAAGGGAGACACAGAACTGCAGAGGCCGGAGGGCAGGACGCTTACCTACGTGGCCACGCTGGCCGAGGAAGAGGCAAGACCTGGGCCAGAAGGGGCACCTGCGAGCCCCTTGGCAGAAGGGCAGGAAAGACAGAAGATGTGTCATTAAATGGTGGCGCATGTGGGCCCTGGGCTGGGGTGCCGCCGGAGGCGGGGGAGAAGTCTGGGCACTAGGGAGGTCCTGACTGCTGCTCCCAGCCCCCATGCACCCCCTTCCCTCCCATCCCCCTCACCTTTCCTCTCTCTGCTCTCACTCTCTCCTCAGATCGAAACCAGCCAGCTAGAGCCTGAGATTGCCCGGGCCACGAGCAGCCCGACAGTGGTGTACAACAAAGGGCTGTGAGGGGCCGGCCGGCCGGCCTGGGGACGCGGTGTTGTCCGGGCCGGGAGGTGGGAGCAGCGAAGGAGTCGGAAGGGCTGCCCCTGCAGGGAGGGGCAAGCTGAGCCCCCCAATCCTGGGCCACCTGGGGGAGCGCCCCCCACCCCCACAGGGGCAGGGAGACTAATCTATTCACGCGTTAACATAAGGGAGAGGAATTCTGACACATTTACTACAAAAATAATCAAGTGCATTTCTGGGCCTTACGTGGGGTTGTCAAAACTCTACTCAGCACAATTATGTGTGAAGCTGAAAAACTGTAGAGTGCCCACAGGGTAGGATTAGGATCTTTTTCTACTTTGATTTCTTTTTTATTTTTATTTTTTATCCGAATCAAGCCTTGGTCGCAGCTGCCCAGAGGCAGCAGGTGGCCAGCAGTGGGAGTAGGCGTAGGCCTGGGAGCTGGGTGGTTTGGTGGCTGGGCTGGTAGATTTAAGATCTACTGGGCTGGGCTGGGCTGGGGGAGGGGAGGGGAGGCAGTCTACACCTCACAGGATGAACCAGCTCTATCTGAGTTTCTCAGGAGGTGACCCAGAAAGTCACTGGAGGCCTCTGGAAGATTCCTTGGGCAGCTGGCTCTGAGGATGGCCAGCCTTCATTCATGCCACACCTGCATGAAGCCCAGTGACAGACTGGGGCTGGTGTCACCCTTCATGGAGCCCTGATCCATTTCAGGCCCCTGAGATGACCCCAGCTCCAGACAGAAAGCCCTAAGAAGGACCAATGTTTGGCAGGAACTGTGGGCCTCCACTCTGGCCCTTGCGGGAAGACCTTTCTTCCAGGCATAGCCTGGGAGCCAGGTAGTAGGGTCAAGGGTGGGACTGGAGCCAGGGTGACTGCCATCCTTTCCAGCCACCAGGGCCACCTGCTCCATCCCATCATCTCCTGAGTTGGGGGATCTCTTGCAAGAGAATGCAGAGGCCAGATCTCTAGGCATCTACCTGAAAGCATCAATCTAGGAATGACAGGCCCTGTCTTGGCTGTGTGATCTTGAGCAAGTCCACTCCCTTCTCTGAGCCTCCACTCCCTGTCTGGAACCAGAGGATTGGATTGAAGGGTTCCTACCTGCTCTTCCAGCGAGACTTTCATCTTTGCCTGTCCTGCTCAGATGCTGGGCAACCCAGGCACATCTCCAACGTGAACAGTGGACTGGGAATGGGGCAGGATCCTTTGGAAATGGCCAGCTGTTGGCCTCAGAACCTGGGCCTTGCCTTTCTGTATGTGAACACACCTCCTGGGAGCACCTGACCTTTGCCAAACACTTCACAGTTCTGAAGGAGGAGATAGCGCGCCTGCCCGGGCCTGAGTGTGGGCCCACACATTTATGCCTGCCGCCTCTGACCCTGCATGGCCACTGAGGCCCCTTGCCACTGGCTCTGTCTCCTTCCCATTTGCGGGCCAGGAGAGGGGAGGGCTCTGCTGGAGTTTTGCAGGGAAGGCAGGGCCTGAGGTGGGGGTGAACAGGTAACCCCTTATCTAAAGGGCCCAAACAAAGAGGAAGCCTGGTCCTCAAACTCCCCTCCCCTGACCCCAACTGGAATGGAGCCCTCCATGTGCAGCCAAAGGGCTCTGCTCCCCTGGTAACTCTGCCTGGGGAGAGACCTGGCTGGAGATGAACACATGCAGTTGTGGGAAGGCCTAGTGCAGGGCAGCAAGGTGGTGGCCACGGGGGGTCCTGCCATCCTTAGGGCAGGGGAGCTGTGGTGAGGTGGGCCTTCCACGGGCACTGACCCCCCAGAATCCCCCAGCCCGGCCCTGTGCCCCAAGCCAGCTCTGCAGGATGCTGCCCTGAAAGCTCCCCACTCTCCTGCGGAGCAGCCCACCCATCAGGAGGGGGAGGAGGCAGAGACAAGCATGGAGGACAAAACAGTAGAGTGGGTACCACAGTGGGGGGGCGCAGGGAGTTTTTAGCTAATCCCGCCATAATGTGAATGTGCCATGACTGGGGGCTGGGCATGTCTGGTCCTCTTTTGAAAAGCTCATTTCGAGCTCACCTTGCCCCACCTCTCATAGGGTCTTGTTCTTGTGCACTTCACCTTGGGACCAATACTGCCCATCACCTTCCAGGGACCTGGCCGGGATGGGATCTTTCCAACTCTGCCTCTGTGCTGGCTGCCCTGGCCCAGCCCGACCCCTGCCCCAACCCCTGTGAGCCCTGTGGCCTCAGCAGTCTCATAACCTACTTACTTTTTCTCCCGGATGATTTCCGGTCATGCTCCCAGTGCAATTTCACGTGAGCTAAGGGGGCTTTTCCTGAGGGAGTGGGCAGCAAAGGATCCTTATAGCTCAGGGTACTGGTGACAGGGGTTTCAGCGGGCCATGTTGCTAAATCCTGGTCTGGCTGCAAAAAGTACCATGAGGGGAAATTTTTGGCCACCATCCATCCTCCACTCTGCTGAGACCAGGGAAAGGGAGGTCTTGTGGGCAGATTGGTTCCTAACTGAGGGGGAGGCTGAGCTGGGACCCAGAGGCTGGAGCCTGGCCCAGCTGTGCCAGAGTACAAGGCGTCCCTGCAACTGGTTCTCCAGACCTGGTGTACCTGCCGACCCTCCTCCGTTCACGCCAAACATCCCTCGGTTGTGGGGACACCCTTCTCTCATTTCCAGAGAGCAATCTGAAAGCACTAGGGACTAAAAGCCCAAGATGTCAAGATGGCCAGCAGACTCCTTTCCAGTTCCTGACTTCCAGTTCCTGAGCCAGCTGCTCTCCTGTCCTGGGCCTCTAGCCCGGGAGCAAGGAGACGTCCTGAGAGGAGGAGGGCCAGCGGGTGGAGGCAGGGTGGTTTTCCACCTGGAGTGAGGTACCAGCACACACGCCTTGGCCACACCCAGGGGACTTGGCGATGTCTTTTTAGCCTTCTCAGAAAATTTCTCAATCTCTGTGATTTATGTAACACTAATGTGCTGTGGGCAATAAATGATTGATTTAAAACATCAGGGCTCAGCTTTGTGAATTGTGGTGGGGAGAGGAGAGATTAGGGATTTTGTGGAAAGGCCCCCGAGGAAGGCGCTGACCAGGAGGGGTCAGGCCCACTGGGAGGCCCAGGTGGAAAAGGAGAGGAAAGGACAGAAGAACATGTGAGGACAGGAAACTGGACAAAGAGGGTGAGTTGAAACTCTGCCGAAGGACCCCCTTTACAGTGGTTGCTGAGTAGAGCACCTACTAAGGGTCCCACTGCAAAAGATTGAGTAGATGAGGGATTTTGGTAGATTCTCCCGCGCTGCTGAGGTCCAGGGGACAGGGAGGAGGTGTGGGAAGGGGAGGGGGATTCTGAACTGCCTGGAGGCCAGGAGGGGCTTCATAGGAGGAGGTCTGAGCCAAGTGGAAAGCTACCTGATGTTGGCCATTGTGCCTGGCACCATCCCTGGGAACTCTGCCCCCTCCTAGCTCCTCCACAGTCCCCCAGGGCCAGGCCTCGGCCACCTCCTCACAGCTCTGGCTCCTCCAATTCCAGGCAGCCCCCGGGTTCCTGAAGGAGGGAGGCCTGGCCTCTTCTCTGGGACCTCCAGCATCCCCAGCCCTGCAGGGAGAAGATGATGGCCTCCCATGCCAGGGGGACCATGTAGCGGAGGTGGGGTTCATGGCTAGGATCAGGAAGACCCACGTTCCAGTCCCAGTTTAGCCCCAGCATGACCATGACTTCTAGCCAGTCCCTTTCTTTATTCACTGGTTTGTTCAGTCAGATGTTTTATGAAACATTCTCCCCAGCAGAGCCTAGTGTCCTCGGCTTTAATATGTCAAGACCAGCATTGCTCGCTGGACCGGGGTAAGGACTGGAGAGACCAGGTGAGGAACACACGCAGACTTCTCTCAGGCCTCCCCGGTGTCACGGGGGCTGCTGCCTCCCCTTGCCTGGGCGCTGGGCCTCTCTAGGAGGGTGGAAGGAGGGAAAGGGGTGGGGGAGGGATTGTAACCAAGCAGGACCCGATGGGGCCTTCCAGGGACAGACCCCTCCCCCATATCCTCTGCTGTATTTCCTCTCTGAAGTACCCAGATAATCGTAACCAAAAAATGGCTTCCCTCCTGCTAAAGCACAGAGGTCAGGGATTCGGTAACAGGGTCTGGCCTCAGAGTGATACTTCTAGGTCAGGGGGCTTCTGGTCTCTGGGGAATTTCTTTGCCAAGAGCCTCACTGGCCACAGCCCCCACCTGGACGGAAATCCTTGCCTCTCAGGACTGACACAAATCCCTCCTGGGAGCTGTTTGTTGTTTTTAGCTGGTTTGGGGGCTCAGCTCCTGCCCAGCCCAGGAGATCATTAACACTCCAGGAATGCGGCTTCTCTTGGCCCCATCCCCACCCACTGGCCCCTAGGGCCTCCCTCCTCCCACTCAGCCCAGGGTTAGAAGGAGAGTCAGAATGCTAGGGGATGAGGGCAGTGATGAGTGACCCTCTCCCCAGGCCCTGGGGAGCCCGACCTCATTTTCAGAATGGAGCTTCCCCCAGCCCCCCAGAGCTGCCGCTGCTCCTGCCACCTCACCCCTCCTGCTGCCTCTAGTTAGCCCCAAAAACAGGAAGGTCTTGGCTACTCCCTGCAAGGCCTAACCCCCCCGCAGGCCCATGCTCCCCTGCAGTACCAGGTGTCTCTCTCAGGGCGGGGCCCAGAAGTGCTCATTCTCCATGTCCCACTCCGAGGTAGCTGTCAGAGCTTGGCTCCTTTCCGACAGGCTCCTCCTCAGCCAGAGCAAGAATCTGGAGGCCCACCACACCCCAGTTCCCTGGGCCTTGTGATGGGGTAGAGAGAAGGAAGGAGAGAACAAAATGGGGAAAGAGAAGGTGCACAAAAGGGCTGACAGAGGCACCAGACGCCCCCAGACCCCAGGCAGGCCCAGTGGGGATGTGAAGGATCCCCAGCCACCTGGGCTGGCTCTCCTCCTCGTCACATGTGAGCACGGCCAAGGGAGGGACAGTACAGCAGGGCCCTCAGTCCCTCCAGAGGTGAGCTGCAAGAAGCCCGGTGCTGTTACAGAACAAGGGCAAAACACTGGGGACGTCAGTGAGCCAGCTGCGGCAGGGCCAGGTCAGCTGGGAGCCACTGGAGGCCTTACTGACATAGTGGCATCATCTTTCAACAGAGTGGAGTGGAGTGTGAACAGGCAAGACCGCTGGGGAGACCAGGGAAGAGGCCCTGGTGGCAGTCAAAGTGAGGGAAGATGGGGCCTGGGCCAGGGTGGGGATGGACAGAAGTGAAGGGATGCAGGACTGACCGGCTCTTGGTGATTGATTGCAGAAAGGATGGCAGAGAAAAGTCAAAGATGGCCCTGGGTTCCTGGCTTAGGCAGCTGAGGAGATACATGGTGATACCATTTCTCAGCACTAAGGAACAGAGAAGGAAGGACAAATGTGCAGAGACGATGATGCGTTCTGTTCTGCAGGTTATTAGAGGTTCCTATGAGATCACCAAGTTCAGATGTCAGGAGACAATTGGGGGTGTTTGTCTGGAGCTCGGGAGGCAGGTCGGGATTGGATATGCAGACTGGCAAGTTATCCATTTATTGAGAGCACCTGAAGCTAAAGGACCAGTGGCAACCATCTGGGGGGTGGGGTATGTGGGGTAAGAAGAGGAAGACCTGGGTTGGAACCTCGAGGAGTCCTTATCTGTGAGGCCTGGGTAGAGGCAGGGAGGCTGGTCTGCCAAGAAGCTCAGCCGCAAGAAATGTGTTATGAGCTGAATTATGTCCCACCAAATTCATATGTTGAAGTCCCAACACGCAGTACCTCAGAATGTAACTGTATTTGGAGGTAGGGTCTTTAAAGAGGTAATTAAGTTAAAATGAGGTCATGAGGGTGGGCCCTAATCCGGTATGACTGGTGTCCTTAAGAGGAAGTTTGGACACAGACAGGCAAGGAGGGAGAACACCACGTGAACATGAAGACAGCCATCTGCAAGCCAAGGACGGAGACCTCAGAAGTCAGCAACCCTGCTGGCACTTAGATCTCGGACTTTCAGCTTCTAGAACTGGGGGAAAACACATTTCTGTGTGTAAGCCACCCAGTGTGCGGTGCTGGCCATGGCAGCCCCAGCAGACTGATACAGGAACGGAAGATAAGCAGAGAGTGGTATCCCGGAGGACAAGGGAAGAGAACGCTTCAAGTCAGACAGGGTGTCCACAAATTTATCAGGCGCTGAGAGCTGAAGGAAGATGACTGACCAAGGTGTGTCTCTTAAAAGGACCTGGAGAGAATGATCTCAGTGGAGTGTGGTCGGGGCAAAAGCCAGATCTCCGTGGGTTAAGTTAGCCGGACTCTCACTGACTGCCAGTGTAGCTAATTCCTTACAGAAGTTTGGTTGTGAGTTGGGACAGAGAAACATGACGTGGCTGAAGCATGACATGGGGCAAAGGGAGGGCTTTAGAACTGGAGACTCCTGGGCACTTTGAAACTGATGCACAAGAGTGAAAGGGACCGTAAAGGCGGGAAAGCAGAAGCACCACCCAGGAGCGAGGAGGGCCTTCCCTGGCCAGAAGGAGGGAAGGGTCTTGGGTGATGACAGGAGGCAAGTGGAGAGAATGGGTTGGATGCAGGCGGTATGGGTCCGGGGGTGGGAAGCCGGGTAAGAGGCTAGAGCTCCCTGGCCCCTCCAGATCCACCCCGCAACCTTCTCCACCCACTGCCCTCTCAGCTTCCGGGTAACTGCTCCCGCCCTTGGCCTCTTCAGGCCTAAGGGCCATGTGGATTCCCCACGGTTGCCAGCCCTGGGGTACTGCAACTTCTCTTGGTTTTCCAGAATTTGTTAATTGTTCCTTTATTCAACTCTCCTCAAAGCGCTCCATGTGAAGAGACCCTCTCTTTCCACCAGGCCCCTGACTGACATGAAGGTGTTCCTTTTTAGTGCTTCTTTTTCCCCTCTGAAGGTGGAAGTGAGGCCCTCTGCCGAGGGTAAGGGAGGAGAGAGGTTTGGGGGAGAAGCTTGTGGGGGAGGATGGAGACACCTGTGGAGAACGGGAGTGGGCTTATTCACAGGGTGAGACCTCAGCTGAGGCTGGGACCTCGGACTTCGAGGGGTGCCATCCAGAGCGCTTGCCTGATGTCCTCAGACTCAGCTGCAAGGGCAGATGGGAAAACAGGCCCAAGCAAGTTTGTGATTCTGCCAGGCAGGTGCAACTAGGGGACAGGGACAGGGTGATGTCAGGGAGATAACAGAGGAGCGTGAGAGGTCAAAGCATGGATGTAGAGGGAAATGTGTGAGTGCGAGGGCTGGACGTGCGGTCGGAGAGGAAAGGACATCTGAACGTGTGATTTGAAAGAAGGCGCAATTCTGGGTCCTGATACCTCCTGGGGGTGGGTGGAGATGAGGAAAGAAGGGGATGAGAGGCTGAGGTGCTGGCGGGTTGTCCGCGTGGACCCCCAGGTGGTGGGGAGACAGAAGGACCAAGAGCTGGTAGCCACAGTTTTCGACAAATGAGGGGGCTGACCGGGACATGCAGCCGCACACCCACACACACCCACATGGTCACACTCACATACGCACGCCCACAGCCCTCCCAGACACTCCCAGACACCCTCACATGCACTCACCCTCACACACACCCCAGACAGCAGATGGGGCGCTCGGGTAATTGGTTAAACCTCTTCCCGATGTCTGGCTCCGCATCGGCAGCGCCTGTCTGACAGGAAAGCTGGCTGGGCCTGCACCGCTCAGCCTGCGGGCCTCCCTGCCCCTCCCGCTGTGCGGCTGCCCACCCCCCCCCCCCCCCGGGGCCAGGACCGGCCTGGCTCCCTCGGGGACAGAACCCAGGTCACGAGGAGGGAGGGCTCCATGAAGCACCCCAGGAAGCAGTCATAGAACCGGTGAGGAGGCACTGGTGTAAACCAAGTGTAGGGATGCCAAGGGCGGGAGCCATGCTGCTGCGGAGGCCAGAGGGACTGACCCCGAAGAGCTCCGCGGACAACTGGATGAGTAAAGACCACGCCCTGAAGGTGAGGCACACGGCTTGGGCCACCAGAGATGAGGACAGCTCCCTGCGTTCCCTCCACATCAGTCACCCGCAACCTGGGGTTCTCACAGGTGCTCAGTAGTCACTCAGCCCATGGGACTCTGCCGGGCCCGGGGGCGGGGGGCCAGCCCAAATGAGGGGACGTGACGGAGTCGGGCTGGCCCAGGGAAGATCTGCTGAGCAGCCTGTCCACCGTCCTCACCTCTGCAGGGCTTGATCTCCAGGGGGAGGAGCGCTCGGGGGAGGGAGGGGAGCACCATTCCTCGGCTTCCTCTCCCCTTCCCGTCTGCATCTGTGTCTCTTCGAGAGAGACTTTGGTTTGTTCCCTGGAGAGGGCCCAAAATCTCCCAAATTAGCAAACCTGGCAAGCCCGCAGCTCAGAAAATAGTTCATCCTGATTCCATGTTTTTCAGGCTCACAGAAGCCTTTATTAATGAAGTCACAACACCAATATTTACTGTCTGCGGGGAGAGGCACAACATGGGGGCACGGATGGGAGTGCGATGGGGACTCCCGCCCCGCCCCTTGCGGGCCCGGCCTAGGAAGATTGGCAGGTTTCCTTGGGTCCTTTCCAGCCCTTTATCTGGATGACAGGGGTGCTCTGCTGTGATCTTCCTGCACCTCCCCCTCCACTGAGTGAGAGAATCTGGAGTGTACGCATTCCTCTGCCCCCTGTTGGTGCCAAAAAGATGCCTCCTCTTCTTACCGTCACCCCACCCGTGCGTACACGCTCCCCAGAGGTTATCCCCCACGTCTGGCAGTGAGAGCCCACCGTGAGGTTCAACTTGGACTTACCCAGGTTGGGACTTTCAAGATGTGAGGGATGTGTTTTCCTGGTTGATGGCCCGGTGGCAGGGGTGGGGGGCTGGTTGGGATGGGGTTCAGCCCTTTGGTTTCTAGCCTTGACTGGGCCCAGGAGAGACACTGACAGCCCCAGCAGCAGGACCTTCTGTGCTTGGATCCCTGTGTGTGCCCCCAGGCAACAAGGCTGGGCCTTTGACATCCTTGACATCTTTCCAACGACTTCAACATTGATCAACGCCCCACCCCAGGACATTCTAGGCACCAAGAATAGGATAAGTAAAGGCACAGCGCAGGCAAAAGCCATGGTTCACTGGGGGACAAAGGTGACGTGGGTGAGACCGAACCAGAGGGCACCAGCAGCGAGGTAGGAGATGCCAAGGGTGGGAAAGAAGGGAGCGTCTGTGGGGCTTAGAAGGGGTGATGGGGTCCTGTTTGGGCTTAGGGAAGAGAACCCTGGCCGCAGCATGGAGGCCCTCCTTTGAAGTGGGCCTCAGCCTTGACGTCCGCACAGACCTCTTTATGCCTCCCACTCCTCCATTCCCCTCCCAAATCCCAGGATCCATGTTCACCATTTCCCAAGGCAGAAGAAACCTTGGCTGTTTGTGAAGGTGGGCAGTCCGGGAGAACAGGTGGAGCGATGAGTCAGCTGTGAACAGTCGGGTCTGAGGAGCTGGGGGGCATGGAGTGCAGCAGGCAGCCAGCTTGGGGGGGGGCTGCAGTTCAGCAAAGGTCGGCTGGAGGCGTCGGCTGGGAACAAAGAGCAGTCCTGGAAGTGGCGGGCGCAGTGAGGGAGGCCAGAGGAGCCAGGGCTGACCCTGGGGTGGACAGAGGCGACGGGACACGGACAAGCCTGGGGAGGACTTAGAAAGGCTGGGAGAGGTGTCAGCGGTACTGGAGTGAAGGTGGGGAAGGGTGGGGGAGTCCAGGAGGGAATGGTCAGAAGATGGGGAGCAGTCAAGCCAGATGGGAGGCGGTTGGGTTTGGCCACAAGGGGGTGGCGGTAACCCTGGTTGGGGACTGTCATCAGCATCCACCCAGTGGTGAGGCAGAGGTGGAAGAGCAGAGGGCTGGGGAGCACATGGGAGACCAAGAAGTAGAGGCAGGTCTTGTAAGGAACAGGGTGCTAGGAGAACACCCCCTGCTTCTTAGGATGAAGGAGAACTTGATGTGTGACAAGCAGGAAAAGCAAGTGGACAAACTGCAGGCAGATGAGCCAGACAGCTTAGTGGGCCCTGCCTAGTAGCTCTTCCCCGGGCTGGGAGGCCCTGAGTCCTCGGGAACTGATGGCAAGCTCAGCTTCAAACCCTGTCTCTGAAGCTTTCATCTGTCCAGGGGGGCTCTCCAGGGACAGGTGAGCATCCTGGTGGGGCCAGGCCTTGGGGCAAGGACTGTCGGCTTCTGTGAATGGTGCCCCCTCCACCCAGCCCACAATACTCCCTGTTTCCTGTTTTTCCCTCAAAGAGAGAGGCCGTCAGGGCTCTAAGCATGGGGAAGCACAGTTGCTCTCTCCTCTCCTGACCCACCTGGGCCTGATTCCCACGGCTCATTAAGCCTGGAAAGGCTTGAACATTGCCACCCTCAAGACACAGGGTGGTCCTTCTCTATGTCCCACCTCAGTTTCTCTTGCTGTGGAGTTGGAGCTAGAGACAAGGGTCAACCACCAACAAAGGAGAAGGGTTAACGGATTGAGTCTCCAAGGTCCCACCCCAAGCTCCCAGGCCCTGAACACGCTTGTTCTGCCAGATCCCACTGGCCCTCAGAGTCAGAATCCACCACCCCAGGCTCACAGGCTCTGGGCTGGAGCTAGATGCCCGTGTTGTTAAGAGAGAGACTTTTATTATTCCCATAGGGAGACACAAGGGGATCACTAAGAACTACAGAGGGCGCCTGGAAAATAAATTAAAACAGGAACGCATCAAAACAAAAATGAGATAAGAGAAATGCAGAGTGGCTGGGAGGCTGCAGTGGCCGACAGCCTGCCCAGGCAGGCAGGCTCTCCAAGGAGAAGGTAGAGCCGTCCAGGGCCTCAGCCAGCCCATTCTTTGTCCCTCTGTCGGTGGTGCCCCAGGCTCCAAGCCCCCTGGAGCCGTGACTGAGGCCTCCACACAGCCCGGCCAAGGGGTGGCCAGAGTCCTGCTGGGCCCAGCGGGGAGCCTGGCAGCAGTGAGCAGCACTCTGCCCTCGCGGGTTCGTGGCTGCCCGCCCTAGTCATTGGAGGTGACGTCGATGTCCTCCCCGTTGGCCTGCTTCGTGGCGATGCGCCACCGGTTGATGTGGTGGGAGCCCTTCTTCTTCTGCTCCGACTCGGGCCCCTCCTCCTCCAGCTTCTGCCGCTTGTACTTTGTCCTCCGGTTCTGGAACCACACCTTCACCTGGGCCAGGGAGGGAGGGGCACAGGTGAGAAACACCCAGGAGGCCCCCAGAGCGGCCCTCAGGGCCTCAGCACTCAGGCTGAGCTGGGAACCAGATGGGGAAACCGAGGCCAGGGTCCTCTCCTCTGGCCGGTGCCACCTGCCGGGTCTGGAGGCCTGCCCTTCCAGACGCAAAGGAGAGGGGGCCACGGGGAGGGCACAGCGGGCCAGAGAGGACTGTTTTCCTGTCCCTCTCAGCAGAGGAGGGGATCTTGCAGCTGCCGAGCAGCCTGGTTCCTGTAGCCACAGTAAAGGAAAGAGACTTGGGTCCCTACGGGTTTTAAGAGAAGAGATTGATAATTGCTTCTTCACAGAGTTGATGTGAACGTAAATGAGGGAACATACGAAAAGCCATCACAGCGGTCCTGATGGGCTCCCTGGTGGGCTCCCTGATGGCCGGGTGTTAGCAACACCCTCTGGGCCACCCTGTGCCCTTTGTGGCACAAAGAAACAGAGTGGACGTGACTCGATAACCAGGAGGCGGTGGCCACACCAAGAGCAGTGCCCGGGGCAGCCAGAGCACTCCTAGGGTCCTGGACCCCTCCGCTCCAGGCTCTAACATCTCAGGCCATCTAGGTCTGTTTCACCAGGGGGTGCTGTCTTAGTGACCTCAGGAGGAACTCCCCCACCCCACAACAGAGGCAGAGCTGGGTGAGTGGGGAGTCCTGGCCCCTTGTGTGCCAGCCCCTCAGAGGAGTCTGAAATCCACCAATGAGGCCTCACCCTCCTTAGACATGGGGTGTCTGCAGCCCC
The DNA here is from genome assembly GCF_009834535.1 of Camelus ferus. Lineage (NCBI taxonomy): Eukaryota > Metazoa > Chordata > Mammalia > Artiodactyla > Camelidae > Camelus > Camelus ferus. Next base: position 53,084,784 of record NC_045710.1, on the reverse strand, counting down.
ACCCAGGGCAGTGTTCTGGCTTCCTGCCCCCGTAACACTGGCCCTGGCAGCCCATCCAGATGTGGAAACAGGTCACACAAGGAACAGTCAGGAGAAATCCCAGGGGACAGAAGTGAGCTCCTCTTTAAACACAGACAGCCCCCCACTTCTGTGACAGGCAGTGAGAGCCCTGACAAGGGTTGGGGTCAGAGACCAGACAACCATCCTTTGTGATTAGGAGGTGGGGGGGGCGGGGCAGGAAGGCAAGTGCAGGTCTACGACACTAAGCCCATCTCCTCCAGGAAGCCTCCCCAGATTTAGTCTCATCTCTGATCGTCCATCCCTTCTCCCAACTCCTTCAGCATTTGCTTAGTGTCCAGGACACAGACAGCCTTTAACATCTTTTCGTGCAAAATCTGGGAGGATCATCCTGGTTCCCAATTAGTCTTAGGTCTTGACGAATGTGGAGAAAGCCTTGGTCTGTCAACTCCTCCTGACTACAGTCCTTTAATCAGCCTTGCAGAACCAGGCCAGACCAGATCAGCCGCAGAGTTAGCAGGAGGGGCCTGGGTGCTGCTACATTCCCTCCCCTCTCTGGACTTGAGACCCTCACCCATAGGTGAGATGTTTTCTGGGGCCCTTGCAGCGCCAGGGCACCTCCTAGGCTTTTGTTCCAGAGGGTCCCTGCAGGAGGTGATGCAGACGGGTTGGGTTACAAGGCATGGATGGTTTCCTGGAAATGATAGCACACTTAAAAAGCAAGTAGGTGCTGCCAACTGCAGCTGGAGTGATCGACCCGTGGTGCCCATGCAGGTGGGGAGTGGTAAGTCGTGTGTGGAAGGACAAGAGCACCCTGCTTTTGGCAGCAGCAGTGACTGCTGAGGGGAGATGCTTGATTCCTGGGTGGGGTTAAGGGCAATCCTCAGAAACACCACCCAGTTCTGCCCCTGCTCCCCGAGAATGGGTGAAAAGCTTAGGAATTAGCCATAAAGCCAGGCAGAGGCAGCCAAAGCAGGCCTGGCATCTGGGCCCTGGGAGCAGCTCCTGCCCAGGGTGGTCCACCCTCACGCTTCCCAGACACTCCCCTCGGTCCCCTCCATGGAGCCCACCCAACCCAGGGCTCCCCCTAGCTGCCCCTCCCCAGGGTTTCCATGGCACCACCTGCCCTGCCCCTTGATTTTAGAGCACTAGGAGGGGAGTGAGGGCAGCCAGTGATCGGTGCTCCGCAGAGCAGTCAGCCAGGGACAGGAGGAGATGAAGTGGCTGGTATCGGTGGACGGAGTGGGGGAGGGCCTTCTTCCCTTCCTTCCAGGGCAGCATTCAAAACCACTGCCTGCACGTCCCACCTCAGGTAGATAGGGACAATGGTGGATGCTCTAGGCACAGGGCTTCTGGATTCCATGGCCACCTGTCCTCGGGCACAGGGCGGGCTGGGCCCTAGGTGGCTCTCGGCACACCCATTTGGCAGCCAGCCTGGCCCCTGCCCCCGGCCCTGGAGCCCACTGTGGCTGTGCCAGCCCGGAGGCGGGTGAGCTCGCCCAGCCTCCTGTGCAAGGCGTGTGTGTGTGTGACCCAGGCCTGGATGCAGGGCTGGGGCGGTGTTCCTGAGAGCCCCAAGGGCTAAGCGTGGCCAGCCTGGTCACAGGTGACTCGGGGCAGCCCTGCGCATCACCGGGGACAGAGGGCCCCTTTCTGCACCTTTTTTCTCCCACACACACTCTCAAGTCTCCTACCAGAAAGAAGACTCCCCTCTAGTGGGATGGACCCAGTTGGCTACCCTTACCCAGCATCACCAGCCCAAAGAAGGAACGCATCGGGGTGGAAATTCAGGCACAGGGTGTGTTTTCACACCAGGGGCAGCTTCTTGGCACACTCAAATGAAAAGTGATTCTGAATATTCTCCCCGTGAATACTACTAGGTCAAGAAGGCAGCTCTCTAGAAACAGGGACGAAAACTCTCCCCAGGCAGCCTGGCTATCTTCCTGAGAACAGCCTTGGGCTGAGTGTCCAGATGCTGTTTACAAAGACTGTAATGACAAGGGGATGCTTATGACTTAGTAATATCAGTGAAAACGGCAGGATGCACAGTTTGGGCACAGCGTGATCACAGCCATGGCAAAACAGAGCCGAGGCACGGGGAAAAAAAGACTAGAAGGAAGTGGACCCCAAGTGTGGGTGACTTCTCTTTTTTGTCTCCACTTTTCTGACTTTTCTTTAGTACATTATTGATAACAATTAATAGTAATTCTTTTATTTGGATAAAGAAAAGGAACTGGGCTCTGAGTGCAGTAAGAGACAAGAAGACACCCCATGAGCACTCTCATGCAGTCATGAGACTCTGGGGTCACCCTGGAGCCACTCCCCTAGAAGACAAGGACCTCGAAAGGAACCAGATTACACAGCATGGCTACCAGCTTGGGGTCGGGGGGCGGCCTCAGGAGGCTGCTTATTCTGCACCTGCCTTCCCCCAGCCCGGCACACCACTCACCTTTCTTCAAGCCCCCAGGGCACAACTGGGGCATTGGCTAGAGGAACCCCTCACCCATCTCTGAGCCCTTTGGGTTTGGGGAGTGGTTCCTTGTGGCCTCTGAAGTCCTCACCTCACTCAATGCCTCTTAGTTTTTCATATAAGGGAGATCCTGCCAAGAGCCTCCACTTTTGTCTGAGTTACACCACCTGGAATACTCTTACTTAGCCTTCAAAACCCTGCTCACATGTTCCTGGTCTGGATGTGCCCCATCACCCGTCTGTACTTAGTACTTTTCTCTTTCTTAGTAACAGTGACCCCAGCAATGCATTAATTTATTTGCTTAAAACTCTGCCTCCACATCAGTCTGTGGGAACCTGGAGAACCCAAGGGGTGTGTGAGCCGGCCTTGGAGCACCAGCGGGCATGTTCCAGGTATGTTCAGCCAGCAGAGCAGAAGTGAAGTGACCTAGCCCTATGCTCTAGACAAGAGGTGCTTGGGCCAACCTGGAAAATCAGAGAAAATCAATGGCAGAGGGGATGAGGTCTAATTGAAAAAGAAGTTTGGGAAGTGCTAACTGCTGGAGAGATGGAGTCCTCTTTTGGCTTAGCCTAGTGGACACTTCTACAAGAAGATCAATTCTTGATTCTCCATGCTGTGGATTAGATTGCCCTTTTCTAAGGGGAAAGCTTCAGAGGAAGATCCATTGTTGAGGGGACAAGGGTCAGCGTGAGTCAGGCAGGATAAAGAAGGTGAAATGGCTGTGGTTGAATGAATGAATGAATGAAAGCATTAATGCGTTAGCAGATTGATCACGGTGAGCATTAATGAATGAAGGCGTGCATGAGTGAATGGACAAATGAACTTACAGACAAGGGAACTATAGCTCCGGGCAATATTTCAGACTTTGCCTTCAGATGGACCAGGTCTGGATCCCTTCTTTTCCACCACTCCTCAACCTTAGCCCATCCCCAGTGGGCGTCTGTGGCTCCTGGCCCCTGCATACTTTCAGGTGGAAGCCTGTCCTCTCAAGGAGTTCAAATACCTCTTTCAAGGAGTTTTTGAGTCTTGTAACTGATACAAGAAGTTCCTCCTTATGTCTTATTGTTATCTCTTCTGTGTCCTCCTATTCTGTCACCCTCAGACACAGAGGAAGTCCTCAGACTAGGCAGAGGCTTGGAGACATCAACCAGACCACTCCTCAGCCTGCCTCCTCCCTGCCCTCTCCCCTGGGATCCATTTCCTAACATTTGATCATGTGAGCTGCTCCCACTCTCAAGGTCAAGCCCAATGCCATGCAAAGCTCTACCCTCACCCCACCAAACTGAGGTCACCTCTGACTCCCCATCAACCAGAGCCCGAACCCTTCCTAAGCCTTCTCATCTCCTCTCATATCACCCTGAATGCTTGCCCTCATTCTCAGGGAGACATCACAAGATTCGTCTGCCTCCTCAGGACCATGACCTCAGAGAAGCACTCCAGTCTCCCTTAACTCCTCTGCCCTCTCCTGCCTCCCACTGGACTCCTGGGGCTTCAGAGGTGCAAAAGTTCTTAAAGAAGAGCCAAGACTTAGAGAAGGAATGAGTCTGTCTCAGAACACACAGTGAGCTAGTAACAAAGGCCTCTTGACCTTTCCCTAAAATTCACGTCACTCAGATCTTTCCCTCTCGTCCAACCCCCAAGAGGCAGAGTATTCTGAGCAGAAAGTCTTCTTACCATGCCTCTGGGGGAAAAAAAATCCATAGGTAGGTGGCTACACACACCTGCCTCCTAAGACCTCCCCGCTTGCTCTCTAGCCCCAAGACAGTAACCAGACTTGACAGCTCCTGCTCCATCTTAACCTCAAACCCTCCCCTTCCTCCCCACCAGTCTAGAATCCTACACATTCCTCCAAGCCTTCTATGTCTGCGGCCTTCCAGGAGCCTTCCACCCACGCAACTCTCCCCTGACCCCCTGAGTCTACAGCTGTGACGTCAAGGGGACTCCAGTCACCCATCCCGTGCACACCCCACAAGTATACACATTTTGCATTTAGGCCCCAGCACTGAATGAGGGCTCTCCAAAGCCAAGAACCACATTTCTGCACCCTTTTCCCTCACAGCTCAGCTAAATTCAGCCAGGGTAGGTCAAGAAACACCTCCTGAACTATTCAGAGCAGAAGGAGCATCTGGAAACACTAACCAATGGGTCAGCCTAGAGCAATAAAATGCTTTTTCTCACTCCGCCTAAAATTAACATGCCCTCCCCCCACGTACACAGAAGCACACAGATGCACACCAGGCTATGTGCATAGATCATAGCACCTGACCTTTGGGCAGCGATCACACTAAGCCCACATGTGCCCCACATTGTGGGCGCACACACATGCTACTCACACCCATTACACACACACATTCACTCGCGCTTGAGGTTCTGATCTGACCCAGGCCAGAGTCTGCCCCACCAGCCACCAAGACTAAAGTTTAGGTGGGCTTCACCGTGGTCAGACCCCCGGGCTGTGCCACAGCAGTGATGAGCAAATAATTAGAGCCAGAAGGGAGAACTAGCCCTTGCCCAGGGCCCCTCTCTCCACCACCTGGATTAACCCATGGCCATCCCAGCACAAACAGCCCGCTCCTAACCAAACTAAAGCCCCACCTGCAACAGAGACGCTTAGGATTCCCATCTCCCAACACCCCAAGCTAGAGCTTTGGGCATACAGACACCCCTGAACTCTGGATTAAGGCCCACACACTGATCTGCCTAAGCCTTCCAGAAGTTTCCCCCATGAATTGGTAAATAAAACTCGATCATCTAGATCAACAGTCAGCTATGAAAGTGTAAGGGAAAGACAGAAGGAGAGGGACAGGGAGGGAGCAGTGACGGCAGAGAGCAAAGGAAATAACTGATAAAGTTAACATATGGATAAGTGTACAACCATGAGAAATTGGCCCATTCATTCAACATGTTTATGGAGCATCTGCTCCTTGCTGGTCACTGAGCTGGGCCCTGGGGCACAGTGAGTAGGAAGGCTCAGCCTCTGCCTCCCAGAGCCGAGATGCTCAGACCCATTATTCATCAGAATCGCCTACAGAGATGCTTTTAAAACTTTCCTGGGTCCCACCCTGGAACTCCTAAGAGAATCTCCTCAGCAGGGCCCAGGAATCTGCATGTTAAGATATCTTTGAGAGACAGATGCAACCGGTGCACAGATTGACATTGGGACATGGCGGATTATTAAACAACAGCAAAGTCCTATATGTATTATGATATATGGGAAGTATGCCGTGACTTCTGAGAGCCTGGAGGAGGGATTATAAACAGAAATACAGAGAAGTAGAAAACAGATGAGCTGGAAGCTCAGGGCTGAAAAGGACCCTGGAGTTCGTTTCATTCAATCTTACAGATACAGCAACTGAGGCTCAGAAGACAAAGCCAGGGCCGGTGAGATAACCATTAGCAGACATTGCATATACTATCTGCCAGCTGCAGAGATGGAAGTTTGAGAGGGATAGTGGATACACAGAAGATAAAACAGAGTAGATCATAAAGAGATAATCAACAGTTTGGTAAATAGGAGTTATTGTTGGGAAGAAGAAGAGAATAGAAAATAAGAAATATAAATTAACCAGCTTTGGGGAGGCAGTTTAATGAGAGCAAACAGAAGTACATGGCTAGATATAAAGTAGCGACTGTGAGGGACAGATTAGAGAGCTCTGAGAGACAAATATACATATTGACAGTAGAAATAGATGGCAGTGGGCTGGTGAGAGTGACTGATGCTTGACAAAGAGCTGGTAGCTAGAAATGACAGGTAAGCTTGCCCGGCAAATACTGAGGGATAGATAACTAGTTAATTACACAGCCTAGATCCAAATGATAGTTATGAGAGGGACAGAAGGACAGCTCTCTTGATGAAGAAGACTGAACTAAGAGTCAGGAAGCCCAGGTTTGGGTCTTATTATAACACTAACTTGACATATTACTTTAAACAAAGGGAAGGGAAGCATTGGGGATGAGAATTAATATTACCTGCCTTTAATCCTTAAACAACCTATTTTCTGGATGATGAAACCAGAACTCAGGGTTGCTGAGTAACTGGCCCAAGGTCACACAGTCAGTTAGCAGGGAGGTAGATACTGGAATCCCACCTACCTGCCTGGGGAGCTCTGCCCAGTTCATGTCTCCATCTCAGAGGCCTCACCTGGAAACACAGGCCACCACAAGGAAGTATCTCAGGCTCAAACCTCCCATAGCTTTATTATTATTATTATTATTACTACTACTACTACTATTATTATTATTATTATTACTTATTTCATATGCTTAAACCAGCTCATTTATAGATGGAACAAGATTAGCCACGAGTTTTGATAGTTAGTGAAGCTGGATATTTCCTGCCTGGTTTTGTTTTAAATATATGTTTAAGCATCTTATAATTAAAAACAAAAAAAATCGTTAGGTTTACTAACTGGCATTGTTAGGAGCAAATATTGACAGGCAACCAGGTTCAGTTGAAAGAAAATCTATTCAAAATGCTCTTACAGAGCTAAAAAACTGAAAGTTTAAAAACAATGACATTATTTCAACAAGTGTTCATCTGTGGGCGGTGGGCTTATAAACTGTTTTGTTTTCTTACACTTCTGCAATTTAAATTTAATAACTATTACTTTTTAAATGAAGTTAACTATAAACATCATTCTTAAATTGACACCCTGTTTTAAACAACAGTTGTAAAATACTGTTCACCAAGAAGGGAATGGGGGTATTATTTTTATTAACTTGGTTTTTTAAAAACGTATCTTTCTTTAAAATGTTTTAAAAATTAATTCCGTTGTTTTGTAAGCTTTACTCTGCAGTTCGAATAGCCCAGCTAGCAAGTCTGAAACAGCGTGGGTCCTGTGACAGACAGGGGAGCAATGCGCTGATGAAACAGGGCATCTTATAGATAGGACAATAGATACCGAAATGCGCAGGGAGCAGGAAAGAGTGAGGTCGGGCCGCAGGGAGCTGGAGATGCAGTTTGGGTTTGGACTTCCCCACTAAACCTTCCATGTAGCCTCGCTGCTCCCCAGGAGATCCCAGGCTGCGCACACACATACTCCCGCCAACAGCCTGACGCCTTCCTACAGTCCGGGACTAGGGTGGAGGATGGTGGTATAGGTGGGGGCGAAGCGAGCAGAAAGCGGTGCAGAAAATGAAATGCCGGCGGGCTCGAGCTGCTAGGCCAAGTAAGCTGAACTCTCTCCTTGCAGATCTGGGAACTGACGGGGACAGAAGGGAGTTAAGGTCTTCCGAAGCCCATCTAGATACTGAAATCCGCCTCCAGTCCAGCACGCTGGGCTCCCGGCCGACCAAGAGCTTCCAGACAGCATTTATTCATTGTAAAGTCTTTACTTACAGTAAACCCAAATCTGCCTCCCTATAATTCCCATTTAGTTCTTAAATTTTTTCTTAATTATGAAACATACTACGCGGTACTTGTAATATCACCCAGTTCAAACCCCTTCAACGCCGCTGCAGTTTACTCCCTCCCCGACTCAACAACACTTCAAGTGGCTGAAAACAGGCCCTGAGTACCAGAATCGCCTTTTCCACCACTACCAGGCCCCCCAGATGTCCGCGCACGCACACACCGCGGTTTCAAAGCCCCGGCAGCCGGCCCGGAAAGAGATCAGAGCCCCGCTCGGACCCCCAGCAGGACTGCCCGCTCCCTGGCTAAGCCCTCTGCTTCAGATGTTTATAGCCCGAGGACACGTGGGCTCTCTCAGCACAGCCGCTGGTGGGCGGCCGAGGCCTGCGCCCGCTTTGCCCTGCACGGCAGCGAAGCCAGAGTGGGACAGGCCTGGGCACCCCCGCACACCCCTAAGCGCCCCCAGAACAGCGGCGGGAGAAGGGCTGCAGGAGCCGCGGGCCTGAGACAGCTCCAGAGGGCCCTGGGGGGCCCGGAGTGGCCGTGGGGTGGGCGCCCCGCGCTCGGCGGGTTCCCCAGGCCGCCCGCCGCCTCCTGGTAACCGGCAGCTCCTATGGGCTGTGGGAGCGGGGTCGGAATAAGGTTTGATCCCAACCTCCTAGGAGGTTCTTAGCGTTTCATAAAAGTCCTGTGGCCTCCTGGAGGCTGAAGGCAGTCGGAGGGAAGGGGTTCTAAAGACAGGCTTGGCGGGGGCGCCGCAGGGGCGGCGGGAGAAGCAGGGGGAGGCTGGGGGCGAGGCTGGCCGGTCCCTCACCCGCCCGCCCCACCTCCACCTGCCTCCCCCCACCGCCACCCCGGGCGGAGCGCGGACTATTTATTACCTGCGTCTCGGAAAGGCTGAGGCTGCCGGCCAGCTGCTTCCGCTCGGCGCCCACCACGTAGTGGTTCTTCTCGAAGGCACGCTCCAGTCGCAGCAGCTGCGAGGGCGAGAAGGCCGTGCGGATCCGCTTGGGCTTGCGCGCGAAGGGGCCGTGCAGAAGCAGCCCGTCCTGGGGCACGTCGCTCGCTGCGGCCGCGCCGCCGACGGCAACACACGCAGATACAGACAGAGAGAAGCGCGCGGTGAGCCGCCCGCGGGAGCCGGCCAGGCTCGGGCCTGGCGCCGCGCTCGCACGCGCCCCCGGAGAGATCGGCTGCCTTCTCCAATCCTCGACACCCAACCCCCATCCCAAATTCTCCCCTTTCCCTTTTGCCGCCCCTTCCTTCAGTCCACTCTCCTCCCCAACACCTCCCCGCTGAGAGCTCCCAGGTCGAGGCCCGGGGAATCACAGCGCTGGGGATCACTGTTGGGCCAGAAGCTGGGCCCAGGCCTGGTGAGGCGCCGACCGGCCCAAATCCACAGTGTCTGGAGCAACGGAAGAGGCCAAGGAGTGGGGAGCTATCTTTGTCCACTTGCCCCATCAATTCTCCTTCAGAGTGGACCAAGAGTAGAGACGAGGCTGGGTGTCAGGAAGGTGGTAAGGGGAACAGCCAGGCTGTTAGGCATCCCAATACCAAACACAGATCCAGGAACTAGAGGCTACCCAAGGAACTCACCCCTCACTCCTGCTTGAGCCAGCCTTGCAGCTAGATGCTCAGGCTACTAGGTGGTGGAAAATTCCTGCCAACAAGCCCCGGCTCTACCTTGCAAGTGGTAAAAATAGGCCAGGGAGTAAGTCAACATCCAGGCAGCACCTGGAGGTCTAAAGTCAGGTTTCTTCTTCCCTTTTCCCCACCTCTCTTCCCACAGACCTTCAGGTAAACTCTCCCCACAGGAGACTTACTGCTCTCTCGTGGGAAAAGGCCTTGCTTCATCCCTGAGTAGTCCCACATTGAAGAAATATGTGTGTAAATATCTAGATGTCATCTTTCTGTCTAATATATATAGATATAGGTATATTGGTTTCTGCATGGGCGTGTGTGAATATATGCTCCAGCCTCCCTACTGGCTTTTTCTTCTATTTACCATACAGGATTTCGAAAGAGTGTAACTGTCCCTGGCAAATGTTGGCCATCATGGGGACTGAGCTCCTACATGCCAGAAGAGGGGCTGACAGGAGCTGGCTGAGGCTGGTGTGGTAGGGTCAGGAACCACAAGAGCCAAAACAAGCTTCCACCCACAGCCTCAGTCTCCATGACCCATCTCCCTCCTTAGACTCTCACACAACCTCTGGCTTGGTTGCACATGCTAACAGACTGGAAACAGGCTCTGACACCACCCATGGCTTCTCATACAGCGGCACATAACAGTACCCCTGACCCACCACCAATGCAGAGAGCTAGATGAAATGTTTTGACAGAGTTAGCTGCTGAGATTGACTGATCCAATTAATTTCTTCAGAAATGGCCACTGGTTTGACTCAATTTGAATTGTTGTTTTGTTCTTAAGACAATTGTTTGGATAATTTGGTTGAGATCTCCCATCTCTGGAAATATCTCTGCCAGTGAAGCAAGGGCACATAACTGAGCTGCTGTTGCTAAAACTCTCCAGGTAACTGTTCATGTCCCTCTGCTGGTGGAAACTGCCTGACATTACTTTCTCCAAGCCCATGGGCTTTGGACATGCAGGCAAACTCTATTGCTGGGGTTTTCTGTGAAACAGCATAAAATTTGCCTAGGAATGAGAGGCTAGCACCTGGGAGGAGACAGAGCCTCCCGACAGGGTGAAGTCACTAACTTCCAGTCACCTTACCTGTTTCAAGTGGCTGAATCTGTGCTGCCACGAAAGGGGGTGAAATCACATTACAGGAAGATAGAGAGGGGACACCCTGCCCATTGAGCCCTTCAAGGTGGGGGCAGACCCAGGGCTCTGAGGGTTGACAGAAGGAAGAGAGGTTTAGCTTGTGATGGTGGAAGAGACAGATGATCAGGGGAGGTGGTCTGACAGAGAGGGGTTAGAGAGAAAGGAGGATGATCCAGGTAGGAATAAGGATTAAAGCTGCAAGTGGGGGCCAGAGTGATCAGCCAGAGAAAAGTGGGAGAGGTGGGTGAGAAGCAAACACTTCTTGTTGACATTAAAATAAATTGTTTCAAAAAAATCAGTGTTCCAAGCTCAAGTCAAATACCAACAGTGGTTTCCTCTGGACAAATGACCAGGAGAGGGAGAGAGAAAGCTCAGCACACCTCCATGATCCCAAGGTTCAGCCTCAGCAGGTTGACTGTGGCTGGTCAGAAGTGAGGTGGCAGCATGGAGAGACCCCACAGTTGTGAGTGAACGGGATGCAAGGTGTGAAGGGCAGTGTGAGGCTGAGAAAGCATCACTGCAACCTCAGTGTGTGTGATTTGCCGGCTGTTTTGTAATTCCCTGGTGTGTGTTGATCACCTGTTTGGTAGAGTTCTCTGTGTTTGTCTTTATCCAAAGTGGAGGATGAAAGCAACAAGCTTCTCTGTCCTGATATTCATGTGCCTCTCTGCCCAAAGTCCGGCTATTTTAGGGGAAAGTTCGGTTACTTGCAATCTCTCTCAATTGGGGACAGAATGGCCCTAGTTCACTGTAATATTCTGTCAGGACAGATAGCATGTGTCCCGCAGTCTGTGTGTGCTTGTACAGAAACATAGGGGCCCTTCTGACCCAACCAAGAAGAAGCAGAGGCCAGGAAAATTATTCAAGATGCTGATAAGTGATGACAGATTTGATTTCAAAAGAAGCAGGGCTTTTCCTTGTAAGGAAAAGTTTGTTTAGTACAAAACTAACCATCCCAAGAAACTGATCAATAGCTACATGTTTCTATGAGGAGCAGGATGCTGCCAGGTGCCTATGTGCTTGCGCCCCTCTCATTCTGACCTATCAGAAGGAGGCCTCAACCATCCCTACCAAGGCTTCAGTTTCCCTTAACTGGACAAGCGCAGAACAAGCTTGGGACTGGGGTGCGATGTGGCCTGTTGTGATGCAGTAATTCTGGGCTGTGAGAGTGGGCTGTCAGTTTCAGACAAGGAGGGGTGGAAAAGTGGAAAGGGGCTGGCTTGGCCTTCCCTGAAGCTAGTTCACTGAACCCCACTCCTCCGCATTTTCCTCCAGCCTCCCTCTGAGGGCCCCTTTAAGGCAATGGCTGGGAACTAGCAATAGAGGTTCCCAGGACTGAGGCGTCAGGAGGTGGGAGCCAGCGATTCGGTGGCCCAGGGCTCAGGCTGCAGTCCCTCCTGGAGAGGCCGTGTCAGGCTGGGGACTCTAGGCCGGATGGTGGGGCGGAGGGGCCTGGGGCTAAGAGAGGGAGAGGCCCGCCCGGCAGCAGAGATAACCTCTTTCCCCCGCCTCCCGCCGGAACAAAGGCGCCCTTTGAAGCACCGGCCCATTACCACCACCAGTCCCACAGGGCTGCGTCTCCCGCGGCCCCCTCCCGACCCTGCTCCCCGGCCTGGAAAGTTCCTGCTGTCCGGGGAAATAGCATCCAAGTGTAGCTAACTCCGGTGCCCGCCAACTCCTCCCCTTCTGGCCTCGAAAGCTGCCCCCGACTTCGGGGTCCCTCCGCGTGGTCCCGAGCATCCCGCGCTGGCTTTTCCTCTTCCATCGCCTTGCTCAGCGGAGAAGCCGCTTCCCTGCGCGCCGGCACCGCGCTGCTGGAGAGCGCTGCGCACAGAGCGCAGACGTGTTCCTTTTCGTTCGTGTAGGGTTTCGCTTCTTGCATTAAAACGGGGCTGAAATGAGCATCGCAGAGACCCGGTTCTCTAGAAAACGCGGCGCCGGAGGGCCTGAAATGGCTTGGCTCGCAGGCCCGAGGGGCCCGCGGGACCTCAAGACGCAAGGGCGCCCGGGCTGCAGGGGTCTGCCCGGAAGATGACCAGCCCCGAAGCCAAAACGTCTCAAAGTTCAAAAAATCCTTCAGTGCCCAACGGATTTCCGTGTTCAAAAATGCGGCCACATTTGGCTCCATCTCCGCGTCCAGACACAGTTCTTGAGAGAAAAATGCAACCGTTTTTGCAACTCGACAACGAGCCCGCCGGGACTGATGGCTCAGGGAGCCGCGGCAATTTCCGAGAGGTTTTTGCGAAGGCTTTATCCGGCCTCGTCTGACTGGGGATGCTCAGAGCCAGAGCTGGATCTCACGCGAGGCGCCCCCGACACTTGGAGGCCCGGCCCTCGCGCCCCAAGCTCGCGCCGGCAAGGCCAGAAGCGGGAAAGGTGGCGCGGAGGGCGTGGGGGTGCGGGGTCCAAAGCCGAGGGCGTCCCCAGGGAGGCCATCTCAGCATAAGCAGAGAGCACAGGGGTCAGGACCGGCTCTGACCTGAGCCCCTGTCCCTCTACCAGCCTCCTAACGCCGGTGCCTCAGCTGCCTTGGGCCCGAAGGTTCACAAACAGCCGCAACTCAAACTGGCGCACGGTCACCAGGTCTAAAGACCCAGGCCAGGGACCCAGCCCATGGAGCACTGAGGTGGTTTGCTCATTTTAAAATAAAACTTTATTCTATCAGTAAACATTGATTTTAATTGACAGGTTTCTTGTCCGTAGTGGCCAACAACATACGCATTTTTTCCTCCGGATAATTTGGGCACATCTTTGAAATCCCCAGGGCAGACAAGTCTGCCCACAAAAATTCTTGCTCAAGCAATTACATTTTCTTCTTTTGTGGGATCTGCTGGGTGAGTATCTACTGGGCAGATGAGACTGAGAAAATTGTCTGACAAATCAGGACCCGGGAAAGCAGCTTTCCGTGAAACAGTTAAGCAGCTATACCCAAAGCTTCAAGAGATCATTTTTCTTCTCTTACGTTGATAATTGTACCAGACATTCAGTTAATTTTCACAGTGTAGACTTGGTTTATCGTCAGGTTAGCCCCAGGAGCAGGAGGTCTAGCCCTGTGCTTTTCGTTTGTTTCGCTGAAAGCCGGGTTACCTAGCCCTGAGTCATGGAGCCTCATGAGGCTAACTCTCGTCTACACTAGCAAAATAAAACCGGAAGCTAAAACAATTACTGCACAAATTAAATCAGAAGGAGGAGGAGGGGAGGGAGGAGGAGGAGGAGGAGGAGGAGGAGGAGAAGAAGAAGAAGAAGAAGAAGAAGAAGAAGAAGAAGAAGAAGAAGAAGAAGAAGAAGAAGAAGAAGAAGAAGAAGAAGAAGAAGAAGAAGAAGAAGAAGAAGAAGAAGAAGAAGAAGAGAGGAGAGAGGAGGAGGAGGAGGAGGAGGAGGAGGAAGAGGAAGAGGAAGAAGGAGAAATAGGAAGAGGAGGAGGAGAAAAGAAGGAAGGAAGAAAAAAAAGAAGAAAAACTCCAACAAATTCAAGGAAGAAAAAGAACTCCAACTAATGCAACTCTTTCCTTCGGGAAAGAACGTGAGAGAGAGGGGGAGAGGAAGAGACAGAAACAGAGAGACTGACCAGTGGGGTATCTTCTTTGGCAAACCCATTGCCCAGTGCAGACTAGAAGGCTAGACTGCCTACGACCTTCAAAGCCCTCTGCCCCCGCCCCCTGCCTGGGAGGACTGCCGTCAGTCCCCGAGTAGCCGGGTGGGTTCCCCAAGTCGGCGAGCGGCGGAGGAAGCCGATTTGCTACTGCAAATCTTCCCCACCCTGGGTCCGACAGGCACGTGTGACTTGGCGAAGTCGGGTCGAGATTGCTGAGAAACATCCCAAGACAGCGGAGCACTCAACATTGAACATTAACTCTCTAGTTTGCCCTCCCCTCTGCCCCTTCTTCCTACAGACCCGGGGCACGCAGGTGGACTTTCCCCTGCCTTCCCGCGCCAGCGATGACGGATCCCTGGGAGTTGGTAGTGGAAGTGCGAGAGAAGTATGGTCCCGGGTCCAGCCGGGTCCGCGGGAGGGCGGCGGGCGCTGAGCTCTGGTGTGGGAATGGCTCAGCCAGAAGAGATTAATGCAGGCCTCGGGGAAGACCAGGAGAAGCTCCGAGGATGTGCCCGGGCTTGACGTCCGACAGGCATAGTTCTTGGGAAAGCCTGGAGGTCCCAACCTGGTTCTCTGGGAGGAAACCCAACGCGGTAAAAGCGCGGATGGATCTGGCGCGGCTCTTCCCTGCCTAGGATCGGCCTCTGTGGACCCGCAGCCTTCTCAGCAACAACTTCTGAACAGCCCCGCACGCCCCCGAGCCTCCCCCGCGCCACTGCAGCTCCGGCGCCGGCCGGCCGCCGAAGCGGGCACAGCGTGGGCACTCACCCTGGAAGCGGTGGCCGAAGAAGCGGTTCCGCAGGACCCAGGGGTAGAAGTGCAGAGGGTCCCGATGCTGGGCGCCGAAGAAGGAGTGCGGGGGCTGCAGCGGGGAGGCGCCCAGCTGGTGCGCCGGGTGCACGGTCAGCGCGGGATGGTTCATGGCCTCGGGGAACACGAGCTCGGGCCCTCCGTAGAGCGAGCGGCCGGCGCCCGCGGTGGCTGGGAAGCCGCTCACGAAGGCCGCTTCGGCCGCGCCGGGGTGAGGATAATTGAGCGCCGTGGGCCGGAGCGGCTCCTCCGAAGCTGCCGCCGCCAGGGGATGGGAGCCCGCGCCCCCGCCGCCAGTGCCCCCGCCGGTACCGCCGTCCTTGGCCACCAAAGACTCGATGGTAAAGCCGCGCTTGGCTGTGGGCTGGAACATGGTCGCGGCCGCCAGAGCCGAGCCAGGCAGCCGGGCTCTGGGGAGCGCTCCGCGTCCTGGCTCCGCCGCCGTGCGGGGTGTGCACCCAGCCAGGCACATGCACACACACCAGCACCCCTCACCTCCCCCGCCCGCCCGCCCGCGCTCAGCCCCTGCGGACGAGCCAGGCGCGGAGCGGCGAGGGGCGTGCGAGCCAGAGAACGCGGAGTCGGGCCACCGCGCGCAGCTAGGCGCGCTGGCCTCTGCGGCCGAGCGGGCAGCTCCGGCGCCGGTACTGGCGCGGGCTCCGCGCGATGCTGCGAGCTGCCTCTACGGCCTGGAGGCTGAGCCCGGTCCCCTCCCTCCCGAGTCCAGCCAGGACCGACCCCCACCCCCGGTCCTCCCAGCACTGTCCAGCCCGGCCTCGTCCACCGCGCTGCGAAGCGAGAGTTAGCGGGCACCTGCCCCGCGCTCGCCCATTGGCCGCCGCTCACCTGCCCCAAGGTGGGGGGCGGGGCGGGGCGGGGCGAGGGACGGCGGGTGGGGAAACGAGCCAGCAGTCGGAGGCAAAAGCCGGACTGGAGCTTGTGCGAGGCGCTCTAGGCCTCCTTCCCATCTCACGTCTTCTCGCGTCTCGGCTCTTCAGCTGAGTCTGGCGGCCGCCGCAACCGTCTCAACACACGCGTGAGCCGAAGGAGGCGTACGAGGGGCCTGGGGCTTGGGGGAAACTCCAACCCCACTTTTCAGTGTGTAAATCAGTTGAACCCTCTCCAATTCGTCTCGGGATGTCATTTCAGTTTTCAGATAACTGGGATCCGAGTGGAAAGTAGGTGTTTGGGGGGTGCAACAAATAGGTTCTCCCGAGAACCAGTTCTCTACTCCCCTGGCCTCGAAGACCCTCTCGATCACCCACCACCGGTCACCTGGGTCACGGCCTGAAGCCTCGGCCTTGTTCCTGAGGTTTCGCTTTTTGTGGGTGTTATTGTGGACAGCTCCGGAAAGGGACGCTCAATTCTTTTCACAAGGGGGCCAGGCCGCGGACAGTGCGAGAGGAGCTATCGGAGCAATCACCCTGCAGTCCTCAAGCTGCAGTTCGCAGGGCTCGGAAGCAGCTCCTTGGCCCAGTCAGGGGCACCGCAGCCGGCTCGCACCAGGACGGCTGGCCTCGGCTCAGGAAGATCTGCTTTCCTCGGCTTCCGTCTTCTCTGGTCGTGGGGCAGGTGGGTCAGACCAGGCCAAGGCCTTGGGGACACTGTCTTGAATTGGAGGTGGCCGAGCAGCCTAAGCCCATCCCCAAAAATACACACCGGCCGTCCTGGGAACGTAGCTGCGGCCTCGCCTACCCCGACCACCTTCCACTCGCACCGCCCGCAGAGCAGCGGCCGACTCCGCTCCAGCCAGTTTCCATTTCGTGCACCAATTCCCTGGGGGTGAGAGGGCAGTTGGGAAGGAGAACCAACACTCTGCAAACTTTTTCACCCGGGCTTCCAGGTCGCAGGAAAACACCGCATTCAGGCCTAGGAGGGCGCTAGGCGGTGGTGGGGAGGTCGGGACACGGACCTTGCCAGTGCACTGAGAGAAGGGGACCGCAGGGCGTTCCGCTCCCTCGGCGCTGTCGGGGTCAGTCAGAGCGGCCTGGCCGCGCGCGGGTTCGTGGATCCGGGCTGGGCCTCCCGTCGCCCCGAGACCAGGGGGTCCGCGGGCCGCCTGACTCTACAAAAACTCCAGGCCGGGTCTTGGGAGCGGCCCGCCTGAGCGCCCGGAGCCCTGGTCCCGGAGAGCGCTCCGGGCGCCCTTGTTGCCACAAAGCGGGTTAAAGTCTATTTTCCACTCGACTGCTCCGAAAAGCCCCCGCTCGCCGAAGCCGTTCCGGCCCCCTTGGGCGAGGTGGGGAGGGGACGGCCGAGAGGATGGGGGTGAGACTACCGCACCCTGCAGCCGCTCGCGTCCGGGCAGACCCGGGCAGAGCACCTCAGAGACGCCCCAGAAATGCCGGCGGAAGGAATCCTTACCGAATCCGTAGCGAGCGTCTGTGTCTCTTTTGCTGGCCTCTCCGGTTCTTTCTGTGCTGGTCTCTCCCTCTCTCTGATTTCTGTCTCAGGCTCTCTGTCACTCCCCAACCCCCCGCCTACCCCCCCCCCCATTTTCCTCCATTTCTTACCCCTCTCCCTTTGCGCCATCCTCAGTCGTAGATTAGAGGAAGCTCCGCCGAGTGGGGACAAGGACCTAAGCAGGTCGTATCGCTAGGGTGGCGAGGGTGCGGAGCTGGGCAAAGGCACAGAACGAGATTTTCGTTCTAATATAAAGGAGACAGAAGGGGATTTTGTTGGAGCAAGGTCCCCGCAGGAACGCAGGTTTAGTTGGATAAGCATTGCCTGGGCCTGTGCTCTGTGGCGACAGACCGAGTACTTGGCCTGTGACAGAGAAGTCAGGAGCTGGAGCAAGTTGAACTCGCCCCAGAGCTTTCTGCCCCTAGAGGAGATGGACCCCACCTGTCCAGCGGCAGGCCTCTACCTCCTACCCCACCACGAGGCTGGACCTTAACCCGGAACTCGCTAAACTGGGCTGGCAGGTTGAAGAGCTTGGAATTTACTGGCCATTCCTAGACTTACACCTACACACGGGCAACATGTGCGTTCATTCGTGTGGCTCTAGGTCTACATCTTTGTGTGTAAATCCATAGACCTTTATGATAATGACTCCTTGTGGTGGTGCTTTCCAAATGCTTTGACATCCAGCTGTCTGTCATCAACCCCATTTACAGATGAAGAAACAGACTGCACAGGATAAGTGACTTGAGTCTGGTTATGGTCTGCGTTGAGGTGGGACAGCTCATTGGTCCTGGCCTGGCTGAAGTTCCACCCCCTTCCACCTCCATACCGGCGCTGTAGCCCACCCTCCCAAGATCACACCTGTTCACAGGGTTACGGATGGGGTTGGAGGGGGTGCGCTGGGTGATAGGAATTCTACCTTTATTTTTCCTCTCCTTACTCTCTCCCCACACGCCTTTCTCTCACTTTCCTTTCCTGTAATTCCATAATTTCCCTCCTTCCCTTTTCTCCCTCTGCAGACATTTATCCCTTACCCGGTTTCCTCTATTTCCTTTCCTCTTAGGGCCTCTTTCCCTGTTGTAGCTGACCCCGCAGTAGGTTAAGAGAAGAATTTGTCACCCTCAGGATGTCTCTAAGCCTATCACTGTGTTCTGGATCCAGCATCAGCGCTCCCACCACGCCCCAATCTCTTCTTGTGGCACATCCCAGCTCAGTCTCTGCTAAGTTATCACACCTCTCCCAATATGACCCCTCCCCAAAACAGCTGACCGTGTGCATGCCTCCTCTCCTCACCTGTGGACAGCCGGCCACCTTAACCAAATTCTGTGCCCCTCTCCCCTCCACCTCTGTCCCCCAGCCTTTCCTCTCCACCTTACTGTCCTCCCTCTCAGGCTGCTGGGTTCTGCCAGATCCCCTAGGTTGATCATGCCTCCCTCATGCTGGAGCACCCTACAGCCCCACACATCTGTGGGCTGCTTACCTTTTATTCTGCAGCTGCCTGAAATCCAGCCCCTTCCCTGGGTTCCCATCTCCCCGAATCCAGCGCTTTGCTTTCTTCAGAGGAACCTGATGCCTACTTGGAGGACGAGACCCTGACTGTCTGTCCTGGCTCTGGCCCCACATCAACTTTTCTCCTCCCTCCTTCCATCTCTGAAATAACCTGGGCTCAAATCCTAACTCAGTTTACTAATGGTGAGACCTGGGGCCAGCAATCTTGCCTCAGCTTGTACATCTGTGAAATGGTGAGCATTATGTGGGACCTCTGTGAGGACTGAGTGAGAGAAGTTTGTGATGCCCAGGACCAATGCCTGACTCCAGAAAGGCGCTGGGTAAACGTGACCCTCTCTGCCTTTGCCCGTGCAGGAAACTGGGGAATCCTCAAATCCCCATTCTCCCTCATCCTCCTCATCCAACTCATCACCAGGTCTTGTAGTCAAGAACTTCTCAAGTCTGTAACCTCTCCTCCTTTGCTTCTTTGCTAGCTAACTTCATTCTTCACAACTCAGGTCAACTCCTCCCAGGAAACCATCCCCCTTGCCCCAACCTCTTACCATTCTGTCATAGCATTCACCTGCAGGATGGAGTTGTCTGTGTCTGCATCTGTTTCCCTCACTGGGCTACAATCCCCACCCACACCCCCACCCCCAGCTGGGAAGCCGTGGTGTACTCATGTCATGGCCCCCAGCACAGGCTAGGCAATGTTTATCCCTGCCTAACCGCCCCCCCCCCACTCTTGTGGAGGGATTAGTTGAAAACATCCTCAGCCATTTCCCTTTTACCTTCCCTCTTTTCCTCTTTCCTCTTCAGCCTCCTTTATCTTCATGTCTCCCTGTCCTCATGTTTCCCTTACTCTGGTAACTTTTCTTCTTTACCACCACACTTCTCGAATAACTTTTAGTCTCTCTCCAGCTCCCTCACTTCCCCTTGATTCGGTAAGTCTTTGCAGCCTACCTTCCATCCCATCCTTTTAGGAAAATAGCTTGCAGAAGCTCTGAAACTTCTATTATGGTGTTATTACAACACTAACATGTGCTTACGGAGACAAGAATAGGAACAACAATCTTACGGCGTTACTGTGAGCTTGAATGAGTTATAATCCCTACCCAGTGGACTTACAGCAGTGCCTAACATGTGGTAAGCACTTGGTAAGTTTTAGCTATTACCTTATAGAGCTGTGCTGTCCAATATGGAAGGCAGGGGTGGCCTGAACTGAGATATTCTGTAAATGTAAACTGCACAGCAGATTTGGAAGGCTGAGGGTTAAAAAATGTAAAATATCATTACTATTTTCTGTGTTGATAACATGTTACAGTGATACTATTTGGGATATTTGGGGGTTAAAGAAAAGATATTATTAAGAAACTGATAAGTAGTTTTTTTTTTTTTACTTTTAAAATGTAGTTACTAGAACATTAAAATTACTTATGTGGGGGCTCACAATATATTTCTATTGGACAGAGATGTTATAGAAAATATAAATACTCTGAAAGAGGGAGGGAAGATAAATGGATGTGGGGGAAGGGAAAACAGAGGTCTTAGAATTGTCCAATCCCACCACCCAGAAACAGCATCATGAAATTCTTGCTGTGCATCCTTCCAGCTCTTTGTCTCTATATGTGCCTCCCTTAAAAAGAGGGAAGTCATACTGAACCCAGTTTTGTAACCTGCTTCTTTATTTTTATAACCATCACAAGCAACTTTGTATCCATTAAATATTCTCTATTGTTGGACATTTATGGTGTTTACCAATTTTCATTATTTTACACAAAATTTTGACCAGTGCCTCATGGCTATATCTTACTGCACATCCATGAGGATTACTTTTCTCTGTAAGTTTCTAGAAGTATAATTTTCAGATAGACAATATTTTAATTCTTTTGGTCCACATTGCCAGTTTGGCTCTGGAAATGTTGTACCTATTTATTCTCCTATGAGAGAGTTTAAGGGTTTCTCTTCATCCTCTGAAATGTGCATCCCTATTCCTTATTTTCAAATCCCAGTCTTCCTGGTCATAATTATCTGTGGGCTCTTATCTTCAACTCCATTTTCTTCTGGGAACTCTCTTTTCCCTTCATTTTCCTAACAAGGTACTTGCCTAGATCTGTAGCCTCTGCGATTTGTTCCTTCATGGGCTCCCCTTTCTTCCCCTAATTGTGGTTGTCCACTAAGTATTGTTGTCTATCCCAACCTTCCTTCCTTCCTTCCTTCCTTCCTTCCTTCCTTCCTATCTATCTATCTATCTATCTATCTATCTATCTATCTATCTATCTATCTACTATTATTTACTCCCACAGCTTCAACCAAAACTGGATGTAGACCCCTTTACAGGTCTGTAACCCCAACTCTATTTTCCCCCAGATCAGGTAACTAATTTTCAAATGTTTATGAGATGCCTTTGCACAGGCTCCTTAGATACTCACAGTACCCCTACATTGAGCTCGACATCTTCCCTACCAAATTTGTGCCTCTCCCTGGCTCAGACCTCTTCTGAAATGGGCCCACCTTTCTCCAGTTCACCCAGAGCTAAGAGGCATCTGTGGTATCTTTGTCTTGGTCACCACTCTGCACATCCAGGCTTTGCCTCCAATCCTTTCTTTCCGCCCCCCCCCCCCCCCCCGCCACTGGCCTACTGCAGGCTCTTGTTACCTTTCCCTGGTGATGCTCTTACAATAACTGTTTGTGGTCTCTCCTTCATCTCACATCTTGGAAGATTTCTTCTGCAGAGCCTCCTACTGATGGGAAACGAAACCTAGACACTTTGGACTTGAACCCTGCCCAGTAATTGTCTAAACTCTTGAGTAGGGAGGACTCTAAATTTAAAATTTCCTGTGTGTCTCTATATTTTAAAATGTGTCAACTTGAAGCAAATATCTCTTTCTTCTGGGAAGACCACTTCAACGGATGCCTTGTTTTTGCAAAGACAAACTAAAGACTTAATTCTTAAATGGAGCAATTAGAGATCCCATGGCTCAGTGTTCAGCATAATATAAATGTCTTCTTTCTAATAAGATGCTGTCTTTGCAGGTTACTATTACTTCAGGTCAGGGAAATGTTTCTTTTCAACATTTGGGTCTAGGCTGCCCTGACTCTGAAGATTAAAGCTCTTTCTCAGAGGTGTGGATGTGTTCTTTTTCAAATAGCTCTTCCATAGAACTGGAAAATGAAGGGCAAGGAGACCTCTCTCTTAATTCCCACTGGTAGAAAGGGTCTTGGCCAGAGGTGCCAAAGCTCACCCTGAGCTACTGAGTCAGCTGAATACCCACTCAGAGTTTCAGTCCAGAAGGACTTTCCAGGCTTTCGGAAATGTACTCACGTTAGATGATTGTATAGTGGTGGATTATATATTGACCCAGTGGGGCTCCTGGGAGTTGCAGAATGGCATGATGTCTCACAGGCATCTTGTTAGGCAGCAGAATGGGCTGGAATGGGAGGACTTAGAGAGCAGGGGAGGAGATAATATCCCCTCCCTAAAACTAAAGAGATTTGACCTATGAAAGGGGATGCTAGATCCTGCTACTATATGGCTGGGACTGTCAACCAATAAACATCCGGCTCATGCAATGAAAAACCAAGTCCTTTGGTACAGCTCAATGTCAAGATGCTTTAGCAGGTCCATCTCTACCTGACTTGATGTCCTGCCAATCTGCTCACATTCTCACCTTCCCCAATAGTCCATTCACACAAATTTGCTTATTTGCACCTGGATCTGAACAGCTTTGCATGTCTCAGTACACACATTTCTTGCTCTCCTTCAGTGTTCAACAATTTGGACAGGGTCATTTGTAGGTTCTTTCTTCAAAGTGCAATCATTGAATATAATGTCAAATTTTTTCCTAATGAAATGGTAGACTAGATGTCTAGAGACCCTCCCCAATACAGAACACTTATGAAACCTTTCTGCTATATTTTGACTTTTTATTATGAAAATTTGCAAACATACACAAAAGTAGATAAATCAGTGTAATGCCCACCCATATATCCTGTCATCTAGATTCTACAGTTACTAACATTTTCCCATTTTGGTCATCCTTTTTCCTCTAAAGTATTTTAGAGTAAATTATAGCCATCATGATGGCTAAATACAGCCCCTAAACATCTCATGAATTTCTATGGGGAATTCTTTTTTTAAAAAAATCAAGACTTTATATTATGTCCAATTTCAAACATATTTTGTACAGAGAATGGTATAATGAATCTCCACATGTTTATCATTCAACTTCAATTATCAATCGTTTTCCAGGCTTAAAAACACCTTCTTGAATGATGGCTGAGTTGGCACAAAAATAAGGAAAAACCCTTAATAGAAAGCTTGATTGAGACACGAAAGTGAGTTCTGAAGCTGGAGTTTGTGTTGGAACAAATCCCAATTAACTGGTGGTCCAGAAATTGGGCTTTAAAGGGCCACAAGTGACAGGGACAGGGGCCAAAGAATGGAACAGGAAGTCAGGTCAGAGACTCCTGAAATGTGACATCTTTACTAAGTGAATGAGAAAAAATTCTACCCCTAGGTAGTGGACATATGTATCTGGCTTAGCGTTGGCTCTGTGTGGAAGGGGAAAAAAAGAAAATATGCTTTCTTGAGAGTTCCTAACCACAGCCCTACTTTACCTGGATTTGAGGCCAAAAATTTTAGGAGGCCCTAAAAGATTCCAAGCTAAAAATGTAGTATCCACTGGCAGAAGCAAACAAGCATATCTATCCTCTTCTTTAGAGGAATATACTTTAAAGCCAAACTTTAAATAACTTCCTCAGACAAAATTCCAAGAAAGATAAACTCACAATCAAAAATCACAAAATACACAAGGAAATAAACTACCATGAGAGTTATCCAATACCACAAACTACAGAATCAGACATGTAGAGACAGCTATTTAGAATGATCAGATAGAGAATATAAAATAATTATGTTTAATTTGTTTGAAAAATAGAAGAGTGTATTAAAGAGGAAGTAAAAAATACTCAGCATGGATGTGAAAAATGGTACAACTTCGGAAAATTATTTGGCAATTTTAAATAAAATTAAAATATTAATTTATTATACAATAAATACATATTTATATATAATATAAATTAATTTTAATAAAAATAGAAATAAAATAAAATTCAGCCATTCTACCCCTGGGTATATACCCAAGAGAAATGAGTTCACATGTCCACAAAGGACTTTATTCATAATCACCAAAAACTTGAAGCAATCTACATGCCTATCAACAGTAGGATGAATGAATAAATTATTAGATTCATGCAATGGGAATGCAATAAAAATGAACAATGAGTATATTCAACAACATGGATACATCTCAGAAACTTTATTGAGTTGATAGAAGTCAGAATAATGATTACCTGTGACAGATTACTGACTGCAAAGTGACACAGTGGAACATTCTGAGGTCCTAGAAATATTCTATATTTTACCCCTGGTGGTGTTTACATAGATATACACATATGTAAAAATTCATCATGAAGTACACTTAAGATTTATGCATTTTACAATATGTAAAGTATACCTCAGTATAAAGAAAAGGGGTCCAGACAATTTGGAAAAGTACCAAGGAGAAATATAAACCATAATCACTGAATTTAGAAACTCAATTTGTAAGAAATTAGCAGATTAGACATAGCAGAAGAGATAAGTCATGAACTGAATGACCTGAAGAGCTGAAGAAATACAGCACAAGGAGAGACAAAGATGTAAAAATTATTGAGAAGTTAAGAGATATGAAGGGTTGTCCATGAAAGATTGTATCTAATCAGGATTCCAGAAGTAGAGAATAGAGGCAATGGGGCAGACCCTTCATTTGAGGAGCTAATGGCTAAGAATTTTTCAGAATCGATGAATCACACCAATCCTTGGATTGTAGAAGTCCATCAAATCTCTACAAGATAAATGAAAGGAATAGATAATGTAATTGCAGAACACATAGGAAAAGAGATCTTTAAAGTAGTAAGAGAGCAAAGACAGATTATTACAAAGTAACGACAACAGGGCTGACAAGCGACTCTTAACAGTGGATGGATGCCAGGAGACAGTAGAATACATTTTCAAAGCACTGAGAGAAAATAATTTACACTCCAGAATTGTGTCTTTAGCAAAAATGGTATCTCAAAAGTAAGAGTGAAATAAAGACATATTCAAGGAAATCAAAAATGAAAATTTCTACCAAGCAACCCACACTGAAGGAATTTCAGGCAGAAGGAAAATTACTGCAGAAGGAAAGTCTGAGAGGAAGGGATTAATGGTGAGTAAAGTTAATACAACAAATACTGACTGATTCAAAAATGGGCAGAGACTTGGAGGAGGGTATAGCTCAAGTGGTAGAGTACATGCTTAGCACTCATGAGGTCCTGGGTTCAATCCCCAGTACCTCCTACAAACACTAATAAATAAATAAGCCTAATTACCTCCCCCTTCCAAAAAACAAACAAACAAAAAAGAATAGACAACTTTAAAGCAACAGAATACCTATCAGCGAGACTGAAGGCTAAACAAAAATGGGCAAAGACTTGAATAGACATTTCTCCAAAGAAGATATACAAATGGACAATGAGCACATGAAAAGATGCTTAACATCACTAATCATTAGGGAAAATGCAAACGAGAAGTACAAGACACTACCTTATACCCATTAGGATGGCTACTATCAACAAAACGGAAACCAACAAGTGATGGCAAGGATGTGAAGAAATTGGAAGGCTTGTGCACTGTTGGTAAGAATGTAAAATGGGGTCACCACTGCCGAAAGCAGCATAGCAGTTCCTCAAAAACTTAAACATATAGAAAAAAAAGCAAGAATAAACAAATGGGACCTAGTTAAACTTACAAGCTTCTGCACAGCAAAGGAAACCATAAGTAAAACAAAACAACCACCTACGGAATGGGAGAAAATTTGCAAGCAATGAAACTGACAAAGGCTTGATCTCCAGAATATATAAGCAGCTCATACGACTTAATAAGAAAGAAACAAACAACCCAATCCAAAAATGTGCAGAAGACCTAAACAAGCAGTTCTCCAAGGGAGACATACAAATGATCAATAGGCACATGAAAAAATGTTCAATATCACTAATTATCAGAGAAATGCAAATCAAAACTACAATGAAGTATCACCTCACACCAGTCAGAATGGCCATCATTCCAAAGTTCACAAATGACAAATGTTGGAGAGGTCGTGGAGAAAAGGGAACCCTCCTACACTGCTGGTAGGAATGCAGTTTGGTGCAGCCACTGTGGAAAACAGTATGGAGATTCCTCAAAAGACTAGGAATAGACTTACCATATGACCCAGGAATCCCGCTCCTGGGCATATATCCAGAAGGAACCCCACTTCAAAAAGACACCTGCACCCCAGTGTTCATAGCAGCACTATTTACAATAGCCAAGACATGGCAACAGCCTAAATGTCCATCAACAGATGACTGGATAAAGAAGATGTGGTATATTTATACAATGGAATATTATTCAGCCATAAAAACCGACAACATAACGCCATTTGCAGCAACATGAATGTTTCTGAAGAATGTCATTCTAAGTGAAGTAAGCCGCCAGAAAGAGAAAGAAAAATACCATATGAGATCACTCATATGTGGAATCTGAAAAAAAAAAGAACATAAATACAAAACAGAAACAGACTCATAGACATAGAATACAAACTTGTGGTTGCCAAGGGGGCAGGGGGTGGGAAGGAACAGACTGGGATTTCAAAATGTAGAATAGATAAACAAGATTATACTGTATAGCACAGGGAAATATATACAAGATCTTGTGGTAGCTCACAGCAAAAAAAAATGTGACAATGAATATATGTATGTTCATGTAAAACTGAAAAATTGTGCTCTACACTGGAATTTTTCACAACATTGTAAAATGATTATAACTCAATAAGAAAATGTTAAAAAAAAAAACAAAACAAAGCAACTTAAGAATAGAGGCACCATATGATCCAGCAATTCTACTTCTGGGTATATACCCTGAAAGAATTGAAAGCAGAGTTTTGAAGACTTATTTTTACACCCATATTGATCGCAGCATTATTCACAACAGCTAAAATGTGGAAGCAATTCAAGTAACCATCAATGGATGAATGAATAAGCAAAATGTGGTATATACATACAATGGAATAGTATTCAGCCTTAAAAATGAGGGCCATTTTGCAATATGCTAAGACGTGAATGAACTTTGAGGACATTATGCGAAATGAAATAAACCAATCACCAATAGCTAAGTGCTGTATGATTCCACTTAGATGGAAGTACTTAGAATAGTCAGAATCATAGAGACAGAAAACAGAATGGTGGTTGCCAGGGACTGGGGGGAGGGGAAAATGGGGAGTTATTGTTTGATGGGTATAGAGTTTTATTTTTGCAAGATGAAAAGAGTTTTGGAGATGGATGGTGGTGATGGTTGGACAACAATATGAATGTACTTAATACCATTGAACTGTACACTTAAAAAATGGTTAAGATGGTAAATCTTATGTCATGTATATTTCACCACAATAAAAATAATTTTTAAAGTAAATACATAAATAATAAATAAACAAATAAATAAGATGATGCAATAGCAACTAGTGTGTGTGTCTTAAAATCTATCTTTGTGGCAAAATAAAAACTTAGGCAACATACCCTTCTAAAATATAAATATTGACTATAAAACATTAAGGTTCCTGTATAATATGTAGGACTGAAAAAAAAACCCTAAATATTGAACAATAGCACATAAGCTGGGGTGGAGTGGTGACCAATTAATGCATATTGGGATCAAGTATTTTTCTGAAGGAAGGTAAAGATAGTGATTAACTTTAGATTTTTGGAAACTACATATGCCTGATAAAATGTCAAAGGAACAGAAACAGGGTATTATTTACAAATTAATAAAAGAGGGAAAAATAGAATTTTTAAAAATCTGGAATGAAAGATAATTAAACGACAAAACAGAGCCTTAATCCAAACTCGTCAGTGGGAAAATCTTAAACCCATGGTTTCTAGGCTATCGCAGGAGTATGCCACTAGGCTGAAAGCGCCCTGCTTTGGGACATTAATCTGGTTAGAAAATAACTGAGAAAACATGGAAAGTGTCATAACAAGAAGTGTGAGAGAATCTGTCATTGGCATTCTCTTCTTGGAGATGGAACACAATCACTGAGCAATTCTAAATAAATACTTAAATCACAGGAATTCAAAAAGTGATGTCAAAACAAAAGTTTGAGTTTCTATTTTTCACAAAAATTTCCAAGAGTTCACCATCAAATTATGATGCCAACAGTACTGTGACGAGTAATCACGTTTCTCACCATCAAGAGTTAATCAGGGCTGACGTGAGGATTGGTAGAGAGTAACACATTTCAAGCCAAGATTCTGTACATGGTTTGAAATTTATGAAAGCAAGTAATAGGCCTTATCAATCCGAAACTACCTACAAAGTATAAAAACTTCAAGGAGAATTAAAATGTTCTTTTTAAAACTTTGTATTTGGATTGTGGATGGATGTGCTTTTTTTTTTTTTAACCCATTCTGTGGAATGAGAGTTTTGTTGTTCTGCTAACAAAAATTCAGGAATGAAAGAACAATTAAATCTTGAAAAAGATTACCTGAAATTTGAGACAACCAGAAACAACACGAAATACACTTATACTGGTGTAGTTTTTTGTAAAGATCTACTTTTTGGTGGCATTGTCCTTCTAAACTATGATGTGATTAACTGAAACTTAATGAGGAAAGTAGGAAGTCTCTAAAGTTGAAAATGAAAACTGTGCCTATTAAGGAGATAGGAAATCTAATTTGTGAACAAAAGGAAGTACTTTGAGTTGGAAACCAAAGAGAAATAGCAACTAATTTAAGTTGGTTTCTACAAATTGTCCACACTTATTATGAAACTTAAGCAAGTTGCTTAATCTTTCAGCACCAGTGTCCTTTTTTTAAAAATGAGAATAAATAGAGCCTTCCTTAGAGTTGGTTGGGAGGATTCAATGTGTAATAAATGCAAAGCACATGGAAGAGTGTCCAGCACATAGCAAGTATTCAGAATTATTAATAAAATAACAAAGATGGACATTTTTTCCTTAAATTACTCATGAGATACAGTAAGACAACTGATGGTGTAATGATGCTAAACTCCCAACCTATGCAAGTTTCCTGCAGAAAATGTCCCAGACCATCTACATTGAGCAGACGTCCACGGGCACCATGAATGAGTCACTGGGAGGCTCTTATATTGGATTATTATGGAAGCTGATTTTAATCAAACGCATGGATATATCTACATGGGGGCTGCTGACACAAGTGAAAGATTTAATGTTGTTGCTACAGCGTTTACGGAGGACGAGCCAAGAGCTTTATACACACATTGTCATGCACATCTTGGGGGTTTAATGGTGTTGAGGTTTGTTGGGATATGAAAGAACTCCACAGTGATCTCAGTACTGTCAATTCTTTGTATGATACTATTCATGCATCTCTGAAGAGCTGGCAAATTTTCAAAACATTTGTAAGCGGAGTGAAGGCATAACATACAGGAAGCTCCAAGGTTGTTGAAAACATGTTGGATTGTTGGTTGTGACTGAGCGACTTCTGCAGATTTTTCAAACGCAGGAAGTCATATCAAGCTATTCTTGAAATGCGCAGGTGGCTGGTGCAGTGAGGTCTTGACTGACTTTGGTTTCCAAGTATGAATTCACCTTTTGTTTACAAATTTTAACAAATTTCAAACACTGGGATAAGCATTGCAGGCATTTTTTTTTTCCTAAAGAGCTTCTAATGAAACT
Organism: Camelus ferus; assembly: GCF_009834535.1. Classification (NCBI taxonomy): domain Eukaryota; kingdom Metazoa; phylum Chordata; class Mammalia; order Artiodactyla; family Camelidae; genus Camelus; species Camelus ferus. Next base: position 53,055,096 of record NC_045710.1, on the reverse strand, counting down.
GTAGACATTTTTCTCTTTGCCGTCAAAGTTAGAAGCAAAATTTCATGGTTTATCATCTGAGAGAAGTGACAAACATTTCAAAACCATTTGGGACAGAACAGAGAAATTATGCCAAAAAGTAAACCCCAAGGGTTTCAAGGTGGGAAAAACTATTCTAAGGAAATAAAGTTCATGGTAATTCAGGCAAGACATTGCCCCTACTACATAAAAAATTATGATAAATGTTTATTGCTAATAAATACTCATTATACTGCTAAATTTGTCTTTTCAAAGATCAGTAATAGCAAAATGAAAGATATTTCAGAAACATTGTTTTGTGGAACAGTATATTAAATGAACAAACAGTTAAACAGGTACAAGAATTTTCAGGGTGCCTGCCCGCCACACCCACACCTCCACATACCCCACTGTCCTGGGTGAGCCACATGGCCCTCCTCCTGGCCACAGCTGATGGACTGAGGCTTCACCATGAACTTGTTGCTGATCCTGACTTGGGGCTTAGCTCAAACAACGAGACTCTCTCCCAGGCATTTGAGCTAAGTGACTCAGAGGAAAATGAGACTTGGTAGTGGGCACAGGGGCAGAGAGTGTAGCAAACCAGGGAGGTGCGGGCTGTGCCTGGAGCCCCTGAGAGCTGGGCTCCAAATGAGCCCAGGGCAGCAGCCCCTGCAGAAAGGCCAACCTGGCTTCAGTCTGAAGGTCTACTGAACTCAAGGTCAGGAGCACAGCCTTTCTCGTGGAACTGCTCCTCCCAGGTCTGTCTCCACTGAGCAACTCTGAAGTCTTTGAGAGCGGTCCTTACATTTTGTTATCTCACGTCCTCCTATGGTATATGTTTGCCAGGCGTCTTGGGAAATGGATTAATTAGGATAAGAGAACAGTTGGGAAATCCACTGGGTGAGGGATGTGTGGTAGATACTGCAGGAGAGGACCCCTGATCTCTTACTGGATCCCCTGGAAGGGGGCTGGAGTGTTGGTGGCATCAGTGGCTGGGGAGGGCTCCAGAAGAAGATGGTGAGACAGGCTGGAGAAGTCTCAGGAGCCTGGTGTTGAGGACAGGCTAATTTGTGAACAAAAGGATGTATTTTGAGTTGGAAACCAAAGAGAAATAGCAACTGATTTAAGTTGGTTTCTACAAATTGTCCACACTTATTATGAAACTTAGGCAAGTTGCTTAATCGTTCAGCACCAGTTTCCTTATCGGGGGCTGATAATATAGATGCTCTTCCCCGAGAGGGCAGCCCTGCGTGAGCCCAGGGCCTCAGAACCAGTGCTTCAAAGATACCTGCCATCTGGCCTCATCTGCTCCTCTCTGACTGACCCCAGGCCACCCAGCCAGCTGGTGTCCCTGTCCCCACACACCATGCCCATCCCTGCTCAGTGCCTGTGCCTTCCACCTCCCTGCCAAGGCCAACCCTGCTCAACCTTCAAGGCCTGTTCTAAACTCACTTCTTCCAGGCAACCTTCCCCACCCTCCTCCTGTTCGGTGCCCTTTAAGTCTCCAGTCCTCCACTTATACCTGCATTTGTTTAACTTAGGAAAGGCATGCGGCAGGAACCCAGGACTCCCCAGGGCCATAGCATAAAAGGAACAAAACAGCCACTGCCTTTGATTCCTATACCAAAAATTTAGGCCCTCCGCACCCCCTTTTTGTCTCATCCCACGGCCTGTCCTCCAGTGAGAAAGGAAAGCCAGAAGTTCTTTACTCCCACATGCATGTCTAGGGTTCCGGTCCTCTTCCTCCCATGTCCAGGGAGCCTCTGGTTTCAGCTTTTCTCTCTCCTTGTGCCTCTGCAAAGGCACCAGATGCTTCTCCCTGCTGCAGCCCATCCACTCACCTCTATCCAGCCCCAGGACACCCTTGTCTCTCCTCCAGGCTGTAGCATCAGTCCGGGCCCAGCCCAGCACCTGGCAGCCAACTGTCCTTGAATGGGCACATTAGCACTCATGTGTGGCCAGCCCAGGATTCTCAGTAAGCAGGGACAAGCCTCTCGTTATCCTAATGAGCTGGCTGGCAGCTCTTCTGGAGACCCCCCCTCCCCTCTTCCTCCAGGTGTCACAGACTTTGTCCCCTCATTACACCCCTGGGTCTGCACTGCCCTTCCCACCCTGCCTCCACCTGCAGCTCAGGCCTCCATTTCCCATAGTCTGGGAGCCTGAATCTGAGTCTTGACTTGTCTGGTGTCCTCAATGCTGACATTGTCATTGGTGGAATTTCTGGTTGCTTAGACATGAACCACAGAAAAGGCCAGGACAGGCTAAGCTGAGCTCTCTCTTGCAGTGGAAGCCCCCTCTCACTTCCTTCAGTGCCATTTGCTCTTCCTCCAGGAAGCCTCTCTTACCACTCTAAATCTAACTCACCCGGGTCACCAGTTCTCTCCAAAGAAGTCTGACGCTCACCAATGGTGTTATAACCTGGGTTCACCTTTTGCATCTGTATAAGAACTTTGTAAGTATATAGAATGGTGTGATTCTGCACTTTCCCCAATACTCAACAGATATTTACCCACCACATACTACGTGCCAAGCAGTGTACTTGGTGCTGAGGATACAGCAGTGAGCAAAACAAAGCATGGTTGCCCCGGTCATGGAGCTTAACGCGTCGCACATTGGGTGGAACTCAGCGAGCAACCGGACACTGATGGGACAGTGTGAGCCGTGCTGAGTGAGGGGCAGCAGGAATTTTGGGAGCAAAATGGCAGAAGCCCAACATCAAGGATGCCAACCATTTCTTGTTCTACCCAAACTGCCATCTAAGGAAACTCTGGCCCAAATAGTCAAATTCCATGCCATGTGAGCCCCACACCCCCAGAACGAAAGAGGCCTGAGGAGACAGGCCCCAAGGCCAAGCTTAAGCGAGGAGTGGGCTAGGCCAAGGGAGGGCGCTGGGGATGTGAAGGCTTAGGAAGACTTAGCTACCCAGGAGAGGAGGGGGGGTAGTTTCCTGGAGGTAAGAGTGTTTGTCATGGTGTAAGTAAGACCTCCAGGGGGCATGGGCCCCGCATCTGTGCTCACCACGGCATCAGCAAAACAGTGGAAATTTAACAGAATCTTCAAACAGCAGAGCTACATTTGCTTTGAGCAGAATCAGTGCTTCCTCCCTTCCTTTCTTCCCTTCTTTCCTTCTTTCTCTGTCTCTGTTTCTTCTCTGTCTCTTTCTTTCTTACTACATTTTCTTCTTCTTTCCAAGAAAATGCATTTTGACTATGGAAATTTTTCAATACACAGTAAAGCAAAAAGAACTACACAGAAATTCTTCAAATTTCCACCACTCAGATACGGTGTTTATAAAAATATTGTTAATATTAATAATACCTAATAGCCACTGAGCTCTGTCTAGTTACGAGGCACTGGGCTAGGACCTCCCATGCATTATTTTATTTGATTCTCACGATGCTAATAAATGGGTCCTCTTTATTTTTTCATTTTTCAGTGTTATTAGGTAGAATTGTTACAGTTTGACTGCACATATATAATATATTGCATATAAATACATATACCCAATATACCGCACATTTAAAAAACTTGCATATATGTACTGTTCATTGTTTCTAAGAACATTTAGAGCTTCAGCTTTTTAAACTTACAAAGTTATCAAAGGAATAAAGCCAACCACAAAATAAGAATTAACTCAAAAAGATACGCACACCCTGCTATTAACAGCAACACTTTATAATTGCCAAGATACGGAAGCATCCTAAGTGCACATCAATACTTGAACAGATAAGGAAGATGCAGCACATATATGTCATGGGATACAGCTCACCCGTAAGAAAGAAGGCTATTTTGCCATTTATGGCCCTCCACTCCCTTTCAGATGGGTCCTCTTTTTAACTCAACCCCACAGGCGAGGAAACGGAGACACAGTTTAAGAAGGAGACAGAACTGCACCTTGAATCCAGGCAGGCGAGAAGCAACTTGAACGATAAACAATGTTAAATTTTTGTTGTACATACTCACATCTTTTAAGAAAGATCATAAACTAATGACTCCTTTTCTTTTTCTTTTTACAAATATACTTTGAACAAATTTCAAGGAGCATGTAGTTGCACTTAATATACAGTTCAAGTAATCTATTTGTGCTGGACAAAGGAAAACATACAGATGATTGTAACCAGGAAAATAAAAATCATTTGTGATCCTCACACCCGGAAGACCACTGTTTACATTTAGGTTCTAGCCTCCATTCCTGGAATGAATTTAGGATTAGACATATAGCTGCAGCAACTAAACCAGGCAACGTCACCCAGGGAGTCTTTTAATGAGCTGGGAAGCCACGTGAGCGTTCAGCAGTGGGGCGCACACTGGAGGATGTGAATTATGTTGGAGACCCTGCAGAACGCTTCGTCTGATGAGGATGAGTATGTTATAGGCGGTAAGGTTAAACGCTGCACAAGGTCTTTATAAACACGTTGATTGTAGTGGAAAGAGAGCCGGGCCAGGGTCAACCAAGCCGGACTCTCCTCCGGAAATGCTTGAGCTGGAGAAGTCACTTCCTGTCTGAGCCTCAGTTTCCCCATCTGTACAATGAGCATCTGTCTTTCCAGGACTGAGTCAAGTCAGCGGAGTTTCATTTCTGGGTTATCTGCCGCTGTGTTCTGGACGATTCCTGACACAGTTCCCACCCAGCTCTGGCATGAAACACAAGAGGGGCCGGTATTATGAAAGAAGCTGGGGTCAGGGAACACCAAAGGCTTACGGATGCCCAGAGGAGGGTGTGAGCCCCATTTCCCTGGAGGGCTGGGCCAGCCAAGCCGATTAGGGGCCCGGAGCAGCTGTGGGCAGAGGGAGGCCGCTGGGAGCGAGGGGATTCAAACAGCTCTTTCCCACCCTCTCCCCCACCAGCCTGCTCTGTGTAAAAATTCCAAACTCCCAATCAAACCCCCATCTCTTTTCTTCTTTCATTCACCTGCCCATCTTCCTCTCCTCTTCTCTCCTTTTCTATCCAAACTCATAATTAATCGCTCAAGGCAAAAGTAATGAATGTTAATTGGCCATCTGTAGGAAGACTAATTAAAATCTACCACGCTGGGGTTTCAAACATACCTATAGCAACGGAGTGAATCGGGAATGAGGCGAGGAGGGACTGAGGTAACAGCTGAAAGACTGCAAAACACCATTGGGCTTAGGTGTGAGGGAACGACGCCAGAGAGGGGCTGAGATGCTGCGGAGAGAGGGAGAGAGAGAGAGGGAGAGAGAGAGACCCACTTGGTTTACTTTTACCACCGCAGGACCTGGCATCTCCTTGCTTTCTGTTTTGCATTTAGCAAACACATTCATACATTCCCCTCTCACTGGACATGGCTTAAGGGGTGGCTGGAGTTTGTCAGCACACAATTTTTGTCCCTCAGTCACAGGCCCGAACACACCCTTTATTTGAGAACACCTGCACCATGTCAAAATCACACACACACACACACCCACACGCACACGTGCTAGTTAAATCTCATGCACAGCTTTTCACAAGTTCAGTCTTGCAAGGCCATACCCTGTCGCATGGAAATACGTGCACACCCAGGGATAAACTGAGACAACCCAGGGACACAACATGTGGTTACACACAATCACACGCAATCACGTCTGTATCCTGTGGTTTAAATATACACGCTGACTGTATGCAAATGTAAATGCGGGTCCTTACAGTAGTTTATATTTACACTCACATTCACAGAACCCTCCTCTAGGTAAGGGCAGTTAGACACCCAAACCACGTTTTCATGCACACACTGTTATCCGGCAAGCTTCACATCAAAGTGCTTACACGCAATACACACACAATTACAAAAGTCCCCCAGGTCAGGGGGGGTCTGCCAGCCTGAGGAATGGGTGGCAGGCCCTTAGAGCTCAGTATCTTGACAGGGTCCGTTCCCTGGCTCTGGGGAGGCTTCTACCTTGGGTGGGCTTGACCCAGGGGCTGGGTCCATTCGACCAGGGTCCCTGTTTTCTTGTACTTAGAGCGAGAAGGCTGCCTTCCTTTCTGAACAGTTTCTGAGGCCTCTTCCTCATGGCTGTAAAATCCCTTTATGGTAAGTTTAGATGAGAGCAGGAGGAAGTGCAAACACCAAAAAGTACTTCCTGGCACATGGGGCTGGGGGATGGAAACCTGGGAAGGGTCACCAGAGAGAAAGGAGACAGGGTTCCACCCGGGGGTCCTCACAAGAAAGGGCAGAGCATCCACGGGCTTTGTGTCAGCTCTCGCTGCTCAGGATCCCAGGTTCTCAGCTCAGTGTCCAAGCTCATCCCCCCGCCCAGCAGGGGAAGCAGCTGGGGGGAGAGCAGGCCCGAGGAGGGCAATGGCCTCAGTGCTCCCAGAGGGACCTGCACGCCAGGTGCATCCCTGGAGGTCAGGAGTCAGCCACAGAAGGAATCCCCAGCTGTAATAAGCAGGCGGAAAAGAATCCCTGATGTCCCAGGAGTGACCAACATGCATGAAGCCAGGCAGTCATCACCACCCCTCTGGGACCCAGGGGGCTTGGCTACTTTATTCCCACCTGACACGTGAGGATGCCCAGCTGCTCCGATTATGCAGGGCCACGTGGCTGTAAGAGGCCAAGCCAGGCCACAGAAGCCAGGCCCGGTGCTGGCCCTCTCCCTGTGCAGGACGGGAAGGAGTGGGGCCCGCCTGCCCGCCTGTGGAATTTCCGGAGAGCTGCAGGCCCTTGGGGATCTCCCTCTGCCAGGCTAAGGCCTCAGGGTGCTCTGGGAGGAACAGGCGTGCACACGCGCGCACACACACGCACACACACAGGCTCTCACACGCACGCTCACACACACCACCCTATGACAGCTTCTACATTTGGAGCTGACAGATGTGCTAGGTAACAGCTCGGCACTGCCTGTGCAGCTGAGGCCCCGCATCGGAGTGGGATTATTTCCAGCAAGGCTCAGGGTGGCTGCGTGAGCGCAGGCCCGGGTGTGTGTGAGTGTGTGAGTTTGTGTGAGAGAAAGAGAGAGTGTGAGCGTGCGTGCTTCTCTTGATCTCTGTCCCTCTATCTGAATCTGCCTTACTATGTTTCACATCTTTCTGCCCATTTCCCTCCCTGTTTCCCCATCTTCCTCTTCTTGTCCTGCCCACTCTGTGTGTGATTTTTGTCGTCTTGGCCTTGAAAGCTCCAGAAAGGAGAGAAGACTTGCCTCCCTGCCACACCCTCACTTTGCCCTGGTCCCTTTCCTGTCACACACAGGCAGGCCTCAAGGCTGGACTCAGAGGAAGCCCATTTTGTTCCAGATAACGATGCAGCTGTCCCTGCCCTGTGCACAGGGGACGGGGTGGGGGAATCTGGGGCTGTCCAGGGGCCAGCTCCCCACCTCCTCGCCTTGGTCACTGTCTGCAGGCTTGGCCTCTTCTCCTGCTGGGCCAGCTAACTCTGACACTCAGCATTGATGTGCAGCCCTCTTCTGCCTCCCAAAGTTCTCTACTTCTCTCTTGTCCCTCCCAACTCCCAGCACAAGCTAAGCCTAGTCACGGCCCTGTGCTGACCCCGAATCTGGTTTCACAGTGACCCTCGCCTTGGCCATCAGACTATCCCTGACCCTTAAGCCTGACTCTGTCCCATCCCCTTCCCCTTCTCTGCCTCTGTTGATCTCTGCCAGTACCACCTGGACATGCAAGGTTCACAGCTCGCTTTTTAAATGAATTATTTTCCACAGTGCACTTTGTAATGCTCTAGTGCAAGTGAGGACATACGTAGGTCCGCGAAGGAAGACCAACGGGAGAAAGTGTGTGTGTGTTTTCTTAAACACCCCAGGTGGTTCTGACACAGGCCAGCCCTACCCACGTCCACAATCCACACATGTGGGCTTTCCCTTAGGGATTGCAAGGGGGAATCCAAGGCAGGTTTGAACCCCCACACAGGGATACCTGGGCTGGGCTGGGCTGAGGCTTATCTGCAGGGACCAGACTCCCAGGCACCAGTCATCACACCCAAGCCCTTTGTTTTTTTTTTGGTTTTTTTTGGTGGTGGGAGGTAATTAGGTTTATTTATTTATTCTTGAAGGAGGTACTGGGGATTGAACCTAGGACCTCATGCATGCTAAGCATGCGCTCTACCACTGAGCTATACCTTCCCCAACACCCAAGCCCTTTCAGATGCCTCTCTATACACCTGGCAGTGGGTCACTACAGCTTGCCCTCCTCACTTGTCCATTCATTCATTCCTCATCAAACACTCAACGAGGCCTCAGTGGATTGGGTCTGGGTAAGATCTGTGGGATACACACCACCCTCTGGAGCCTGAAATCTTGGACCCCTGGGGTCAAGCTGGGGCTTGGAAGGACAGGGCCTGGGCAGGAAAGGCCTCTGCAGCAGCTGGACCAAGACCTGAACCAGAGTATAGGCCAGACGGACTCCTGCGGCCCCAAGAGGAGGCACCAGGCCTGGAAAGTGGGAGGGGACCCCTCCCTTCCCTTGCCCTGGGGTTGGGATGGGGGCCTGTGAGCTTGCAGGTCAGTCAGCTGAGGAATCGCCTTGAGCGGGGTGGGGGTGGGGGGTGTCAGCAGGGAGTGGGCCTGAGAGGTGGATTCCCCCAAAGGAAGAAAAGAACTTCCTTCTCCCTTCCTCCTTTTCCCCAGCCCTTCCTGAAAATCAAGGGCCAGGGCTCTCCCCCGTTGCACTAAGGGCAGTCAGGGCTGAGGGGATGGGTGAAATGGGAGACAAAGCAGGTGGCAGGGGAGTCTTGTGGGAAGTAACAGTGATCCTGGGTGGGAAACGGGAGGTGGGCTGTACTGCGCAAGTCTGAGGGAACGTCCAGCGTTCAGCCTGCCTCCCGGCACTCAGGATGGGGGCACTCCTTCCTCTCTCCAGCCACCCCTGAGCCCTCCCCTAGCTGGCCCCAGAGGCTCAGAGTGACTCCTCTGCTCACTGCCCTGCAGGCTGCCTGCTGGCTTCAGGTCCACTCCCCTCTGCCCGGGTCACCGCGAGGTGCTGTGGGGGCCCCACCTCGGCGACCGGAAGTGCTCTTCACCCACCTCGCTGTCACCACACGGGACCCCAGTGGTGAGAGAGCGCGGCTGGGCACTATGGAGTGGGAATCACCGCACACACGTTAGCGCTCGGGCTGAGATCTGTGGTGAAGGGCCACGTTCTGTGAGGGAGGGAGGTACCCCGGAGCCCAGCTCTCCGAGGTGAGGCATGGGGAGATGCTGGGAGACCACATCCCTGAGGAGCGGTCCTGAGTAGAAAGGTAGGAGCAGCTTCAGCTAACAGTCGGTTCTGGCACCAGCCTGCATTATATTCACGGGACGAAGGACAGGAACTGGGGGTGGGGAGGGAGCTTCTGATCAGCCGGGTCCCAGCTGGTCACGCTCACGGACCGCGGTGCTGGAGCTCCCTGGGGTGGGCCTGGAATATTCCCCCCACTCCACTGGTCCTCACTGGGCCAGCTGCTGGCTTCCAGCTCAGGGGTATTAAACACACCACTGAAAAACTACCCAGCTTGTTTGCACCGCAGACAAAGAGAAACCTTGTTTGTCTTTTGGCTAATCCGAGGCCAGCAGCTGAGCTCTGGGCACGTGCAGGCATGTATGGTGTGTGTGCTAGCGTGTGCTCATGTATGTGGTGGCCGAGGCCAGGCCGTACACTCTGAGAACACACGTGGTTAGCCCCTGGAGCCCGCCCTGGCGGTGGGGGAGCTGGGGAAGCTGAGTGCAGGCCAAGAAGCAAAGCTTGGGAAATCCCTGTGGCCAGAGACCATGGACCACTAAGGAGGCCGAGGGGCGGCTGGGAAGACTGATTCTGGCTCTTTCTGCCTCCCCAGCCCTCTAGGGTCCCCTGAAAGTCCAGAATCATAGAATACAGGGAAAAGAGACAGGTCTACAGTCCTTTCCAAGGCTCTTAAATCCCCGAGCTCAGCGAGGACAAGTGTCAGGTGTGGGAGGGCCTCGCCACCTTGTGGGGACATGCGGTACTCCTCGCTCAGTCCTGGCCAACCAGCCCCGTGGGGAGGGAGAAAACCCCATGGGGCATCGACTTGGCTCGTGCTGTGTGGACAGCCCTTATATTCCCACAGGAGCAAGGAGCCTGGTGGGGAATCTATCCCACTCACACCAGACAGATGGGGCAGTCCAGGCTGGCCCAGGCCCACCTGCACAGGCAAATCTGATGCCCTTGGATGCAGCCTGACCACATTTGAAGCACCTTAGAGAAAGGTTTGCAGGGAAGAAACTTGGAGCTCATCTGTTCCAAGGAAACTGAAGCCCAGAGAGGGAGGGGGGCCCTGCTGGAGACCCCACAGCTTCTCCATCACAGAAAGAAGCGGGATTGAGGGTCCTGACTCCAAGGCTCACGCATTTTCCCGAGGGTCCAGGGTCTAAGACAAGCTGTCCAGACTGAAACCCAGCCCAGCTGGGACCCAGAGCAGAGGCAGTGCAGTGAGAGTTCTTGCCACAGGTCAGCAGGGGGAGGAGATCTGGGCCATATGGAGATGAGGCTGCAAATGGGGCTCCAGGATGATCTGATTTTGATATTGAAAAGCAAATAATGGAGGGGGAGGGTATGCTTAGCATACACGAGGTCCTGGGTTCAATCCCCAGTACCTCTATAACAAACATTTTTTAAAAATAAAAACTAATTACTCCACCTTCCCCAAATAAATGAATAAAAAATAAAACTCATCTCAAAAAAAGAATACCCATGAAAAAAATTTAAAGGCAAATATTATTAGCATCTTCAGGCACTAACTTCAATGCTAGCACTGTGCTGAATATTCACAAACATTAGGTCATTTAGTACTCACAATGCCCCTTTGAGGGAGACACTATTATAATCCACTTTTTTCAGATAAGGAAGCTGAAGCAGAAGAGGGAAGCAACTTGCCCTGGGTTACCAGCAAGTGGCAGAGCAGGGATCTGAGCACAGAGATTTCCAATCTGTTGAGGGCAAAGGCTCTGCTGTGCAAAGAAAAGAGCTTGAGTTGCTCACTCCCTCCAGCTCTGACCCCAGCCTGCCTCAGGCGACAGGAGCTGCCGCTGGCTCTCCAGGAGGCGCGGCCTCGGTGCACCCTCTGCTGTGCACGAGGAGCAAAGAGAGTTCCGTCCGAGTCCTGAAGATGGCTGGCAGGGACCGTGGCCTCTCCTCCCCAGTAAGGAACAGGGTCACTGGGCTGGCTGGCTGGCTGTAGACCACCACTGCAGAGCACACATCTGCTGAGCTGCAGAAGGATGGGTTTGGTCACACCCCTGGTTTCTCAGGACTTCTTCCTCTTAGAAGCTCCTCCACCTCCCTCAAAGTCATGTTCATCCCAGGTCCACCCCACTGAGGACCAGGACCATGGGCTGGATGGGCCCTACCAGGAGTGACCATGACCGGCCCCCTTAAGAGCTGGGATCCATGCTCATTCAGAGCACTGCCACGTGGGTAAAAGGCAGAATTGGGAATCCAAGCGATCTGGGAAAAGGACCCCTCCCCAAGGGCCGGGATGGCTGGCTGTGAGTCGGGCAGTGAGGCTGGATACTCTGAACAGGTCAAGGGTGTGGAAAGGGGAATAAAGGCTAGGGTAAGGATAGGCAAATGCATGAAGGAGGAACAGGTGTCCGGGCATGTTCATCCAGGCCAAGTTTGTTTGAACCGGGGCTTGCTACTGGGTGGGGCTCAGTGAGAAGAGAAACAGCCCCAGGACAACTCCTCAGGAAATAACGGGGCACCCCAAGTCTGAGTTAATTGCCTCAGGTACATTTCTGGGCCCAGAAGAGGGAGTTAGTCATAGGACCTATATCAGAGGAGAAAGCAGGTGAAAAAAAGGCCAATCCACATTTTATTTGTATCTGTCTTGAATGTGTACATAAATTCTCAGGACCCACTCCCCCATGTTGGGGATGGATGGTAGGTTCTGGAGGGAAGAAGCATCCGATTGAGGACATGAAATTTAACAGAAGGTCCTGCCACCCTGAGCAAGGGGCATCCCTGTGGGCCGGGACTTGCACTGTCCTCCCTCCCCTCCCGGCCATCTGTGAATCCTCATGGGCCCTGCTATTTGACACTAGCTCAGCCCCCTCCTCCCCATGGACTGGCCATGGGCAGAAGACCCAACCTCCTCTCTTCAGTGTTTTAGCTTCTTCTGCTTTTCTTATCCCTAAAATTCTACTCCTGGGGTGGGAAAACACCAAAACCCACAACATGTCTCTCCCAAGCCTACTCCTAACTCAGGGTGGTCAAACCAGACTACTGAGATTAGAAACTTCAGCCACCGGGGCCCTCACAGCTGGCTGGATCTGAGGGCAGGGTTGGCAGTGGCACTGTGGCAGGATGTGGGGAGGTGCAGGGCTCCTGGGTGTGCCTGAAAGAGGGAAAGAAAGCCCCCCAGGAAGCCAAGGACATGGGCTTATTCGTCGTAGAAGTCAACATGGGCTCCAGACTTGAACTTGTCCTTCTGCAGCAAGCTCAGCAGTTTCTGGGCTGACACCCTGCAATCCACAAGCTTCCCCTTTGTCTTCAACTCCTGCAGCTTTTCTCGCAGGTCTGGGTCCACGGAGGTCTCCCGGGCTAGCTGCTGCATGTCTGTGTCCAGGGGACCTAGAGGATGAGGAGCAGAAGACAAGGGAACACGGCTGAGGCAGGGGCCCCTGCTGTGTGTGTGGGGTGGGGTGGAGTCACATCTGGCCAGAAGGTGACACCTCATCTTGGCTGACACCTGTCATCAGGATCATCAAAAGCTCCACACTGTCACTGCTGAGCTCCAGACTCAAATTCCAATGTCCTCTGAACATGGTCCCTCGAGACCACCGAGTCTGCACTTCCTGCCCAACCAGCACCTCCCCTGACTTTCCCACGAAGTACCCCTCTCCCAGACTCAAACCTTCCTCTCCCCACCCCCTCTGCCCCCACAGCCAATCAGTCAGTCACCAGGTAGGACCCTTGGCTTCTGCCAAACTGCCAACCAGGCCCCTTATGCAACACTGGTTCCCTCCCTGCTTCAACTCCTCCTGTAGACCTCTGCTACAGTCATCTTGCTAAAACATCACTGGGGTCGGCAAAACGACAATTTCTAGCTGTGCCCCCATAAAAACATCAATTTGGACAACTAACTGCATATGGAATTATTTTCAAAAGAGCCAAGGATTCCAGGTGAGGAATTACGCCACCTGAGTTGAAGCACAGAAATAAGAAAAGACCCACCGAGGAAGGTAGGAAAGACAAATTCACATACCCTACCACCCCTTGCCCAAGCCCCGGCAGCCCAGTGTGGGGACGGACATGCTCCCTGTGGGAAGAGAGTGAAGTGAGCACCCATCTTCCCCGGGGGCTCCAGAGTCAGCTTGTCCCAGCACCAGGCCAACTCCTGTGGCCCCAGATGGCTCCCTGTGGGCTGTCATGAACCAGGCCCCCAGCTCACCCCAGCACCCGCCAGCTCCAGTGGTCCCACAGCCCTAGGCAGCTCCCAGGGGGCACCTGTGAAGCCAGGCCCCTGATCTATTCCAGCACCAGCTGGCTCCTGGGCCTGGGCAGCTCCTGGGAACCCAGGCTTCTGGCACATCCCAGCACTAGCCAACTCCTGTGCCCCTAGATGGCTCCTGTGGGCCCAGGCTTCTGATCAGGGTCTGTGAATGTACCCACAAACCAGGCTCCCAGCTAGGCCTAGTGCCAGGCTGACTACCACAGACACATGAATTTGGACCCACCCCAGCAATAGGTGCCTAAGGACTCTAGTAGCAAGCCTGCTATGGACATCACCAGATGGCCCACCCAGAATCACTGGATGGCTTGACTGGTGCAGAGCTTTTCCTGCTGAACTCAGTCTATAAAGACTAGAAGAGGTGCCTACTTCCTCAAAGGCACAGACACCAACACAAGGCCATAAGGATCATAAATAATCAAAGAAACATGACACCACTGAAGGAATCTAATATAACCCTGATGACTGACCATAAAGGTGAGATCTACGAACTGTGTGACAAAGAATTCAGAATAATCCTCTTAAAGAAATTCAGTGAACTATAAGCAAACACAGATAGGCACCTAAATGAAATTAGGAAAACAATGTGTGAACAAAATGAGAAGTCCAACAAAGAAATAGAAACCATCTGGAGAAAAAAAAAAAAACCCAAACTGTAATCCTAGAAGAATACAATGACTGAACTGAAGAATTAGAGAATTTAACAGAAGACTTGGCCAAGCAGAAAAAAATCTGTGTACTAGAAGAAAGGTCATTTGAAATCATCTAGTCAGAGAAGCAAAAGAAAAAAGAAGTGAAAAAAGCCTACACGAATTAAGGGTTACATTTAAAAGAAACAATCTATGTATTATTGGAGTCCCAGAAAAAAAAAAAAAGGAACAGGAAGCTTATTTAAAGAAATAATGTCTGAGAACTTCCTAAATCTGGGGAGAGATTTGTACATCCAAGTTTATGAAGCTAATATTTCAACCCCAAAATACCTTCTCCAAGACACCAAGACTAGATGGTTTCACTAGTAAATTATGTCTTTTTTTAATGACAACATCATATTATTTTGATCACTGTAGCTTTGTAATAGGGTTTTGAATCAGAGAGTATGATGCTGGAGAGTTTTGTTCCTCTTTCTCAAGACTGCTTTGGCTATTCAGGGTCTTTTGTGATTCTATATGTATTTTAGAATTATTTGCTTTATTTCTGTGAAAAATGCCATTGGAATTTTGATAGGGATTGCATTAAATCTGTAGGCTGCTTTGGGTAGTATGGACATTTTAACAATATTAATCCTTCCAATCCATGAGCACGGCATCTTTCCATTTATTTTGTATCTTCAACTATAATGCCTTATAGTTTTCAGTGTACAAGTCTTTTACCTCGTTAAATTTATTCCTAGGCATTTTATTCTTCTTGAGGCAACTGTAAATGGGACTGCTGTCTTAAGTTTCTCTTTCTGATAGTTCATTACTAATGTATAGAAATGCAATTGATTTTGTATCCTGCAACTTTACTGAATTTGTTAGTTCTAATAGTTTTTTGGTAAAGTTTTTAGGGTTTCCTATGTGTAATATGTCATGTGCAAATAGAGATAGTTTTACCTCTTCCTTTCCAATTTGGATGCCTTTGATTTTTCTTGCCTAATTGCTCTGGCTAGGACTTCCAATATTATGTTGAATAAAAGTAGTAAGAATAGCTTCCTTGGGGGGCGGGGGGTGGGAAGGGACAGACTGGGATTTCAAAATGTAGAATAGATAAACAAGATTATACTGTATAGCACAGGGAAATATATACAAGATCTTATGGTAGCTCATAGAGAAAAAAATGTGACAATGAATATATGTATGTTCATGTATAACTGAAAAATCGTGCTCTACACTAGAATTTGACACAACATTGTAAAATTATTATAAATCAATAAAAATGTTAAAAAAAAATAGCTTCCTTGTCTTGTTCCTGATCTTAGATGAAAAGGTTTTATCTTTTCATCATTAAGTACATTAGCTGTGAGCTTGTCATATATGGCCTTGCTTATGTTTAGGTACATTCCCTCTATCCCCACTTTGCTGAGTCTTTTAAATCGTTAAGTGGGTGTTGAATTTTGTCAAATGCTTCTTCTGCACTTATTAAGATGATCATATAAATTTTACCCTTCATTTTGTTAATGTGGTGTATTGCACTGACGGACTTGCAGATGTTGAACAATCTTTGCACCCCTAGAATAAATCCCACCTGATCATGGTATATGATCCTCTTAATGTATTGTTGAATTTGGTTTGCTAATAATTTTGAGGATTTCTGCATCTATATTCATCGAGTATATTGGCCTGTAATTTTCTTTTCTTGTAGTGTCCGTGTCTGGTTTTGGTATGAGGGCAATGTTGGCCTCATAAAATGAGTCTGGAGAGTTTTCCCACCTTTGCACGCAGGTTGCCTTACACCTGCTGATATGGAAGCAGTCCTCAAGGTCAATGTCCAGTTCAGCCACCTCCAATTAAGCCATCTGGTCACCCCACCAGACAGGAATTGCTTCTTTCTTGAACCCTTATAGACACTTTCTATTCTTCATATAGGAGCCACAGCACCCAAGAATTTGGAGTTAATGGATCTCATGGGCAGAAAATCAAGGAAACTCAGGCTTGGAAGGAGAATCACCCCTCTGATCCTCAAACATCTTTCAATCACTCATGCATCCCTGGTAAGTAGGGACTTGCTACCTTTCCAAACAACCCACTCCATCTTTGGACACTTGTTAGAACATTCTTCCAGAGACTGAAACAAAAACCTAATTGGTCTCAGTCTTCATTCAGGCCCTGGGAGCCTCACAAAAAGTTCAACTTCCTCATAATGCCCATGGCAGCCCCCTGAGACGTAACCCAGTCGCATGGAATTCCGGAGTCTGCTCTGCTCCTGACTGTGGTTTCCATTTGCTCCCTGTTGACTGAGTAAATCCTAGGCTGAGCTCAGACTGGGTGCTGGGTTGAATGTTGGCTGTAAGAGTAACTGTATACGTGAGGGAGGGAGGGAGGATTGGGTACTAAAGAGCATGAAGAAGTAGACACGGCACTGATTATGAACTTGGACGCAAGGTTTGATCCTGGCTCTGCCCCATCTGGACTTTGGTCAGGTCAATCCACCTCTTTGCTCCTAGGGTTCCAAGGGGAATAAGCTACTGGATCTCTACGTTGCTCAGACATTATATAACAGCTATGTCACCACCTTCTAATTTCAGCAACCTCAAGCCTAGAATAGAAGCCTCACTTTTAAGAATGGGGTACAGTGGCATTATGGTAAGGCGATGAGAAGCCAGATCAAGGGTCACAAGACCCCCTACCCTTTAACTTTCCTGAGGATGGGACCCTATCTTATTTATCCCAGCATCCCCCAGAATTCCAGCACTGTTCAGTCTGGGATGGTCAGTATTCAACAATGTCGGTCTGCTCATCATTCAGCTCACATTTACTGCAGACTGGCTCAGTGGGATGCTTTGCTAGGTGCTGGGGACAATGGACAGTCCCTGCGCAGAAAGAGATGTAAAGAAGTATACATATGAACATAATACAGTGTGGTAAGTCCTATCTAACAATTAGAAATGCTAACAATCAGATAGCACTTCACAGTTAGGAATCACTTTCACATGCATGACATCATTCAGTCCTCCAAACTGCTCTGTCAAGACAGGTAGCATCTTCCCTATTTTACATGAAGAAATGAGGTACAGGCCTGTTATTTAAATCCTAATCATCTCTCAAAGTCTAATCTTTCAGACTTTTTGGCCCCACCCTCAAGTCCAGGCAGCTCAATCGGTACCCTCTAACTAAAGCTGCCTGCCCCTGCCAACACTAAACTTCCTTGGAGCCTGTGTTTCCCTTAAGGAGTGATGGGTCATGATTCAGGGACAATATATTCTATGGACCTTTCCTGAGGGGGACAGAGGAGGCTCCTTGCTCAGTCCCCAGAAGGTAACCGGCCAATTCCGGGCACAGGGACAGCAGTAATGCTTCACCTACCTGGGGCATAGCTCAGCACCCTCACACTCGGATCCTCTGCGGCCAGGACCTGGAACAGCATGTCACGAGCAGCCTTCCCTGCACAGTACAGTGCCCAGCCCTTGAAGGGCTGCAGCGCACAGAGGGATGAGATGTTAACCACAGTCCTGCTGAGGCCAGGACTCTTCGGGAAGGCCTTCAGGATGCTGGAAGTCAGGCAGAGCATGGAGGTCAGGTTCAGAGCCCAGTAGTTGTTCACTTCAGCTGAGTCAGCCAGGTCCACGAAGCCTTTGGACACATCCCCAAGAGTGGCTGAAAAACCAGACCTTAGGAATCACTCAATTTATTCCAGAAATCCCCTTCCCATCCAGACCTAGAGGAGTTTCCCTAGTGCTTCGGAAGACGCCTCCATCTTCTTAGCTCTGCAGATGGATATACCTGGGGGAACCCACACCTGAAGCTGCAGACTCGCTTTGCTCCGGGACAGGAGGCGGGGTACGGGGGAGGGGCGGGGGGGGGTGGTGGTGGTGGAGGGGAGCGGAACTCTGGGGGCCAATTGGAGAAATGGGGGAATTTACTTCTATTGGGAAACCCCCTATCCTAACTCACGCCTCCGCCAGAGGGCGCCGAGCAAGATGATTAGGAAAGTTCTACAGGCGTTCTGAAAAACTTGGCGTTGAATCCGGAAGGGGAGAATGGGGGGGAGGTGGCGGAAAAAAGGGGAGGTGGGGGGCAAAAAGGGCAGGTGGGGGCAAGATGAGCTTCCGTGACAGCATCGGGTCTTCCTCGCACATCGCATAGACTAGGTCTTTCGGGAGTCTTTTCTGACTCCTAGGAGACACCTTTAAAGTTCCAAGTGGTGGGGGAAGTGAGAACAGAAAGGGACACTAAGCTGTACCCCCGAAGCGCTCGCACAGGTGGAGTCCGGCCCCGCCCGCGGGGGTCTTACCCGCGTTGTTGATGAGCATCATTCGCTGTAGGCCCTCGGGCCTGGGGAGCTCGCGCACGGCGGCGAGCAGCCGCTGTAAGTCTGCCTCGGCGCCCAGGTCGGCGGGCACCCACACCAGGCGCAGGCCCGGCCGCCCAGAGCCCAGCTCGGCCTCCAGCTGCCGCAGCGCCTCGTCGTTGCGGGCGCTTAGGACCAGCACGGAGCCAGGCGACAGCAGCGGGACCAGGAGCTGGGCCAGCGTCCGGCCGAAGCCGCGGGAGGCCCCGGTCAGCACGCATACGGCGCGCCCCAGGCTGCCCACCTTGCCGGCGCCCGCCTCCATGCCTCCGATCTCCGCGAGCTGAGGCCGGAACCTGAGACCCGGCAGGGGACCGGGCGGCCGCAGTGGGCGGGGCGGCGTCGGGGAGTGGGCGGGGCGGTGTTGGGGAGTGGGCGGGGCCCCGCCCGGCGTGGGCGGGAACCTGAAGCTGCGGGCGGAGAGCAGCCGGCGCCGGTTTCCGTGGTAGTGGAAATGGAGGTAACTGGGAAGTCGAAGTGAGCTCCGGGGGGCTAAACTGGAAGGGCAGGAGGCGCGGCCTCCACAGGAAGCCCTAACCGTTTGCGGAGCGTAGCTTCACCCTTCGCCCTGCACCCCACGCGTTTCAGTCACCCGCTGGGAAGCATTCTCTTCCCAAGTCCGGGCCCAACTTGCTTGCACAAGTGACTCCCTCCAGGTCAGGCCACCTTGCTCAATGCTGAGCATCCCTGCACGTGGCCTATGCCAGTTCAGGGATTCGGGTCCCTTCTGGGCTTAGGGAACTCACCCTCCCCGATGGGGGGCGGTGGTAAGAGCAGCTACCTCCTGGTGAACAAAGCGCTCTTCCATTCGTTGTAAGAACCTTCTCCCGCTCTAGGCTGATGGCTGGCGCTGGTTCCCCTACCTCTTTGAGGTTTCTGACTCTGCCCCTAAAGATCTGAGTTCCCTGGGATCCTGCACCCACTCATGCTGCCCTCTTCCTAGTAGCCAATTCCTTCTCCTCCCATCTGCGTTTTCGCACATGATCGTCCAAGTCTACTTCCAGGCCTGTGCTTCAGAAAACCCACATTTTCCATTTTTTTTTTTCCCAAGAGAAAGAGGGAAAAATTGGCAGACTGCTACAGATCTCCTTGAAAAGGAGTCGCTTTTGAGAAATTTAGCAAGGATCTTAAGTAACCTAACCCCCACAGCTCAGTCCCAGTCCTCACTGGGCTGTTCTCTGCCCTGGGGACAAATAGCAAAACTGCCTTTCAGGGCTCCTGGGGAATTGCATTTTGCTTCCCTGTTTTGCGGGCTGTCATTATCAACATCAAAACAGTTTGGGGGAAGCTTTTCACTTTCCACGTAGGTGCCTTTACCACAAAATTTTTATAAAATATACAGCCCAGACTGTAGATTACAGTGGAATATGTTCTAAGAACAAATAAAACTGCCAAGAAACCTTAAACTTCATTTAGTAGATGTATTTGTTATTGTGCATAGTATTATTTTGAAACTATTTTGTGCAAAATAGGACAAAGAAAATAAGTAATTATGCTAACTCTTGTTAGGAGCCAAGATTTTCAGTGTTAGAGAAAAGAGACCAAGAATAAATTCAAGGAAGTTAAGAGAACAATCTGTAAAGTTGAATTTGAATTGGAAACCAGAAAATTGTAGAATTTATTGCAGTTGCTTTACTTTTATACAATAACACCAAGAACAGTTTTCTCCTCTGTTGTTTTGTTCTCCAATACCTGTGACTAACCTTTTTAAGAGTTCTCCCTGCAACAATGGCAGAGATAAAAGTGGTGCCCAGATGAAGTCTGCGTTTGTATTTTGTGTGGCCCACATAGGGCTTTTTTTTTTTTCTTTTTAAATTTGAGGAGATGTTTCTGAAGTGGGAGATTTTACATCATATCAGGATTTCCAGCTTTTTTTTTTTTTTTTTTTTTTTTTGAGCAACAGGAAGGTCTGGCAAACCGGGCTGTAACTGAGGTGAGCAGTGGTGCCTCGTGGGGAGGAGGCTGTGTGCTCCAGTTTGCCAGGACTTCCATCACTCACAGGTGTAGGCACTTCTGTTTCCCACTGTTGATGCATAGCTGAATTCTTACCCAGTGGTGATGCTCAAAATGTTTAACAGCCAGGGCGTTGCTGGATTGTGAAGAGGTGGGCCTCTGGAGGGGTGAGGAGGCTTTTGGTAATTCAACACCAGTAGGAAGGACTCTGTGTACCTGTACACCGTTGAAATTGTCCTGCTTTTTAACTTGCCCATTAAGGATGGAAGATAAAGATCTTCAATCTGATTGCTCCAAAGCTAAACTCTTCTGAACTGGCCCAAAGACCTTCTCCTTTAAATACATTTTAATAGCTTTTCCCTGCTCTCCAGGCCTCAGAAAACAGGTTGGTGAAATCATAGTCCCATCCATTCATTCATTTGGCATTCATTGACTTTCTACTGTGTGCCAGGCTTTGGAGAAAGGAGGGCACAATGAAGGGATGGGTACAAATCAAACCGAGCCTCTTCTAAACCTGGCAGCTTCTAGGAGGAACCATTTGGAAATAGTCCCCAAGGAAAGTGGTTTGCCTCATGGGAGAAAGCCTGGAAAATTATTATTCTTTTCTGAGGACGACAATTATTTGCTATCTACTTCCCCTCACTGTCAGTCTTATTTCAAGTAATATTTCAGTAATTTATGAATAATATTTCAGGGGCAACACAACTCTTAGAATTCCTTATACCATAATGGTTCCCAAATTTGTCTGCACTTTGGAGTCACTGAGAAATTTCAAAACACTGATGCCTCTGTCCCGTAGGCCTGGACTTAAGAAATTTGTATTCAGTTTATTTAAACTAAAACACACACACACACACACACACACAAACACAAACACACAGAAACACAAACAGTTCACCCATTTCTCCCACTCCCACCTCTTACAACCACCAATCTCTTCTCTGTATCTATCAGCTTGGGGGTTTTTTTGTTTCACCTTTTTTTTTTTTTTTAGATTTCACATGCCAGCTAAAAATTGGCACTTGCCATCTACCTCTGCTTGGATTAAATCATGAGCCGCTGTAGCTGTTGATCTCCAGCACACCCTGGAATGAGTCCAGGGCTGAGATCAGGAATGAGACGCTCTGTGCTCTGGGAAAACTGGCTGAACAGGCCTTCAGATAGTTAGATATTTTCAGGAGAAGATTTTATAAGTCCAAATTCTTGCGTCTCCTCATATCTAGAAAAGCACTAAAACCATTAATGGTGACATCTGCTCCTTGTGACTAGCAGCAGCCTCTGCCTAAGTGTGTGCTTGACTGCACATACCTCCCCTCACTGAAATCACATATAATACTGAGTTTCCCCCCTGCCTCTTTGGAAGAGTTTCTCAGAGCTTTCTGGGATGCTGTCTCCCAGGCTGTAGTCCTCATTTTGCCCCAGATAAAACTTAACCCACAACTCTCACATTGTGTGATTTTGTTTCAGTTGACACACATAAGAGATCATATGGTATTTATCTTTGTCTGACTAATTTCACTTAGCATAATGCCCCCAAGGTCCATCCATGTTGTCAAAAATGGCAAGATTTAATTCTTTTTTTAAATAGCTGAATCATATTCCATTGTATATGTATACACAACAATTTTTGTTTCCATTCATCCATCCTTGGATACCTAGGTTGTTTTTATATCTTGACTATTGTAAATGATGCTGCAGTGAACATGGGGTGTGTGTGTATCTTTTCAGTTCTATTTTTAATATTTTGAGGAACCTCTATATTGTTTTCTATAGTGGTTGCACCAGTTTACATTCCTACCAACAGTGCACAAGTGTTCCCTGTTCTCCGCATCCTCACCAACACTTGTTGTTTCTTATCTTTTTAATAATAACAGTTCTGACAGGTATGAGGTGATGTCTCACTGTGGTTTTGGTTTCCGTTTCCCTGATGATTAGTGATGTAGAGCATCTTTTCATAAGTCTGTGTCCATCTGTATGTCTTTAGGAAAAATGTCTATTCAGATCTTCTGTCCCTTTTTTAACTGGAATGTTTGGTTTTTTGCTTTTGAGTTGTATGATATTGTTTGTTTTGATATTAGCCCCTTATCAGATACATAATTTGAAGTTATTTTCTCCCATTCAGTAGGTTGCCTTTTCGGTTTGTTGATAGTTTCCTTTGCTGTATAGATGCTTTTTAGTTTGATATAGTCTCCTTGTTTATTTTTACTTTTGTTACTTTTGCTCTTGGTGTCAGATTCAAACAACCATCACCAAGACCAATGTCAAGGAGCTTACTGCCTATGTTTTCTTCTAGGAGTTTCTTGGTTTGGGGTCTTACATTCAAGTCTTTAATCCATTTTGAGTTATTTTTTTGTCCCTAATGTAAGTGAATGGTTCAGTTTCACTCTTTTGTGTATGGCTGTCCAATTTTCCTAGCATCATTTATTGAAGAGACTGTCGTGAAGAAAAAAAAAAAAAAAGGAAAAAAAGAAATTGTCCTCTCCCTGTTGTGTATTTTTTGGCTACTTTGTCATAAATTAATTAACCAAGTGAGTGGGTTTATTTCTGGGCTCACTATTCTGTTCATTGATCTATGTGGTTTTATCCAATGCCAATACTGTTTTAATTACCATAGCTTTGTAATATGGTTTGAAATCAGGGAGAATGATGACTTCAGCTTTGTTCTTTCTTCTCAAGAATTTTCTCTAGGAATTTTTAAAGTTCTCCAGGTGATTCTAATGTTCAAACTAGCTTGGAAACTACTGCAGTAGCCAATAGCAGTGATTTTTTTTTAAGGGTACAAATGCCTGAAATGTAAGGGATATGTTAAAATAGATTTAAAAGCCTAAACCTGATAAAGGACTTTAGAAGAAAACTTGATGAAATTTGAATAATATTGTATTATTTCCTGATTTTGACCATCAAACTATTGTTATGTAAGAGAATGTCCTTCTTTTGTAAATATACCAGAGTATTTAGAGGTAAAGGGCATCTCGTCTGCAACTTACTCTCAAACGTTTCAGGACAAAAATAGAATGAATAAAGCAAGCATGGTAAAAGGTTAACATTTAGGAAATCTGAGTTAAAGGTATGCAGTTCTTAATACTATTTCTGCAACTTTTTAAAGATCTGAAATTGTTTCTAAATAACAAATTTTTTTAAAATTAACAGTACTTACAACTTAATAGTAAAAAGATAATTAAAATTGAAGAATAAATTAAGAAAGCAGGAAAATCCAGAATGAGAGACTTTCTGCAGAACATTGATCAGTTTCTTTGAGTAAATGACGTGAAGAAAAGGTGGGAGGGATAGCTTTATATTAAAAAGACATGACAACTCAATAAAAGTATGGATCTTTCTTGTTTGGATTCTGATTCAAACAAACCAATGTAAAAATACATTTTTCTTAGATAATTGAGGACATTTCAATATGGACTTGGTATTAGGTGATCTCAATTATGATGTATTAGATGATCTATTGTTAATTTTTTAGGTGTAATAATGGCATATGGTTATATAAAATAATGATGACTTCTTTAGTCAAAGTGATACAAAGTCCAGGATATGCTTCAGAGCACTTAAACATCAAAGAAGAAGGAGACAAAGGGGGACAGGGAGGGAAAGGAAGCAGGGATAGATTAAGCCAGGGTGGCAAAATCTTGATAATTACTGAATCTGGATTATGGGTGTATTAAGGTCCATTATGTTATTCTCACTCTTTTGTGTATGTTTGAACACTTTTACAATTAAAAGAATATATTAAGCCCTGGAAACTGGTAAAAGGACTGGAACTTTCTGCATTTTAACAGATATTGCCCAAAACATCTCTTAAAAAGGCTAGAGCAATTCTATTCTCCAGCAGATAGCATATATATATTTCCATTTCACCATGCTAATTTTCACTCAGTTCTTCAGTTTTTATTAAGATTTTGTTTTTATTTTATTTCTGTGGATTGTTTGGTCATGCTCTTTGCCCATTTTTCTATTAGGCTTCCTATTTCTGTACTTCTTTGTGGTTTCTTTTTATTTTATTTTTTCTTTACTCAGGTTTTCTTTGTTCCACTTTTCCCCCTATTGATTTGGAAGTTATAGATCCTATTTTTGGTCTACCAGTGGTTACTTTTGAAATAAAATTATAAATGTGTGAACTTTTATTTTTCTATCCATATTAAAAAACAAACCATTATACTTTGGGGAAAACAGTGTGACTGTGCATTTTGGAGGCAAACAGGCCTGACTGGAAACCTGCCTGTACCTCCCACTGTGCCAGCTTGGCCAGGTCACGGGGCATCTTTAAACCTTGGTTACTTAATAGGCTTGTTTATTCAATGTTGCACAAATATTAGCTGAGTGCCAAACATGAGCCAGGAAATGGACTTAGGCTCTGGAGATTTAATGATGCACAACTCAGACAATCCCTAACTCATAATGGGCGGAATAAGGCAGCTAAATATAAAGCACTTAGTGTATTGCTTTATAATGCAATAAATAGTAGATATTATTGTTATTATTGCACCTCCATATTATGAGAGATTTAAGATATTTTAATTCCTTCTTCCACACCTTCCCACACACCAGCTTTTTAAAAAATATAGCCTTTAGATTCAACCTAATATTTGATTTTATACATTATGTCTTCTCCTTCAGGAATTATTTTGAATATCTTTACTGTTTTATTAGCATGGAAACGAAGTATTTAAACACTAACTTGTGTTTTCTGGACTTCAGGTTATATATTTTTATCATATCACATCTTCCATATGCTTGCATTCTTTATTTTGACTCATTTCTCAGTCACCTGGAGTACGTCTTTGAATTTATTTGGGTTTTTTTAAGAGAAGATATATAAATTGTTTACTTTTTGAGCCCTTGAATATATAAAAGTATCTTTCTGTTACCCTGTCTTATGAACAAGACTTTAATAGGGCATAGAATTATTGACTCATAATATTTTTAACTTGCTAATCTGAAATGATGCTCTGTCACCTTTCTAATATTTAGTGTTACCCCAAAAAGAAGTCTGATGTTATGTTTTTCATTTTGTGAGTAACCCATTTTGTTTCTGACTGGGTCAAATAAGATTATTTATTTATGCTTAACACTTTGAGCCTACATGGTATGTCTAGCTGTAGGTCTCATTTTTACCATTTATTAGTCCATTATATGAAGATTTATTGGGCATCTACCATGCTTTCGTGGTAGTTTAGTAGGCTCTTTTGTTAGGAAGACTTCTTCTGTAACTCGTTATAATCTCTTCAAGTAGAATTCCCACTATTAGTTAATTTGATCTCTTGGATCTATTCCCGAGTCTTATATGTTTTCACGTACCATCATATTAGTCTCTTTATCCTTTTCATATGAATGCCATAAGTATTTCTCGAACCAGCCTTTTAAATCACTGTAGCACCAATCTGTAAGTCATTGTCTCCATAGGTTTACTTTGTTGAATATAGGGATCCAGATGGACTGTAAGGTATAAGGATGGAGCTCTGTGTAACAGTCAAATTCAGCACTTTGCAGAATGGAGCCTTTTCACCTGCTCCATGGGTGGGAAGATTCTGAGTTATATAAGAACGTGATGCAGTCTGTATGTGTCTAGGAGGTGGTCTCTAGGTTGTTTTTGTTGGCCATGGAGAGAAGATACTGATTACTTGCAAAGGCATCTGGTCCAAGCACTCCAGAAACCTTAATAGCAAATGCAGAACCTATAGCTACAACACATACAAAGAAGCATTCCAAACCTCTGAACAAAGATTAAACACACATTTGAAACATTGCTAAAACTATAATAAAGTTTCGTTACTGTTTTTTTTTAAAGATACAAACATACTTGAATTGAGAGATGGGAGAGGAGCTAATAACTTGGAGGCTAGAAATAACGTGGATGATTTAAGAGACCCAAGGAAGCCAAATTGTTGGTAGCAATGGGGAGAGCTGAAATCCAACCTAATGTACTGGCAGAATTCTAAAAAGGATCAAGGAATTGGCAACACTAACTATCTCTAGATTGTAGGTAGTGAGGCAGTCTATGATAACAAATGGGTAAAGATTATTTAAAAGCCTGGTGGAATCCTGAATCTCCTCCCTCACTCCACACCTATGGCTGACTAATTCTCCCATGCCCCAGATAAAAATTGTTACGGACTGAATATTTCCCCCTAAAATTCATATGCTGAAATCCCAGCTGCCAATATGAGGGCATTAAGAAGTGGGACCTTTGGGAGGTAATTAGGTCATGAGGGTGGAGCCCTTATGAACAGGATTAGTGCCCTTATAGGAAGAAACTTGCTCTCTGCCATGTGAGATTCAATGAGAGGATGGCTGCATGCAAACCAAAAGGGGGGCCCTCACCAGACACTGGATCTGCTGGCTCCTTGATCCTGGATTTCCCAGCCTCCTGAACTGTGAGAAATGAATGCTTGTTGTTTAAGCCACCCAGCCTATGGTAATTTTTTATAGGAGCCTGAACTGACTAAGACAAAGAATAAAGTTTTACTTTCTGGAAAGAGAGAAACGTAAGATCTCTAGGCTAGAGAATACCAAGTACAGTTGAGGGCACGAACACCCCAATAAATGGGGAGGAAGGCAGAAAGAGGCAGGGCTAAGTGAACAAATGACCACCAGCCTTCTTTCCCCACTGAGCTCTGAGAATGATGGCAGCCAAGCCTTGATTTTCCACACTGCAGATTGGAAGAATCTTCCTTCCAATCTGACCATCCCAAGAACAAAGACCTAATGTCAGGAGTTCACCAACAAATGGCCTCGCCAGATCACCTTATAATGAAGTTCAGAGTCAGCAAGCCCCATTCACTTACTCAGGGCTTTCAAATACATTTTTAGTTCCCTTACCCCAAATAAAAAATTATCCTATGATTGAAACAAGAACAAAATCATTATTTTGAGCACAGAAAAAGTTGTTCGAAATTTAAAATACGATAGCAGAATTGTTGCAAAAAATTAATATATTGGTAGGAAGATAAACTTGAGAGCATTTTCCAGACAGTAGAGCAAAACAGATACGCCAAAAAGAAAACAAGAATGTTAGTGGGCCAAGACAGGAGATCCAAAATCTGAATGATAGGAATTTTATAAAGAGAGGAAGAGAAGAAAAAAAAAAAATAGGAGGAAGGAAATCATCAATGAAATAATTCAAGAAAAATGTCCAGAATTAAAAGGCATGAATTTCTGTGGAGGACTCAGCCCAAGGGATGAAAATAGGCCACAGGAAGTTTATCAATAAATTAGGAATAATGGAGGTAAAGGAAAGATCCTACAAGCTTCTAGAGAGAGAGGTAAAAATAAAAAGAAACATCCTGTAGAAACAAAGGACTGCGATCAGAAAGTCTTAGGACTTCTGGACAGCCACGCCAGAAATTCTGGAGGAAAATGATTCCTAACCTTGAGTTCTGTACCCACACAAACCATTAATTATGCATGAGGGTAAGAGTAAAATGCCTTTCCAGATGTACAGGTCTCAAAATATTTCACTTAACATACTCTTGATAAAGAAGTTCCCTGAGGGTGTGTGCCACTAAAATAAGATAAACCAAAAGAAAGAGAAGCCATACCACAGGTGAAGGACTTAGTTGTAAAGGAAATCAGAATATTGTTTTGAACTACAGATGCTTTAAAAAAAAAAAAAAAGCAAAAACAAATCAAACAAACCCCCTAAAACAGCAGGTGCAAGAAGGGAGTGCGGACTTTTTTCCTTTTTCTTCTTGGAAGCAGGAGGTAACATATCCATCCCCCGGCCCCACCCTTGATGGAAGACGTCCTCCCTCTGCTGGCAGGAGAGTGACATTGTTTTCCAAAATACTTTGTTGTGGAGACTGACTTGTCCCCCATTGAATGGTCTTTGCACCCTTGTCAAAAATCAATTGACTGTAAATGGGAGGATTTCTTTCTGGGCTCTCAATTTTATTCCATTGGTCTATGTTGTCTGTCTTTATGCTAGTACCACACTGTTTTGATAACTATAGCTTTGTAGTAAGTTTTTGAAATTGGGAACTCGGAGTCCTTAAACTTTGTTCATCTTCAAGATTGTTTTGGCTATTCAGGGTCCTTCGAAATTCCATATGAGTTTTAGGATGGACTTCCCTCTTCCTGAAAGAAAAAAAGACAAAAATAAACTCTTATTTAAGCCTTCTTTAATTTCAGCAATGTTTTGTAATTTTTAGTATATAGTCTTGTGCCTCCATAGTTAACTTTATTCCTAACTATTTTCTTTTTGATACTATTTTAAATGAAATTGTTTTCTTAATTTCCTTTTTGGACTTTCATTGCTGGAATATAGAAATGCAAGTTATTTTTATGTGTAAATCTTGTATCTTGCAATTTTGCTGAATTTGTTTATTAGCTCTAACGCTTGTGTTTCTGTGTGGTGTGTATATTCTTGAGTTTTCTACAGATAAGATCATACCATCTGTGTAAAGAGATAAGTTTACTTTTCTATTCCAATTTGTATGCCTTTTATTTTATTTTATTTTTTAGCAGAGAAGAACAAATCTGACTTTGTTGGATTGGATCTATTGGATCTATTCATTTAGATCTCACCTTTGTTGAGGAGACTTGAATGGTCTTTGCACCTTTGTCAAAAATCGGTTGGCTGCAGATGTGAGGATTTATTTCTGGGCTCTCAATTTTATTCCTTTAGCTCTATTGGAACTATTCCTTTAGCTCTAAATTTTGTGCTCTGTTGCCTATACTTAGCCATGCTGGCTCTGCACCTTCTTAAAAGAATGTTGCCTATAGCCTGAAATATACATGTTAGCCCATTCTCGAGGCTCTTTTTTCCCAGGGTTGACCTTTAAAAGTATAACACTTTTCTATGCATATAGTGATAAAAAGTCGCAAAACAGAAAATAACAATTGTCTTGTTGGAGGTTTATAGGAACGTTGTGACCAGGCCTACCTAGTCACACTCCCTCCTCTTTTAATATGAAAGAAGCCTGAATTCTAACTCAGTTAAGGTGGTTCTTTGGGACACTAGTCCACCATCTTTTCAGTCGGCTGGCTTTCTGAATAAAGCTGCTATTTCTTGCCCCAATTCCTTGTCTGTCAATTTAGTGGCCTACTGTCCAATGAGCTGTATGAGCTTGGACTTGGTAACATTTTCTTGCCTAAATGCTCTAGCTAGAACTTCCAGTACAACGTTGAAGAGAAGTGGTAAAAACAGACATCTTTGGGTTTTTTCTGATGTTAAGGAAAAGCTTTCAGTCTTTTACATTGGGTTTTTTTGTATGTGGCCATTATCATGTTGAATAAATTCCCTTCTATTCCTATTTTGTTTTGAGTGTTTTTATCTTGAAAGAATGTTGGATTTTGGCACGTAATTTTTCTGCATCTATTGAAATGATCATGTTGTTTCTTCCCCCTTCATTCTATTAAATTGTTTAATTTTAAATGTTGAACCAACCTTTCATTCCTGGGATAAAACCCACTTGGTAATGATTATAATCCTTTTATATTCATAAAGGGATATTGGTCTGTAGGTTTCTTGTAATGTCTTTGCCTGGCTTTGGTATCAGGGTAATAATAAAGGAGATTTGAACAACTCAGTTACAGGTTTGACTTAAAAGATATATACTGTGTGCTTCTCTGTGTGTGTGTGTGTGTGTGTGCACACATGTGTGCAGAGAGAATATTTTGTATCCACAAGTAGACAATACCAAGCTTTGCCAAAGAACATTCATAAAAATTCATCATGTACATAAAGATCTCTATAAATCCCCCCCAAAGTCTCTTAATATAACAAAATGAAAAAATAGCAATAAAATGATTTTCAAAAAATTAACTTGAATTTCTAAAACCATCTTTTCGGTGGGGAAAGTATAGTTCAAGTGGTGGAGCACAGGCTTAGCATGCACAAGGTACTGGGTTCAATCCCCAGCACCTCCTCTAAAATAAACAAATAGATAAGTAAACCTAATTACCTCCCCCTGCCAAAAAAGTGAAATTTTTTTTTAAAAATTGAAAAAAAAATAAAACCATCGTTTCAGATAACTCAGTTCAAAGAAGAAATAAAAAATCTATTCAGAAGCAAATAACAATGAGAATACTACTTTGTATACCAGCAAAATATACATATAAAAATATACCAGTATACCACTTCTCAGAGGAAAATGTATATTACTAAATTTTTTTTATTAGAAAGGAAAAAAGACAGAAAAGAAATGAATGAAGTATTCACCCTGTGTGAGTTACGGATCTTTGCAAAAACAAAAAACAAAAACAAAAACATAAGAACTCAAGACAAAATAAAACAGAAAAAAATGCATTTTTGGTTTAGCTCACAGCACTGAGAGAGAAAGCTATAAACTCAGGTCTGCAAAGGGCAGAAACCCAGGTAGCTCTGGGGCTGCCTGAACCCAGATATACAAAGCAGTGATTCAGTAAGTGATGAATCAGCGACCGCTCTTCTCAATCTCACCGTTTTGCTTAAGATTTAGTTACTATGGAGAGAGCATAAAATTAGCCTAGTCAAGTTTCATGTCTATTTTTTTAATCTAGAAAAGTTCAGTGCATGCTCATTGATGGGGTTACCAAACAGTCCCCAACAGGGAAAGGTTAGTTCCCCAAGAAGAACTGGGGTAGTGTTATCAGAGGAAGGAGCAGTAAGTACGGGGTGGCAAAAGCAACAAATTGTCCATTACACACCCTTAGAAGCTAGATTTATGCTAGGGTGTTCACTACTGCATTTATTTACAGCACCACAAAGTTACGAGTACTCAGTATTAAGTGAATGGTTAAATGAAATATAATATATTTAAGATGGTCTGCAATGCAGCCATTATAACTGTTTCGGATTAGTATTTAAAGAATTAAAAAAAAACTCACTATGGAAAAACAGAATAAAATCTGTTTAGAGTCTACAAATTAATCTTAAACCTTTAACTTTTGCATATAACCAATACCTGAAAAAAAAAATGTGAATTGTGTGTGTGTCCACAACCTAACACGTGAATCTTATTTGAAAAAAAGGGTTTTTGTAGATGTAAATATTATTAAGTTAAGAATCTTGAGATGAAATCTTCCTGGATTATCCTTATGACCTAAATCCAATGCGGAGTGTCCTTAAAAGAGAAGAGAAGTGATAGACACAGGGAAGGCCATGGTCATGTGAAGACGGAGATTAGAGTAATGCGCCACAAGCCAAGGAATGCCTGGAGCCACCAGAAGCTGGAAGGAGGAAGAAACTATTCTCTTCACTCTTGAAGGGAGTGCAGCCCTGCTATAGACTGAAAAAGAAAGGAAGGAAGGAAGGAAGGAAAGAAAGAAAGAAAGAAAGAGGAGGGGAGGGAGGGAGGGAAGGGGAGGGGAGGAGAAAGAGAAAGAGAAGGAAAGAAAAAAGAAAAACAAAAACCCCAAACTGCACAACCTAAAAGTTTCAAGTTATGTTTTATTTGCAGACTTTACTGGGAACTATAGCCCGGAAAGGCAGCCTCCAAGGTATCTCTGAGGAACTGCACCCAAGAGGAAAGGGAGGAACCAGAATACATGGGTCTTTGCTGAAAAAAAGAATGTAGTTGTATGTCAAAAGATTACTGCTAATCACAGAAAAACAGACATCTCAAGTTAACAATTTTAGAGCTTTTCTATGTATGGGAAGATGCAAAGAATCTAGGCTTACTGAAATTATTCCTTTGATGTGCGTCTTAACTGTCTAGGGTTCAGTATCCTGTTTTTTTCCATCCTGAATTCCCCTCAGGGTGCACCGTCAGGGCAGCAGCAGCGCTGATAGCTTGATGGCAGGTAACATTCTTTATTTATTGAAACGGTAGGCAAGATATTTTGTCCACAATATTTTCTCTTGGTCATAAATTCAAGCAAGGTTTGGGAAGCATTTCATGAGCAATTTGTCCCATGGCGCTAGGCAGACTTATTCCTAGATCAGGAGAGGATTCTGTTGATAGGCCACTCAATGTGTTAATGTTTGGATTAGACCCTGTTGATAACCGAAAATTTTCTGGATCACCTGTCTTACTAGTCTATGATGATTCAGGAAATGTTTCCCTTGTTGCTTCTTCCCATGTCTAGAGTTGCGCTATCACAATTGCTCAATGCAGAGTTGCCGTCATATGTAGTTGGTACCCTAAGGTATACCACCTTTCCAGATTGGCTTCTTTCAGGGAGTAATATGCATTTAAGGTGCCCCACCTGTCTCCTGTGGCTCCATATCTCTCTCATTTCTTTTCAGTGCCGAGGAACATTCTGTTGCATGGATGTAGCCCAGTCTATGTGTCCATTCACCTCCTGAAGAACATCTTGGTTGCTTCCAAGTTCTGGCAGGTATGACTAAAGCTGCCATAAATGTCCTGGTGCAGGTTTCTGTGTAGATGTGAACATTTGGGTCCATTGATATCAAAGAGTTTGAGGGCTGGTTCATATGGTAAGAATGTGTTTCACCTTGAAAGACACAGCCCATGTTCACAGAGTTTTTGAAGATGGTAGCTGAGAGCATGTGGGCATTACTGAAGAATCAAGCCAAGGAAGGAGGCAGAATTCAAAGATGCCAGCAAGAAAGGTGTCGCCGAGGCAAAACTGTACCTCTACCCTCTTAGAGTTGACAGCTGGTCCTGAGAATTAAATGGACAGGAGACAGATTCACAGGGCGAAGCATACACATTTATATCCCCTAATTTGCACATGACACAGGGAGCCCTCCTTAGGAAATGAAGAAAGGCCCAGAGAAGTGGCAAAGCCTGAATGCTTTTCCATTGGGTTGAACAAAGAGAGGCGACTGTGGAGAAAGAACTATGCTGTGTGGGGAGGCTAAGGAGGACAAGAATTGTATTTAACAAGGTCTGGGTGTACAGAATTCTCCCATTCTCAACTTTGTGCCCCCTGTGATAACCATCACTCTCCTGCCGGCAGGGGGAGCACGTCTTCCTTCGGCAGTGGGGCTGGGGGATGGCTATGTTACCTCCTGCTTCCAGGAAGAAAAAGGAGAAAGGTCTGCATGGCCTTTTGGCACCTGCTGTTTTAGGGGGTTTGTTTTGTTTGTTTTTGCTTTTTTTAAAAAAGCATCTATCGTTCAAAACAATATTCTGGTTTCCTTTACATCTAAGTCCTCTACCTGTGGTTTGGCTCCTGACAAGGGGAGGGACACATTTTTCTGACATCATGGGGCCAGGCAGGCAGAGAAGGATACGATGGATGTGGACCGTGCCTATTCTTTTCTCATGTGTTGGGAGGATGATTCTGCTCTTGCCAGATGGGATCTAATTTCTCCAGGAATGAGCTAGCCAAGTATCAGCTGAAAAAAGGAAGAACAAAGGTCAGAAGACCATGGAGAATATGGATGATAGATGCTGGGGTCTCCTGAGCAAAGATTTCATCAGAGGAACATGCACATCCCTGGTGTCTGGGCCATGTTTATGGCCAATTTGGTGTGTAGGTCACTTTGATTGTATGGTGCTACCATCGGGCCACTTTTGTGAACTGTCTCCAGCCCACTGGAGCAGTTCCGTCGTTCACCCAGGCCTCCAGAGGGCTGAGGGGTATGCTGAGTTGGTGTCACTGTGCATGGACGTGGCATGAGGTGGGGGTGAGCAGTCAGCAGCCCAGAGGGGTCCTGGGGGGAGCTTTGTGTAAGGAGGAAGCTGGGTAAGGGGACCCCAGGAAGTGACCTCACTTCCCTGGCCAGAGAGCCCAACAGAAAAGGAGGGGTCTCCAGATCCAGGGCCCAGAGATGAACGGGGAAGGCCTCCTGCCCGGGCACTACCCAGGCCCCTCCCCAGGGTCCTGTCCCGGGCTGATGGGCAGCTCAGCACACCCGGCTTCAAAGTGGAGCACTGTGTCAACCTTCCCTTGAGTCAGCTGGAGGACCTGCAGCCCACCAAGCCAGAGCCCGAAGATAAGAAGGTCGGGGTGTGTGCGTGTTGGGGGGGGGGGCCAATGAGTGCCGGGCCACCCAAGGAGGAGTCCCCAGAGCACTTCCACAAGGCTTTACAGCTGTCTCTACCTCCAACATCTATATATTCAGAGAAGTTACATGTAGGTGCAGATGCCTGGGGAAAAAAATAAAGGAAGACCCAGATCCCAAGGAATATCCTGCAGGAGACGCAGAGCCAGTTAAGAATCCACCACCCCTGCAGGGAGAACGT
This sequence comes from Camelus ferus, assembly GCF_009834535.1. Lineage (NCBI taxonomy): Eukaryota > Metazoa > Chordata > Mammalia > Artiodactyla > Camelidae > Camelus > Camelus ferus. The sequence continues at coordinate 53,020,685 of NC_045710.1, read as the reverse complement.
GCACTTGCTTTTGCAGAAGACCCAGAGCCAGGTCGAATTTCACCACCCAATCAGGGGGAACCTGCTCCTGCTCCTGCTTCTGCTCCTGCACCTGTAGGAGGCCCACAGCCATTTCAGGATTTGCCACCCCCACGGGCAGAGCCTCCTCAGCAGCCACCATCACTGTCAGCTCCAGATCCTCACCGTCAGCCATCACTGTCAGCTCCAGATCCTCACCGTCAGCCATCACTGTCAGCTCCAGATCCTCGCCGTCAACCCGCTTCCCTACCCGAACTTTACTTCCCTTCCCTGCCGTTGTTTTTCTTTGGGTTTAAATTACAGTATTTTTTTTCTTTCACATTATTTACAGCATCCTGTATTTTGTGTTTGAAGTTTATAATAAAATTTAACCTTTATCAATTTTAAATTGTGCAGTTCAGGAGAATTAGGTGCATTCACAATGCTGTGCAGCCATCACCACTGTCTAGTTTTAGACTATTTCATTCCTCAAAGTAAAACCCTGTATTCAGAGCATGCACTCCCCTTCCTAATAAAACAGCTGTTTATACTGAGTGCTGTGTAAAATTTACCAATATAGAAGTTTCTTCAATTTAAAGGATCTACTGTCTGGCCATGAATAGTGACTCAAACCAATAAGATGCAATAGGCATCCTCACAGGAGGGTGCAAAGGATGCCTTCACAAGATCTAGAAAGTTTACTCCACCAGAGAGTCTAAGAAAGTAAAGGACTTTCATTGTACAGGCAGATACAACAAGGGTTAGGATGACAATGGCCCCTGAAAGTTGGCACAGCCAGACTGAAAGATTGCTCAGAATCCCAGTCTATTTGACTGGCTACCAAATGTACACTGAATGTGCACCTCTGTGAATGAAAAATACTGCCTGCCACACCAGTAAACAAAGGATGCTGTGGCCACCAAGTCAGCAGCCACTATCACCACCCTTGATAGTGAGCTGGAGGGAACTCAGGAGGGAGACAAGCAGGCAGCCCACCTTCCGCCACGACCCCCAGTGGCGCCCCCTGAGGGAACTCAGGATGTGGAAGAGCAGGAGACTGGCCCTAGCCAGGTGCATATCAAAGGAATGGTTTCAATGAGCCCAGACTTCTGCACCTTCCCATATATAGAAAAATGCTGAATTTACTACCTTGAGATTTTTGGTTTTCTTTAATTAACAGGAATCTTTTGATGTCCCAACTACCTTGTCTTTGTCGTGAAAATGACTGTATATCCTAACTCCTCCCCTGGCTCTTCAGAGCAGGGGTCTCGGAGCGATCTGAGAGACCTCACCCCAGGTTTCAGTCCACAGGAATGTCTGCCAAATAAAACATAACGCTCAACTTTTAGGTTGTGCATTTCTTTTCAGTTGACACTTCCCAACTGACAAAGACCAAGCTCTCAAAACACAGGGGTGAAAAAAAAAAGGCCCAAGACCAGGTAGAACAGTTACATCTCAAAGATACAGGAAAAGAAGTGCAAGTTCCCTCTACAAGAGTTTTTTGTTGCTGTTGTTCCTTTAACATCAGAATTCTGAAAAGATGTTTTATGAAGTTGGCTTTTTCTAGCTGTGCACACACAAAAAATTAATTTTGGAGTGTCAAAAGACTCCCAATTTGGCTCTCTTTAGGGAGATATTTCCTTTAATTCCCAATTAAGCAAATACTCATAAGTGTAAGTTCTGCACATACATGATAAAAGCTTCCCAGTGTCTTTCAACTAGGATAACCCAGGTACTTCTTCTTGAAACTAAGTTTCAAGGAAAACCTGCTCCTCCAGTGAGATGTTTAATACCACCAAAAAAAACCTTACGATCATCAGTCAATAACAGAAGATCCAAGACCATGACACTTCAGATCCAGACTAAATAAGGACAAAAAATCCCTCCTCCCTTTGGGAAGGTGGAGTTGGGATGATAATCAGGGAATACGACCCCAAACCCTTCCCTCCCGAATGAATATTCGGCCCATTCATTTTTACACCCTACGTAGCTAACTTGCCAAAGAAACTTAGGGCAGCTGCTCCCCTGAGCCTGCCCGCTCTCCCCGTGAGAGTATACTATCCATCCTTTAATAAATCCTCACTTTACTTCTTTAACTACTACATCTTGTCTCTGAATTCTTTCTGGGACGGGACAAGAATCTGGAACACTAGTTGCATCCACCGGCGACAGACGTAGATGGCCCCAAGAGGCCTCTGCTGGTATCAAAGCTCTGGTTCCTCGCAGAGTTCCAGCGAAGGAGAGAAGTCTGCTCTGGGCTCCTCAGTGGTCAACAGAACTATCAACCAGAAAAAAAAAAAAAAAAAAGTTGTACAACATAAAATTCGCAAGTCATGTTTCATTCAGGACCTAATTGAGACTATGGCCCAGGAAGGCAACCTCTCAGACATATTGACTGAAAAAAAAAAAAAAAACCGCACAACTTAAAAGTTGAGAATTGTGTTTTATTTGGTAGACTTGCTGAGGACTTAAGCCTGAGAGACATCCTCTCAGATAGCTCTGAGAGAGTGTTCCAAAGAGATAAGGGAGGGGCCAGGATATATAGGGGTTTCTGGGAAAAAAAAGAAAAGAAAAAGAAAAAAAAAGCACAACCAGATAGTTGGAACATCAGAAGATTACTGTTAAAGAAAAAGCAGACATCTCAAGTTAATGAATTTAGTACTTTTCTGTATATGGGAAGATGCAAGAGTCTGGGCTCATTGAAATCATTCCTTTGATGTGCACCTGGCTGTCTAGGGCCAGTATCCTGTGTTTTCCATCCTGAATGCCCTCGGATGCTCCATAGGAGGGGCAGCTTCAGTGGCTGATGACTTGAAGGCCACAACATCCTTTATTTACTGATGTGGAAAGTGACATCATTTGTCCACAGATAGCTCTGAGGAACTGTTCCCAGGAAGTAAGGGAGGAACCAGGATGTATGAGTCTTTGCTGAAAAAAAAAAAAAATGCAGCCGTATGTCAAAAGATTACTGCTAATCACAAAATACAGACATCTCAAGTTAATGACTTTAGTGCTATGTATGGGAAGATGCAAGAGTCTAGGCTCCTTGAAATTATCCCTCTGATATGCATCTTAACTATCAAGGACCAGTATCCAGTTTGTCTCCATCCTGAATTCCCCTCGGGTGCACTGCAGTGGCTGATGGCCTGATGGCTGATGGCTTGATGGCAGGCAATGTTCTTTGTTTACTGAAATGACAAGCAACATTTTTTTGTCCATACTGCTGACACCTTGATTTTAGACTTTTGCCTACCACAACTTGGAGACGACAAATTTCTGTTGTTTTAAGCTACCCAGCTTGCAGTCACTTGTCACTGCAGCTCTAGGAAATTCATTAAAAATATATATTCATATAATAGTAATATTGCAAAATATAGATAGAGAGATAGGAAGAGAAATACACAAAATATATTTTCCCCAAATTTCCACATTTTTTCACAATAAAGTTTATTGTTTTTTAATGTAGGTATAAAGAAAGCTAGCAAATTTTATGTCAGACCAAATAAAATGTAAGCAAAAAATTAAATGTGCCTATATCCTCGTGGACAATTCCCTATGAGAAAGCTGGCCACTGTGACTCAGGGAGCCCCTCCAGCCCTGTCTCCTGTTTGCGGCTTTGAAAGCTTGGGCCCTTACCCCGTCCTCGGGTATCTGTTTCTCCCTCCCACCTCCTTCCCTTCCGTGTTCAAGGCTGGCTGGGCGGTCTGGTTGGGGTTGGGTCTCTCTCCTCTCTCCGCTGCCTTGGTTCCTGCGATCCCTACTTGTCTGGAAACGGGGAATCAGACATTTACAAGGATGGGCTGTTACCGTCTTTCCAGTGCCCATAGCACGTGTGGAGGGATGATGAGCAAAACCCAACAGTGACCCTTCCGCACCACCGTGTGAATTCCGTCGCAGCGCCATGTGGTGACGGTTTTCTGTTCTCTAAGGGCTGAGGTGGGGATTAAAGTTATCTTTTGTTGGTAGTGTAGGGGGAAGGCCAAGTGATGAATACGCAGCCCACTTTTTTTGGGGGGGGGAACTGGACGTCCTCAGTATTCTTGCTGCCCGGTGTGCCCACATCACCCAACGGAGCAGGAGCCATCTAACTGGGCGGATTCTGGGAAGACCGTAGCTCTCCCGGGTGTCCCAGGCAGGTAGAGAGGATCACTCAACAGCACCCTCATCCCAAGCCGGGTTTAAGCCCGGTCTGCCACACCACCACCAGGTGGCGCCAAAGCGCAACCAGACCTGGTGGATCGGGATCCCGCAGCCTCTAATTAGAGACGTCGGGAAAGCAAGAGAATCAGACGCTGCTTAGGTCTCTGGAGAAAGGGCCCACCCTGCCCTCTGCGCTTTATCTCCAGGGTAGACATTCCCCTTAAGGGGATATGAACACCGCCAGCCCCGAATTAGGGTTGTGAGATCCCAAAGTGGAGATTCTCTGGGGAGAACAGGGAGGCAGCAAGCCTTGCATAAGTGAACTCACCACAGCAGCCTGGCAAGGTATCAAGATTGTCAAAGGACGAGAGAACCTGAGTCTGAAAAGGTTCCACGAAGGTGGCTGGGACAGGGCTGGCAGAGTGGAAGTGGCCTTGAAATCTGGGCCAGTAGCCCATATACCAGAACTTCAGAGCGTGGGAAAGAGGCCACTAAGCTGAAGTCTGCATGGTCTGTGGCAGGTGATAAGCCTGGGAAGGGAAGTTGACGTACATCTCAAGGGATGCCAGGGTGGGCAGGCGACGACCGCAGAACATTCAGATCTCCCTCCCTTACTGCTGCAAAAGTTCCTCCTGACTTAGGTGCAACCTCCTGTAAGAGGCTGGGAAATTATAATTGACTTGGAAAATCCTGAAAAACCAGAAATGGCTGAGTTTACCTGGAAGTGGCTAACATTTGTGTGTGGTTGGTGGGTTTTATTTCTTTAGTGGCCTTTAGGAGAAATACTCAAAATAGAGGAAAAGTTTTGTAACTGAAAAATAAAGTTACATTTTGTTTTGCCAAACCTGGGTCTGTGGCCTGTGAGATGCACATCACTTACAAATATTCATAAAAATGGATTGCATATAAGAAACCTTAATACGTTCCCAAAGCAGAAATTGTATAGATTCCATTTTTAGTCGCATTTTAACCAGGAAATATGTTAAAACCAAACAAGAAAACCTAGCCACTTGGAAATCATAAAAGGGGAAAAATTATCCTAAATAGCACTAGAGTCATAGAGAAATCAAGATTGCAATAACAAATTCTTTAGAGAAAGAATAAGAAAGAAAACACAACATATAAAGTCTAATACACATGGGCCAAGTTGTATTTTCAGATATAGATTTGTAGTTTTAAATGCTTTTGTTAGCTGAGAGAATTAATCAACTAAATATTCCACTTAGAATTAAAAAAAAAACCCAAAAGTCCTTTAAAAATGAGTAAAGAAATAACTATGGAAATAAGTTAGAAAAAAAGAGCAGAGTTATTTTCAAAAAACTAGCAGACAAAGTCCACTAAGAGAAAATGCAAAACACACACCTCTTACTTGCGTTGTCCTTCAAAAAGCTCTAAGCCTTTCCATCCCTTCGATTTACCCACTATGTTCCTTGAAGGAGAGTCACAATACGCCATTCCTTGTGAGTTAGCGCTCACTCCCACAAGATCTAAAGTAATCTTTAAAATCCCAAAGTCCCCACATCCACGTAGCCCAGCTGAGACAGGGAACGGTCCTCCTGCAGGACCAGAACAAGACAATAAGATTTCCAGGTGGAAAGTGCTCACACCTTTATGTGTGTGTACATGTGGGTGTGCCTTGTTTTCTTTCAATCCTAGAAGTATTCTAAATTGTTGAATCCAGGTAGTCTCTAAGCATCCAATCCCAACACAGAAGTATAGTGTTACGTGTCCCATGACCAGTGATGAACACACGTTATAAACCAAGCATTTTGATTAATTCAAATTGTGCACTTAAAAAAAGAAAGACTACCAAAGAGGAACTACCCTGATTTCTCTGTCCTCATGTGTCAATCTTCTGTAACAACTAAGCACCATATACCAAGGACTCAGGGCCAATCATCATCTCAGTTCACCTCTTATTGTGCTGGAGAAACAATTATTATTCCCAACCAATGCGTAGGGCTCACTGAGGGGTTATAGAGACTTCTCTGCGTCACATAGCCAGCCCAGTGCTGGGCCTAAATGAGGTTTGTATGGCTCCAAAGATACTGGTCTTATCATCATGCTGTAAAAGTATTATAAGTATTTTTATAAGAAGGAGGGTATAGCTCAGTGGTAGAGTGCCTGCTTGCATGCACAAGGTCCTCAGTTCAATCTTCAGTTCCACCATGAAAGAAAGAAGGAAAGAAAGAAAGAAAGAAAGAAAGAAAGAAAGAAAGAAAGAAAGAAAGAAAGAAAGGAAGGAAGGAAGGAAGGAAGGAAGGAAGGAAAGAAAGAAAGGAAAGAAAGAAAGAAAGGAAAGAAAGAAAGGAAGGAACTTAATTTCCTCCCCCACCCCCAGCAAAAGAAGAAAAAAAGAGAAAACAAACATTTAAAAAAATTAAAAAACAGTATTTTTAAAATGTTTTCCCCCCAGGCCTTTAAAAGTGTTTTTCCTCCATTCTTGTTGTATGCATGTAAAAAATAGTATGTATGCCTGCCTCGGTCTTTTTGGTTCCATGTATGACTGTTGAATCAGGGGCCCCAGCACAACCAGAGCGTGGGACGCAGTGCTGCGGTCTGACCGCCATAAGGTGGCAGCAGATTCTGAAGCTCTTCACTGACATGCGGTCCTGCCCCCTTGCCCTGCAGGAATCTGCCCAGGGAGAGAAGCCCTCCTTGATTTCGTAATCCTTTGGTCCTTAGTCCGCCTTCAGAGTTTGCTTTTCCTCATTCTCCTGCACTGCTTCTCACAAGGGATCAAACATAGCACTGGCTTGTGTTAAAACACCACTGTTGCTAACATACAGTGAATTTTCTGTGCTTAAGTCCTATTCAAGATGTAACTTGTATAAAACAAGGACGCATATTGTGTTGTAGAAACTTACTTATTTTGTTTCCCTAAATGTTTATTTTGATTTTTTAATACTATAAGCTTTTCCTGGTTTGCCACTTCGTCACTTCCTTCCAATTTTAGGGTCTAGTCTTAAGAAAAATCCATGGACTCCCGAGAACTAGCTAAATCTGAGGGTTGGGACAGCTTCCCAAGAGTGAGGAGACTAGAATTCCTTAAGCTGCAGTAGTGTCCTGGAGGAGCGGAAGCCCCGGCTCGGTCTGCCTGCAGTCATCACCCGTTCCTCTGAGATTTGGCATGATTTTGAAGGGCTTGGTGCCTTTTCTTTTTGTTCTGTGTTTCATAGGCACGTTACTGAGAAGTTAAAAGAGGCTGCATTGAGGGCTGCTAGTCAGAACATCCTTTTAAAACGCAGTTGGGTGGAAACTTTGACAGTCATGTGGAGCAGCCAGATACTGAATTTGAAGATTCCTGGAGCTGGCACCAGGGGCAGCGGGGTGCTCCTCCCAGCTCCAGCCCTCCCCACTGGGCTCCCTTCTTACCGGCTCTGTCTTCAGGAAGACAAATGAGGGCTGGTTAGATATAAGTGCCTGTGGCTCTGGGAAAGACTCTCAGGAGTCTCAGGAGGCAGATAGCAGGATATGAGCAGAGAAAGGGGGACGTAAACCGAGTGGCAGGAGTTGGGCAAAAAGGAGGGTCACAGGCCAAATGCAGGAAAGCATACATGGTGTAAGCAACAAGGGTCCCTGAGCAGAGAAAGAAAGGAACCTCTGGGCTGATAAGCAGTCACACCTTTTGGGATGACAAGTGGCCTGGAGGCCAACAAAGAAAGGTGGGAAAAGGCAGGAATTTCCAGTGTCCAAAGGTAACATTTTGTTCATTATGCCCTCATTTCAATAAAATTAACCTTGCAGATTAGAAATATCCATTATGCACCAACGCCTTAGCACTTCCAGTCCAGACTAAATAGGGACAGAAATCTCTCCTCTCTTCGGGAAGGTGGAGTTGGAATGAAAGTCATGGAATATGACCCCGAACCCATCCCTCCTCAGTGAATATTCTGCCCATTCATTTTTACACCCAATGTAACCAACTTGCCAAAGAAACTCAGCGCAGCTGCTCAGCTGAGCCTGCCCTGCCTCCCCTTGAGAGTGCACTATCCATCCTTTAAATCCTCACTTTACATTCTTAACCCCTGCGTCCCATCTCTGAATTCTTTCTAGGATGGGGCAAGAACCTGGACACCAGCTACATCTACCGGCAACACTTTCACTCCACCTTCCCTGTTCACTTGGTACTTGGCTGCTTGGTTAATGCATGGGTACCAACAGCTGTCCACACCCCTGCTGTCCTTTCTCTGCCAGTCCTCGGAGGGAACATTTCCTGTCAGTCATCTCAGAGGGAGAACTCAGGGGCCAAGTGGCTTTGGGTGAGGGGATAAAGTTACGATAGGTGAGGAGAGTGAGCTCGCAAGGTGTGGGTCACTCTAGGTCAACAAATGTGTTCAACTGCATCTAGCCAGTCCCTCCCTGAGAACCCTGGAGTAAAGCTGGCCAGCTGCTTCCCTATAGACCTAGCACCCTGGGTCCTGGTCCCTCGAGAAGCTGCGCCAGACAAGTGCCATGGCGACGGTGGCCATGTGACCCAGGTAGGCCCCCACCTCCACGCCCCCGGGGGGCCCAGTGCTCCACAGTTGGAAGGAGGTTTGGGAACAGGACTCCGGGGCTTTGATGCAGGGCCTCTTAACTGTCTTGGTGGCAGACACAGCTGAGGTGCAGTGTTTTCTGACTTCAGCCCTCCACACAGGGCTAGGTTAGCTCAGCTGGATGGAGAGTGTTAGGGGGGCTACAGGCCGAAGGGTAAGAAAAGCTGGCGGCCATGGAGGAAGAAGCCAGGTGCCAAGAGAGGGTGGCTAGCCTCTGGCCCTGAGAGCACCACTTGCTGGGATCTTTGTAGTGTGTCAGAATAGGGAGACGAAGGCGGAACATCTATAGAGTTTGAGGGCTTGGGTTGGATGATTTGAAGGTGGGCTTTGAAAGGAGAAGAACTGATTGGGACTGAACAGGAATATATTGGGAATGTAACAGCTTTGGAGTGGTGGGCATGAGGGGAGGTCTCCAGTGAAGTGAAGGTGAAGGTCTGAAGGACTCTTGATGAACAAGTCATTTTAATTGATATGTGGGCTTCTCTCCCAAGAGCAGGTATTCCCTGGAGCCATCAGCCAAGTTATTCTTACTTGACCTCAGTCTTGTTTAATACAGGGACGGGAAAATATGCCCAGTCCGGCTAAATATAGGGAATTATGCACTCGCCATCTGAATCTTATTCCTTCTCTCTATTCAAGGTCTTAACTTGCATTATTTGTTTCCCGAGGAGGAGGTGATTTGCTTTCTTCATTGATTTCTGCTTGGAGGAGGCACTGGGGATTGAACTTGAGACCTCATGGATGCTGAACACATGCTTTACCTCTTGAGCTATACCCTTCACCTTTAGTCTTACAACTTTGTCTCTCCTTTTAGCATCATCAGTTCTCCCTCTTTCCTGCAGCAGATCAATAAAAGTCTCCCTCCAGACCCTTTTGACATCTGCGCCATGTCTGTTTCCCTTTATAGCAAAACTTTTTGAAAGAAGTTGTCTGCAGTTACGGTGTTCACCTTTTCACCTTCCCTTCTAGCCACTCTTTCTCCCTTGCCCTCTATGATCCCACCACATTAGCATTCTTTAGGTTACTGTAACACTCCAGACGCATTTCTGCCTTAGAGCCTTGCACTGTCCATACACTGTGCTGCTTCCCCCTCACCCACCTTCTTTACACACTGGCTTGTCATTCAGGGCTCAGCTGAAATGTCACATCCACATCCTTGGAGGCACCTGCTCTGACCATCGGTGCAAAAATAACCTGTACAGCCTTTATTATGTCACTATGCTTAAAATATATTTATTTATCTATTTTGACTGTAGCAAAATGTACATAACATGAAATTTATCATTTTAACCATTTTTAAGTGTATAATTCAGTGGCATGAAGCACATTCACATTGTTCTGCAACCATCACCATCATCCATCTCCAGAACTTTTTTGTCTTCCCAAATTTAAACTCTGTATCCATTAAACAACAGCTGCCTATTCCCCCTGCACCTACAGCCCCTGCCAACCGCTGTTTAACTTCTGTCTCTATGAATTTGTCTGTTTTAGGTGTCTCATATAAGTAGAATCCTACTGTATTTGTACTTTTGCATCTAGCTTATTTCTGTTAGCATGTCTTCAAGTTTCAGCCGTGTTACAGCATGTGTCAGAATTCCATTCTTTTTAAAGGCTAAATAATACTCATTATATTTAATATATATATATTTCAGCCTTCAAAGGAATGGAATATTTATTATGTATATATCAGATAATTGGGAAAAATGTGATACATTTTTCTTATCCACTCATTTGTTGATGAACATTTGAATAAGTTCCATCTTTTGGCTATTGTTTTTTTTTTTAACTATTATTATTAGTTTTTAAATGGAGGAACTGGGGATTGAACCCAGGACCTGGTGCCTGCCAAGCACATGCTCTACTGCTGAGCTCTACCTGCCCGCGCTTGGCTGTTGTTAATAATGCTGCTATAAACATGGTGTGCAAGTATCTGTTTGAGTCCCTGGTTTCAATTCTTTCGTGGTATATACTCAGAAATAGAGTTGCTGGGTCATAAGGTAATTCTATGCTTAATTTTTTGAGGAAATGCTATACTGATTTCCACAGGGCTGCACCATTTTTCATTCCCACCAACAATCATGGGTGTTCCAGTTTCTCCACATTCACGCCAATCCTTGTTACTGTCTGGCTTTTGGTAGCAGCCATACTGATGGGTGTGAGGTGCTAATATATTCCACCTAAGTTCTCTCAATAGCCCTCCTGACAAACTGAGATTTTATACACGGGCACACATACACACGTACACACACTTTTTTGCTCCACTAACTATATTGTAAGTTCCATAAGAACAGGGATCTTGGCTTTCTTGTATCTCCAGCACCTAAGAGTGCCTGGCAAGTAATGTAAACAACAATAGTGACAGTGGCGATAAAAATGACAATAGCCGACGTTATTACGTGCCAGGCACTGTTTTATAACAACAGAACAAGTCTGTAGGAGAGATATTAGCATTATCATCCTCATTTTACAGTTAGGAAAATTGGGGCACAGGGAATTAAGCAATTTGCTCAAGGTCACACAGTTAGTGTCACTGTAGTTGCCTGAAAAAATATTTTTGGCAGGGCGGGTACAGCTCAAGTGGTATAGCATGCTTAGCACACACAAGGCCCTGGGTTCTAACCCCAGTACCTCCCCTAAAAATAAACAAATAAATACACCTAATTACCTACCCCTGCCAAAAAAATAATAAAAATATTTTTTGAACAGAAGAGCAAATTAATGAATCCTGGGGAAGGGGGATTTTAGAAAAATGAGTTGATAGACTATTGCAAAAATCTTGGCACGAAATGTTAAACCTTGATTTCTGACAATAACAGTGGTTACTTGACAGACAAAGGGGCAGGGAATGCAGGCCACTGTGGAGGGAGAATCATTGATAAGATTTCATGGCAAAAATGTGTTTTCAAGAATGTCTCTCTAGGGAGGAGGGTATAGCTCAAGCTGGTAGAGTGTGTGCTTAGCATTCATGAGGTCCTCAGTTCATTCCCCAGTATCTCCTCTAAAAATAAATAAATAAACCTAATTACCTCCCCCCAACAAAATTTTTTTTTAAAAAGAATGCCTCTCTAATGTACAAAAAATTAGATTGCCTAGGATGGGGACATAGGTTGTGAGAGGGAACTTAGAGACACACTGGAGAAGGTGAAGGAAAGAAAAACTAACCCCAAGCACTCTTGATGATACCTTACATCTTAGTACTTGGTTCTTTTTTCTTTCTTGCTTGCTTACTTGCTTGCTTGCTTGGCTATTTTCAACTTAGCACATTGCTCTGTTCTGTCTTTGTAAAATTTCCTACTGAAGGTAGAGCAGTGTAACATGTTGAGCTTCTACTTTGCCTTTTATTCTTCTGACTTCCTTCTCCCCTTCCGAGCAGGCTGTCCAGCTTGGATTCGGCTCAGAGCCATCTGCACGGCGAGATAGAAATGAAAGTCATCAGAGGGAAGTCTAAGCTCCTCGTGTGCAGTTGATACCAGGCTACAGGTAGAGGGCGTGTGCCAGTGTCTGGAGGGATGAAGCTCAGGTGGAGAGGGCAGAGGAAAGGGAAGAGCTCTACAAGATTTGGGGGGTAACTTAGGGGCTACCAAACACATAGGAACTGTGGCTTGTCCCCTTGGGCACTTTGCAGAGGTGGTGAGACACTAGAAAGGAATGGCCATTCAGTGCACCGCAGGGTCACCGACCCCCCAGTGCTTCCCAGGGGGAAGGGTGGCCTGGAGCTGTGGAGCTCCTTCACAGGTCCCCCAGGGCTGGAACAACGAGCATCTCAGTTCTGCTCTAGGAAGGCCCCATGGACCGTTGCTCAAGCCTGGCTTGACACCAAGAGGTTGAGGATTTGGAGGTAGATTTAATTTGACTGAAAGGAATTAAAGTGATACACCGTTTCTCGCATCCCCAGTTTGTCAAGCAAGATTTATACCTGCTTTGAGTGTGCTGGTCACCTTCCCCAAATAGATGAGACGGTCTCTTAATGCAGGGATCACCTTTTATCATTCATTTGGTCCACAAAGACTTACCTGAGCACTTTCTATATGGTAGGCACTGATCAAGGTACTAGGTATACATTAAACAAATCAGACATGGTCCCTGCCCTCCCTTGGATTTACAGCTTAGTAAGGGAGAAAGAGAATAAACAAACAAACAGGTATGTAATTATAAATTGGGATGAGTACTATGAAGGAAAAGAATGGGTCTTCATCTTAGCAGCAGAGCATCTTAACTCAGGAGGGGCCCCAAAGTCCAGCGCCATCAGTGAGAGGAACTTGGTGCACTGACAGAGCCCATGTCTCAGCAAATCTGCTGAAGAAGCATCTTGACCGGACTCCAAGTCCTCGGGCCTGATGCTGCCAGACCCGCAAGATCTTCCCTATTTGGACTTTCAAAGCTCAAATGCCACGCACAAGTTGTCAGTCACGTTCCGTTTGTTACTCTCTCTGAGGCTGACTAACCTAAGACCTACTAACTCTGACTCATCCTGCAGGTCTCAAACATAAAATTGCAAAGCCTGGAGTGGCCAAGGTGTGGGTGTGTTTGAGGGACTGAAAGATGGTTGATGGCATTGGAGGAGTCGAATACAAGAAGAACAGGGTAAGATGAAGCTGGGGTAGCCGGGGGGAAGGTGTTCTGGGCCATGGTGTAAGTCTGGATTTCACTGTAAGTGCAGTGGGAACCATGAGAGGATTTTAAGCTGAGGAATGTGTCTAATTTTTCTTTCAAACCACATCCAATAGTGTGAGGAATTAGGGTAGTTGTCTGTTTGGTTATCTGGCGATTACTTGCCCAGTTTCCTCTTGCTCAGCTTCCCCCTTTGGCAGTCTCACAAAACTTCCGAGGAGTGTTGTTGTTTTATTTTTTAATAGTTCTCGATGCCTCCTGATTTATATTGTGTGTGTCCATATAGCAAAGTACTGAGTGAAGCTTACAATTTTAGGGGACATGCAAGTTATGAAGAAAAACAGGAAAGAAAGCTGCCTGCACACGGAAAGAGACCTTTCGGTAAAGAAAAGGACCTCCCAACATCATGGTTACAAAAGTAGTCTCAGGCCGAGGCATATCGGTCTGAGGTCCTCTGAAGCCCCGTGGGGCCATGGGTGATGTCAGTGTGATTGTGGCCTCTGGGGCCTGGCAGAGCAGGAGGCTGATGTCACCGCCCAGGGGACCCAGTGAGCTCATACTCCAGGGAGGCCTCCTTACAGCCCCAGAGATGCTGGAGCAGCAAACAGGACCAAGAGAGCCTGGGGCCTGAGCTGCCGTCATCCAAGGTGCACTTGTCATTCTTTTCCTTCACACCTGCACCAGCGTAGACGCCTGCCTCAGCACCATGGAGAGAGAAGAGGGATGGAGCACTGGTGCGCGGTTCCCAGGAGACTTTAGGCCTTTTGGGGAGACATATTTTTCCCTCTAAGAGAGCCATCTGCTCGAATAGGTTCCTGCCCACAGGGAGCTCATAGTGTAGGAGATGAGACAGACTTAAAAACTAGGAAAAGCAATAAAAGAAAGTGTGTGAGTTTTGAGGTTAAACTGGCTAATAACTTCAGTCTATCACTTAGTCATCAGCCATCTGACCTTGGGCAAGTTATTTACACTGGGCTTCTGGTTTTTTTCATCAATAAAATGGAGCAACATTTTTTTTGTCTTACATAAGGATGAATGTGAAGATGAAATGAGAGAAACCATATTATGTTCCTGGAACCCAGCAGGTGTTTAGTAAAGAGTAGGTTTTATTATTGCCCCTACTCAAGCTCACACAGTGTGACAGGGACAGTGTATAGTCAGATATTAATACGAGATAGAGACGTTGACAAAGGACTTGTGGTTTGACTGCCTGTGTTAGGAAGGGAAGGTTTCTCTTCACAGAAGAAGGTCATACAAGCTGGATCCTGAAGAATGATTTCACCAAGTGAGCAAGGAGGCGGAAGGGGGAAGGGTGTTTCGTATGGAAGGAACAGAATTGCATATGCAAAGACTGAAAAAAGGGACAAGCAGTTCACTTCAGCTAAGTTCCGCTCAAGATACATAAACTAAGACCCTTCTATTCCAAGCACTTTGCAGAAGAGCTGGGGTCCCAGGATGAATAATAGTATTAATGTTAAACAATGTTAATAATATTAATATTAAACTTACTTTAAGTGCTTTATATCTATTAATTCACTTTACCTCTAAGAGGTAAGTACTATTATCATCCCAAAATTATGGACGAGGAAACTGAGACACAGGGAGATGAATAATTTGCCAATCACACAGTTAGAAACTGGTAGAGGCAGGATTTCAATCTATACTGTCTGACTCTAGAGTGTCCTAATTATTCTGCTATAAGAGACTGAGCTATCCTGAGGGGCAAACAGTGGTAACATCATGTGGTAACTCTTGGGACAGGTGAATACACAGGAGGCTGAGAGCCCAGATGAAGGAATGAGATCATGTAGCAAAGACTCCCCATAGGAGAGGGTGACTCTGGAGTTAAGTCTTAAAGAATGAATGTGTTGTGCCAGGTGGGATGAACAGCATTAGCAAGAATGGAGGCAATGAGACTGGTTATAATAGTCTTGAAACCAGGGGCAAGTACGTGAATTAGATAGGGCAGGGACAGATGAGATAAAGAGAAGTAAACAGAGGAGTAAAATTAGCAGGGCTTGGGGGTCTTTTGGATGTAGGATATGAAGGAAAAAAGGAATGTAGAATGACTCCTGAGTTTCTGGTGTGAGCACCTAGTGCCATTAACTGAGATGGATTTGAGAAGGGAGAGAGTATAAAATCAGCTTTGAACACACTGAGTTTGAAGCACCTGGCAGATATTTAAAAGCAAATATTCATTCAACACTAATGTTTGGAGGCTTTCTTACTCTACTTTCAACAATGGATAGAAGAGCTGGGAACAGGGAATAGAAGACTTGAACAACAGCAGAATACACGTTCTTCTCGAGTGTACGTGGAACACTCTCTAGGATAGATGATATCAATAAATTTAAAAGGAAATAATACAAAGGATGTTTCCTGCACCACAATGGAATTGAATCCATAAGTCCATTAAAAATTAAATTAAAAAAATGGAAAACAGAAGGAAATTTGGGTATTCACAAATATATGAAAATTAAACAACATATTCGTAATAACCAGTGGGTCAAAAAAAGTACAAGGGAAATTAGAAAATATTTCAAGATGAACAGAAATGAAAACATGACTTACCAAAACTTATGGGATGCAGCTAAAACAACACCAAGAAGGAGATTCATAGCTATAAATGTCTATACTAAAAATGAAGAAAGTTCTCAAATCAACAGCTTAAACTTTCACCTTAAAAAACTACACAAAGCACAAAGCCCATAGAATGTACAACATCAAGAGTGAACCGTAATGTAAACTATGAACTTTGGTTGATAATAATGTGCCCATGTTGTTTCATTGATTGTCACACTGACGAGGGATGTTGAGGAGTATATATGTGTGAGTGGGGAGGGCTAAGTGCGAACTCTGTATTTTCTGCTCAATTCTGCTGTGAACCTGAAACTGCTCTAAAAGAATAAAGTGTATTAAAAAGAGGGAAAAAAAAGAAACTAGACAAAGCAGAAGGGAGGAAATAAAAGTTTAGAGAAGAAGTAAATGAAATAGAGACTAGAAAAACAATTGAGACAATCAATAAACTAAAAGTTTGTTTAAAAGTTCAATAAAATTGAAAAACTTTTAGCTAGACTGAACAACAACCCCTCCACAAAACAAAAGACCAAAATAAAAAAGAATAAAATACTTAAGAATAAATTTAATAAAAGAAGTGCAAAATTTGTCCATGAAACCACAAAATATTGTTGAGATTTAGAAAGATCTAAATAAATGGAAAGATACCCCACATTCATGGGCCAAAAAAAATTAATATTGTTAAGATGGCCCCAAACTGAACTATCAATTCCCCAAATCCCAATCAAAAGTCTAGCTGGCTTTCTTTTTTTAATTTTATTTTATTAAGTTACAGTCAGTTTATAATGTTGTGTCAATTTCCAGTGTAGAGCACAATTTTTCAGTTATACATGCATATAGATATATTCATTGTCACATTCTTTTTCACCATGAGCTACCACAAGATCTTGTATATACTTCCCTGTACTCTCCAGTATAATCTTGTTCATCTATTCTATATATACCAGTCAGTATCTACAAATTTCGAACTCCCAGTTAGCTGGCTTTTTTTCCTGCCGAGTTGACAAGGGTAGTGACTGGGATATTTTTCGTGAAAAATAACAAAGTTGGAGGTCTCATTCACCCTTCCTAAAATCAAAACTTATTATAAAGATACAGTAATCAAGACAGTGCTGTAGTGTCATAAGGTTAGACATATGGATCAATGGAATATAATTAAGAGTCTAGAAATGAACCCTCACATTTATGGCCTGCTGATTTTTAAGAAGAGTGCCAATGCAATTCAATAGGGAGAGAATAGTGTTTTCTACATGTGGTGCTAGGACAACTGGCCATCCACAGGCAAAAGAATCAAGCTGGAGCCCTGCTTCACATCATTTACAAAAGTTAACTCAAAATAGGTCCAGACCTAAATATAAGAACTAATGCTATAAAACTCTTAGATGAAAACATTGGGTAAATCTTCATTATTTCGGATTGAGCATGGTTGTTAGATATGATATCAAAAGCATAAATAACAAAAGAAGAAAGAAATTGGATATCATCGAAATTAATAACTTTTGTTCTTCAAAGGAAACTATAAGAAAAGTGGAAAGACAATCCACAGAATGGGAGAAAATAGTTACAAATCATATATCTGATAAGGAGCTTATATCGAGACTGTATAAAGAACTCTTACGACTCAACAGCCACAACAAAAATGTAAATGAACTACTGGACATATGGGCAAAGGACATGAATAGATACTTCTTTAAAGAAGACATACGAATGGGCAATAAGCACATGAAAGGATGTTCAACATCACTGACCATTAGGGAAATGCAAATCAAAACCATAATGATATGCTACTTCACATCCACTAGGATTGCTAAAAATGAAAAAAGATACACAGAAACAAACGTAGGCAAGGCTATGGGGAAGTTGGAACCCTCGTATATTGCTGGTGTGAATGTAACGTGGTCCAGATACCTTGGAAAATAGTCTGACAGTTTCTAAAAATGTTAAATACAGAGTTACCATAACGACTCCGCCTAGGTATCTACCCAAGAGAACTGAAAACATATGTCTGCTCAAAACCTTTTATATGAATATTCATACCAGCATTATGCATGATAATTTTAAAAAAGCAAATATCCAAATGTCTATCAACTGATGAACGGCTAAACAGAAGTGGTGTACCTATATCGTGGAATATTCTTTGGCCATAAAAAGGGATGAAGAGCTGATATATGCTGCAATATAGGTGAGCCTTGAAAACATCACGCTAAGTGAAAAAAAAGTCACAAAAGATTACATGTAGTTTGATTCCATTTATATGAAATGTCCCAAACAGACAAATCTGTAGAGAGAAAGTAGATTAGTGGTTGCCTAGGGCTGGAGAGGTTTGGGTGAAATGGGGATTGTTGCCAATGGGTATGGGGCTTCTCTTTCAGGTAATAAAAATGTTCTGAAATTAATTGTGCTGACTGTTGCACAATTCTTTGAACAGATTAAAAAAAAACTGAACCAAGGAGTCTGTGAGAATAAGAGATTGGTTGTTGTTTTATACTGCTAAGTTTGGGGAGATTTGTAACATAGCAATAGTAACTAGAACAAAGCAGTTCTCACCTAATGATGTCTATTATTATTATTATTATTATTATTATTATTATTAGTATTAGTATTAGTATTATTATTATTATTATATGAAGGGGAGTTGTGATAATCGTGTGTGTGTGGAGTGGAGTTTTAGGGGGCGAGCCAATTACTGAGATGTCAAATAGCTGCTGAGGAAAATGTGAGTGAGTGAGAATTGACTAAAGACAAGTTCAAGGCAGTTGCAGGGTGGAGCGCAGACAGCACGCAGACCTTTGTGGAGACTGATACTTTAGGTTGGTGGCAACAACTGTTTGCATGTTTGTGCTCTTTTCTCTAGTTGCCTTTGGCACTTCAGGTGTAGGAATGAAGGGTGATTGATTCACAGTTGGGGTTTGTAAGGCAGAACAGTGGGAAGACAAAAGCCAGGCATTGAGGGTGATGATGAAAGAATAGGACTTTCAATCTAGCCTCAGGAAGGCTGTAAGGAACATGGTGTCCTCAAAGGCAAGCCAAAGCTTAGTTAAGGCAGGAGGTGGAAAGAGTGTTCTCGGAACATGTTAGGAGAGCCTGGCTTAAAGCAGAGGTCAGAACTGGGGAAGGAGGCCTTGCTTAAAGTAGAGATCAGAACTGGGGAAGAATTCTAGAGCAGTAAGGAGTGAGACAGTACTAAGGGTCTGGAATTTAAATAGTAGTCAGGAGTGATTAGGATTGAAAGCAAAGAAGAAATTATGCTGAAAAGACCTCAGAGGGCAAACTTCTAGAGGCTGATCTCTGACCTAGTGTTGTTGGCAGAAGGCACCCTGTCTGTGCGTTGGCTTTGTCAGGACAGGGGTGGACCCATACATGTTTATGGCTACTGAAAAAATAATGGGTGGTATTGTTATCTGTCAGAGGGAAGATGGGAAAGAGTAAGAGCTGTTTTTACAAAGAAATTTGTTTAATACACTGAGTTTGAAGTGGTAGCAAGATATTAAACAGCAATGTACAGAAAGCAGCCTGAAATATGGGTCCCAGGTTTAGAGGTGAACATTAGGAGTCAACAGTAGAGATGATATTCTAGGATTAAATGAGATCACTCAAGGAAAGAGTGTGAAATGGCTAGAAAAGGAGGTTGAGAAGAAAACCATGTGGGCAGATAGAATTTAGAAAGTGGTGAAGAAGATTAACAAAATACAAGCACAGTAGGAGTGAGCCAGGAGTATTGAGTGCCCTAGAAGCTAAAGGAGGAGAACGTTCTAAGAAGGAAGGTAGAGTGTATCAGCTAGCTGTTATTGTTAGAGCAGGCAGGTAGCTAGATATGAGCAGAGAAATGGGGACATGGGCAAATGGCAGAAAACCATATATCTTGTAAACAACGGGGGTCCTGGGACAGACCAAGAAAAACAGGATCCTCTGGACTAATAAAAAACCCCCACATCTTCCTGGTTGATAAGTGTCCTGGAGGCAGAAGGGTGGGACAGGACAGGAATCCCCACCATCCTAGTGTAACCTTTCGATCATTAAGATCTCCATCCAAATGTAACCTTTTGCTTATGATACCCCCATCCGAATGTAACCTTTTATTCATTATGACCTCATCCAACTTCCCGATCAAGACTAAATAAGGATGAAAAATCCCTCCTCCCCTCTTGGGAAGGCGGATGTGGGATGAAGATCAGGCAAGATGACCCCAAACCCCTCCCTGCCAATGAATATTCTGCCCATTCACTTTTACTCCCATATAACCAGCTTGCCAGGGAAACTCAGGGCGGCCACCCACCTGGGTCTGCCAGCTCTTTCCTCGAGAGTGTACTACCCATCCCTTAATAAATTCTTGCTTTGCTTTCTTAACCTCTGCGTCTTCTCTCTGAATTCTTTCTGCAACAAGACAAGAACCTCTCCACCCCAACATTATTACAATACAGCTGTGTAACCAACCACCCCAAAAAGCAGTGGCACACAACAAAAACTTAGGAGTTTGTGGTCATCTGATTCAGGCTGTAATTTCTAGATGAGCTTGGTAGATCTTCTCCATGTGTCTTTCTTTCTTCCTAGACCAGGGGGCTTTTTAAAGGCATGCTTTTCTCATGGTGAAGCCAGAAAGGTCAGAGAGGAAGCCCAGCCATTTCAGTACTCTGCTTATCACTTGTTCATCCCATTGGCCAAATCACGTCCCATGGTTGAGCCCAAAGTCAAAGGTCAGGGATGCACACCCTACCTGTAGTGGGAGGAATGGCAAAGTTACATGGAAGAGTGAAGAACTGGGAAGAATAATGCAATGAACTACATACAGGCAGTCAAGTAGGTGTGCTCGCTAACATTTCGTGAAGACTTGGGATAAGGATATAAAAAGAGATCTACTCCCCTCTTTTCCTGTTTCCTGCCTTCATTCAGCACCTGGGGTCAACGCTGTCAAATAATGGATAGAAACGAAGTAGGATGAAAGCTGGAAAAAAGTCTTTGGATTTGGCAATTAGAAAGTTTATAATCTCCTCTGAAAAGCCATTTTCCAGGAATGATTTGTGTTAAGACATTAAGGATAAATGGGAAGTGAAGAGAAAGAGTGAGTGTAGAATACATTTCAGGGTAGTAAAGGGAATGGAGGACCTGAAATAGCTCAGGGATGCAGGGTTGAAGGAAGAGATTTTCTTTTTTAATTTTAACTTTTTCCAGCTTTATTGAGATGTAATTGACATATAAACATTGTATAAGTTTAAAGCATCCAAAGTGATGACTTGATATAGTTACATATTACAAAATTATTGCCACCATAGCATCATATCACATAATTACCATTTCTTTTTTGCCATAAGAACATTTACAATCTACTCTCTTAGCAATTTTCAAGTAAATAATATAGTATTATTAATTATAATCACTATGCTGTACATCCTCAGAACTTATCTTATTCATCTTACAACTGGACGTTTGTAACCTTTGACAAACATCTCCCCATTTACCCCATGACCCATCCCATCTCTGTTTCTATGACTTTGCCTTTTTTGGATTCCACATATAAGTGATATCATATAATATTTGTCTTTGTCTGGTTTATTTCACTTAACATAATGTCCTTAAGGTTCATGTAAGTTGCTGCAAATGGCAGGATTTCTTTTTTCTTATGGCTGAATTGTACTTCTATCTCTGTCTTTCTCTCTTTACCTATCTATCTATCTCACATTTTCTTTATCCATTCATCTATTGCCAGACACTTAGGTTGCTGTTTCCATGTCTCGGCTATTGTGAGCAATGCTGCAGTGAACATGCGAGTGCAGATATCTCTTTGAGATCCTCTTCTCATTTCCTTTGGATAAATACCCAGAAGTGGGTTTGCTGGATCATACAGTAGTTTTATTTTTAATTTTTTGAGGAACCTTTATACTGTTTTCCATAGTGGACATACCAATTTCTGTTCAAACTAACAGTGCACAAGGGTTTCCTTTTCTCCACATTGTTGCCAATACTTGCTACCTATTGTCTTTTTTTTTTAATTGAAGTATAGTCAGTTTACAACGTTATGTTGTGTTAAGACTTTTTGTCTTTTTGATAACATCCCTTCTAACAGATGTATCGTGATATTTCATTGTGCTTTTGATTGGTATTTCTCTGATGATGAGTGATGTTGAGAACACTTTCATGTACCTATTGGCTGTCTGTATGTCTTCTTTGAAAAAAAGTATGTATTCAGGGTGGAGTGGCCAAAATGGCAGAATAGAAAGACAATCTAAGGCAGTAAAAGACCTGTACTTGAAAAACTGTAAGATACTGATGAAAGAAATAGAAGATGACACAAAAAGATGGAAAAATGTAAGGTGTTCATGGATTGGAAAATTAATATTGCTAAAATGACTATATTACCCAAGATAATCTATGGATTCAGCGCAATCCCTATCAAAACCCCAACAACATTTTCACAGAAATAGAACAAATAATTCTAAAATTTGTATGGACACACAAAAGACCCTGAATAGCCAAACAACCTGGAGAAGGAAGAAAAAAGCTGGAGGTATTATGCTCCCTGATTTCAAACTACTACAAAGCTATGGTCGTTACAGCTGCATGGGACTGGCACAAAGGTGGACACATACATCAATACACAGAACAGGCAGCCCAGAAATGAGCCCACACTTACAAGGGCAATTAATCTGCAACAAAGGAGGTAAAGCTACACGATGGGGGGAAAGACAGCCCCCATGTAACAAATGGTTTTGGGAAAACTGGACAGATACCTGCAAAAGAATCAAACTGGACGTTCTCACACCAGGCACAAAAATAAACTCAAAATAGATTAAAGCGTTAAGCTAAGTGGAAGAAGCCAGATGGAGAAAGACAAATACTGTATATATCACTTACACGTGGAGTCTAAAAAATACAACAAACTAGTGAATATAACAAAAAAGAAGCAGACTCACAGATATAAAGAACAAACCAGTGGTTAAGAGTGGGGAGGGAGAGGGGCAACATAGGAGTGGGAGAGTGGGGGGTACAAACTATTGGCTGAAAAATTGGCTCCAGGATATTTATACAACATTGGAAATATAGCCAATGTTGTGTAATAACTGTAAATGGAAAGTAACCTTTAAAATTGTATAAAAATAAAGAATTAAAAAACAGAACAAACTTTAATTAGGTCCCATTTGTTTATTCTTGCTTTTATTTGTATTGCTTGGGTAGACTGCCCTAGGAGAACATTTTTGAGATGTATGTCAGCTAATGTTTTGCCTATATTTTCTTCTAGGAGGTTTATTGTATCTTGTCTTATGCTTAAGTCTTTGATCCATTTTGAGTTTATTTTTGTATATGGTATAAAGGAGTGTTCTAGCTTCATTGATTCACATGCTACTAATTAAACTTACAAGCTTCTGCACAGCAAAGGAAACCATAAGTAAAACAAAAAGACAACCTATGGAATGGGAGAAAATTTTTGCAAATGAAACCAACAAAGGCTTGATCTCCAGAATATATAAGCAGTTCATATGACTTAATAAGAAGGAAAGAAACAACCCAATCCAAAAATGGGCCAAAGACCTAAATAAGCAATTCTCCAAGGCAGACATACAAATGATCAATAGGCACATGAAAAAATGTTCAGTATCACTAATCATCAGAGAAATGCAAATCAAAACTACAATGAGGTATCACCTCACACCAGTCAGAATGGCCATCATTCAAAAATCCACAAATGACAAATACTGGAGAGGCTGTGGAGAAAAGGGAACCCTCCTACACTGCTGGTGGGAATGCAGTTTGGTGCAGCCACTGTGGAAAACAGTATGGAGATTTCTCAAAACACTAGGAATAGACTTACCATGTGACCCAGGAATCCCACTCCTGGGCATATATCCAGAAGGAACCCTACTTCAAAAAGACACTTACAGCCCAATGTTCATAGCAGCACTATTTACAACAGCCAAGACATGGCAACAGCCTAAATGTCCATCAACAGATGACTGGATAAAGAAGATGTGGTATATTTATACAATGGAATACTACTCAGCCATAAAAACTGACAACATAATGCCATTTACAGCAACATGGATGCTCCTGGAGAATGTCATTCTAAGTGAAGTAAGCCAGAAAGAGAAAGAAAAATACCATATGAGATTGCTCATATGTGGAATCTAAAAAAACAAAAAAACCCAAAACATAAATACAAAACAGAAACAGACTCATAGACATAGAATACAAACTTGTGGTTGCCAAGGGGGAGGAGGGTGGGAAGGGACAGACTGGATTTCAAAATGTAGAATAGATAAACAAGATTATACTGTATAGCACAGGGAAATATATACAAGATCTTATGGTAGCTCACAGAGAAAAAAATGTGACAATGAATATATATATGTTCATGTATAACTGAAAAATTCTGATCTACACTGGAATTTGATACAACGTTGTAAAATGATTATAACTCAATAAAAAATGTTAAAAAGTAAAAATAAAAATGGATTAAAGACTTAAATGTAAGACCTGAAATCATACAACATCTAGAGGAAAACATAGGCAGTACTCTCTTTGACATCAGTCTTAGTAGTATTTTTTTGATATGTCTACTCAGGCAAGGGAATCAAAAGCAAAATAAACAAATGGGACTACATCAAACTACAATGCTTTTGCACAGCAAAGGAAACTATCAACAAAGCGCAAAGGCCACTTGCTGAATGAGACAAGATATTTGAGAATGATATATTCAGTAAGGGGTTACTATGCAAAGTATACACAGAACTCATACAGCTCAATATCAAAAGAATACACAACCAGATTAAAAAATGGGTAGAGGATCTGAATAGACATTTTCCAAAGAGGACATACAGTTGGCCAACAGACACATGAGAAAAATGCTCAACATTACTAATCATCAGGGAACTCCAAATCACTAGACTTGTGGTGATCATTTCACAATATATGCAAATATCTAATCTTTATGTTGTACACTTGAAACTACTAATATAATGTTGCATATCAATCATATCTCAATTAAAAAATCAAAAAGAAAGAAATTCATATATATGCTTGTATATACATAAAATCTTACACAGATAGACTATTTCTGAAAGGATATCCAAGAAACTGTTAACAGTAACAACAGCCAGGAGAGAGATTGGAAGGAAGAGGACTGAAGAAAGAGGAAGGTAATTTTTACTATGTAAGCACTCTTGTAATTCTTTCCCTAGTGAATTCTGATGCAGTTGGTTGTTGGACCAGTGGAGCTATTATAATAAATTACAAATTTATCAGCCCAGTATTTCTTTCCAAGGCACTTTTCCAGCCCCATCTCTTACTACTACTTCTCTACACACCAGTGCAAATGAAGTTGTTGTTGGCTTTCTGGGTGCTCCTCACACCTTCCGATGACATCTTTAATTTTCAGGCTTAGTCTCTCTATGAATCCTTCATGGCCAGAAGTGATCACTGTGTTCGTTTATCTAAACTAGTTTACAGCTACTTTCTGCTTTATCTCTTAGTTTTTGGTTTCTCCAGCTTTCTCCTCCTGATGGTTGAAGCATCGCTCTCTGCAGAAACCTAGTTAGTTCTTTCTTAATATTCGCGTCTATAGAACTTTTGCACTTCGCAGCAAGGATCTTATATAAGAATTTGTAGGATTAGTGCCATTGCCTGACTTAGTCATCACTGCATATCAGTTGTTAATGTTCCTGCCTTACAGTGGAGCTTTCAACACGAGTTTGTGGAATCAATGAATAAACGAGCGAAACCCAGTCTAACCATCTCCCAGAGAACTACAAATCCCAGCGGGCGGTGCGCGGAACGTCGGCGGACGTGATGACGCAAGGGGGCGTGACGACTATGAGGGAGGGGTCGTCCTGCGGGTGGCCGGAGGCTGGGGAGGCTCTGGAGCCTTGGGTGAGAGAGCGAGTGAAAGGTGAGGCGAGCCAAGGAGGGGACGCGCTGCCGGGCGCCCCCAGTCTATGGAGCGGGGTAAGATGGCGGAGGCGGAGAGCCTGGAGACGGCGGCGGAGCACGAGCGGATCCTCCGAGAGATCGAGAGCACCGACACGGCCTGCATCGGGCCCACGCTCAGGTACCCTGGGTACCGGGGCCAAAGATGGGCAGGCACGGGTGGGACCGGAGGGCAGGCTCCTCTCGGGGCTGTGCGCCCGGCCGACTGCCCGCAGGGCCAGCGCCAGCCCCTCCCTTCGGAGAGCCGGGCGAGCGACCTCCACCCTCGGCGAGGCGGGTCTCAGTCCGCAGCCCCGACGTGGGGTCCCTTCCCGATGGTCGGCGTCGGCAGCCCGGTTACTCTGTAGGCGCCTCCTGTCTCCCTCAGGACTGGGGCAGCCTTCGTTCTCCCTCCGAGGCTAGCCCGGCGCCGGGCAGCTAGAGAGCGCCCGACTGACGGTGGCTCTTAGCGGAGGCTCCGCCTGAGGGCATCACCCTTCTCCCTCCGACGCAGAACCCGTCCCGCCCTAGACAGAAGTCCAGCTCTTCGGGCAAAACCGAATTCACCCCACGATCTGTTGCGTGGAAATTAAACTCTTGCCTCCTTCAAATTACAACCTCTTCTCAGAAACGAGTTCCTGAAAATCCTAGGCCTGGAAGGAAGGAAGTTTCCTTCAACCCGCGCCCCCGTCTCCTGGGAGCGGGTGCTTGCCGAACCCTGTCAGGAGGACGATCTCTTCTAAAGGTGCAGCCTCATGGTGCCCTCATCCCTGAGAAGTTATTTCCCCGCCGTCCCCTGTTACCATTACTTTGCCAACACACTCCCATTTTATTTGGAGATGTCAAAACAAACTCCCACCTTCCTCAACTTATTTAGCAAAACTTAGGTACCATTTACTATGTACAGTGCAAGACATTTATTAACCGATTTACAAATATAACTTATTTAAACCACAAAAGAATGTTATTAGGTAGGCACTATTATTACCTTCATTTCCCAGATGAAGCATATAGAGGTTAAGTGACTTGTCTAAGGTCATAGAGAAAATAAAGTAGGGGAGTTGGGATTTCTACTCAGCAGTCTGGATCCAGTCTGCATTCTTAACCTCTGTTCTGCCTCAGTTGGGGACTACCATCTACCTGTACTTTCTGTTAGTTACTTACCAAGTGCAATTTCAAACTTTCTTTCTCCTTCCTCTTAGTTTACTAGTGCCCTAGAACTAACTTGTCTTCATCCTTCCTGTGGCTCCTTCTGATCTCCATGCAGCCAATAGAGAATTATCTTACCCATTTCTACAGTATTGGGTCACTGTTCCTCCCTTTAAAAAAAAAGTTACTACTCGCTGCTTGGTTTTTTTTTTTTTTTTTATTCTAATATTGAAGTGTAGTCAGTTGTCAATCTGGTGTACAGCATAGTGTTTCAGTCATACATATACATATATTTGCTTTCACATTCTTTTTCATTATAGATTATTATAAGATAATGAATATAGTTCCCTGTGCTATACAGTATAAACTTGTTGTTTACCTATTTTATATATAGTAGTTAGTATCTGCAAATCTCAAACTCCCAATTTATCCCTTCCCACCCTCTTTCCCCCGTATCCATAAGTTTGTTTGCTGTGTCTGTGAGTCTGTTTCTGTTTTGTAGATAAGTTCATTAGTCTCTTCTTTTTTCTTTCTTCTTCTTCTTTTTTTTTTAGGTTCTGCATATGAGTGATATCATATCGTGTTTTTCTTTCTCTTTCTGGCTTACTTCACTTAGACAATCTCCAGGTCTATCCATGTTGCTGCAAATGGCATTATTTTATTCTTTTTTATGGCTGAGTAGCATTCCATTGTGTACTGCTTGTTTTTTCATGAGGATAGTTGGCTCATGAAAGTATCTGAAGGAAGGGCAAGCTGGCGACTTTACTTATTTCCACCTGCACAGCTTCCTTCTCTGGGACACATTGTTAGCACAGTTCTCTCAGTGCCATCCCTGGGCATGACTATCCTTAGTCATGCTTTTTGTCCCTTATTGCATTATAATCATGACCATCATGCTCCTCTCTTTTCCTGTTTTCTTGAGCTCTTAAGGGTAATTGACTCATTTTGTTATCTTTACTTTTATAAAAACTGAGGACTAACTTACTGGTATTCTAAATGCATTATTAATGGATATTAATATTTGGTTTTCATAAAACAAAATGTTATTAGTGTTACTGAGGATGCTGTTTCAGTATTTTTCTAAGAAATTTGGCTACTGAGCTATAGATGGAAGCCAAGCAAAGCTGGAGCAGTTGGGATTACCAGAGTTTTTAGGAAGGATTCTTTATCAGAACATCTCCACTGTTGTCATGAGTTGGTTGTGGTTTTCAATTGCTGTTATTCTTATATGATCAATGACTTAACTTAGTGTTATCAGTTTAGTTTGTTGTGATTTATTATGTTAACCCTTCACTGAATAGTGATGCATATTTGTTCAACTGAATTTTGGCCTGTAATTTTCCATTATCTTGACTTAAGGATATATGTATCATGTTTAAAATACATTACTCATTCTCCCTAAAATTTGCTTCGTTATTATTACTTAGTTCTTTTGGGGTTTTGTGGGTGTAGATGGATTAGGAATCTTTTGTCCTAAAGGGACATGGTAAAAAAAAAAAAGTTTAAGAACCACTGCGTTGGTTTTAGTTGCTTTTCCTGATTCTTTTATCATTATTAGTGGGTTTTCATTTTTGACCTTGTCTTGGCAGATAACCCTAAATCTTACTATCAGACCCAAGATTCAGTCACTTGCACATCCTGTAATATAAGTAGTACCCACTGTCTTTGTCTTTAGTCTGGCTCGTTCTCACCCATATTCATAGGGGATGATCTCATCTTTTTTCCTTATTCCATTCAGAGGCAGCGGCATGCACAGACTTGATATTTCAGATCCCAGGCCTTATCCTGGGTGCACCTCCATTAGTGTTATCTCCTGGTTTTATATCACAATCATTAGACAGGTTTGATTAAGGCAGTCGGCGCTCCTCCCTAACTTTACCCTCAGTCTCAAAACTCTACTCCTCTTCATCGTCTTTCCTAATTCTTCCGTATTTTGAGGTAGCATTTTTAAGGCACCAGAGTCTTAGCTGTTTCTGACATAAGTTTTATAACTGAAGAGGGACTAAAGAACAGAGGATAACAGTAAATTGATTGCAGATATAAGATTAATATACACATCCCTAAAATTCCTGCTTTTCACAAAAATCCACTTAGCTACATCGCCTAGTCAGACTCTTTTTCTTTGCCAAGTATTACATTACTTGCTTTCCCTGCTGTGGTACCAAATTATTCTTCCAGCTTTATCCCTTTTTGTTTGAGGAGCCACAGTGACTTGACTTTTTCACCATATAACAATCCTTATTTTAATCTTGAACAGTATGTGTACTGTTAGTTGATTCCCATATATCATAAGGGAGTGCCTCGCCTTTTTTATTGAAATTCTGAAAATCCCAGGCATATTCATGCATATAGAGGCTGTTGCCTAGCAAATTCTTTTGGGAAAGCAGCCATCTCTTTCTTCTCTGTCTTCATATCAAAAATTATTTTGTTAGTTGCAAGTTCTAATTTTGCAGATGAGGAAAGAGGCCCATAAGATGTTAGGGCCTGACTTTTTAAAAAAATAATATTGATTCCTGCTTTGTAGTACTAATACTAAAATACTGATCACAAATCACTCATGAATAGTAGTCCATAATTTCACTTTTCAAATCCCATCTATATATCTCTAGTCTTTCATATCACTTATCCAGTAGAAGCCATTTCCTTGCTTTGCTCTGCGTGCTAGCAATTAAAATTCAGTCTTAATTGCTATTTAAGATTTTGTTTTTAAACTTTAAACTTTAACAGTGAAATAAATGCATTTAAAAACAAATGTAAATTAAAAAAGATTTGAGCTTTATTGAAATATAATTCATATACCATACCTTTCTCCCATTTAAACTGTCCGATTCAGTGGGTTTTATTATTTTTTTCTGGTACATTCAGAGTTGTGCAACCATCATCACAATCTAATTTTAGAACATTCTTATCACCCCCCAAAGAAACCCCATACCTATTGGTAGTCACTCTTCATTCTGTCCCCCTTCCCCAGGCAGTCACTACTTTCTGTCTTTATGGTGAACATTTCATATAAATGGAATCATACAGTAAGTGTTTTTGTTGTGGCTTGACATAGTATTTTTAGGGTCCATCCATGTGGTAGCTTGTATTGTTACTTCATTTCTTTTCATTGCTGAGTAGTATTCCATTGTATGAATATACTATATTTTATGTATTCCATAGTTAATGGACATTGGGTTGTTTCCATATGTGGGCTGTTATAAGCAGTGCTTTTATGAACATTTGTATACTAGTTTTTGTGTGGACATATGCTCATTTCTCTTGGGTATGTACCTGGGAGTGGAATTTCTAGTTCATATGATAACTGAACATTTCAAGGACCTGCCAAACTATTTAACAAAATGTCTATACCATTTTGCATTCCCACCAGCAATGTATAAGGGTTCTAGTTTCTTCATATCCTTGTCAGCACTTTTTATTATCTTTTTTTAGTCATCTTAGCAGATATGAAGTTGTATCTCACTGTAGTTTTGATTTGCATTTCCCTAATGGTTAATCTTTTTGTGTACTTAATAGTTATTTGTTTATCTTCTTTGGAGCAATGTCTGTTCTGATCCTTTGTTCAATTTTTAGTTGGGTTATTTATCTTTTTATTGTTGAGTTGTAAGAGTTCTTTATATATTATGGATGTAAGCCTTTTACCAGATATATGATTTGCAAATGCTTTCCTTCCATTCTTTGAGCTGTCTTTTCATTTTTGTTGATGGTATCATTTGCTGCACAAATGTTTTAAAATTTGATGTAGTCCAGTGTATCTAGTTTCCATTTTTTTGCTTATGCTTCTGGTTTTATATCTAGGAAGCCTTTGCTTAACCTAAGGTTACAAATATTTCCTCTTATATTTTTCCCAAGAGTTTTATAATTTTTTCTCTACATTAAGGTCTGTGAACCATTTTGCCTGTAGTGTAAGGAAACATGTCCAATTTCATTCTTTTACCTCTTGATATCCAGTTGTTCCAGCACCATTCGTTGAATGTCATCTCTCACCCAGATATATTTCTGATTGATTTATCTTGATCTTTTTACTATGAAATTTATATTCCTTTTCTGTAGCAGAAACTTAACATTCAAGACCCTGTCATTGTGTTTATTTGACTTTGCTGTTCAGCCTGACCTCCCTTGTTGAGCGTTCTCACTTGGGAAGAAGTTTTGCTCTAACCTTTTCAGTTAAAGAATTTCTCTTTTTAGCTTAATTGCTGCCTTCCATTTCTGAGGTTCCTCTGTTACAAGAATGATGTGATTGCTGTATTTTATCTTGGTAAATCCTTTACTTTAGGGACTGATTCTTGTCTTACCTTATGGAATTGTTTTGTGTTATACCACCCAGTTTTAAGATTAACATAGAGTGTTTTAATGATAGAATCTTATCTATTTAATCTTTTTCACTGTTAAAACATGTCAACGTTATAAAAATTTTGGAAACTATATTAAGAATTACTTATAATCATGTAACACAATGTCTGTTGTTTTGGTGCATTTCATTGTAGACCTTTGCTTTATATATTTTGTTGTTGAAAATCTGTATTCTTGGTGTAGTAACAATTTTCTGTTTTGCTTATTTGATTAAGTTGTTTGCAAAGCTGGTTCTTAGAGAAAACAAGTTGAGAGGATATTTTCCAAAGCTGTCTTACTCAATATTTTTTGACAACTAAACGTGAGGAACTGGCTCCCCCACTTACTACTCCTGTGCCTTTGATCACATGGCTTTGTTTTCCATCCTCTGGCCTCGCCCATTCCCTGTGTTGTACAAAAACCAGTTAATCATAATACTTGGTTCATGACACTTCCTCATTATTGGTCCCTGCATGGACCTCTTTAAGCAATTAATTGTTTTTATATGCAGTTAACCACCCGAGTGGGCACATTTTTCTCATCTTTAAAATGGGAATGACACTAACTACATTGTAGGAACAGTATTTGAAAAAAAAAAAAAGGGAGATAAAGCGTTCTTTACAGTATCTGCTGGGTGGTAGTCACTCTGATAATGTGAGTCAGCTGCCTTTGACCCTTGAGTTTGTCATGTGGACTTAGATATTTCTGTTTTTGATGTTATATTAACTCCTGAACTTTCTATTTGGAGTGGTTCTGGCCCCCTTCCCCCACTTTTTTTGCCTCCACGCCTGTAACTGAGGGATATAATCATCATCATCAATAATCAGACCCTGAGAGTGGTTATTTTGAGATAGAGTGGAGAATGGAGGAGATAGGAAACAACGTTATAAAAGCTCTTCAGGTAATTCTAATATACTCCTGACGATCAGTGAGGGGAAAGCAGTGATCTCCCATTGCTGATTGCTTAATTTTTAGTAGTAACTCCCTTTTAAAAGTAACATTTTTATATTTAATTTATAAATGTAATATAATGACTTTTAAAAGGGTAGAAGAAACACAGCAAAAAACTTAATCCTACCACCCCGTCACAACTCTTGTATTTGTATGTTTCTTTTTAACATTTTCCATATGCATTTTACTATATTGGAAGAGTATTATCATGTTGTGGTTTGCTTTTTCAGTTAACATGCTCTATACAGTTTCATACATTGTTATATATTATATATCTATATCATTTTCCTGGCTTCATTCATGAATTAATTTATTAATTCATTCAGCAAATATTTATGGAATAACTTCCATGTGCCAGATACTCTTCCAGGCTCTGGGATACAACAGGGAACAAAACAGACATGTCCTTGCCCTTCTGGACCTTACATTCTAGGGGAGCACTCACAGCATAAACAGACACACAACTACGTAAAGTAGTGATTAGTGTGATGGGGCATTGTTTCTGATAAGGTGGTTAGAAAAAGTTGTTCTGGCAAAGGTTTGAAGAGAGTGAAGGAGCAAACCATACGGCTCTCCTGGGGAAGTACCTTCCAGACAGCGGGCACAGCGGGAGGACCCTCAGAAGCATAGTGGTGGGAGGCGACGGTAGGAGATTAAGGAGGGTCCAGATCGTGTGGACTAAGAAAGAGACTTTGATTTTATTCTAGGTGTTATGGAAAGGTACAGGAGAGTTTTGAGCAGAAAAGTGAAATGCTCTTACTTAGGTGAAAGAACATTCTGGCTGCTGTGTGGAGACTGGAGTAAGAGAGGAAACAGGAAAACCAGTCAAAGGATATCTGCAGTAATAAGGGCTAAGTGATTGATGGCTGTAGCATGCAGTAGGGTGTTGGGGAGGAGGTGATGAGAAACAGTTGGATTTAAAATGTATTTTGAAAGCAGAGCCAAAATGTTGGATTAGTTATGATGGTTAAAGAAAGAGAGGAATCAAGCTTAATTCCAAGACTCTTGGTTGTTCTAAGTAAATGGGTGAATGGTGGTGCTGTTTATTGGAATAGAGTGTAAAGGGGGAAAAACTTTATTTTACTTCACAGCACTTACTACTGCCTGAAATGTAATTTTTGATGTCGCCTCCATTAGCATGTGTATTCCTGGAGGGGAGGAATTTTGTTCCTTTTGTTTGCTGCTATATCCTGCAAACCTAAAAAAGTGCCTGGCATAGAGCTGGTGTTCAACAAATATTGGTTGAATGAATAGAAGAATAAAATAATTGTACCACTAACTGTTAAATATCTGGGGTTGATTAACTGACTTGCAGATTAACTATCTTAAAAAATATGAATAGGTTTTTGAGAGAAAAAAAAAACTGCTGACAATCTTTAAAACTTTGACATACCAGAATTGTTTATTTTTTGGAATTAATATAATGTTAAGAATCCCTCTTTCTCTTCGTCAGAAGCATAATCGAAAATAATTGGCCCCTAAAGCCTGTCAGTTTTCAATATTTTGTACAGTGTTAAAATTTTTCAAATTTAAGTATGGTAACTCCAGTGATGAAAATGTCATAATCTAAGTACACATTGTATGAATAAAGCTTAGCATTTGGCAAAAAGTTAAAATTATTGTACCTTTGGGAAAGAGGGGTGAATAATGTTAAATAAGTTTCGTTACAATATTGGAATAGGATAATGATTTTTTTGTGGTTTGATGAAGAGAAGTTAGGTTTTATTTTAATGACGTCATTGAATTGTCAAGCAAATAGGAAAAATGAAAAACTAAAAAAGCTCTCTAGTAGCTGATAAGACAATGCTGGTTTGGTTCAGTCAGCAATGGGCTTCCTGTCTTATTTGAGCTAAATAAACAAAAATTTTTGTTGAAGCTCTTGCAGGTTATTCTGGTGTGTTATCTGATCAATTAGATTCAAACCATAGGAAATTAGTAGTCATGGGGAAATTAAATGTGAGAGCAGCATTTGGCAATCATTCCTGTGTTGACTTGGAAGAGTTTATTATTTATCATCAGGTCAAATATATAATGCTGGTGAAACCGATCTCTTGGAAATCTTACCTACTATAACTCTGGAACTAAAAAATGAATGGGTAAATTCTCTTTATTTGTCTAGGTTTGAAATATTTTATTTAAAAAATGGAAGAAGAAGGATATGAACCAGAGATATTTTTCCATGTTCTCTCTATTTCTCCATTTTTTTAGTTTGTAGTTTATCTTCTGTTACATTTGTAATGCAGATATAAGCTTATATGATTTTAATCCCCTCCTCCCCTTTTTACAGAACAAGTTGTGTCCTGTAAATACAGTTCTGCAGCTTAGTATTTTTACTTATCAGTATATTTTGGAGATCTGTCCATGTCAGCATGCAGAAATTTTCCTTATTTTTTTTTAACAGCTACGTAGTGTGAGTATACCATGGTTTATTCATCCAGTCCCCTATTTCTGTATACTTGGGTTAATTCCAGTCATTTGCTGGACAAAATAATGCAACAGTGAATAACCTTGAATATTTGTCATTTCTTACTGTACGTTTTATATTGTATCTGTAGGATAGATTCCCGGAAGTGGGATTGCTGGGTAACATGATGAATGTGTCTGTACTTTGGTAGGTATTACCCTCCGTAGAGGTTGTACCATTTTGCTCTCCTTCTAACAGTCTATGAAATTGCTCATTTCTTCATAGCTTTTTCAACAAAATGTGTGTTAGACTTTTGAGTTTTTGCCAATATGATAAATGACAAATGGTATTTCAGTGCAGTTTTTATTTTTACTTCTCTTACTGTGAGTAAGGCCGAACATCTCTTCATGTGTGTAAAGGCTCTCTCAGGTGTGTGTGTGTGTGCGTGTGTGTGTGTGTGTGTGTCTGTCTGTGTACTGTCTGCCCATGTCCTTTGCTTATTTTTTTAATAAGGTTGGTATTTTTCTTTTTGATTTGGGAACACCAGAAAAGAACTTTTGATAGTTTATGTTTTGCTTAAATACATCAGGAGTATACAAACTAAAATGGGTTGTGATTACTAAAACAAAGAAACGATTGTTTTTTAAGGAGTGAAAACTTCATTCATTTTTATTTAGCCCCATTGCTTCTCGGCCTTTTGGCTAAGATCAAGTGTAGTATCTGTTCTTATCAGTTTAATACCTTTTTATTCAGCCTTTTTATTATTTTGGTCATAAAGAGACATGAATAAACAGGCATTTAAAAAGAATTTAAAAAAACTATACCAGGAGGCTGTGATAACTTGAAATCAGAAGGTTTTTTGGGGGAGTGCAATAACATTATTAGAGAATGCTGCTTCATATACAAATAAAATTCTTAGCAAATCAGAGAATGCCAACATTTTAATAAATTCTTTACTTTAAAATGTTCTGGCATGCATTAATATGTTTACATAATTTCTAACATCAACACAATTAATATATGAATCAGCTGCAAAAAGTGATTGATAAGAACAGTTATTTAGTATGGTTTTGGAAGCAGTGTAGAATTTTAGATGACATTTATGACGTACTTCAGTTTAGAATATGATATGTATGGATATTAGGTCACTGAGAAAAAATAGATACTTTGATTCTTCACATCATTGAATTTGATAGTTTTTAGCATTTGCTAATGAGGCAATAGTTGATTTAATCACACACTGAAATCAAGCTTCTAGCTGAAAGTAACTTGAAGAAATAAAATTAGTGACTTATTTATGAAATGTGTGAATCTGGGTTGAGATGCTGAGCAGTTACGACATTTACTATTTTCTTGGGGGAAATAGCAAAAATGAGGGGGAGGAGTTAGTAAAAACTGAATTAAAAGCAGAGCTGAGCTTAAACACTTGAGACCTGAGCTGGCTAGTAGATTATTTCTCAGAGATGTCTGCTATGGCAGTGGGAAAAAAGAATAAAGCTGTTTTTGCAGTGTAGTAGTATCTGGTGGAGTATTTAGAAAACAAAGAAGACAGTTTGCTGACTAGCTGATGTTGCATGGACTTTGAGTATTTGAAATGAGGAGAGATCATCTAAGAAATAGACAACAGTAATGAAATATTTTAATGTTTTGGCTATTTAAAAAAACAATTTGTGGTGTATGTCTGTAAATTATATTTGTATTACATTTTACATTTCTAGATGTCCTCAGATATTAATGTTTTTCTTCAAATTGCAGGTAACTTAACATTAATATTTCCTCCACATTTTGACTATTTTTTTTAAGGGTGATTAATTTTGTCTTAACTCTGCTTTTGGGTTGTTCTCAATCTCCTTCCGTCCATATTCTGGTTAACAACTGACAGTTCTCTCTCTCTCTTTTTGTCTGATTTTCGCCTTGCCTTGTTCTAGAAGGGAATTAGATGGTTTTCAAAAATCTACATGATTTAAAAAATACATATAACAGATACGTCAAAGGTGGCGAGCAAATTGGGGCAAGGGAAAACAGAGGTAGGAAAGAGACCATGAAGTTGAGAGTGAGAGCAGTTAAAAGATTATGTTTGTAAAGGTAGGCCATCAGTTTGGCTCTAGCCTTTCTAGCAGCTAGTGCAAAAAAGAGACATGCTTTTTATTTGAGTTATGGTGTAAAATTAAAAAGTAGTTGCTTTGGAGAAGCACAGCTATTCTTGGTTCTGAGTAAGACCAGAGAACTGTTTCTCCCATATGTCCTCACAAAGAAGGCCCTGTATAATGTAACTTTAATATCCATATAGTAAAGCAGCAGTATGTGACAATCTGTTTCTTATGTTGTCCTTTAGTGAAAGCATATGGCATAACCAAAGCACAATTTAGTAAAAGCAGTTCTGCAGGGAGTCAAAGGAATGCAGTTCTCTGCTGGTCTTGGCTTAATCAAGTCATGGATTTTATAATACCTACGGTGGAAGTTGAGGGTGCATTATCCCTCTTACCCCCCCTTTTTTTGATCATTGATCACTTTGAGAATCTTATGAATGCTATAGACTCTCTCCTTAGTAAAATGCATGTGCCCAGTCTTCATACTTTCTAATCTGGAAGAGTGTATGCGTTGCATACACGTCAGGTAATTCTATACATTGCATACACGTCAGGTAATTCTTCTTAGTAGTCAAGGTTTTTGATAAGTGATGAGTATCAGTGAGTTCCAGGTTGGTTGGTGGTTGGTTATTTATTTATTTATTTGCTTTTTTCTCCTGAATGTATCACTTGCCAGTGTTCTTAGTTAAGTAAGAGCTATGTATGCTTTAAAAATAAACCAGCTGTGGGTTAGATTATTATCTTTTCATGAAAGTTGATGAATCTGAATAAAAGCCACCTTATTCCTTCAAAAGAAGTAGAGTGAGAGAGAGTACCTAAGGATAGGGCCAAGGTTCTTCTCTAGAAGTTACTTTGGTTGTGTTCTAGCGATGAAATAAGTGCCACTAAAGCCACAATAATTTTATTCAGAACAGTCTTAAATTTGATGTTAAAAAAAAAAAAACCAACCCATCATGGCCATTTAAAAATTTGCCAACAAGTAAAGAAACTGTAGATGTTTTGCATTAGACTATGTAATTTAGAATATACTTCCTGGAAAATGTATGCCCTGTTAAGGAGGTTATTTACCTGGAATGTCTGGAACCTACCCTGGTCTAGATTTATAATTAAAAAAAATTGAGATATATAAGTCCCAGGGGGAGGTTATAGCTCAGTGGTAGAGTACGTGCCTAGCATGTGTGAGGTGCTGGGTTCAATCCCCAGTACCTCCATTAAGTAAATAAATAAATAAGCAAACCTAACCCCCCCCCCAAAAAAAAACCCCAAAGCAGAGATATATAAGTCTCAAGAGCACGATGATTGATAAAATAAATTTAAGCATGTAATATATATTTGCGTAACTATTGTAAAACTTTAATAACATCCATTGCCCAGTTAAACATCCAGGTGAGCAAGAACTATCACAGTGCAACCAACTATATTACCTTAATGTGATTTGTGAAAGTGCATATGGACTGGAACTCTGTTAAAATACCTGTCTCCCATTCACAGTCGTGGCACACATTAACATGCATCTTGCACTGTAGTGAATTTACCTGCAGTTACTACTGTGAGTTGATAGTGAGATTAGATAAAAGCAAAAGCAAAAACAATGACAGTAGTAACAAACTTTCTGAAAGAACAATTCTATCATTTTTTGAGTATTTAGATGTTTCCAGTGTTTAGAATGCTAGATAAATGTTCTATTGTATGTTAGATAAATGATGAAGGCCATTTGCCAGAAATGATGATTTGTATTAAAATGACTCGTTTGCTGTATTTATTTTTGGTTAAGAAGCTGTAGAGTAACACAGGCTTTCAGTTTTGATTGTGTTTTTATTTTTATTTTTAAATTTTACTTGTATTTTTTATTGAAATGTAGTCAGTTTACAATGTGTCAATTTCTGGTGTGCAGCACAATGCTTCAGTCATCCATATACACGTATTTATTTTCATATTCTTTTTCATTATAGGTTACTACAAGATTTTGAATATA
The DNA here is from genome assembly GCF_009834535.1 of Camelus ferus. NCBI lineage: Eukaryota > Metazoa > Chordata > Mammalia > Artiodactyla > Camelidae > Camelus > Camelus ferus. Next base: position 52,982,027 of record NC_045710.1, on the reverse strand, counting down.
GTTCCCTATGTTATACAGTAGAAACTTGTGGTTTACCTACTTTATATATAGTAGTTAGTATCTATAAATCTCAAACTCCCAATTCATCTCTTCCAACCCCTTTTCCCCTCTGGTAACTGTAAGTTTGTTTTCTATGTCTGTGAGTCTGTTTCTGTTTTGTAAATAAGCTCGTTTGTCTTTTGTTTTTAGATTCCACATGTGAGTGGTATCATATGATATTTTTCGTTCTCTGTCTGGCTTACTTCACTTAGAATGACAATCTCCAGGTCCATCTATGTTGCTACAATGGCATTATTTCATTCTTTTTTATGGCCAAGTAGTATTCCATTCCAAGAAGTTCCATACCACAACTTCTTTATCCAGTTGTTTGTCGATGGACATTTATGTTGTTTCCATGATTGTGTTTTTATATACTTGGACATGGCAAATGGACAAAACATCCTTTGTCACTATGATATACTGTGGAGCACTGACATCTTGTTGCATGTCCAAACCTTTGCTCTATATTGTTCCCAATATCTCCATTTTAAAAAAGTGCTTTTTTATGTTTTTCCCCTTTGTAAATTGTGGATTTGTTTCTTTCCTCATATTTATGCTTGCTTTTTGTATTTCCCTTCTGCTTCCTGAAATTTAGAACTTTAAAACACACACACCCAGTAAAACATCTAAGCAAGCAAGAATCATCACAGTGCAACTAACTTTCACTTTCTGGGGAAATCTGGTGTCAATAAACAACAAAATTCTAAGGGTATTGATATGAAATGTGATCTTACCAAACAATATAAATGAGTAAAAACAGCATACATTGAGCTTGACTGAATCTATGTTATAAAGTGTTTTTGGTATGGAGTTTGGTTTTGGGAAAGACATGTTTGTGTAACACACACACACACACACACACACACACACACACACAAAAGAAAGAAGGGAGCTAGCCAAATATTTTGTTTTCAATGAGGTATAAGAATTACTCGACATTTGTAAGGAGAAGTGTACAACAAAGCTCTTTTGGCATTGGAGTATCAAAAGAAAGAGGAAAATGAAATTAGAAGAGCTCTGGAAATCTAAAGAAAAATAGACTATTGGAAGTATTTTAAATGGTAAATGTGGATCTGACTGTATAGATTTATTATTTGCTTTTTTAAAAATGAAACATTTTATTTTGAGATAGAGATTCACATGCAGTTTTAAGAAATTATACAGACAGCCCCTGTACCCTTTATACAGTTTCCTCCACTAGTAACATCTTGCAAAACTGTAGCACACTCTATTAGGACCAAGATAATGACATTATTTCTTGACAGTCAAGATATAGAACATTTTCATCATTGCAAGAATCCCTCATGTTGCCCTAACCACAGCTGTTTTCCTTCTGTCCTCAACTGCTCTTTAGCCCCTGAAGATCACTAAACTCCATTTCTATAATTTTGTCATCTCAAGAATGTTATATGAATGGAATCATACAATATGTAACATTTTGAAATTGGCTTTTCTCTTCCAGTGTAATTTCCTGGAGATTCATCAGAATTATTGTGGTATATCAATAGTCTGTTCCTTTTTATTGTAGAATAGTATTCTATGGTATACCATAGTTGTTTAATCATTTACCCATGAAAGGACATGTGGCTTGTTTCCTTGGCTATTAAAATAAAGTTGCTATAAACATTTGTGTAAAGGTTTTTGTGTGAACATACATTTTTACTTCTCTTGGGTATACAGCTAGGAGTGGAATTGCTGGATCATATGATAACTGTGGGTTTAACTATTTGAGGAACTGCTAAACTTGTTTTCTAAAGTAGCCATACCATTTTACATCTTATCAGCAGAGTATGCAGATTCTAGTTTTTCCAGATCCTTGCCAGTGTTTGGTGTCACTTTTTTATTTTAGCCATTCTGATATATATATAGTAATATCTCATTGTGGTTTTAATTTGCATTTTTCTAATTGCTATTGATGTCCAATATCTTTTTATGTGCTTATTTGCCATATCCAATTTGTTGAATTGTCTCTTCATGTCTTTTGTCCATTTTCCAATTGGATTTTTAAAAAAATAATGAGTTTTGAAAATTCTTTATAAATTCTAGATACGAGTTCTTTGTTGGATATGTGGTTTGCAGACATTTTCTCCCATTCTATGGCTTTCCTTTCACCCGCTTAGCGTAGTCTGTTACAGATCAGAAGTATTTTATTTTGATGAAGTCCAAGTTATCGTCCTTTTTTGGAGCATGCTTTTGGTATCAATTCTAAGAACTCTTTGCCTAGCCCTACATCTTGAGGATTTTCCCCTGTGATTTTTTTCCCCCTAAAACTTTTATAGTTTTACTAAAATATAAAGTCTATGATTCATTTTTGAGTTAATTTTCATAATTTTGTAATGTTTGTATAAGGAGTGAGACTTACTTCAAAATTTCTCTCTCTTTCTGCCTCTGGATGTCCAGTTGTTCTACCACCATTTATTGAAAAGGCTGTTTTTCCTCTACTGACCTACTTTTGCACCTTTGTCAAAAGTTACTTGGGTATATTTGTTTGAGTCTATTCTGGGGTCTTTTGTGCAGTAATTTTGTTAACATCTACAAAAATACCTTGCTGAGGTTTTGACAGGAGTTGCATTAAGCCTGTGTATCAATTTGTAGAGAATTTACATAGTCACGAGTCTTCCAGTCACAAACGTGGTATGTCTGTCAGTTTATTTAGCTGTGTTTTGATTTCTTTTCATCAGCATTGTGTAGTTTTTAAGCATACAAAATCAGCCCATAGTTTGTTAGATTTATACCTCGGTATTTTTTTTTAAGTGATTGAAATGGTAGTATTTTTAATTTTGGTGTCAGTATGTTCATTGCTAATATGTAGTAATACAATTAATTTTTGAAGGTTTATCTTGTATCTTTGTAATTTTCCTTATTTGTCTAGGAATTTTTCTGTAGATTCCTTGGAGTTTTCTATGTGGATAATAGCGTATGTGCAATAGGGATAGTTTTAATTTTTCTTTTCCAATCGATACGCCTTTTTTTTTTAACTCTCTTTCACTGGCTAGAACTTCTAGGACTATGCTGAATAAGAATGGTGATCGTGGACATCTTTGCCTTGTTCCCAATGCTCTTTATCAACTTCAGGAAGTTCCCTTATATTTCTATTTTTGGAGAGTTTTTATCATGAAAGAGTGTTGAATTTTGTCCAGTCCTTTTATTGCATTGATTGATATGATCAGGTGATTTTCTCCTTTAGCCTTGCAGAATACATTGATCGATTTTTGAATATTGAATGAGCCTGCCTTCCTAGAATAAACCTAACTTAGTCATTTTGTATATTTCTTTTTATATACCTGAAATTCTATTTGCCAATATTTTCTTAAGGATTTTTGTGTTTATATTTATAAGGGATATTGATCTGTAGTTTTATTTATTTATTTTTTGCTGTCTTTGTCTGGTTTTGATGGTAGGGTAATAGTTGCTTCCTAAAATGCATTGGTAAGTATTTCCTCCCTCCTCTTTTATTTTCTAGAAGAGATTTTTTAGAGTTAATTAATTATTAATTAGGTTAATTCTGCTTTAAGCATATTGTAGAATTCTCTAATTAAACCATCTAGGCCTGGAGATTTATTTTTTGGGAGATCTTACATTACAATTTCAATTTCCTTTGTAGTTCCAGGGCTATATAAATGACTATTTTTTACTGGGTGAATTGTGATAGTTTGTTATTTTTGAGGAATTGGTTTATTTCATCTAAGTTGTCAAATTTATATCAGAAGAGTTTATAGTTTTTTTTATTATCCATTTGATGGCCACAGGACATGTAGTAATATCTGTGGTTTCATTCCTTATACTGGTAATTCGTATCTTCTTTTTCTTTCCTTTGTTAGATACCTGTCAATTTTATTGGTGTTTCCAAAGAACCAGACTATCTCAGTATTGTTCTTCTGTTTTCTGTTATACTGATTTCTGCCCTCATATTTGTTATTTCCTTCCTGCTGATAGCTTTTTGTTTTTGCTTTTGCTTTTTATGTTCTTGAGGTATAGGAGCTTCAAATGCTGATTTGAGACTTTTCCTCTTTTCTAATGCTATAAAATATCTTTAATGCTACGTATCTCTGTATTTGTAATGCTCCAAAATATCGCTAATGCTTAAATCTCTCTCCTAGCACTGCTTCATCTGTGTCCCTTAAAGTTTGATATGTTGTATTTTCATTTTCGTTCAGTTTAGTGTAGTTTTCGATTTCCCGTTAGACTTCCTGTTTGACCCATGACTTATTTAGAAGTGTGTTATTTAGTTTCCAAGGGTTTGAATATTTCCTGTTGTCATTTTCTAAGTTGATTCAATTTGTGTTTGGAAAACATAGTGTGTATGATTTCAGTTCTTCTGCATTTACTGAGGTTTGTCTTACGGCCTACAATATGGTTTTCCTTGTTATATGTTCTTTTTCTTTTTAAAGGCAGTACTGGGAATTGAACCCAGGGCTGCATGCATGCTAAGCATGTGCTCTACCACTGAGCTGTACCCTCCCCTCTATTGTTATATATTCTGTGGACACTTGAAAAGAATATGTATTCTGTTGGGTAGAGTGTTTTATAAATGTTGATTAGATTCCCATTGGTTGGTGGTGCTGTTGTGTTCTTCCGTATCCTTGCTGATTTTCTATTTATTTCTATCAATTGTAGAGAGGGGTGTTGAAGTCTCTTAAGCATAATTGTGGAATTGTCTGTTTTTCCTTTCAGATCTGTCCACTTTTGCTTTACATATTTAGCAACTCTGTTGTTTGGTACATCTCTGTCTTCTTAGTGGACTGAGCATTTCATTATATAATGAACTTTTTCATCTCTGGTAGTTTTCTTTGCTATGAAGTCTAGTTTCTCTGATGATAATATGCTTATTCCTGTTTTCCTTTGATTAAAGTTTGCATGGTGTATCGTTTTCCATTCTTTTATTTTTAACCTGTCTGTATCATTATATTTGAAGTGAATTTCTTGGCTGATAGCATATAATTGTGTTGTGTTTTTTCATCCACTGTTTTAGTATTTGTCTGGCATATTTAGAACATTAAAAATTTCTTTTTACCTTGTCTTTTCTTTTATTGAAGTATCATCAGTTATAGTGTGTCAATTTCTGGTGTATAGCACAGTGTCCCAGTTATGCATATACATACATATATTCGTTTTCATATTTTCTCACTAAAGGTTATTAAAAGATATTGAACATAGTTCCCTGTGCTATACAGCAGAAACTTTTTTAAAATTTATTTTTATATATAGTGGCTAACATTAGTAAATCTCAAACTCCCAAATTTATCCCTTCCCACCCACTTTCCCCAGTAACCATAAGATTTTTACTATGTTTGAGAGTCTGTTTCTGATTTGTAGATGAGTTTATAGTGTCTTTTTCTTTAGATTCCACATATGAGTGATACCATATGGTATTTTTCTTTTTCTTTTTGGCTTACTTCACTTAGAATGACAATCTCCAGGTCCATCCATGTTGCTGCCAATGGCATTATTTTATTCTTTTTTAAGGCTGAGTAGTATTCCACTGTATAAATATACCACAACTTCTTTATCTAGTCATCTGTCAATAGACATTAAGGTTGCTTTCATGTCTTGGCTATTGTATATAGTGCTGCTGTGAACCTTGGGGTGCATGTATCTTTTTGAATTAGAGTTCCCTCTGGATATACACTCAGAAGTGGGATTGCTGGATCATATGGTAAGTCTATTTTTAGTCTTTTGAGGAATCTCTATACTGTTTTCCATAATGACTGTACCAAACTACATTCCCACCAGCGGTGTAGGAGGATTCCCTGTTTAGCATTTATCGTTTGTGGACTTTTGAATGATGGCCATTCTGACTGGTGTGAGGTGATACCTCATTATAGTTTTGATTTGCATTTCTCTGATAATTTGTGATATTGAGCATTTTTTCATGTACCTATTGATCATTTGTATGTCTTCATTGGAGAATTGCTTGTTTAAGTCTTCTGCCCATTTTTGGATTGGGTTGTTTGTCTTTTTTTGTTATTAAGTCATATGAGCAGAACATTTAGGTTTTAGGTAATTATTGATATGCTAAGGCTTAACCTGTTGTTTCATTTGTTGTTTTCTATCTATTCTCTCCTTTTTTGTTTTCCTGTTTTCTTTTTCATGCCTTTCTTTGAGTTACTTGAACATCTTTATAGAATTCCATTTTGATTTATCTATCGTTTTTGGCTGTACCTTTTTGTATAGCTTTTTTGATGGTTTCTCTAGTGTCAGCATTTTTATTTAACTTGAAAAGCACAGTTTACTGGTGTCATTTTCCAGTTTGAGTGTAGAAACCTTATCTCCTTTCTGTTCCTTTATCTATATTTTTGTCTATTGTGTCCTTTTTTCCTTTCTGATGTTCCAAGATTTCCGTTTTTTTTTTTTTTTTCCCTTAAATCATTTCCGTTCTGTTTAGAGAACTTTCTATAGCTGTTCTTTTAGAGTAGGCATGCTGGCAACAAATTCTGTTTATACAGGAATAGCTTAGTTTTCCTTCACATGAGAATGTCGTGATTTCTCCTTCATTCCTAAAGGATGTTTCTCCTGGGTGTAGGGTTCTGTTTTGATAAGTCTTTTCTTTTCAGCACTTGAAAAGTGCGGTGCACTTCTTTTTAACCGCCATCGTTTCTGAAGAGAGATTTGCTGTCATTCAGATTATTTTTCCTTTACAGAAAAGGTATCAATTTTCTCTGACTACTTTAAGATTTTTTTCTATGTCTTTAGTTTTCAGGAGTTTAATTATGATGTATCTTGGCATGGATTTCTTTGGGTTTATCCTCTTTGGAGTTTGCTTATCTTTTTTGAATCTGTAGTTTTATGTCTTCTTGCCAAATCTGGGTAGTTTTTAGCCATTATTTCTTCAAGTATTTTCTTGCCTTATCTGCTTTCTACTCTCCTCCTGGGACTTTGGTGACACAAATGTTGGAATTTTTGTATAATCTAGCAGCCCCTGAGGCTCTGTTTATTTCCTTCAGTTTATTTTCTCATATTATTCTGATGGTATAATTTGTACTGTTCTGTCTTTCATTTCATTGAGTCTTTTCTCTGTCACTTCCATTCTGTTCTTGAGTCCGCAGGAGCACTCTCTCCCAAGTCCGTCCACTGAGTTTTTAATTTCAGTTATTGTATTTTTCAGTTATAAACTCTTCATTTGGTTCTCCTTTCCTCTATTTCTTTGCTGAGGCTTTGTCTTTTTGTTTCAAGCATGTTCATAATTGTTTGCTGAATCATTTTTATCATGGCCACTTTAAAAGATTCATCAGATAATTCTAACATCTCTGTCATCTCGGTTTTGGCATCTAGTGGTTGTCTTTTTTTTTTTTTTAATTAGTTTGACAACTTCCTGGTTCTTGGTGTGAAGAATGATGTGTAATTGAAATCTGTACGTTTTCATATTATGTTAAGAGACCCTGGCTCTCATTTAAACCTACTCTTTCAGCTGGCTTTCTTTGACACCACTTTGGCAGGAGAAGGTGTGGGTTGCTGCTTCATTATTGCTAGGCGGAGGCAGATGTCCATGTTCCCCACTTGGCCTCTGTCAGCACCTGAGAGGGGCTTCTCGTGACTGCTGCAGATGGCAGTAGTGGCTCCAAACTTGGTCTCTGCTGACATCATGGTATGGGAGAGGGGGTTGTAAACTGTCTGGCGGGGATGAAAGTCGCAGTTCTCCTCCTGGCCTTCTGTGACACCCTGGCTGGAATCTTGGGTGCTTTGTCATCACCTGTGAGGATGAAAGTCTGGGTTCTCTTTCTGCCTGTGCTGGTGTGGATGTGGGTGGTGTCAGTTTTTTTTTTTTAACCTGTATGTTTATCTTGAATAGAAAAGTGATTGTGTAAATGTTTTCTGTCTTGGTAGGCTACCTCTTTTGACTAGAGAGAGAGCAAGCTTTTGTTGGGGATTTTTAAAATTTGTACCTGTTTGTATTTCTGGGTTGCTAGTCTCTTGAGTTCCCAGTCTGGGATATAAGGCCAAAAGAAAACCCAGGAAACTCACCACTGTGTCATTCCTTTGGGCCTGAGGTCCCAGACCAGTCTGTTGCCTTCCACATTTCAGATTTTCTTATATTTGTTTTATATACAATGTATAAAGCTTTAAATTATACTTAGTTGTAGGAATAGGAAAAACTATGTCTCCTGCATCTTCCTAAGTGCTGACAGAGTGCCTCCACCTTACGCCACCACAGCCACCCCTGTACCCAGCCCCTCGCCTGCTGGACAGAGGGCATGTGCGAGAGTGTGGAGGGAGGGGTGTGCTGAGGCCCAGGGGCACCACCCACGAAAGGGAAGAGAAGCTTTTACCCTTTTACACACCACCTTAAGTGGCCAGTGCCTGTTTTCAGAAGCTTACCACCCTTTCAGAGAAGGGAAGCTGGCACCTAAGCAGGTCCTGGAACCATGAAGATGTCCGTTCCAGGGAGATACACCCCAGAACACAAGGATTAATCATTGGCCAGAGAATGCCTTCAGGAAGGTTGCTCATCCTGGGTACTGCAGGCCCAGGAGAGGACACGGGACCCCAGGTCACTGGGAGTCACCAGGGTTGCCATGTGGTGGGGTTGCTACCCCCACATTGGCCAGAGTTGGCAGGACTAGGTAGACGGGGACGCCTGGAACCAGTCCTATCTTATGGAGTCCTCACGGGACCGCCTAAGGTTAGTGTTTCTTTCTGTGGCAGTAGTACTCTCTCCCTGAAGGACTGATGGGACACACCTCCCCCATCCCTGAGGGCTCACTCCTTGGGTGCATTCTGAGTCACTGGGAGAAGTTTTTCTCTAGATTCATTTAAAAAACAAACAAACAAACAAACAAACAAAACACACATCTTTTGTAATACAGCCTGGCCCTAGTATAAACTTGAGGATGAAGAGACCTGGCTGTATGATGGAAGCCTCAACTATGACACCATCCTACAGCTAGACCTTATGTTCAGGCCCTTTGCCCCAAGAGAGAACCCAGAACAATGCAGATCCTACATTAGGGAACCTTGCCGGCTGGGACCCATTCAGGCTACACAAAAGCCCCTCTGATGTTATCCCTGAAGGAACACAAGCCCCGGACAGAAGACCTCAGCTCCAATACTCTCACCATCTTTAGCCCCTCCCCCACTCTGTAAGCCTCTGTACCTTTCCATACCAGAAGTGCAGCCAGGACTTCTGTGCCCCTCCAGGAAGTTGCAGGCTGTACACATTTCTGCCAACTCCTCTCTACTCTGGGAAGCATTGTGGCTGTACACCTTCCCTTTTCCTGGATTTCTCTTATGTCCTCCTCTCCTGACTCCTTGCCTGTCTGCTGATACTTGAGTCTCCTTGCCTGCTTTGCCAGCAGGTCAGGTGTTAAACCTCTTTTACTTCTGTGAAGAGTTACCCTCCTCAACACAAAGACCATACCTTGAGGGGAGATTTTGCCTTGTGTTACTGCCCTGTGGCACTCCAGCCCCACCCTTCAGCTCTATTTGTTTCTTTTTTTCTTTCAGAGATAAGGAATTCAAGTTAATCAACTCAGGGCCTAGGCCCCCTCCCTCTGAAAGATTTAGGCCCTGGGACTCTGGTCACTTTTTCTCCCTTTGGGTCATTGAATCTTGCAGCTAGACCTATTTTGTAAAAGAGAAGATAAATGGGGGGAAGTCCCACACATCCAGAGTTCATTACCTTATTCCAAGATCCAGGTCTAAAGAACTCCTGGTGGGTGTGCCTGGCTCACACCCCTTCAAAGCGCCTTCTTCCTCAACAGGAGCCCCGTGTTTTAGATGACCCCTTTATGGGTCCACCTCCCCGAGGTCCACAACCAGAAACTCCTACTCCCTCATTCTGAGGGGGCACAGGGTTTCAGGCCATCTAGCACTTACACCCCATCTGGGCACCTGGGGACCCCAGACTCCCATGAATCAGCTTGTGGATCTGGTGTTTGGAATATTTAACAACAGTTAGGGTTGAAGAGGCAGAAAGGATTCAGGGACAACAGCAGAGTCACAATTTTTGATGGCAGCCCTAACCCCTGCACCACGTTAGGGTTTCCCTTGCTTGTCAAGACCCAAGGCGAGGACAGGATCCAGGATGCCTGGATCAGAGCCCCTGTCTTGCCGAGAAGGGACCTGTTTTAGGTCTGGCTAGGAGAGCCACTGGAAGGACTAATGCCCCATGTATCGGGAAAGTCCACCGTGACCCTGCCCGATATGCAAATGAGAAGGCCACTGGAAGCAGGACTGCCCCCAGTCCTGGAGGGGGCTTGGGACTCCCAAACCAGTGATGGCTGAGAGGACCAAAGACTGACAGGCCCAGGACCCTCCAGGCTTCCAAAGGACACCTGGTCATTTCTCCGGAGGAGCCTTGGGTAACCCTTGACGTGGCAGGCAGGAAAGTTGTTTTCTTATTAGATACAGGAGCTGCCTACTCTGTGCTGACTGATTTCCCTGCACCCTTGTCTTCCCAATCCTGTGTAATTATGGGGATTGACAGAAGGACCCAAATCAAGCAATTCACCACACCCTCCCCTTAGCTCCCTGCTAGCAATAGTCCAATTAAGCGACCCTTAACAGGGAAGGCACCGAAGAAAACGAATGCTCTTGACCGCGGGAGCCTGCCTCAGTCCCAAGCCAGAGGAGGTCCGCCATCCACCCCGCTGTCTGGGGGCACTGAGGTCCCTGACAGAGCTGCTGTTGGCAGGCTGCCTTTAGAAATGAGACCACCTCAGGCTATAGGCAAGCCTCTTCATGTCAAAGGCTGAACTGAGGTCCATAATTAGAGAGTTTCTCAAACCCAGGAAGGATCCTCAAAAATGTTTCAAGGCCAGTCTTTACAGGACCACAGGAAATAATCCAAAATCCCTTAATCCTTTTACCACTCCCCCAAACTACCCCTACTTATCTTAAGAAACTTGCAAATATCAGAAAAACCTTTTTCTGACATTCAGGGAACAAAGCCATCCTAGGAGCAACTTGCTTTTCTCCTCAAGCCTTTGAGTTGCATCTTTTACCTGGTCTTCTCCAGGACCCCCTATTTCATCATCTTTTTACAATACAAATTTTGAGAAAGGAGTTAAGTAATTTGGAATTTCGCTTATTAAGGATGAATAGGCATCTTGTGTCTTAGTCATTGGGACATGTGACTTTGTTTCTTTCCATCTGCCAGAAATCCGACTTGAATCCAACTTCTGGTAATTGATGAGTCTTACATTGTACCTATTCATGGCTAAAATTTTAGAATGGGAACTAATAAGTCTCTGTGTTTGTGTCTTTGTACATATCTATATGTTTGTTGTAGATGTGCGGCATTGCCAGAATTGTAAAAGAGCACTGTTTAATTGGCTAAAGGAAATTAAATGTTTATGTAAATACTTAGAAATATAAACATAACTGGCCAGAGTTAATTTCAGGTTCACGTGTCTGGAAAATATTCAGTACTGAATCAATATCTGGTATAGAAGCTAGCTTAAGTTTGTTGGTTTGATTAATATAGAGATGTCTTTAGAGTCATCGATGTTAAGTATGTCAACTGAAATAAATGCGCAGCTTAAAAGTTGAGAGTTATGTTTTATTTGGTGGGAGGACTTGAGCTGGGATGACAGCCTCTCAGATTGCTCTGAGGGACAGCTCTGAAGAGGTAGGGGAGGAGCTAGGATATATAGGAGCTTTACAACAAAGACCAGGTAGTTGGAACAATAAAAGGTTACTTGTTAACTAAAGAAAACCAAGCTTCTCAAGTTAAAGAATTTAGTACTTTTCTGTGTACGGGAGGAAGCAAACATTTGGGCTCATTGAATTCATTCCTTTGACAAGCATCTGGCTATCTAGGGCCAGTATGTTGTCCTTTCTTATTCTGGGTCCCCTCAGAGGGCACCATTGTGAGTGGCTGCAGAGTCTGGGCTGCAGGTTTGTCTTCAGTGGGCGGGTGGCGGCAGCCGCTGATGACTTGATGGCTTCAGCATTCTTTCTTTACTGATATGGTTGCAGTGTTTTTTGTTCACAGTATAATGCTTTTGTCATACCTAGGAAGGAAAGTAAAATTAAAGCTACTAAATGAATAAGGGAAACATTTCAAGATGCCAGAAAGTAAGATGTGGTTTTCAGTAAAAGAAGGTATTAGGAATGGAGTTGCATTTTGTTATGGGAGAATAAAGCAGATTTTGTCCTAAAGCTGTTTGCTTCTGAATGGGAAAGAAAATAAGGGACAAAATAATATGGATATGGAAAGTTGTGGAAGGTTTGTGGAAGAGAAACCCTGGGGCATCTCAGAGAAATATTAAATGAACTAGGATTATTTGGTATGTTAAGTTAAATGCAATCAGTCAATTCTGGTGGCTGTGACCCAGTTTCTTCACTGATTACATTGTAATTTGGTATTTAACCATGCCTTTTTAAGTCTTTTGTCATTTATAAACAGTTCTCTGGTGCTATCACAAAAGTGCTTCATCTTCAAGATTCATAAGAAGGCTACGGAAGTGGTGACAATACCACATCAAGATGACAGCTATGCAAGGATAGTGCCATCTAACTCAAAACAAGCTGTCCTGCCCCTAGGACCTCTAGATCAGGCATCCGGAGATTTTCACTCCCTGGTAGGCAGGGTCTACGCCCCTACTCAGCCCCAAAGTAGCTACAGGAGACTGATCGTCGCCCCTCTGCACCTCTATAAGATTATGGGAGTAAAATCTTGAGGGGGGAGTGGAGTGGGAGAAAAAGGGGCAGGGCACAACCACTGAAGGAATGACACAGCCATTGAGGACAGGACAAACTGGTTACAACCAAGATGGCAGAAGATTTGACCTTGAGCCTCATGTGCACTCATAGGAGCCGTGACAATTCCCAGGCTGACCATAAAAAGTCACAAAGTGCGTGCGGTGCGTTTCCTGGAAATCCTCGCTCCTTCCCCAAAATAGTTGGAATAATCCTCCTCCTCATTAGCATACGAAATTGCCGAGCCCATAAAACCTAAAAACTCTGCACCTCGGGGTTGCTCTTGCTCTCACTCTCTCTCACCTTCTGAGATGGTCCTCACTCTGTCTATGGAGTGTGCGTCTACTTTTACTTTAAACACCCCACACCTCTTGGCTTCTCTCCCCCTCACCTTTCTGAGATGGCCTGTGCTCTGCCTATGGAGTGTGCATCTCCTAAGCCATTTTCCCTTCTGAGTGAGAGAAACCACACTCTGTCCATGGAGTGTGTATCTCTCTAAATAAACTTGCTTTCACTTTACCATGCCTTGCTCTTGAATTCTTTCCTGTGCCAGGCGAGAACTGATTCTACCCCTAACATCTCATCCAGTGCACCTCACTTCTCTTACCTATGATTATCCTATAGAAGCCTTATTCATATGTGTCCCAGTGTTTCCATTTCTTCTTTTCCTGTCATATTTTATAAAAAAGTGTATTGGTTTACCTGATTCTCCATTAAACTTTATTTTCTGTTTTATATGAAATTATTGTATGTCGTATCTGTGAGTGTGTGACAGTCCCGAGGCAATTCTTTTAAAATTTCCTTTTGTTAATTGAGTAACCTTTATGTTCTAGATACTATTACAAATATTTGCTTCATATGTAGGCTTCCAGGAACTTATTTATCGAGTGAATCAAGTACTGCCTGCAGTTGGTCTGAAATTATCCTTTCTGGCAATAATTAGGCAGCAAGGCCAGTTTTCTAAGGTCACGCCTAAAACTGTATAATCAGCACATAAGACATAGCTTTTCTTTCCAATCTCTTTGGGGGTGGTGGTGGAGAGGGAAAGAAAGGGGAGGAAAGGCATACACTCAGCTCAACCAAAAGAGTTTTCAAATCTCTGTAAGGTAGAAGACTAAACGGTAACAGAAATCCTTGTTTGTCTCACTGAAAGTTACCTGATCTTTCAGAAGACTTTGCCTGTAGTTCCCAGCTCCTGTGCCAAATTTTAGGAATAAACTGTGAGGAAAGGACTCTTTATTGAGCTCATAAAATTTTTACCCAGAGTCTTAAGCTAAGTAAGGGTCAATAAAAATAAAAGCCTCATGCGATCGACATTCTTTTTTTACGATTAGTCTTAGAATAGCTGTGCCTCTGGTTTGCCAGTTTCTTGGGTGATGTTGATTGAAGAAGCGCAAGACTGCATGTATTGAGGATGCTGGCTGTAATTGTAATGGATTATTTGGTGATGTGCTGCCTTGTTTTACTAAGGAGGAGCAAAATGTTGGACTTTAAAACAATGGCTCAGGCCCTACTCTCCGAGTCAGAGAAGGTCATTCATGTGGAGGAGGTAAATTGGCAGAGTGGTTCTTGAATAATTCTGGAGGAAGAAAATCTTTCTAAGGCTTTATTTAGCTTGAAGTCAGTTGTACAGTCTAGGGGCCTGTGACCAGTACTTAGTACAGTATTTTTTCAATACACAAAGTTCTGTGAGTTTATAAAGCCTCCCAAAGGTATGCCAGATTTAAACTGTCTTCATCTCCATTATCAAATTTGGACAGGATGACCCAGAATTTGTCCTTGTTAACCAAATTAATTAAAAAAAAAGTCAGAAGTTTGTCATAAATTAGTTCTTAAGAAAATTGTCTAGTGTTCTTTTTGTGGTTTTATTTCCCATGTCATTATGAAAACTTGGTCAGGAGTTTTATTTTTTGCTACCTTTGTCTTTGACAAAGTAGGAGGACAAGTTCCATGCCACTTATTTTAAATAACCATGGTTCGTAGATAAAAGAAGCAGAGGGAAATTTCTCAAGATAACTGGCAGCAGAGTTGTAAAGGTTTCATTGCATTACAAGTTGCTAGAAAGACTTTGAAATTCCGTTGATCCTCCTGATTTTCCTCAGTTTGCTAGTCTTTTCAGGTCAATCATGCACAGAGATGGTTCTGGAATAGCTCTTTTAAGAGTTAAATGAAGGAGAAATGGTCATCTGTCTGATCCAGAAGTGAAGAAGGGCTGCAAAATATGCAAATTGCTGTACACCTGACCAGATTTATTTCTGGTGTTACTGTTATGCACCATTAAGTTATATTCATCAAATAAAAATTTTAGAGAATGTTTTATTCAGGTCAGTTTGTTGTTACTAAAATAATTACTTGCTAGTAATCAGACCATTAATTTCTCCATGGCTCTTAATACGGGCTGCATCAGACCCTTGTCTATTGTGGTATTCTTGATTTTAGAGATACAACACAAAATAGGCAGCCAGACCTATTAAAAACAAGTAAATAAAAATTAAATTGACTCAGAAGCAAATGAAGAATACAAGTCTGCAGCAAAATTCTTGATCCAAATTTGCTTTCCTAGAATCCATAGTTAGAGCAGCATCAGCCAGTTTGCTGGAAAAGCTGCGGGTCAGAGAACAGCCTGCTGTTCCTTATCTGCTTGAGGTTGGAATCCCAGAGCTATGTATATTGTTTTATCATTAGTTACTTAGAAAGGTGAGGTTTAGGTTATGTATGTAGCTGGGAGACTCCTGTCAGTCTAACCTCTGTCATCTTTATGGTCAGACTTCTTAAAGATTTGTAATTCACTGTGGGGGTTCAGGTATGGTCTAAATTAGGTTAATTCTTGCATATGTTTACTTTGCACATTTGTGCAGGTTTTATAGTGCACATTGGGCCATACCAAAGGTGATGCCATTTGTAGCATAGATAGCATAGATACTGTAGGTTTATATATTCATTAGGACAGTTTTCCAGCAGATGGCAGGCAAGTATCTTGAAGAGGGGAAAGATACCATATGGGCAAATGTAGACCCTATTTTTAAGTATATAAAAATTTCTTACAAAACTGTAAATGAGAACTCTTTTTAAGTTGTATTTATAGATGCAATAATTTTAAGTGCACTGTCCATATATTAACCCTTCTTTCTTGTATTGTTTCTCTCATGTTTTACTTATTTTAATTTTGACAGCGTTTTCCCCCCTTGTCCCCTGGAGAACTGAGCACTTACGTGAATTTGCTGTGAAAGTGTTTTGGAGTTATTTATTTTTTCATCACTTTATTTTTATTTTATTTATTTATATTTTGGTGGAGGGGAGATAATTAGGTTTATTAATTTATTTTAACAGAGGTACTGGGGATTGAACCCAGGACCTTGTGCATACTAGACATGCACTCTACCACTGAGCTATACCCTCCCCTGCTGGACTTATTTTTGATGTGTTTAATTTGTTCACAGTTTAGCAACGCTGAGGCCTTGATATGGATGTTCTTGCCATGTTGAAATGACTTAATGCTTGGATCCTGTCAATAGCTCCATTGTATGTTGAATAAACCTCACATCCTTGCCAGAGGGCTGGGTATTACTCAGTTGTGATTCTATCAATACGTGGTCAGCTGGATTTCAGGTTCACTTGTTATTACTCAGGGTTCCCAGGAGGTTGCCCTGGGTAGCACGAGGCTTTTGATAGTATTCACTGTCTAAAGCTGTTTCTAACACTGGGTTTGGAAATTTTGTTACTTGTCTTTGCATCAAAATTGGTCACAGTTCAGGTGGGGTTACTGTTTCATTTCTGAGATTTCAAGTATTTTTGAGGCCTTTATCCCCAAAGTTTACCAGCAAGCAGGTTCTCCTGGAGACAACACCTACATTTGTTGGATTTAAGTGGCACTAACAATACCAAGAGGAGTACAAATTGGCCTTTCAAGGTTACCGGGTTCTCAAACTGGAACAAGGATCAAAATCACCTGGAGATGGATTGTAATACAGGTTGATCTGAATCTTAGAATTCTTTTTTTTTTTTACAAGATGAAAAGAGATTTTTTTCTCTCTGATTTTGAGAATAATATATATATAATAGTGAAGAATTCAGACCAAAAAGAAAAGCTTTAAGATGAAAGTAAAAAAAAAAAAAAAAAAAACTTAACAATCCCATTATCAATAAACTAATTTTGGTATACTTCATTCTCAATGTTTTTCTATGCATTTATATACATTTATAATCTCATTTACATGATTCAATTTATATATTTTTTTAACTTCTAAAATTCAGCAATATACAGTAGACATAGATGTATGTCAAATTAGTATTCCATTACATAGATTGCACAATTCATTTAATCAGTGATAGTGGTAAACATTTAGACTTTTTTCAGTTTTTCACAGTTAAAAGTTCTTAAGCTGCATTTTTTACGTGTCTAATCGTCTTATGAATTACAAGAAGTGGTCTGCCAGGTCAAAGGAGATGTACATTTAAAATTTTGATAAAATTGCCAAATTGCCTTCTAGTAAGTAGAGAATTAACACTTCCAGCAAGCTTCTACAAGTTTTGCCTGGAAACAAAATGGTTTTAAAGATAGTAACTTTCCTTTACTCCAGTCTTCATATGGCAGAAAATGTTTTCTCTAAGATGGACTATGACTATTCTTAGAGCAAATAAAAATTCTAATAGTTCTGGGATAGGGTCCTTAGCTCTGTCCTCTCGGACTTCATCATAGTTCTGGTAAGAGTCCTTAATCATGGTGAACCTCAAAAAACACTGTCCCAGACATATCTTTATTATATTCATGATATAGAAAGGACCTTCTGGAATGACAACTGCATTATTTATCCTTCATTCAAGTTTTGTTGGAAGTTTCTGAAAAGGACCTTTATTGCAGGGTAGGGACAGTTAACATAGTGCTTTAGGAATCATCTGGTGACCAGTTAAACAACTAAAAATATCCTGAAACTTTAGGGTGTAAAAGGAAACCTTTAAAATAAAAGTCAAACCATCTTTACAGTGACGTAATTTTTTTTTTTTTGCTAGTTGTCCCTTTTTTTGAAAATGTATTCCTATCAGTAAACGATGAGCACACTTAACCCTCTTTTAAGTGTATTTATAAATTACTTGTAACTACTAAAATATAAAATGTTGCAAAACATACACAGAAAAATATAAGTTAAAAGGATGAGAGTAGGATATTGATAGTAAAGATGTTAATTTCTTTTTTTAATGTACTTTAGTAGAAGCTGCTGTTCCATACAGGGTTTATTTCTTAAGCATCATTTTCTGCAGGCATGTATCTGAACTGAATTTTTATACCTATCACAGTTCTACCAAGCCCAAAATACCTATTTTGATAGTTTGGTCCTGAACCTTATAACGTGCTTTATGCTTCTTTAACAATGTCTGAAAAATTGAAGTTATTGGTAATTACCACAGTGGAGAATAAGAAGAAAGAGGATATTATTTGTTCCTTTAGGTAGATGGGGAAAATTCTACAATTTAAAAGCATTGATAGAGGATATATTACTTTGACTTTACATCCAGTTGTATTCAGAACCGCAGAGTGTATAAAAGGTATCACAGAAATCATCTTGTCTCATTTCTCTTTATTACCTAAGTTTTAGTGCAGTGTAGTGGTCAAGAGCCCAAACACAGAGCCTGGAGTTAGGCTACTTGGATTCAATTTCTGCCTCTGTTACTTATTAATCATGTGATCTTGGGTGAGGTACTTTTCCTTTTTGTGCCTTACTTTCTTCATCTGTAAAATGGGGCTAATAAGAGCATCCACCTTAATAGGGCTGTTGTGAGAAATAATGTATGTCAATCTTGTAGTCAGAGAGTTTACTAAATGTTTATTATTACTACTAGTTGTTCATTATTACTAAATTAACTTCAAAGTAATATAAAAAGGAACATATAAATTAAATTGAAACTTAAAAATTAAAAAAAGTCACGTGTAGATCTCCCACCAGATATTTTGATATTTTATAACAGGCAGAATGACATACCTTTCTGGAGTCCTACTGCTTGGGTTTGAACCCTGGCTTTGTTGCTTACTAGCTATGTCAACTTGGTGAAATCAGCTTAGATTTGCCTCTGGTTAACCACTCATCATTTAAATGAGTGATAATAATAGTGTCTATTCCAGAAAACTGTTACTAAAATTAAATGAATTGTTAACTTATACAGAGCTTAGTAGAATGCCTGGGTGTAATGAGTGATCAATAAAATCTATATATTTTATTCTTTACAGATACTTAAAAATATATTTATAGATTTTAATTTTTAAAATAAATCATTTAATAAGTTCTTTTAATGCTCTGATTTGATTATATTTATAATTTTTACTGTCTTTGTAACATTCTATTATTTTGAGATACTGGGAACCCTAAATAGTAATTGTCTCACCTCTATGTTAGAAATAAGTTTTGTTTTGTTTGTCCCATTTCTTCAAAATTAAAAGGTTATTCTTTTGTAAACATTTCAAAAATACTGTTTCTTTTGCATACATTTTGACATTAAAATATAACTTTAAACCTTAATTTAGAACACATTTCAAATGATATTGAATATTAGACCAAATGACCACATAAAATAATATTTGGAAATAAATTCATTGTTATTATCTTGTATTACTGTCAGCTTTTTCTTGTTTACCTAAGCACAGGCTTTTATGTTCCTGGCCTATTAATGAACCTGACAACTACATATTCATGATACAGACTGTCATTACATGTTTTCATGAGTCTCATGGTGTTGCTTTGGCCTGTATTCCCTGTCTTTTGTGGCTTCAGTCTTTAAAATTTTTATACAAAAATATATAGATGGACTATTTTATTTAGTTACTATTTGCTGAAATATTGGAATATGTTATGGGAACCCATGAGACCAAATGTATGAAAATGACAAATCTAAACTGTGTGATCATTGTGTGTATACTTTTCTCCTTGAGGGTTAGATTCTGCTTTGCTGTCTCATAAATGTGTGGTATTTAGCAGTTTGGGTCTCCAAATGCTGTATTGATTAGTAATTATAATATCTGGCACATTGTTACTTTAAGTCAACATGTTACAGATCTGAGTGAAACTTTTTAAAAGTTAAAAGTGTTCAACTTTTATATAGTTTTTCAGCTTGAATTTGGGTTAGGTGACTGTGAGTTTGTGATAAAGCTTAAGAGCTATAAAAATCATGTATAGTTATTTTTCTTTGCTCTGCAGTTATAAAAAATGGGATTCTTATCTTTTGTTTGTTTTTTCCAACAGGTAAGTTTTTGGGATGGAAAACTGCTAAGTTTACTGTTTCTAGAGGTGTTCTTTTTAATTTAATTGTTTGGTTTACAAACATTTTAAAAGTATCTAGTCTGTCAATTACTGTTAGTCCCAAGGGATATAAAGATAAAATTAGGAGAACAGAGTTTATTGGGGATTTCTTTGGCGAACACATACATTTTTAAATTGAAAAATTAATTTTGAATAATTTTCCCATAATGTCAGGTGTTTTTCTTTTCAAGGAAAACAACTGCTTATAAAATACTAGAATTATGAGAAGTGAAATTAGTTGTATTATACTTTTTTGGGGTTAGTTTTTTTCTGTTGGGGGTGGGAGTAGGTATGAAACAAAATTCTCCATATAGTGATAGTTACTGAAGCTAGATGGCAGGTTCACGGTGAAAGATTCAGTTAATCTAGAACTTGAATCAAATGAAATATTGTTTTGGGAGATACAGTATTTCGATCCAGTTTAGTATTTCTAGAAAATATATTGATCTAATTTGTGGTAAATTTATTCTTTGTGATTTAGCATTTGATTCAGTTTATGTTTCAGTAAAATTAATATCTAGTTCTAGATTAACTAAATATTGAGATGGGGAAATAGATTATTAAAAACTAACATGGAAATAATATGTTACTTAAAATTAAGCATGGTTTTCTTTTTCTTTTCAATACATAGAATATATTAAGAATTTTATGGTGTTTTCTGTGTAATTTTGCATTGTTGAAATTTTCAACATGCATGGAAGTAAAGAGATGAGTATAGTATTTATCATCTAATTTAGCTAACAAAGGAAGGTTGAAGAAGGTCTGGCTTAATTTTGCTAGACTGTACAAATGTTAAGGGGAGGCAGCACGGGCTGTCAACTTGGTGGCCTTATCTATAGATAATAAGAGGTAAGATGATAGTTTTAAAAGTACTGTCCAGAGCCAGTTGTAAATTTACTAAAGGCAAGACTGTAGTATCCTTGAAGTGCATTTTAAACTCTGCATTTTGTGTTAAGAGAGTAAACTGAGGTAAAGTGAATTGCTTGAGGTCACAGAGTTAATTAGTTGGAGAGTTTGGATTTAAGCTGGTTTCTCTGATCCAAATCTGGTGACTTTTCTTCTCAACTTTGGCTGTTGGCAAAGTATATTGTTTTTGCTATACTTTGTATGGCTTTGAGTTTATAATTTTTCCTAGTGGCGCTATATTGGAATGATTTCTTGAGAGAGTCCTTAAATTTGTATGTGTGTGTGTGTGTGTTTTCTTTTGCCTAGTCTTCCCCTCCAGTTCATCTCCAACTAGTCCCTCCTCCTCTAATAAAAAATTCCAATTCTAGACCATTTCCCTCTTACTCTGCTTTTGTATTCTCCTATACAGAGGCCTTCTCTTATCTTTTCATTAGCTTTTTACCCACATTGAGCTAAAAAATATTGGGAAATTCTTTGTCTCTATGTCTAGCTAGAGACAAATTCTTTGTATCTTCCTTTAATGAGGAGATCAGAGAAAAAAGGGACATTTTCGTCAGGACCAAGTCTGTCAATAAACATTAAACAGCTCTTTGCTTGTCCCTTCAGAAAATTACCCTTGCCGAGGAAGAGGACCAGGCTAATGCTGCTTGGTTCGTATGGGAAATGATGAACCAGAGAAAATGATGGAGTGGTCAGTGGTTCCATTAGCCTCAGGCTTGATGACCCTAGTTTTGGGATTTCCAGGGGAAGCCATTCCTTTGACTTATTTCGTTTTCCTCCCACTCTTTTTATCTAAAGTCCCCTCCCACAATTAGAAGTCCTCCCAGAAGCTTAATTTGTCTACTCTGTACCTGTTCTCCTGAGAAGTACTATAGCCTGATGTGTATTTGTACATTATTAATTATGTTCTTTTGGGAAGTTTACTTTGCAATTTGACCTTATTCCCTCTTGATAAATTATCCCTTTTATGAGTGCTCTCCTCCTGTGGTCTAAGTGAAATTGCCTTTGTTGCAAATTGAGTTGCTTTGTGTCCTGTGGCAACAGAGACTAGTGGGGATGCCTGGGAGATTTCTACCTTCAAATCTTGACTATATAAAGTGGCAAATGGGTTGTCCTGTTGGAGGGCCTGTATGTATTAGGGGAAGGGATGGGAGTACAGAGACATGAAGGTGGGGGTGAAGAGAGAGAGTCATCTGTTAAACAAATAATTATTTAGTGCCTAATATATTTTTAGGATAGAGAGATGAATAAAATATGGTCCCTGTTCATGAAGAGTGCATTATCTAGTGGGGAAGAGGATTATGTAAACATCTAATTATGATAAAGTGTAAGTGTATGTATTTGTAAGGGAGGACATGTAAAATAGTAATTAATTCTTTGAAATAGAGGTGCCTTTTGAGTTGGGTCTGAGATAATGAACTCAAAATTATTTTACAATAAGGACAAATAACAGTGTAGGAGGGTTCCCTGTTCTCTGCACTCTCTCCAGCTTTTACTGTTTGTGGACTTTTGAATGATGGCCATTCTGACTGGTGTGAGGTGATACCTCATTGTAGTTTTGATTTGCATTTCTCTGATAATTAGTGATACCGAGCATTTTTTCTTGTACCTGTTGGCCATTTGTATATCTTCATTGGTGAATTGCTTGTTTAGGTCTTCTGCCCATTTTTGGCCTGGGTTGCTTGTTTTTTTCTTATTAAGTTGTGTGAGCTGTTTATATATTCTGGAAATTAAGCCTTATCTGTCTCATCTTTTGCAAATATTTTCTCCCATTCTGTTGTCTTTTTGTTTTGCTTATGATTTCTTGTGCTGTGCAAAAGTTTGTAAGTTTCATTAGGTCCCATCTGTTTGTTTTTGCTTTTATTTCTATTGCCTGGGTAGACTACCCTAGGAGAACATTGCTGAGATTTATGTCAGATAATTTTTGCCTATGTTTTCTTCTAATAGGTTTATAGTGTCTTGTTTTATATTTAAGTCTTTAAGCCATTTTGAGTTTATTTTTTGTGTATGGTGTGAGGGAGTATTCTAACTTCATTGATTTATGTGCAGCTGTCTAGTTTTCCCAACACCATTTGTTGAAGTGACTGTCTTGACTCCATTGTATGTTCTTGCCTCCTTTGTCAAAGATTAATTGACCAAAAGTTTGTGGGTTTATTTTTGGGCTCTCTATTCTGTTCCATTGATCCATACATCTGTGCAGCTGTTATGGAAAACAGTATGGAGATTCCTCAAAAGACTAAAAATAGAGCTACTATAGGATCCAGCAGTCCCGCTCCTGGGCATATATCCATATATTCAAAAAGATACATGCACCCTGGTGTTCATAGTAGCGCTATTTACAATAACCAAGACATGGGAACAACCTAAATGTCCATCGACTGATCACTGGATAAAGAAACTGTGGTATATTTATACAATGGAATACTACTCAGCCATAAAAATGATAAAATAATGCCATTTGCAGCAACATGGATGGATCTGGAGACTGTCATTCTAAGTGAAGTAAGCCAGAAAGAGAAAGAAAAATGCCATGTGATATCACTTATATGTGGAATCTAAAAAAAAAAAAATAAGAGAAACAAACTTATTTACAAAACAGAAACAGACTCACAGACATAGAAAACAAACTTATGGTTACAGGGGGTTTGGGAAGGTGGGTGGGAAGGGATAAATTGGGAGTTAGAGATTTACAGATACTAACTACTATATATAAAACAGTTAAATAACAAGTTTATACTGTATAGCACAGGGAACTAAATTCAATATCTTGTAGTAACTTATGGTGAAAAAGAATATGAAAATGAATATATGTATGTTTATGTATGACTGAAGCATTGTGCTGTACACCAGAAATTGACACAACAGCTTTTATATCCCCTGAGTAAGCTGCAGCCGCCCCCTACGTCCCCAGGAGACCCTCCAAATCCAGCAGGCAGTCCTGGCTCAGGTTCCTGTGAAATCACTGCCTCTGCCCTTGGACCTGGTGCACCGGAATTTCCATGTACACTTCCCAAGCGAATGGATTTTCCATTTCCCCCAGTCCCATGGGGCTCCCAGAGCCAAGCCCTGCTGGCCTTCAAAACCAGATGTCCTAGGGTCTCCTTCTCTTCCCAATGCTGGACCCCAGGCTGGGAAGCCTGACGTGGGGCTTAGAGCTCTCACTCCTGTGGAAGGGCCTCTGCGACTTAACAAATCTTCAGCTTGTGGGTCACCCACCCGGGAGGTGTGGGGCCCAAGTATATCTTGAGCACGCCCCTCCTACCGTCCCACTGTGGTTCTCTCTCTGTTTCCAGTTGCAGAAGATCGTTTTTGCTAGTTTCCAGTCTTTTTTCTGATGGTTGTTTAGTAGTCAGTTGTGATTTCGTTGTAGTGGCGAGGAGAGGCGAGCTCGTGGTCCTACCACTCTGCCATCTTGACTGGAAATCTAGAGCCTCATCTCCTTTCTTCCTCTTCTGCTTTTCAAAATCCTTATGATAATGTTGGTTCTATCTGGATCATGCCTGTCTCACAGCGGATTAGCAACTTCAATTCCACCTGTGACGTTAGTTCCCTTTTGACACGTAGCCTAGTCTATTCACAGTTTCTGGGGGTTGATTAGATATGGGCCTCTTTGGGGAGCCATTACTCTGCTTACCACAGGAAAGGATAGTTTTTAATGTCATTCCCCTGTTTGAAAACTTGGTTCACTTATTACTTACAAAAGAGATTCTTATTTTGGGGGGTAGGGAAGAGGGGAGGGCAGAATTCAAATGTGATGAAACATACGATTCCTTTCATTATGATAATGATCACATAGAAATTTTGTAATAGTTTTGGGAGGGCCTCTTAGAGGCCTAGCCTGGCTTTTAAGGCTTGTTCAGTCCAGTCCTAGCCCAACCTCTGGCTCTTCTCTTCTCCCGATCCTGTCTCCCAGCCCAAGTAATCTGTCTTTCTGGCCCGGTGCTTTTCAAACTTGGCTGTGCCTCAGAAACATCTATGTAATGGTATAAAACTATGTGTCTAAGACTCCTTCCCTTTCCAGCCAGGCCTGAGAACTACTGATAAGGCTACACTGAATTGTTTTTCTTGGAGAACTTAATCTCCTTTTCGTCCTCTCACCTTCACAGATAAATTTCTAGTATTTTTTCAAGGTCCAGGTGGGATGGCACCTTTTCTGCGATGTTTTCTTGACTCAATTCCTGTTAAAACTTCTCATTTCTTTTCTACGTAGGTTTCACACTTTATATTTCTGCTATAGCAATTAGCTCACTATGTTTAGTTGTTCACATTTGTTTTCTGAGCAGCTTATGAATTTCTTGTTTCTAGCACCTATGACAGTAAATGAATCACGTTAGGTACTCTGTTTATTTTGATCATTTATCAAGTAAAAGTCCCTGAACTCATTCATCTGCTTATGTTTAGGTCATAATATATCAGCACCTTCTCTAGGAAGTGTGCAAAGGAAATAAAAATTTATAAAATGGTAGGAACTGATTAAAGTATTTTTGATTACTTGTGCACTTTATATGAATAAACTTTCTTTTTCTGTTTGTAGCTCCACATCTCACCAGAATATCTGGGTGATATTCTGCGTATTTCAAGATTACATTTCAGATTGTTTGACATTGACTTTGGGGCGCTCTGGAGGGAAGATCACCTCAAAGCTAGGCTCTTACCATTGCAGAGCAGTTGATACTATTAGGTTAAGAGGCCCTTATGACTGCCAGTTTGGAGAGTCATGCCATACGTATTTAAGGTGACATAGACAGAGAAACAGTAGTGTCAAGCATGAGCTCCACATCAAAAGCCAAATGGCAGGTTATCAGTGTTTGATCAAAACTGAGCTGCTTCTAACAAGGGCAGCTCTATGTAGCATGAGAGAGGCTTTTTCTATTTATATGATGGTTAATGAGTTTACTGAGCAACATGGCAGTGGCTAGTGGGAGGGTAATTAGTTGTTCATAACTTTGTATTCGTCTCTCATCCTTAACACCAAGGAACACGTCCCTTTTGGAATGAGATTTAGAGCAGTTTCTATTGGTACACCATGGCTCCAGGGGAGAGATTGAGGTTAAATTTAGTTTTCTCAGTGTTCCTTGTCTTCCATTTTATAAATATGTCTTACATACTATCCACCAGCTTTTTACCCATGTCATGTTTGTTGTTCTAGGTACAAATTATTCTGGCATCTTTTTTTCTGACACACTATTTTCTTTCTAGTATGTCTTTACCTCCACAGTGGCAAAAGGGGCTCATCTCCCAGGTGAATTAATCTCCTTCAGTAGTTTTTCCTGAAGCTCTACCTAATGACTTCCTCTTACATCTCATTGCCCTGTTTGTAAGGATTGTCCTTTCAACCATTTTCTGCTTTTCAACCATATCTACTCTCCAAGACCCACTTCACGTGTCTGTCATTCTCTTTGCTTCTAAAGAACACTGTTCATACCTCTGTTGTAGAATTGATAACTGAGATATATCCTTGCTTGTCAATTCTTCCTTCACCTCGAGACTAAACATTTTATCCTTCTGTGAGTGTTATATTTGGAACCAGCGCATCATAGTAGTATTTGGGATGGCTGAAGAGTAGGCCTTTATTTTCTAAGGTTATTTTATTATAAATGCAGCATGTTCTTAGGCGGATCAGTTTTAGGGAATAATATAGGAGTTATGGGTCTGAGTTGGATTCTTGGGAAACTGCCTGCCTACTTACGATTTGTAAAGTCTGTGTATTTTTTGTGTACCCCTTCTGTTTGAAGGTCACTGCCCTAAAAAAATTCTTGCGTATTTACCTCAGGTTACATGTCAAAGAAATGGTCACCAATGTACATAATATTTAAAACATGGAAACAGTTTATATGTGCAAAAACAATAGGACTGATAAATAAGTTACTATATGTTCATATGGTAGAACATTATATCATAATGAAAATGGATGGCTCATAGGTAAAGTAGAACAACATGGACTCAGCTCATTACGTATATACTATTGAAAGAAATAGGGTACAAAAGAATACGGTCCTGTATTCCCTTTGTGTAATGTTCAAGAGTAAACAAAACTAACCAGTATTATTGTTTACAGGTACATATGCATATAGTAAAATATAAAAGAGCAAGGAAATGATTATTGCCAACTCAGGGTAATAGTTACCACTAGGGCAAAAATGTGAGGTAGTGATTAGGGAGAGATTATTTGTAGTGAAAAAGTAATGATTCTGTTGACTGAGTGAATTTGGGCAAATTATCTTAACTTTTTAACCTCAGTTTCTTTGGCTATAAACTGGAATAATATAACTACTTTATGAAAGTTTTAAGGATTAAGTGAGATAAACTATATAAAGCAGCTAGCCCAGTTTCTGGCTAATAGTTAACACTAAATAAATGATAATATTTTCTTTATTATATTGTTTCTGTCGCCGAGACTTGAAGCAGTTGCTGTAGGCTTTTAGTAGGGGAGGATAAAGTTCAAAAAAAGCGGATGAAATTGAAATAAGATGAGAATCTAAAAATAATGACAAGGACAAGGAAACTACATTCAGGTGTTACTGCTGCTTTTTTTGTGTCTTGCTGGTTGGGCTCATTATTTAATCTTCAAAATAACCCCGAGACCAGATTCAGTTATAACAGCTAGAGTTAACCAGTATCATGGGACTCAGGTGTCATTATTACCATTTCACATCAGATTGATTAGGTAACTTTCTTAGGGTTGTACAGCTAATCAGTAGTAGAACTGGGATTTGAATCAAGATTTTTTCCCACTGTGCTGTTGCCACAAAATAGCTAGTAGTCTACATTCATTGTACATGTAAATGCTGCAGAAATGTTTAACTGAGATATATCCTGAGAAAATTCTTTTGAAGGATATTAGATTATATACATTTCCAGGGAGGGACTCCATTTTCTATGGCTATGCAACAGAGCCTGTTAAATGAATTTGGTTTATTTCCAGGCCTCCAGGATTAATTCTGATTTAGCAAGGTCCAGTCTGGCATGCTGCAGCTGCGATTTGGGGAACTTATTTGGAATCTAATTTCAGTGAATTCAAGATTACAAGGCAAAAACTTACAGGGCTGGTTGCTGAAGAACATCTCATGTTAAATTGTTGTGTGCTCACTGTCTTAGATGGTTACTGTGGTGAAGCCAGATTTGATAGTGTGCCGTCAGATTTACAGTTTCCTCCAAGGATTACAAAGATGACTTCATCAAGAGTTGCTTATCCACCAGGGACTGACAATATATATCCTTTGGGTATTGACTCCTTCCCAGCTGTGTTTGTTCCCTTATCATTATTATTTCTTAATAAGCATTTATATAGCCCTTGGTTTTAAATTTAGTTTTAATTGGCCTATTTTCAGTTTAGAAAGTTATGATTCGTATTGCTTTCAATTTCAGCAGACAGATAAAGTTAAGTGGCTTTTTAAAAACCACCCAGAGAAGTTGTAGTGGTACCAAGATGTATATCCCCAGCTCCAGATTGCTTTCATTGCCAATAGTAATCCTCTAGTCTCATTTTCTAGATTCTTATTTTGTTTTCTACTGAGCAGTTTTGGATTAAAATGGACCACTTTTGTCTTGTCTCCTACATTACTTAAGAAAGGAGCTAAGAACAGTTTGTTCACTATATTTAGCTTAAAAAATTTTGGAGACCAGAGTAAGCTGAAAACAGCTTTTGTGGGTCTGCTTTGGGGCCCAGAAACTATTCGAGAGCACTTGTCGTAAGCTAATCATCGAGCTTTTAAAAAAGCCCCCATTTTTACGTTATTTTAAATTTGTTTCTTGTTAAAGAGTACGTTGTGAATTAGGTGCCCCCTGCAATTGAGGTGCTGATGGATACTAAATACACAGTTCTTTTCATATTTCTATTTCATTGAAAAAAGAAACCCTCTTTTGCTACTTAGATTGTGGAAACTCATTACTTACTGCTTCTACCTCACTGTTTTGTTTTTCTTAGGTTTATTTGATTGGACTCAATATTTTTTTTTCTTGGATTTAAAAATTTAAAAAATTACCTCAGTAAAGATTTCTAGTGCTTCCTCAGAGTGGAGATGTTATTCTTGGCAGAGGCTGGGAAGACACTCAGGTAGAGGTGTGGAAACTCCTTTTTCTAAATGCCCGTGCTATTCCTCTGAGTGGCAACCTTAAGGGGGTCTATGAACAGCTAGGTAGATTACTATAAGACTTGATAAAATTTATAAAAAGACGAAAACATCAGAGAGATTTTGCTTTCTATTAATTAGAAGATGTAAACAGTAATTTTCCCCTGAACTCTAGGAGTGTTAGCGTATGAGTGTGTCAAGTTCTGCCCCTCTGCTCTCTGCTGCCCCAACTTTTATTTAGCAAAATTCCTAATTTACAGAAAAATAGAGAGAACAATCAACTAGATTCAGTAATTAATGATTAACATTTGCCATATTTACTTTTATCTGTACACACTTTCCTCTTTGAGCTTCAAATTGGCTTTTTATTGTATAACTGAGAGAAAATTAAGGTTAGTGTCACCAGTTAGTAGTTTTTATTTTCACATTCTTCCTGAAAAGTAGAACATTTTAATTTCTGAGTCATAAAATGAAATAATTTTCTTTCTGATGTAAGTCACAATACAAACATGAAACATGTAATCACTCCCACCTTTAGGATCTTGGGAGGCACAGCTTAAATGAGGAAGTAGGGGACTGATATCATCAATTCACATTCAGCTCAGAAGATGTTGAGTTGTTGTCAAGAATCCCAGTGTTTCCAAGCTGTGCCTCAGCAAGTGAACTACATACACAGCCATCCTAGTCTCTGTCCCAAACTTTCATTGTATATGCCCTGGAGTTAGAGATGAAGTAGGGAGAGGAAGGGTGGAAAGAAAGTAGCATTTTTTGGTTGGAGCTAGATGTGTTACATATGTTAGCTCATTTAATAATACCATTGGCAGTGTTCTTACAGATATTAGCATCTCCGTTTTATAGCTGAGGAGGCTGAAGTTCAGATAAGTTAAATAATTTGCCCAAAGTCACATACGAGTAGTAAGTAGAGGAGGAGTATTTTGAATTAAAAAAAAATCTATATTATGTATGACAGTACATCAGGTACATTTGAATTAGGGATCTCAGGTGAAAAATGGTTCTTTTAACATCTTAGAGTTGGATACATTATTTAAGTCTCACATGATTGACAATCTGGGTGGGACTCGTTAATACTGCTTCTTGGGAGATAGTTGACAAAGGTCACAGTTCCTTTGGGATTTCAGGGGGCTTGGCAATGCTAAATGAAGTGCTTAGAGTTATGTTTTGTGCTTTTGCTCATTCTGGTAAAGGAACAGTGGAAAATTATAAGCTAAACCAGCCTAAATACAGCTGAATTCCACCACATCAGCATTCTCAGAAGAGATGGTGCCAAACATGACACCACACCCAGAACTAGCCAGGCACACCCCACTGAAGAGCCTAAGTCAGGAGTTCAGTGGAGAGGTTGTGACTCATCCCAGGATCCTGGCGAAAAAGCTAACACGAAGATTTAAGGAGGAAACTCAAGCAAAGAATGGAGTTGTGGCTCAGGGCTTTGCTGGTGATAGCGTTAGTAGTATGGGAGGTTCTTGACGTTCCCGAAGGATGTATGTTGAGTCTCCAGTCCCAGAACACTGCTAGTATAAATGATGACGTGGGGTAGTTTGCTAGGCTCATGCACAGGCTAAATGACTAGCCCTCACATTCGTCTTAACACCTGTATTTGTGCTAGATATTTTAAATAATAAGAGTAGTTAATATTTATTGAGTACTTACTTTGGGTGGGCCCTATTCTAAGCAGTTTCACACATATTAACTGATTTAATACTCACCACAGCTCTATGAGGTAGATGAGGAAACAAGCTCAGAGAGGCTGAGTGATACAGAGACCGTGGCTAGGCAAAGGAGTTGACATTTGAATCTAGGGGATGTAGATCTAGTGTTTTTGTTCTTGACTGCTATGCCGTATCAAAACCATTGTGCTATATTAGAAAAACTTTGTAAGGTAGGTATTGTCTTGTTTTTAAAATACATTATTTTTTAAGGTCAATCTTGAATAGGAAACATGTGAATATCAAGTATCAGGGTGTTATCAAGTGACTATCAGGTAGTAGTATTAGTATTAGTCATGGCTCTTACCTAACTCAGATGGTTTGACAGGTCTTCCTTTTAGTGTTTTGAATTTGTAGTGCCATATCTCAGAAATTAGACCAGTAATATCTTTCTGGATCTTAACTAGAACCTTCTTGAAATTTGTATTACAGTTAAAAGTAAATTATAATCTTGAATTTTCCTTAAAACTGTTACAGAAAATAAAGAGACTGAATGAGATGAATTCAGTCAATACTAGTTGAGAGAATCACTTTCTGATATTATGTAATACATTTAATGTTGTCAGGTAGTTGTTCTTAGAGTTCTTTGTGAAGTAGCTTTGTGACCAGATTGCTTCTCTAGTCTCTGTAGCTGTTTTCTCTAAGTTCCTATAGTTCATAAGACAGAACGTAGCATTTAAATACTTAACTAAGTGTTGATGTCATCGCTTCCTCCCCGTCATTGGCCTAATTCAGGCTCTTATGTTTTCCTTGGACAACAGTTTCCGTACTGGTGTCTCTGCTGCATTCTTTTCAGCAAATACGTACTTAGCGATGTCTACTATGCGTGAGATGCTGTGCTCAGCACTGAGTGTATCAGCAGTAAACAAGACAGACGTCTTGTTAGCAGAGTGTATGGTCTTCCGATTAGTCAGTCCGTTTTCCGTACCATTGCCATCAACTTTTTCTAAAATTCAGATCTGATCTTTTGCCTACATCAGGCTTTTCCTAGTCAGGTTGCAGGATACCTTAATAGTTCAAATAACTTTTCCAGTGAAGCCATGCTTGATCTCTCCTTAGAAACAGAAATAATTATTTTCTTATCCTGTTCCCATAGCACTTTATAAAAATCCTCATCAGAGTATTTATTATATTGTATTATAGTTGTTTGTGTAAGTTTCCTCTTATAGTTTGTGATTTTCTTAAAATCAGTGATAGTACTTTATTCAGTATTATTTTATCCTCAGTGTTGAATATAGAATCTAGAGTGTAAGTGCCCCATAAAAGTTTGGATTATGGTATAGTCTTAGTGCTTTCTATCATATCATGCATGTATGTCTTGTCTCTAATTACTAGGTTACAGACTGTCTTATAATTTCTTTGTATTCCTTCCGATATCCAGGCTGATGCAAAGGACATAATATATCCTTAAAAAAAATTTACTGATGATGATTATTCTTTCAGTATGTTCTGCATGCTAACTCTGTTGTTTAGTAAAACATTTATTGGTCCCTTGTTTTACAGAATGTCTTATTACTATATTAAAAAAAATCCATACATTTTATTTAAAGGAAACTTACTTAATTTCATGCCTGTCTTAAACATTGTGACAGGTAAGATGGGTCTTGCTTGCTTTCTTCTGTTTGGATACTATAATACTTAGAGCTAAATTTGTGGCTCATTTTCAGAAAAGATGTGATTTCTTGACATGCAACTTTTGTGTCATCTTCAATTCCGGTCTTAGGTTGCTGCCCTTTGTACTGATTGAGCTCCTGTTTTAAATTTTACTTAATGTTATGTTGTTTATATGCCACTTTAAATCCTTAAACTAACTAAAAAACAAATAAAAACCGAGACATCAGTGGTGCTTTGATTTACCCTGCAAGTACTTATTGAACCCCCCCTTAATAAGGCATAATACTAAGTTGTTTGCCCGAAGAGATAAATAATACGTAGTATCTGTCCCAAGGAGATTGATTTTGTTAATGTAGAAAACATTTGATGTAGGAAGTTTAGACTAGAGGGCTTTGGGAGGTGATGAGAGGCACAGACTGGAGATTTTGGTGCTTCTGGAGAAGGTGACATTTGAACTGAATCTTGAGAGATGGCTAGGATTTGGGGTTTGTAGAGAAAGGAGAGATTCGACATTCGAGTAGGTGGAAACAATAAATGACCAAGAAAATATACTTTGTGTGATTCATTAGGGTTATCCACCCAGTATTTCTCACATGTTATGATTGCGTGTCCTTGCCCCTTGGAAGTAGGTGTGGCCATGTGAGGCACGTTGAATGATGTGTGAGCTGAAGTGACATGACTCACTTCCAGATAGAAGTGTTAAGAGTCTGTGCATTCACTCTGTTTTCTTTTCCTCCGCCACAGTGACCTGCAGTGCTCTGATTAGCCTGTGGGCCAAATACGGTTTGCTGCCTATATTTGTAAATAAAGTTTTATTGGAACATCGGCATAGTCATTTGTTTATATATTGTCTATGGCTGCTTTTGCACCACAACAGCAAAGTTGAATAGCTGTGGCATATGTCACAGAAAGCTGAAAATATTTACTAGCTGGCCATTTACAGAAAAGTCTTGTTGACAACTGCTCTAGCTGCTTACAGTGAGGACATCGTAGAGCAGAGACTCCTCTTTACCCACAATGGACATGTGCATATGCCATCAACAAGAAATAAATCGTTATTGTTTTAAGCCACTGATACTTTGGGGTTGTTTGTTACAGTAGCATAATCCAGCCCATCCTAACAGTCAGGCTGTTTACAGGAAAAAAATTTCAGTTTCCTCAGAGAGGAGGAAAGCTTATGGACAGGAGTAGTGTGAAAAAAAGATGGGGAATGTTAGGGCAATGTTGTGGAGGTACTAGACTATTAAGCTTAGGCGTTTAGATTTTATTTAGAATCCTCAACATGGAATCAGGACTTGGGATTTTTCTCAAGGGACGGAAGAATAGTATGGTAGAAGCTTTATGGTAATCTGCCAATATTTATAGAAAGGCCGGGAGCCTTCATTGGGTCAGGAACTTGATCTCTGTAAAATAAAGCAAAAGTCCCTGAAAACCAGACTGACAGTGGTTTAAATGGAGTTTGTCTTTTTTTTTAATGTAACAACTTGCAATGACTTAGTTTCTTGTCTCATTTAATGCTTAAGAGCGACCTCTGATTTTTCTGTAATTTGAGCTGTTACACAAATGAGGAAGCATCATTGTAAAGAGAGTTGTGATAGCTGAGGGTCAATTTTTCAATTTCCTTCTATTTTCTTTGATTTCTTCTTACTTTTAGATAATGCAAACACATCAAATACTGCCATCAACTCAGTGACATTTGGTGTCAGGTAGCCTAAAGTAGTTTAAATTGAAAAACAATCACTTTAGAATTAGGTTTTTATTGCATCTCCTTTACTGAATATGCTATTTGTCTGTTGAAGAAAACCTTTGTCTGTTTGCCAAGTTACATGAATACAACTTAGAGTATATTAGCAGTTCCTCAAGGTTAAGATATAATATCTTAAGATCTTGAATCTTCTGTTTTATTAAAGCAGTTTCGTCCTACATATGCTATTCTGAATCTACATAGAAAGAAAAAAACCCACAATAATAACAACAAAAAATGCTGTAGAAAATTCCTGTATAATCAGGTTATTTTGTAAATTGGTGGGAGAACTTGTTCTTCTAATCCTCTTTGGTTCTAGTGAAAGAATGATTTTTTTTACTTGTTTTGGTTTTATTGGCATAGGAGCATTTAGAAATTTGGAAAATTCATTGTATAGTAGGCATTTGTATTGTTTATTAAGCTATTAAATATTCCTTTTCTCTTAGAGTTTATATTTTAGTAATATACCATGTTACACATGTAGACCATTTTTTAAAAAGAAATAAACAGTATAGAAATGTTTTTCCCTTTTTGTTGATTATGAAAATAACAATGTTTATATTGCTTGAGACTCTGGTTGCAAGTGATAGAAACTCTATGTGAATTAACTTCAGCAAAACAGTTTAATTTACTAGCTTCCTGTGAGGAGGTACGTGAAGACACAGGGTGAAGCTGGTGTTAGGTAGGATTGCAACATGGGACGCTTGTGTTTTTCTCTTGGCAGTTTGTTTTACGCTTTTAACAAATGTTTTTTCTATATAGTTGAAAAATACACACATGTATACAAGTATGCATATAAAAATTTTGTGTCTATGTAACATTTATAATGCCGTGTCTATTTTGTAAAGGGGAAGCAAGTTATAATATGTACATTTCATGTATGTGTATTATATATACTTTTTTCTGGGCAGATAGAGAAAAAGATGAGTGTAGGATTCTGCGTCAGTATACTTACACCTTAATCATGGCTCTGTGACTTGGCAAAGAATTTATCTTATGTGTGACATAGTTTCTTTGTGTGTAAAATGAAAACAATACTATTACTGTATATCATGGGGTGGTTTTGAGGTTAAGCGTTTAGAACAGTCTTTTAAAAGTAGTGAACATGGAGTAAGTGTTAGTTACTATAAATACTGTAATGTTTATATTATGCTATTTATGTACATATACACTGTGTATTTATATTGTGTTAATATATGGACAAGTATGTGTGGATTTTGTGTGCTGCTTTTTCACTAATCTTTTTGTTTTCTGTATTATATTTTTTGAACTTTAACACTTTTTAGGACACTCACAAACCTAAAGGAAATGAACTTTGGAGTTCATGGATGATCTGCCTCTGCAACGTGGGCATTTTGGGAAAAGCTTTGCTTGAGTATGATAGCCTTTAACTCAGAGAAGGATTGTGTTCAGGGGAGTGGGAGATGACTAATAGCAAATCTTAGTCATGATTTACAGTTCTTGCTTGAATGTGTTGGTTAGGGAGATTAGTATATCCCTTTCCTGAATTGAAAAGATGACTTTTTTGGCATAAACATACTAAAGATCAACCAGGGGCTTTCTATTAATCTATAAAATGACAGTTTTTTCATTGCCAGTATAAAGTGTGTTATGATTAGATTTTAAGTCTGTCTTTATTATTGGGTTCTGCAGAATGACTGACTTAATTATTTGCCCTACTTGTGTGGATTTACTGTTGCTGTCTATTTACATTTTCACAGATGTGGCCTGTTGCCCTCCTAAAGATTGCTGGTATTTATAAACCTTTCTTATGGGACTGGGTGGTGATATTAATGAATATGATTTTTTTGAATTGTATAATGAAATATGTCAACATTTGCAAGACATGCAAAACCCAGTGAACCAGGATTTTTCAAATGACCAATGCTTGATGTTACAGAATCATGCGTGGATAAAAGATTCATTCCAAGTGTAAGATAGACCAATTAACTTTAATCTAAAATTCATCAAGTTTTGAGGTTGTATCATAAATTTGTGTTTGTGTGTATATATATGTTTGTGTGTATATACATATATGTACATATATATACACACACACACATATATACAGTTATCTGAAAAGGCTTTAGAAATACCTTGTCCTTTTTCCAACGACGTATGTGTGAGACTGGGTTTTCTTTATATACTGCGGCCCAAACCCCACATTTTAATAGATTTGATGCAGAAGTGATTACAGAATCCAGATGTCTTATGTTAAGCCAGACATTAAAGAGATTTCCACAAATGCAAAACAAACTCTTCCAACTAATATTTTTGCTTGTTTCAGAATATATAACTGTTTTTCATAAAATAATTTGTATTTCCTAATTTTCAGTTTTAATTTCTAATATAGTAAATATTTTTATATTTGTATAATCAATGTAAACAAAAGTTCTTTAGAGTTCTTAGTAATTTTTAATAGTGTAAAGGGATTGTTGTGTTTAAAATGTTTTGAGAACTGCTAGTTTAGATGAAAGGATACTGAAGAGACATGACAACTGAGTGTTACACATCATCCTGGACTGGATACTCTCCAGGAGGAAATGAAAATGCTATAAAGAACATTATTGGGACAGTTGACGAGATTGGAATATGGACTGTGGTTTAGATTATAATTGTATGGATGTTAAGTTCTTGAATTTGATAACTGTATTGTGGTTAGCTAAGAGACGAGGTACACATTGCAGCTTTAAGGGTTTAATGCATGCAGCATATTCTCAAAGGGTTTAGAAAAATAAACCTACAAGTGCTTATATATAGAAAGAGAATGATAAAACAAATGTGGCAAAAACATAAATTGGTGAATTCTGTGTAACAGCTAAATGCGGAATTCTCTGTACTATTTGTACAATGTGAAATGATTTCGAAATAAAAGTTTAAAAATTATGAAGTAATATAATGAATCTTTTAGAAGCGGATTTAACAGATGAATTGGTGAGTGTTTTACTGTGCTTGTGAATGACAGGTTTTGAGCGCTTGATAGATGGCTCTGTAAGTCCTTTGGAATTTTTAACCACTTTTAAGAAGGCACTCCTTGTGCTGTGCTGCCCCCTAGTGAAGTTTGTGCTCATCAACAGTTCATTCTGCAAGTAGAATATATTGGGAAGTTAGATCGCTGTAGACATCACTTAAAAATAATGTAGTATCAAGTAAAATAAAATTTTTTTTGGCAGGGGTGGAGGAAGATAATACTGTGAGGTTATATCTCATAATCTATCTTTTCTTCTAGTTTTTAAAAAATTATATTTTTGTTCTTGTGGTTCCTTTATGTTGTATCCTCAATCCCTCTTCCCTGCTCCACCCCTGCCTCGCCACTTAAAGATAGTGTTTATTGGTTCCTCACTTGACAGAAATAGTAAAACTTACTGTATTTTCTTCTCTTCTCTCTTTTCCCTTACCACAAAATATTATCTTAGTGTTTTACTTTATAGTCTTTAAATGTTTAGAATTCTGCTCGCCCATAATCTCTCATTTGCAATTTGAAAAGCCAAAAGGCTCTGAAACCATTTGTTGTCAAAAACTGTTTGAATTCATTTGGCAAGAAAATCTGATTTGGGTTGACATGAGATAGTTTTATTCTTTATATTTACCACTGTGTGAATATTCCTACATTTTGCTGCTGAGATACTAATGTGATTGATTAGGGAAAGCTTCTTAAGACCTCACTGGAGATGTTACATAATATGTGATATGTGCCCTATATTTGTTTTTAAAATCTGCAAAATTCTGAATTAAGAAACATATTTGCTCCAAGGATTTTAGGTTAGGGATTGCAGACTTGTACCTGATTTGCTTAGCTTTGATTCCCAGTTATTAAGTATGAAGTACCACCAGCTTCTTCTACTTTCTCTTTTCGCTCACATTTTTATTAGTTGTATAATTTTCACATCCATTTTTTATACCATATTTTGTCACTCTTAATCTGATCATCTTTTTGTCTTAGAATTGCAGTTAAATATGTTCCCTCATTACTGCCAGTCATTTTTGTTCAAGTTTTTCCTGTCATTTAGTTTGGTTGGAGTTCCTTCTTGTAGTTGCTTTCAGAAGGACTATATGAAGAGTAATTTTTGAGTTATATTCAGGATGGTTGCTCTGTAGACGGTACATTTGAAGGACAGCTTTGTTGAACTTAAAATTCTTGGCTCATATTTTGTTTCCCTAAGTATTGTCTTCTGGTGTTCAGTGTTGTGGAAAAGTCTGATGCCTGATGGATTTTCTTTTCCTGATAATTGACTTTTTTTTTTTTTTCCCCTTCTCCCCCCTGTTTTTCTTTGCTGTCTTTTGGTTCTTCTTTTTCTAGTCTTTAGGAATTACTCTAAGGATTACAGCATGCATTCTTCACTCATTAGGGTTTAATATAAATGTATGCTTTTATCACTTCCTTGACACTGCTTGGACCATAAAACACTTTATTTATCCTTTCCCATCTCTTAATCTACTGCTGTCATGAATTTTAATTTTACATGTCATTTAGTGCCGAGAAGATTATGCTCATTATTTGGTAGAGTCAGCATTCATTTCTGCCTACTCTTTTTGGTCTCCTCCTACACTTCTGTGCTTCATTCTGACATTACTTTCTTTTTACATGCAGAACTCTCTTTAGCATTTCTTTCAGTACAAACCTACTGCTGACACATTCTCTCATTTTTTTGCTTGTTTGTATGAAAAGTGTCTATTTTACCTTAATTCTTTTGAAATTATGGTAAAATATACATAACAAAATTTACCATTTTAACCATTTTTGTATATAGTTTAGTGGCATTAAGTATATTCACATGGTTGTGCAATCATCACCATCACCATATTCAGAATTTTTCTAATGTTACCAAACTGAAAACTCTGTACCTGTTAAACAATAACTCCTCTTTCCCCCTGTTCCTGGCAGCCACCTTTCTGCTTCCTGTGTCTATGAATCTGACTATTCTCCGTACTCCATATAGGTGGAATCGTGCAGTATTTGTCCTTTTGTGACTGACTTATTTCACTTAGAATATTTTTCTTCAGGGTTCATCCAGGTTGTAGCATGTATCAGAATTTCTTTCTGTTTAAAGTCTGGATAATATTCCACTGTATGTGCACCACATTTTGCTTATCCATTTGTCTGTTGACTAACACTTGGGTTGCTTCTTCCTTTTGGCTGTTGCAAATAATGCTGCTATGAACATAAATGTATAAATATCTCTTTGAGTTCCTGCGTTCACTTTCTGGGGGTATATGTGCAGAAGTAGAATTGCTGGATCATATGATAAATTATTTTTAACTTTTTGAGGAACTGCCAAACTGTTTTCCGTAGTGGAATGTACCATTTTACTTTGCCTGCCTGAATTTTTAAGGAACTTTTTGTTTAAAAACAAGTTTTATTCTAGGCTAGCAGTTCTTTTCCTTCTTTCTTTCTTTCTTTCTTTCTTTCTTTCTTTCTTTCTTTCTTTCTTTCTTTCTTTCTTTCTTTCTTTCTTTCTTTCTTTCTTTCTTTCTTTCTCTTTCTTTCTTTCTTTTTCTTTCTTTCTTTCTTTCTCTTTCTTTCTTTCTTTCTTTCTTTCTTTCTTTCTTTCTTTCTTTCTTTCTTTCGCACTTTAAGATATCATTCATCTGTTGTTTGACATATATTTTCTGTTAGAAGTCAGCTGTTAATCTTATGTTGTTCCTTTAATATTTTCTCCTTTGTTTTTGGTTTTCTGCAGTTTTACTGTGATGTGCTTAGATATAGTTTTATTTGTATTCATCCCAGTTATAGTTTGTAGAACTTGAAACTGTGGATTGGTGTCTTTTAGTTTTGGGGAATAGTTGAATATGATGTCTTTAAATACTGCTACTGCCCAATTACAGAAAGACTAGAGCTCTTTCTGGGGAGTCACAAATTCAGAACTATTTTCGTCATATTGTTAAGATGTTATTTGCTTCTTTTTCTCACATTCTTGCAGGAGAATACAGTGATGAGGTAAATCTGCTCTGATTATAGCAGGAAGTAGACAATATCTAAACTGATAAAAATTACCAAATTTTTTTACAGATACGGACTTACCTCCAGAAAATTAAAACCAGAACCATTTAAAAAAGCTAAAGCGGTTTTCTCTGGAATATTAGAATGGAAATCCAAGAAGCTTAAAAAACCCTCAGATGCAAGCAACCAAGGCACTATACCAAGGCACTATAAAAGGGGTGACAATAATAGCTCAAAAGGTGGGAAGGGGAAATGGAAGTA
The DNA here is from genome assembly GCF_009834535.1 of Camelus ferus. Classification (NCBI taxonomy): domain Eukaryota; kingdom Metazoa; phylum Chordata; class Mammalia; order Artiodactyla; family Camelidae; genus Camelus; species Camelus ferus. Next base: position 52,941,795 of record NC_045710.1, on the reverse strand, counting down.
TACTCAGTTAGTTAAAAAGAAGGTGGGAAAAGTGGAAATTATTTACATTCATATAATTACCTATTTGACTAGGTTTAAATCTATTATCTTGCTATTTATTTTTCTTTTGTCCCATCTGTTCTTTGTTCATTTTTTTCTCTTACTTTCCTTAACTAAGTTAGATTGACTGAATATATTTTAGCATTCCATTTTTCCCCACCGTTGTCTTGTTTAGTATACCTTTTTATTTCATACACACACACACATACACACACACACACACGTATGATTGCTGTAGGGTTTATAATATGCATTTTTAACTTATCACATTTACTGTGGCCTGAATGTTTTCTGTCCCTTTGAAATTCATATGTTGATATTCAAACATCCAGTGTGATGGTATTAGGAGGTGGGAGCCTTTGAAGGGGTAATTAGATCATGAGGAAGCCAAGAAGGTAGAGTCCTCTTGAATGGGATTTGTGCCCCTGTAAGGGAAGACATGAGAGCTTGCTCGCTCGCTCTCTCTGTTTTCTGCAATGTGAGGATACAGTGAGAAGATGGTTGTCTGGCAAACCATGACCTTGGCCCTCACCAAACACTAGATTTGCCAGTGCCTTGATCGTGGCCTTCTCAGTCTCCTGAACTGTGAGAAATAAATGATTGTTGTTTATGCCGTCCAATCTATGTAATTTGTTATACCAACCCAAATTGATTAAGACAACAGTCTGCCTTCAAATGATACGCCTCTTCATGTATAACATAAGATCATTGTAACAATATACTTTCATTCCCCCATTGACCTCTGAGTTATTGTTAATGTATATTTTACTTCCATATATGTTGTGAATTCTACAATTCATTGCTATTACTTTTGGTTTAAACATTCAGTTATCTTTTAGATAAATTAAAAAAGATAAAAATCTTTCTATTTACCATTTCTTATGTGCTTTATTCCTTTGTGTAGATACACATTTTGACCTGATTTTATTTTTTTTTTCCTCTAAACACCTTGCTTTAATGTTTCTTATAGTGCAGGTATGCTGGCAACAAATTCTCTAAGGTTTTGTCTGGAAAAAGAATATTTTTCCTTAGGTTTTGAAGAATATGTTTGCTGATATGGAATTCTAGGTTTACAATTTTTCCTTCAGCACTTTTTTTTTGGGGAGGGAAAAGGTAATTAGGTTTTATTTATTTATTTACTTAAATTTTTTTTTTTTTTTTGATGGCGGTAGTAGGGATTGAACCCAGGACCTCATGCATGCTAGGCACGTAATCTACCACTGAGCTATGCCTTTTCCCCTTTTTCAGCACTTTTTAATGATATCTTTCCATCATCTTCTTGCATACATAATTTGGATGACAAATCTGCAGTCTTTTTTTTTTTTTTTGGTTTGTTTTCTTTGCATATAATATATTCTTTTTTCCCTCCTCTTTTGTTTTTAAGTTTTTTTTTTCTCTTTTGTTACTGGTTTTCAGCAACTCCAAGAAGCCTGTTCTGACTAATCCAGTTCCACTCTGAACACTAATTTACATTTGCTGAAATGCAAAGTGTAAAGATTTATTATTAAATGAATAGATTTAAACATTGCATTAATTTCTATGCAGGTATGTAATTACCTTTAGTTGTGTTTCCTTGTGCATTTCCTTATTAATTGCAGTATGGGCTCCCTCAAAAGGAAGCATTCTTGTCTTTTTCTTTTTAGTAAATTCTCAGTAAGTACTCATTAAATGAGCATATTATGGTAAACTGTCCAAACCACCTGGTATAGCCAATTTTCATAAGTTTCTACAGTTTTTATTTAACTTGCTATGGTCATTTTATTTTATTATTTGCTTATTATGTTGCTTAATAGTCAAATTTCTCCTGGCTTTTAAAATTTTATTTCTTCTAGTTTAGTATATCTTGAACATTTAAAAAAGTGCTCCCATTTTCCCTCATTAAATAAATAATCAAGTTAATTTTTAGATTGGAGAACTAGAGTGTGTTAGTGATATTCCATAGCTTTGGGAGAGTAACCAAAGCATAACCCTTTGGAGAAGTAATTTAATGGTAAGCAGTCTTTGTTTCTTCAGTGACGTTTGGGCCATATTGCACCATCATTTTGTTGACTTCAGAGGTGAGCTGTGTAGGGTATCAGATTCTCTAAAGAAGTTGTATGATCCAGACCAGATTGACTGATAATAGACAATTAGTAGTAGATGAGTAATGAAAATATGCACTAGGCTTTAGGCAGATGGCTAGCAAATGATCTAGCAAATTTAATGAGTCATTTCTGAAAGGAAGGCAGTATCCTTTTCCCACAGTCACCCATCGTAATTCCTTAATTCCTTGCATTGAATCAATCATTCAGTTTTAGTGACCTCTCTTTTCAGAAAGATGTCTCTTAATGTGTTAAGCTAGTCTGTCTCCAGCCTTTATAGTTTGAGTTTTGGTATCACTCATTCTGTTAAATTTTATTTTGATTGTTTTTTTTTGTTTTTATTATTCCAAATAAATCCATATAGATCAAGAGTGTTTCAAATCTTATGTTTACCTTTCAAAGTATTAAAAATAAGATCATTTTAGTATCATTTATGTAGTTGAACATATATTTGATTTCTTAGTCTAGGTATAAACTAAAATAATTGACTAGAGTAAATGCTAAGATGACTCTATGTAGAGATGGTTAATGACAGAAGTAAACTCTTAATCAAAGACCATGACCATTATTTGCATTAACCCTATCTTGGAACACAAAGCGCTGTATAGCAAGGCTGACTGTGATAGGCCAGGGCAGTGTTTCAGAAGTATGATCCAGATCATTGGTTCTGGATGCTAGCATTTGAAAATGATTTCTTGATGGAGCATATGACCTTGGAATTATGAACTGTCGTAGAATTTCTTTTCAAGGGAAGGAGCATATGAGTGGGAGGGTAAACAAAATAGTTTGTTAATAATTTGCTGTAAAGATAATTTATTACAGTTTAAAATTAAACAGCTCAGGAGGCCTAAAATTTATCTCACTTGGTTCTCACTGGTGTTTCTCCCTGACACATGGTGTAAATCAACTGTCCTTCCAACTTGAAAGCAGAGAGCCCGCTGACGCAACTCCTTTGTTCTGGGGGAATTGTTTCCACTGTGCCTTCAAACAGGAGGGACATTAAAAGCTTTGGCAAGTTCTCTCCAATTTGGACACAGTTGGGGGGCTGAATATTGGCTAAAGGAAGCCGGGTTGGTGACTTCTACATCCTGGACTTTTTTTTTTTTTTGAAATTGAACATTAGCGTTTACAAGCTTTCTACTTGACTTTATGTGATTAACAGTCCTTCCTTTCTCCGTTAGATGGAGCCAGAAAAGTCTCACATACGTTGGTATTTCCATGATTCTCCTTTCTTTGATCCTTGAGTTTCTTGGGTTTCTTCCCCAGTTGAGTTTTCTTGTGGAAATATTCGTGTACCTAGTTAACAAAGGGAAACATGGAAATGGAAGGTTGAATGACAAAATCATGTCTCAGAAGATCTCAGAATACTGGAGAAAGGACTGTAATTGTAATGGGTAGTAAGTAGTAGATTCAGAATATCAAGTGAATGAGTATAGCAATATATAAGAATAAAGGATTTTATGTGACTTTAAGCTCAATATGCAGTGTGATATGCTTGCCCAAAATGCTAAAGCATTATTGTTAAGTTGTTTTAATAGAAGCCAAATAACAAAGTTAAAGGAGATATGTCTTATTTTCCTAGTTTGACCATAGTTGATTTTTAAAATTGCTAATATTTATAGCATGCTTTCTGTGTGGCACACGGTGTTTTGTAAACTTTACTTATATTATGCCATTTAATCTTCACACAACAACTTTATGAAATGGTAGTTATTATTAACTGCATTTTATGGATGTGGAAACTGAAGTACAGAGAAGTTTAATAACTGTCCCAAGGTCATGCAGTTAATAAGTAGCAGACGGATACTTGAATCCAGGACGTCTGGCTTTGAAGCCTGTGCTCTTGACCGCTGTATTATGCTGCCTCTTCTGTTACTTTTTTTTTTTTTAAGTTTCTTTTCTTTTTTTTTAACAAGTGCTTTTTTTGTTGTTGTTTGTTTTTTGGGAGGGAGGTAATAGGTTTATTTATTTATTTATTTATTTATTTATTTATTTATTTAT